>NC_133513.1:10330000-10955000 GCF_049354715.1 Callithrix jacchus | reverse complement strand
TTCAGCCATCTGCCCGTCTGATCTCAGGCCTGAAAGCCAGACCATCACCCCCAGCTCTTTCTCTCCCAGCAGACACTGCTGGAGAGTATCTGAATCCAGCCCATTTGGAAAACAACATAAAGAGATATTAAATATTTTGACCCCAAGAAATTCCAACTCAGTGTTACAGCTCTTTTAGAATTTGTCTAGCGGGCTTTCCAGACTTTACTGGAAAGTATGTTTGGCTCTGTGTCCCCACCCAAATCTCATCTTGAATTGTAATCTCCATGTGTCAAAGGAGGGATCTGATGGGAGGTAACTAAATCATGGGGGCAATTTCCCCCATGCTGTTCTCCTGGTAGTTAGTGAGTTCTCATGAGATCTGATGGTTTTAAAGTGGTTGTTTCCCCTGCATGTGCATGCTCTCTCGCTCCTGCCGCCTTGTGAAGAAGGTGCTTGCTTCCCTCCACCTTCTGCCATGATTTTAAGTTTCCTGAGGCCTTCCCATGCATGTGGAACTATGAGTCAATCAAACCTCTTGTTTATAAATTACTCAGTCTCAGGTAGTATCTTTTTTATTTTTTTTGAGACGGAGTTTCGCTCTTGTTACTCAGGCTGGAGTGCAATGGCACGATCTCGGCTCACCGCAACCTCCGCCTCCTGGGTTCAGGCAATTCTCCTGCCTCAGCCTCCTGAGTAGCTGGGATTACAGGCACGCGCCACCGTGCCCAGCTAATTTTTTGTATTTTTTTTAGTAGAGACGGGGTTTCACCATGTTGACCAGGATGGTCTCGATCTCTTGACCTCGTGATCCACCCACCTCGGCCTCCCAAAGTGCTGGGATTACAGGCGTGAGCCACCGTGCCCGGCGCTGAGGTAGTATCTTTATAGTAGTGTGAAAACGGACTAATACACTCCCCCGTCAAAAAAAAAAAAGTCCTAACTCTAGAAATTTAGCTAATGCAAGCAATACTACATGAAGGAATAGTTTTATGCTCAGAGATGCTCAGAGATGCGTGGAATTTAAAGAGCAGGCCAGGCACAGTGGCTCATGCCTGTAATCCCAGCACTTTTGGAGGCCGAGGTGGGAGGATCACTTGAACACAGAAGTTTGAGACCAGCTTCAGCAACATAGTGAGACCCCGTTTGTATAAAAATTTTTAAAATTTAAAAAAAGAAGCATGCCCAAAACCAACAAACAAAAAAACAGTGTAAATGACCAACGACAGAGGATTGCTCCAATAAGGTGTGGCACAACAACTTGATTATATGGCAGTTACTGAAAACTTGTAAAAAGACAGGGAAGTGATTTTCGAAGCCATGTATTGACAGAGATAAAAAGAACATAAACTTTTATATGCAGTCTGGCTATAATTTTTTACAGGCACAAAAAAAAAAACCAAAATCATAAACTGATACATGATAAAGGAAGGCTGGAACGAAATGTGTTTTCTGTTTAACACCGTTGCATCTTGAGTATGAGGCTATGGAGTGGCCGTCTAGTGGTTTTCACTTTTTGTAGTTTGCGATTCTTCATTAATAACCTGTATGATTAATTTTATCAAATGTTTGAAGAAAAGCATTCTCTAGCATTCTCAAATTATATGCACACAGAAACTTCACCAGAGTATGAGAGTAACTTCAGTGGATGGCAGTCCAATGTGTCCAGACATTTAATTATAGGAAAACAGCTACCGAGTAATTTGACATGGCATTAACAGAGAGCCCCAGAGGCACCTGGAAATTGATCTGTGTTCAGTTTGGTTTCCAAAGGTGTGGAAAGAGGAGATGAGCTTCCAAACAGACTATTAAAAAAGGAGCATAAGCTTTCTGGCATTGAACCAGGTCAAATTGGATTCCAGTTCTCAGGTGGAAATACTTAAAGTTGAAAGTAGGTCAGCACATTCAGGGAGTTTAGTGCATTGGCAGTGGACACAAAGGAAGGCTTCTCAACTCAACCCAAGGTAGTGGAAGAAAGGAAAGCTCACGGTTAAGAAGTCTCAAATTTCTGGAAGGCCAGGACAGAGGATGTTCTCGAGGCTCTGTGCCCTGGGATGCAGACTCTAGGCTAAAAATTCACAATGATGGCCAGTGGCCTGAATTTTTAAAATAAAGCTTTATTGAAACACAGCCACACCCATTCATTCACACCCATTCATTCATGGCTGCTTTGCGCTACCATGGCAGAGTTGAGTAGTGGTGAGAGAAACGACATGGCTCACATGCCAAAATATTGATTGTCTGGCCCTTTAGAGAAACAGTTTGTCCCTCATGTAGACATTCCAAGCCTTCAAACTATAGGTCTTTTCTATCTTCCTAATAACAAACTCGTGATCCATTTCACTCAATTTCAAGCAGAGTTCAGTTTTTAGAGAACGCACACACACCCAAGCCACTTTTGCCCTCAAGACACCACCTCATTTTTCTAACATGTCAGCAACACACAAAGAGCACGCTTTTCCAAAGTCAGCATTTGCTGCCCACCTAAATGTTCTATTATTTACCAACATTTGTAAGACTTTTGCTTGAAATTATCTTGCTTTTCTTTTTTGACCATCAAAGCTACTGCAAATCAGCATCTTGCTTTTTAACAGCAGTAAAGTTTTTTTTTTTGAGACAGAGTCTTGCTCTGTCACCCAGGATGGAGATCAATGGCATAATTTGGCTCACTGCAACTTCTGCCTTCCAGGTTGAAGTGATTCTCCTGCCTCAGCCTCCCGAGTAGCAAGGACTACAGGCACCCATTGTCATGCCCAGCTAATTTTTTGTATTTTTAGTAGAGACAGAGGTTTCACCATATTGGCCAGGCTGGTCTTGAACTCCTGACCTCAGGTAATCCACCTGTCTTGGCCTCCCAAAGTGCTGGGATTATAGGCGTGAGCCACTATGCCCGGCCCTTAACACCAGTAATTTAAGTGGAAACTTTTATATCATTATTGTATCTAGAAAGCCAGTATCCCTTCCTATAAATATAAGATACCCATAAAAACAATGCATTGACAACAGAGAGGTATTCTTTAACTCTGCCTGGATCCTGGGGTGTGCACGGGGCTCTCTATGCCACTACATCTTCCTGGCACCCTCTGGTGCATCACACCTAGTCCAGTACATCCTGCTGGCTCCACCTTGAAAACCGATCTGGAATCTGCCCACTTCTCCTGCCTCTGTCATCTCCCCTGTGATCCAAGCCCCCAGGTTCCTGCTGTGGTGTCCTAAACATCAACCTGCTCCTGTCATTGGCTGCAGTCTGTGTGCAATCAACACAGGAGCCAGAGTGGTCTTTTGCAAAAGTTAGGTCAGGTCACACCAGTCCCCACTCTGGTTAACACCCTCCAATGGCCCCCGGATATGGTTTGGATCCATGTCCCCACCCAAATCTCATGTTGAAATGTAATCTCCAATGTTGGAGGAGGGGCCTGGTGGGAGGTGACTGGATCACGGGGGCGGGCTTCTTTCTCATGAATAGTGCCGTCCCTTTGGTGCTTTTCTTCTGATAGAGTTCTCATGAAATCTGGTTGTTTAAAAGAGTGTGGCCAGGTGCGGTGGCTCATGCTTGTAATCTCAGCACTTTGGAAGGCCGAGGTGGGTGGATCACCTGAGGTTGGGAGCCTGAGACCAGCCTGGCCAACAGGGTGAAACCCCGACTCTACTAAAAATACAAAAATTAGCTGGCCATGGTGGAGCATGCCTGTAATCCCAGCTACTTGGAAGGTTGAGGCAGGAGAATTGCTTGAACCCAGGAGGAGGAGGTTGCAGCGAGCTGAGATCACACCACTGCACTACAGCCTGGGTGACAGACCAAAAAAAAAAAAAAAAACCAGAGTGTAGCTCCTCTCTGCTGTCTTTCTTCCTCCTGCTCTGGTCATGGAAGATGCCTGCTCCCCCTTCACTTCCTGCCATGGCTGTAAGTTTCCCGAATTTCCTGACGTCTCCCCACAAGCAGAAGCTGCTATGCTTTCTGTACAGCCTGCAGAACCATGAGCTAATTAAACCTCTTTTCTTTATAAGTGATCCAGTCTCAGGTATTTCTTTATAGCAGTTTGAGAATGAGGCCATATACTTCCATCCCAGAGTGACAGCCAATGCCAACAGAGTGGCCTCCAGGAGGCTCACAGGTCCCCCCTACATCTCCACCTCCACGTCCTTCCCCTCCCTGACACCCTCTCTTGCTCTGTCACATGGGGCCCCTCCTGCTTGAGACTGACCCAAGAGCCCGTTCCTGCCCTTTCCACTGCCCAAAAATCTCTTCCACAGAGACCCGGGGGCTCCTGACCTGTCTTCCTTCCTGTCAGGTCTTGGCTGTCTGATTTTCAATTGCACCCCTGCCTTCCTTCTCCCCTCCTGTGCCCCTCCCTGCCTAACAGGTATCCCTTATTTTACTTCGGTCTCCCCAACATTGCTGGGAGGATTCAGGATCCCTGATTACAGAGCTCCATGACTACTGATCTTGAGATTTATGGAATAATGCAGCAACCATCAGTATTTTAATTACACAAAAGAAAAAACTGAGGCACAGCGCTTTGGGAGGCAGAGGCGGGTGGATCACTTGAGCCTAGGAGTTTGAGACAAGCCTGGGCAACATGGTGAAACTCCATTCACTGCACCAGCCTAGGCAACATGGCAAAATCTTGTCTCTACAAAAATTACAAAAAAAATTAGCCAGGCATGGTGATACACACCTGTAGTCCCAGCTACTCAGGAGGATGGGGTGGGAGGATGGTTTAAGCCCAGGAGGCCAAGGTTGCTGAGGAGCCCAGGAGCCAAGATCACATCACTGCATTCCAGCCTGGGTGACAGAATGAAGCCCTGTTTTATTTATTTATTTATTTTTGAGATGGAATCTCCCTCAGTTGCCCAGGCTGGAGTGCAATGGCATGATCTCAGCTCACTTTAACCTCTGATTCCCAGGTCCAAGTGATTCTCCTGCCTCAGCCTCCCGAGTAGTTGGGATTACAGGCACCTGCCATCATGCCTGGCTAATTTTTGTATTTTTGTAGACATGGAGTTTTGCCATGTTGGCCAGGCTGGTCTTGAACTCCTGACCTCAGGTGATCTGCCCACCTTGGCCTCCCAAAGTGCTGGGATTACAGGGTTGAGCCACTGCGCCTGGTCAATTGCAGCACTATTCATAAAAGCCAAAAGAAGGAAACAAACCAAAGGATCCATGAGCAGATGAGCAGATAAGAAAAATGTGGTCTCTCCATACAACAGAACCAAGCAGTTGCTGAAGGAGGGCCAAGCACTCAGCTACTCTCAACCACTCCTCTGGCAGCAGACAAGGTTGAGGCCCTAGAACCATCAGAGAGAGTAGGGTCCTGCTGATCCCTGGATTTTGGACTTCTGGCCTCTAGAACTGTAAGAGAATAAATTTCCATTGTTTTGAGTCACTCAGTTTGTGGCAATTTTTTGCAGCAGCCCCAGGAGGTGAATGTATGATCTCAATGAGTATTTTTACTGATCATGTCATTTATTACTAAATCTGCAATTTACAAAAGATCACCTCCTGCAATTTAAAACTTGCACAGGGCCAGGTACGGTGGCTCACATCTGTAATCCCAGCACTTTGGGAGGCTGAGGCAGGTGGATCACCTGAGGTCAGGAGTTTGAGACGAGCCCGGCCAACATGGTGAAACCCTGTCTCTAATAAAACTACAAAAAAGTAGCTGGGCATGGTGGTGTGTGCCTGTAATCCCAGCTGCTCTGAAGGCTGAGGGGGAGAATTGCTTGAACCCAGGAGGTGGAGGTTGCCAGTGAGCTGGGATTGTGCCACTGTACTCCAGCCTGGGTGACAGAACAAGACCCTGTCTCCAAAAACAAAACGAAAAACTTGCACAGGAGGAAAGGGAGGTTCAAGTTCATACATCGTCACAGGGGCTCAGATCTGAACCTAGGCACTGACTGCAATTGCACGTGTCTGGACTGTTCCAGGCATTTCCAGGTCATCCTCTCTTCCTGTCTCCACCTGAATCCAAGCTACTTCCACTTGTAATTGGCTGTGGCGGCCTCCTAAGTGGTCTCCCTGATGCCATTGAGGTCTTCTTCAATCCACTTTGCACGGAGCAGCCAGAGGGATTGTGTTAAAGTGAAGCACATCATGTCACTCCTTAGTTAATAATCGACCAAAGGTCTCTAATTGCAGAGACAATAAAACCCACCCTTCTAATGATGACCTCAAGTCCTCCCAATGCCGGACCTGCCATGCATCTGCCGCATCCCTGCCTGGAGTGAGCTTCCCCCCAGGCCTGAAATGACTGTCTCCTTCCTCGGCTCAAATCCTACCTGCTCGGAGCAGCCTTCCTTGACCTCAACTTAAAGTAGTCCCACTGCTTTCAGATCAACGCATTTTATTTTTGTCACCGTTATCCACCTCTTTCTCATTTGTTCATGATTCATCAGTCTCTCTCCACCAGCATGCAAGCTCCTCGCCTCTTGTTCGCCTCGATTTCACAGTCGATATGCGATGTAAGTTACATGCTGAGTGTTTGTAATTCCCTGGGACAGACACCTCTGGGGATGGGAGCAGTAGGCCAGTTTTCCAGGAGGAAAAATTAAAATCAACAAACGATTGTTCAACTGGAGCTTCCCCAACAGGGCAAGTGGACGGCCCCGGCTGTCTAAGACTAGGCTTCTCCGATCTGCCCCCGAGGGCACCTGGCTGCTGGGAACACTTCCTGCTCACTTCTGTGATGGTCCTGTGGGCCTGTCAGTATCTGTAGACCAGAAGGGCTGGCCAGAGCTCAGGGACCACAGCTGGGCTGCTGATACCAAACGTCTCTCTCTCTCTTTTTTTTTTTGAGACAGATTCTTGTTTTGTCTCCTAGGCTGGAGAATAGTGGCATGATCTTGGCTCACTGCAACCTCCACCTCCTGGTTTCAAGTGATTCTCCTGCCTCTGCCTCCTGAGTAGCTGGGATTACAGGTATGCACCACCACACACAGCTATTTTTTATATTTTTAGTAGAGAAGGGGTTTCACCATGTTGGCCAGGCTGGTCTTGAACTCCTGACCTCAAGTGATCTGCCTGCCTCAGCCTTCCAAAGTGATGGGATTACAGGAGTGAGCAACCATGTCTGGCCTGATCTCAAACTTTCTGAGACCTCCTGGGCAGAGGGCAGCCTCCTTCCCCAAGGTCCTCCTGCACGGCCACCCTGGTCTTTCTTTAATCCTGCTGTGTTCCCAGTGCTGTGCTGAGTCCTGGACAGAATGGAGTGCAGCGGTAGGAACCTGAATGACAGAGGAAACGGGGCCTAGGTGTTAGGGTCATGGGCTGTGCACTCAGACCTGGGTTAGAGTCCCAGCTCTGTCCTGTACTATGGCTGCAATCTTCAATAAGTTACATAATGGAAGGTTCAATAACTAAGAAATCTCCTTGGCTTGGGGTGGGACCCACTCCAGAGGCTGGACACCTTCTTGTCTAAGATGCAGGAGAGAGACTTAAAGCACAAAGGGACAATCAGCTCAGAGATCCCTCATGGTCCCAGGTTCTAAGGTCCTGTGCAGTACTTGACTGTCCTCGCCCTCAGGTCAACTGCTTCACCCCAAGAACTGGCATTGAGCTGGTGTCCTGGAGTCAAACCATTCAGTTCAGTTACCACTGAAAACTGCTCTGTATCTCTACCGACTTCGAGTGCTATGCATTCTGAGACTTAACATCACTCCAATGCAAAGAAAATTCCTTCCCACTCAGCAGATGAGAAAACTCAGGCAACGAAAGGCGAAAGGCCCTTTGATGGATCAGGCTTTGTCGACATTCACCCTATGCGAACTGATTTCCTGACACCCCTGATGCTCTGAAACATCTTGTGATATAGTGGAATAGTGCCAGTTTGCAGACTGAGAAGCTGAGGCTGAGATAAGGTTAAGCAAAAGGCATCCTATTTTTGCCATAAGTAAGTGGTGGTTGGAACTGAACCAGGTCTGTCTGGCTGCCTAGTTTTTCTGTAGAATCATGAACGAAGGGCTTAGGGGTGATTCTGCAAAGGTGGAGAAATACAATCTTTACACTCAGTTTGCTCCTGTGGAAAATTAAAACTACAGCAAGGCACTGGCCTCTTATCCCAACCAGTATGAAGCATCTGCTTCTCATTCCAGGCTTTTAGCAGAAATCTCTGCAGAGTTCTGTCTCCCTCCCACAATGCCAAGTGGGGAGATGTCCGGTAGACTCAACACTCTCCCACAACTGTGTAACTTTGTCATGCTGCTCTTACTTCTACAGGACGTCCCCAAACAAAGCTGGGGCTCTCCAGAACTCGAGACCCAGAACGAAGAACTGAGCTCATGGGAACACAGTCCCTGGCCAGACAAGGGCGAACACTGGTGTCCCCAGGTACTAATGACTCATCACTTCTCAGGCTTGCTGGCCCAGTGGTTCCAGCAAAACGCTGCCAGCTGGGCCTGACAATCAAGTGAAACGTTGCGAATGGGGAGGAAGTCGGAGAAGGCAGAGTGTAGGCGGGAGCACAGAGCTCTCTGTGTGTCCAAAACTGGAACTCAGGTGTTAGGACATGGCGGCCTGCCTTCCTTTGCCTGTGCTTCCTTCTTATCTGCCTGGACGCAGCCCAGAACAGACACCTAAAGTCACCCTAGGAATGTCTCAGCCTTGAGAACGCACGATCACGGCCAACTCCACCCTCCACTGAAACTTCAGTCCCTTTTTTTCAGCAAAGAGGCAATGGAAATTGGGAACCACAAATCAAAATCTTTCAAAGCTGGCCCTAGGTGCAGTAGCTAATGCCTGTAATACCAGAACTTTGGGAGGTTGAGGTAGGAGGGTGGCTTAAGCCCAGGAGTTCCAGACCAGCCTGGGCAACATAGTGAGACCCCGACACTACAAAAAATAAAAGGGTTAGCCAGGCAAGGTGGTGCATGCCTGTGGTCCTAGCTACTCGGGAGGATTGCTTAAGCCCAGGAGCTCAAGGCTGTTGTGAGCTGTTGATCGTACCACTGCACTCCAGCCTGAGCAAGACCCTGTCTCAAATACAAAACAAACAAACAAATGAAAGACGTGCAAGGTGAATGCCTGTAAAGCCGGGGAACTCTGAATAAAAGGGATGGACTGTATCCGTGTCAGTATCTTGGTTGTGATATTGTACTCTACAGGTTAGTAAGATGGTGCTGTTGGGGAAAACAGGATGAAGGACACACAGGATTTCTCTGCATCATTTCTTAGAACTGTGTGTGAATCTACGCTAACCTCAAAAGAAAATAATTACTTAAAAGAATGGGCGAGGTGGAACGTAATGAACTCTCCAAGCAAATTCAAAACAAGCTGGGCATGGTGGCTCATGCCTGTAATCGCAGTACCTTGGGAAGCTGAGGCGGGCGGATCACTTGAAGTCACGAGTTTAAGACCAGCCTGGCCAACACGGCAAAACCCCGTCTCTACTAAATATATAACAATTAGCCCAGTATGGAGGCACATGCTTGTAATCCTAGCTACTTGGGAGGCTGAGGCATGAGGTTCACTTGAATCCGGGAGGCAGAGACTACAGTGAGCTGAGACCGCGCCACTACACTCCAGTCTGGGTGACAGAGTGACACTCAGAGTCTGCCTCACAAAAATAAAAATAAAAATAATAAAAATACCTAAAAAGAGTATTCCTTTGAATAACATGGGTTTGAACTGCATGGGTCCATTAACGTGGATTTTTCCCCACGAATATACTGGAAAAGTTTTGGAGATTTGTGACAATTAGGAAACTCAAAGACAAACTGTATAGCCTAGGAAACATTGAAAAAATTAAGAAAAAGCGAGGTCTGTCCTAGATGCATAAAATGTACATAGAGACTAATCTTAGTTAATTAACTGTTTATGTTACTAGTAGGCTTCAGGTTAGCAGGAGGCTATTAGTAGAAAAGTTTTTGGGGAGTCAAAAATTATAAAGTTATACATGGAGGCCGGGCGTGGTGGCTGACTCCTGTAATCCCAGCACTTCGGGAGGCTGAGGTGGGTGGATCACCTGAGGTCAGGAGTTGGAGACCAGCATGGCCAACATGGTGAAACCCCGTTCTCTACTAAAAATACAAAAATTAGCTGGGCATGGTGGTGGATGTCTATAATCCCAGCTACTGGGGAGGCTGAGGCAGGAGAATGGCTTGAACCAGGAGGCAGAGACTGCAGTGAGCCAAGATCGCGCCACTGTGGACAATAGAGCGAGACTCAGTCTCAAAAATAAAAAAAAAAAGTTATATGTGGATTTTTGACTGTGCAAGGGTGTTGGTGTCTCTAACCCCTGTGTTGTTCAAGAGTCAACTGTATACACCAAACCTTCCCAACAATTTCTCTGAGAAAGTTAATTCAAGTAAAATATTTACATATTCATTCAACAAATACGGACCACATGTTCACTTTATGCCATATCCCGGAATGATGCTGGGGGCAGAGAAAGGACACAGGCATCCTACATCCTTAAGGAACTCACGGTCTAGTGCTGGAAGCAGAAATGCATGGGGAATTACAACAGAGAGTGGTAAATTCAAGTGAGAAGGAGGCGTGGGGCAATGACCTCCCCAAAGAGAAGTGGGCAACCCAGCCAGGGGAAGGGGGAAGGCTTCCTTCCTGAAGGATAGGGGACCAGCCCAAAACAGAGGAACTGTCTTTCTGGACGAGACATGCTTGAACAATTTTAATTAGTTCAGACGGGAATTTCAGCTGAATATAATCTTTTTTACTTTTTATCTTTTAGAGATAGGGTCTCGCTGTGTTGCCCTGGCTAGAGGGCAGTAGTGCGATCAAGGCTCAGCGCAATTTCAGCCTCCCACCATCAGAGGAGCCTCCCAACTCAGCCTCTCAATTAGCTGGCACTACAGGTGCATGCCACCACACCGGACTAACTTTTAAATTTTTTGTAGAGAAGGGGTCTCACCATGTTGCCCAGGCTAGTCTCTAACTTCTGGCCTCAAGTGATCCTCCTGCCTCAGCCTCCCAAAGCACTGGGATTATAGGCGTGAGCCACTGTGTCCGGCTGCTGCATATAATGTTGGTTTCCTCATCTGTAAAATGGTGATGAGAATAGGACCTACCTCGAAGGCTGTTGTGAGGGTTAAATGATAATCCATGGCAGGTGCTCAGAACAGTGGAAAGGGTTCCTGTGACCTTTTCTTCCCTATGAAAAGCAGGGCCCTGAGCAACCTTTGCATTACCAGAATTGCTTTCGGGGTTGGCCCAAGTGTGGTCAGCTTCATGTCTGGGTATCCCTCAGTGCTGTGGCTCAAGTTGGGGGAAAGGAAACAGAGGAGTGCCTCTAGCCTCCAGTTGAAACTTTAAAGGGACTTTCCTGGCAACCCTGGAAGAGCATACCCCATTTTATAACCTTCTCCAGGTTAAAGATTACCCATCTTGGTAAAATTCAGTAACAATTTATTATCTCCTACAAAACACCTTTGGATCCGGTGCAGTGGCTCACGCCTGTAATCACAGCACTTTGGGAAGCCAAGGCGGATGGATCACCTGTGGTCAGGAGTTTGAGACCAGCCTGGCCAATGTGGTGAAACCCCATCTGTACTAAAAATACAAAAATTAACCAGACGTGGTGGTGTGCACCGGTAATCTCAGCTACTCAGGAGGCTGAGGCAGGAGAATTGCTTGAACCTGAGAGGTGGAGGTTGCGGTGAGTCAAGATTGTGGCACTGCACTTCAGCCTGGGCAACAGAGTGAGACTCCATCTCAAAACAAACAAACAAACAAAAAGAAATACTTTTGGATCCTTTAAAGGTCTGAGCCAAGCAAAGCTCTCCTTAATGGTAGTGGGGGAAGTGTTCATTCAATCAGCCGGGCAGCAAAACCCCTGCACAAAGGGCATGAGGTTTGCATGTTTGCTTGCTCCTTCAAGATAGAAATGCAGATAGTAAGCCCAGGTGCAGTGACCTTTGGCATACTGTGTGCAAAGAAGTGAATTTATGAACATGCTCCATTCCCATCTGGAAGAAAAGAATACAACGTGGCAAGTGCTAAGAGCTTCAGGCCCTTTTGGGGGGATTTTCCTCTCAATCCCCCTAGCAAAAAAGTTATGAGTCTGCAGTATTGAAATGTCCTGGAATGCAGCTTCCAAGAGGCAAACCTCACCTGCTTTACTGCCTCCTTCTTAGCCATGTCGCCGAGAGCATTTTATGGACTCTATTTATTTACTTATTTATTAGTTATAATGTGGTTTTTTAGAGATAGGGTCTTGTTCTGTTGCCCAAGCTGGAGTGCAGTGGTGTGATCACAGCTCACTGTAGCCTGGACGTCCTGGGCTTAAGCGATCCTCCCACCTTAGCTTCCCAAGTAGCTAGGACCACAGGCATGAACTGTCATGCCTGGCTAATTTTTAAATTTTTTGTAGAGACAAAGTCTCTCTATGTTTCTCAGGCTGGTCTCTAACTTCTGGCCTCAAGTGATCCTCCCAAAGCACTGGGATTACAGGTATGTGCCACCACGCCCGGCTAATTTTTGCATTTTTAGAGATGGAGTTTCACCACATTGGCCAGGCTAGCCTTGAACTCCTGACCTTGTGGTCTGCCCGCCTTGGCCTCCCAAAGGGCTGGGATTACAGGCATGAGCCACCGCACCTGGCCTCACTCTATATTTTTGAAAAGGAAAAAAGTACCACAAAAATCTAGAAAATTATAGAGTTGGAGACTCTTATATTTGCCCTTTGGAAGCTGTGTGGTCTTAGGCAAGTGAGGTAAGTTCTCTAAGCTTCTGTGTTCTTATCCATAGAATAAGAATCATGCCTCCAAAGGTGATGAGTAGAGATGATGGTGAATGAGGAGAAACAATTCAAGTTCACAGCACTGTGGCTGGCACCAGGCCCCTCCTAAGGGACACTCCAGCAGGCAAGACACTCGCCAGGTTGGGGAGAAGACGGTTCCAGACCTGAGATGGTGCTAGGCAGATGCTGCTGCTGGCAGAACTCGGGTTGACTGCACAGTAAAACTGTTGCTAGCGAAATGAAATATTCAGTGCCAGGACTGGGGGATGAAGGTAAATAAAACTAATATGTCACTCCAGGGGTTGTCATACACATTCTTCTCCTGCTAAGAAGCAACCCAATTTTGCTGAAAAGACTCTTGGAACTCCCCTTAACCTGGAAGATTTAAGGTGACTCTTGTTATTATTCTTAGGATAGTTGTTCTAGGTATAAAAACCAGCTCTTGAATATCATTTAAAGGCCTTGAGGTCTGGTCCCCACCACCTTTCCAATTTCCATGCACACCACCTTCCCCTGACTCAGGGTTTTACCACGAGGATCTAGTGTCTGTCCCAGGAAAGCTTCTACTCAGTCTTTGCAGATACTGTTGCCACTGCCCAAAATGCTCTTCCCTTGCTTCTGATTCCTTCTTTCTTTTTTTTTGTTGTTGTTTTTGAGACAGAGTCTTGCTCTGTCACCCAGGCTGGAGTGCAGTGGCAGAATCTCAGCTCACTACAACTTCCACCTTCCAGGTTCAAATGGTTCTCCTTCCTCAGCATCCTGAGTAGCTGGGATTATAGGCATGCACCACCATGCCTGGCTAATTTTTGTATTTTTAGTAGACGAGGCTTTACCATGTTGGTCAGGCTGTTCTTGAACTCCTGACCTTGTGATATGCCTTCCTTAGCCTCCCAAAGTGCTGAGATTACAGGCATGAGCCACTGCACCTGGCTAATTCTTTCATTTCTACTCATACTTTTGATATCCCTGAACCTGTCCCACCAGATCAAATCTTTCTCTTAGCACCCTACATAGCTCCCCTTTGTGGCCCCATCATATTCACATGTTACCTCTATTTGTGTAATTATTTGGTTTATGTCTTATCACTTACAAGACTATATACTTCTTAAGGTAGGAGCTGGGTATATGATTAAACTTACATTCCCATCATGATGCCATCTGGCACTGTATTGGAAGCCCAATACATTTTCGTTGAATTATTAGTAAGTCTTGATTGGTGCAGTCTCTTTAGAGGCCAATGAGGCAATGACTATCATATTCTAAGGCTACAGTGGTCAAGACATGGTATGGGGGCAAAGATTAAACACACCGATTAACAAAACTGAACAGAGAATAGAAACACATACATGAATATACAGACACTTGATTTTTGACAATGGAGGTAGTGATGCTGGGCCAAATAAACTACCCTTATAGAAAAAAATTAATCATGATCCTACCTAATATAATACATAAAAATCAACGGCAGGTGGATGGTAGAGATAAATATGAAAGGCAAAACATGAAAGCTTCCAGAAGATGAGGAAACAATACAAATGACCTTGAACTTTTTAAATAGGACACAAAAAGCATTAACCATAAAAGAAGACCAGGGACAGTGGCTCATGCCTATAATCCCAGCAATTCGGGAGGCTGAGGTGGGAGGACTGCTTGAGACCAAGAGCTTGAGACCAGCCTAGGCAACATAGTAAGATCACATCTCTGCAAAAAATAAAAAAGTTGGCTAGGTGTGGTGGCTCATACCTATAATCCCAGCACTTTGGGTGGCCAAGGCAGGAAGATCACTAGAACCCAGGAGTTCAAGACCAGCCTGGGCAACATGGGGAAACCCTGTCTCTACAAAAATTATACAAATTAGCCCAGCATAATGGCTAGTAGCATTCCAGCTACTCGCGAAGCTGAGGTGGGAGGACTGCTTGAGCCTAGGAGGCAGAGGTTGCAGTGAGCCGTGACTGTGCCACTGCACACCAGCCTAGGCAGCAAAGAGAGACTCTATCTCAAAAAGAAAAAAAATGAATAAACAAAAGTTACAGATAACAACACAGATAAATGCTACAGATGTTATGGTGTACACAAGAAAATGGATGCAAAATAACATGATTAAAAAACCAAGCAAAGCACACTCTAATGGTGAAGGATGCATTGTTAGCTGTTCTCTGGTGGTGAAGCCCTTCCTTATTGGCCTTCTCTAGTGGTCACCAGAGAAAGGCAAGGAAGGATTCTCCATGAGTGATAGGATGGGGCCACCCCAGGACAGTGTGATGAAGAGGAAGGACGTGAGGAAGTCTGATCTTCTTGGCTGGCTGTAGTCTCCTTCTTGACCTGGTTGCTGGTTATAGAACTGTTAGCTTCATGAGAATTCACTGAGCTGTTTTTCTTGGTTTTGTGTAGGTTTGCATATACATGTTATATTTCCTAAGAAAACAGTTTACAAAGGCATTTAAATAAACACCTTCCTTTTGATGTAGAAATTCTACCTCTAAAAATTTCTCCTACAAAAATATTTGCGCATGTATGAAATGACTACCTACACAGTTGTTTGCAGTGGCTTCCTTTGTAATGGCAAAATATTACAAACCACCTAGAGGCCCATCAGTAGGGATTGGAGGATAAATTAAGTCCTCTGCCCCGTGGAATACTCCACAGTCATGAGAAGGGATGAGAAAACATCTCTGTGATACATTAATGATTAAAAAAAAAAAGTGCAGGCCAGGTAAAGTGGCTCACGCCTGTAATCCTGGCACTTTGGGAGGCTGAGATGAGTGGATCACCTGAGGTCAGGAGTTCGAGGCCAGCCTGGCCAACATGGTAAAACCCCTTCTCTACTAAAAATACAAAAATTAGCTGGGCGTGGCAGCACATACTTGTAGTCCCAGCTACTCGAGAGGCTGAGCAGGAAAACTGCTTGAACCGGGAGGTGGAGGTTGCAGTTAGCCAAGATCGTGGCATTACACTCCAACTTGGGGGATGAAATGAGACTCTGGCTAAAAAAAGAATAAAATAAAAATAAAAAAGCAAAGTGAAAGTGGTGACCATACACACACACACACATATATGTATATATATGTATATGTGTGTGTGTGCGTGTGCGTGTGTGTGTGTGTGTGTGTATATATATATATATTCAACTTTTGGCCAGGTGCAGTGGCTCATGCCTATAATACCAGCACTTTCAGAGTCCGAGGTTGGAAGGTTGCTTGAGGCCAGGAATTTGAGACCATGCTTGGCAACATAGCAAGACCTTGCCTCAACAAAAAAATAAAAAATAAAAAAAATAGCGGGGTGGGGAATGTGCCTATAGTTCCAGCTACTGGGGAGGCTGAGGCAGGAGGATCCCTTGAGCCCAGAGATTGAGGCTGCAGTAAGCCACGATGGTGCCAGTGTACTCCAGCTTGGGCAACAGAGTGAGACCCGTGTCTCTTAAACAAAAAAAAGCATTCAGCTCTTATCATCCAGTTTTTTCCAATTTTATAACCATTCATATAATGTTTCAAAAGGTAGTTTTGTTGCTGCCATTTTACAGATGAGAAAACTGAGGTCCAGACAGAAGTCACTGGCTCCAGGACACTTGGACCAGCAGCACAGCTGCAGATGTAGGACTTCCTCCTGACCTTGCAGGTCTAGGACACAGAGCTCACCCCAAGCCCCACCGCAGGCCTTTCAGGGGCTGCACGGCGTGAGACCTGACGGATGACCCAAGTTGCTGGCAGGCAGTTGCTGCTGGAAGGATCACTCAGTCCAAACAAACAGCAGGCTGCTCAGCTTCTGAAGAACCTGGAAGAGTAGGACCCAAGGCTAGCGCCTGCTCTGTGGGAGGGCAGGTGGCCAGAAGCTCTCGGCAAACACTTGACATCCAGATGTGCATCCCCACCTCAGGGTCACTGTTTTCCACTCTCTACCCGGATTCACCATCTCTTCCTCTCAAAGGAAAAAAAACAGACTAGACCCAACCTGGTTCGCCTATGATCTGGGAGTGGCTCAGCAAGCCTCAGCACACCTTCACCTCCACCCATCTAAGGCCACTCTGCACGTCCAAAGCCCCTGAGTACAAACAAGGTAGGTCTTGTACTCCACACCCTGCCTCTAGGGGCTAAGGAACACACTTTCAGACCTCCTCCACATACCACCCGTTCATATTTAGTATTTATGACTTTTCAAGCCTTTCTTATTTGCAGTGGTAGTTGGTCTTCTCAAACTCTGCTGTGATCATTAGGTGAAAAGACGTTATTGTGCCCATTGACAGATGGGTAAACTGAGGTCAGAGACAGCAGTGGGCATAGGCAGAGGTGTCCACGTGGGTCAGTCCTAGACACAGGGCTCCAGAGTCTTAGAGTCCTCAAGCCTTGCTTCTCACTAGAAATGCTCAGGAGACTCTGGGTGAGTCAGTCATCCTTTTTTGAGCTTTCATTTCCTGTCTCTGAAATCTGGTCAGTCTTGCCTTATAGGGCTGTTGCGAGTGACAAGGTGAGCAAATACACACAAGTACGCAGCCAATGTGAGTGGCCACAACTCACGGGTCATTGTCATCACGGGTAAAGCCAGAGCCAAAACTCTGTCCAGGGTCCTCTGCATGTTTTTCCCCATTCATCCTGCCAGCCTGCCTCTGAATCCCTCCTGGAACCTGTCCCCAGGTCACAATGTCCACACTTTCCTGAGTGGGGCTCTTTTTTGAGCCCTGCTTCCAGCCCCTTCCAGGACTGCACGCTTAGGGCTGGGGCAGGACGCCAAGCATGCAAATCTGCATACAGGCATTCATTTGCACAAATGCTCCTCTGTGTGCACATTTCCAGCCTGTCCCCAGACCGGCGCTCAGCCTGCAAAGCCAGCAGAGCGCTATTTACAGCTCTGGGCAAAGAGAGAGGAGGCAGGCTTTGTTCCCATGCACAAAACAGCCCTACACTGCTGGGGCAGTGCCTTGCTCTTTTGGCTGGTGTTCGGCAAACCTTATCCTGAAGGAGCTTCCGGGTTCTAAAACCTTTTGCAGGAAGGCCAGCAATCTGCCCCTGGAATTGGCTGTCTCCCTAATGAAACCTGCGCTCAAAGGCAGGTGAGAAAAGGTGTCTGTCTTCTCTCCATTCAGCTTCCAGGAGGATCTTTCTCAAGTGCTAATAAAATCACATCACTGCCTTGCTTAAATCTCTTCCCTGTTTCCCTATGGGTCTCTGAGTCAAGTCCAAATTCATGATCATGGGTCACCTGGCTGGACTCCACTTGCCACTCCTCACCCACCCATGCCTGTCCGTTTAAACACTGGTTTTAGAGAAAAGAATTATGCATTGCCTACTTACAACACAAATTTTTGGATTATCTGATTCTACCCTTGTTTATTATTATTATATTATTATTTTGAGACATGGTCTCTTGCCCAGCTGGAGTGCAATGGTGCGATCTAGGCTCACTGCAACCTCCACCTCCCAGGCTCAAGTGATTCTTGTGCCTCAGCCTCCTGAGTAGTTCGGACTATAGGCACGCACCACCACGCCTGACTAATTTTTTTGTATTTTTGTTAAAGTTAGGGTTTCACCATGTTGCCCAAGCTGGTCTCGAACTGAGCTCAAGCAATCTGTCCCCCTCAGCCTCCCAAAGTGCTAGGATTGCAGGTGTGAGCCGCTGTGCCTGATCTTCTTCATTATTTTCAAACTATTTTGTTGATACCTTTGTAAGTCATAGAAAACTGACAGACAAGCAAATTCTGCCCTGTCCAACCATGTTTGCCTCTGTTTAGAATCTATTTAGACATTCCTCGACCCTTTACATTTTTGTGCTTTATTTGATTTTCCTTTGAACTGGTTCTAAGGCCTGCCTGGTTCCCTCATTGAATGAGCCTCATAAAGTTGTTGAGCATTTGTTTTTGTTTTGTATCTGTATGAGATTCATGATTTTACCCCCCACTTTTTTTTTTTTTTGAGACAGGATCTCACTCTGTTTCCCAGGCTGGAGTGCAGTGGCATGGTTATGGCTCAATGCAGCCTCATACTCCTCCACTCAAGCGACCCTCCTGCCTCAACCTCCTGAGTAGCTGGGACTACAGATGTGCATCACCACACCTGGCTAATTTTTAAAATTTTGTGTAGAGAAGGGGCCTTGAGAGGTCTTACTAGGTTGCCCAGGCTGGTCTCAAACTCCTGGGCTCAAGTAATCATCCTGCCTCAGCTTCCTGAATAGCTGGGGCTATAAGCAAGCATCATCATGCCTGGCTAATTTTGTATTTTTTTGTAGAGGCAGAGTTTTGCCATGTTGGCCAGGCTGGTCTTGAACTCCTAGATTCAAGTGATTGACCTGCCTCAGGCTCCCAAAGCGCTGGAATTGCAGGTGTGAGAGCCACTGTGCCTAGCCTGTTCTTTTTTCCCCTGCAATATTCTTGGAATGGCTTCCTATGAACATTCTGGGCTTGTTTATGACGCTCTAATGCCCAGAGTCTCTTTCTCTTCTTTTCCGCCTCTTCCTCCTGAAACTGCTTCCCCAGAATCCCCAGGAACAGGGAGTGGTAACCTCCTTCCACTTTGAGCTTGAGCCTCTATTCACACCCACACATCTCTGGCACTCTCCTCACTGTGTGGTCCTTGTTTTGGGGCCTGTTTGGCTAATCTAGAAGAGGCACTGGTGCAGTAGCTGAGTCTTTGTCTCTCCCTCCATCGCTCTGTCTCTGTCTCTCTCTCACACATAGACACACATATACCCCTACTACTGTACACACAGCACATGGAAATCATACAATAAATGAACACACTCATTGATGAATGAATGAATGCCAGATGGCTACATCTGTCCACTTCAGATAAGCCACCAAAAGGGAGGCCTGGCTTTCCTTGTTCCACACCACAGATGCCAGACAACCATGCCTGGAGCCTAGTAAGTATCCAGTAAACACTGGGTGAATGAATGAAAGAATACAACTTAGGTTCTTATTCTTGCACCACTTTTAAGTCATCTCCCCTTTCTCCACATTCAGAGGACAGACCTAAGTAGCTTCAGAATGTTACCCCTCCACCCATATTTTCATTATCATTGCAGCATTTCAGTTCCTTTCTCTCCCTCGACCTTTTATTTTTTTTAGAAACAGGATCTCGCTATGTTGCCCAGTCTGGGGTGCAGTAGCTATTTACAGGTGTGATTCTACTACTGATCAGCACAGGAGTTTTGACCTGCTCTGTTTCTGACCTGGGTTGGTTCACCCCTTCTTAGGCACCCTGGTGGTCCCCCACTCCCAAGAGGTCACTATATTGATGCTGAACTAGTGCAGACACCTAATTAGCATGGTACACTATGGCCCAGGACTCCTGGGCTCAAGCAATCCTCTTGCCTCAGCCTCCCGAGTTGCTGGAACTACAGGCATGTGCCACCATGCCCAGTGGTTACAGCATTTCAATCCTCTTGGTCCCATTTTTTTTTTTTAAGATGGGGTTTCACCATGATGGCCAGGCTGGTCTTGAACTCCTGACCTGAGATGATCCACCCACCTCGGCCTCCCAAAGTGCTAGGATTACAGGCATGAGCCACCACACCTGGCCATCCCATTCCCTTTAAGGACTGGACGGTCATCTCCACTCTGCTTCGTGGTCATCGTGTGACCTTGAGCAAGGCACTGCTCCTCTTGGCTTCTGTTTTCCCACAGGCTTCTGTTTTCCCATGGGTAAAGCCAGGCCAGTGTAGACATTTCAAGAGATAACATCAGGCAAAGATACAAATGCCCAATAATTCCTGGAAGATGTCTCTGCTCAGACACCAATTACATTGTAACAGATGTTGTCAATGTAACTTATCAGCAAAGCTATCCCTAGCTTAGCTCTGAGTTGGGGGTTACAGCTCTGTCCTAAAATAGGCTTCTCAAACTTAAAACTGCACACAATTACCCTGGGGGAAATTGTCAAAATGCAGATTCATATTCTGTAGTTCTGGGTGGGGCCCAAGATTCTGCATTTCTACCTAGCTCCTGGATGATGGAATACTGCTGGCCAGGATCACACTTTCAGTAGCAAGGTACTGGAATACAGTGGGTCCCACCTTTGAAGGAATTCTCAGGGCAGCCAAGGGACAGAGTGCTAGCATGTGGCCGATATCCAAGGTAACAGATGTTAGCACCTAAATGGGAGTTACTGGCAGTGAAGGTGATGGGACCTCTGAGAATGGACAAGGTTGGCAGCGGTGAGGGGGCTGGTCCAGGATTCCTAGAGAACATGGAAATAGAGTCGGGAACATTCTGCCAGGCTGGTGATTCTACTAAATCATAATTCTGGTGGGCAGAGGGCATCAATCTGTTTTAGCAAGCTCTTGAGGGGATTATGATACTAAACTTTGAAAACCACTGTGCTAGACAGAGATAAAGGGGTAGGCTATTCTGGAAGAATCGTGTTCTGTTTTCCCATGGTAGAGACTGTAAATTGCATTCATTTATTCATCCATTCATTCACGAACACATCCATCAATCTGTCCAACCAATAAAGGGGTCCTGTCTGTCCATCCATGCATCCATCCACACCCCCAGCCATCTAACATCTAACAAATACATCCTGAATGCCTCGTGTGTGTGTGTGTGTGTGTGCGTGTATCCTGTTAGGCACAAGCATGCTGATTGAAATTGTAGATCTACATGTGTCTTAGCCTCTAACCAGAGATTCTCAACCAGGGGCAATCTGGTTCCCCAGGGGACACTTTATAATGCCTGGAGACATTTCCTGGTTGTCACAACTTGGAGGAAGGTATGTTGCCAACATCTCGTGGGTGGAGGCCAAGAATGTTGTTAAACACCCAGCACAGGACAGCCTTGCCTCCATGTCAATAGTAAAGAGGCTGGCCGGAAGTGGTGGCTCACACATGTAACCCCAGAACTTTGGGAAGCCAAGGTAGGCGGATCACCTGAGGTCAGGAGTTCCAGACCAGTCTGGCCAACATGGTGAAACCCTGTCTCTACTAAAAATACAAAAATTAGCCAGGCATGGTGGTGGGTGCCTGTATCCCAGCTGCTCAGGAGGCTGAGGCAGGAGAGTCACTTGAACCAGGGAGGCAGAGGTTGGTTAATGGTAAAACACAGAAACATTTATTTATATAAAGAACTCTGGGGCAGATGAGGCGGTTCACACTTGTAATCCTATCACTTTGTGAGGCCAAGGTGGAAGAATTGCTTAATCCTAGAAGTTCAAAACCAGCCTGGGCTATGTAGGGAGACCCCGTCTGAACAAAAATGTTTTTTAAAAACTTAGCCAGGTGTGGTGGCACCTGTTGTGCCAGCTACTTGAAAGACTGAGGCAGAAGTATTTGAGCTTATGAAGTCAAGCCTGCTGTAAGCTATGATCATGCCACTGCACTCCGGCTTGGGTGAAAAGTGAGACTCTGTGTCAAAAAAAAAAGAACTCTTGCAGCTCAAGAACAAAAAGACCTCAATTCGAAAAGGGGCAAATAACTTGAGTAGACATCTTCCCAAATACGAATAACCAGCAAACACATAAGATGCTCAATGTCATCAGTCATTAGGGAAATGCAAATCAAAACCACTATGTGGTACCACTTGACACCCGCTGGAGTGATAATAATAATAATAATGGAGGCTGCGCACAGTGGCTCACATCTATAATTCCAGTACTTTGGGAGTCCGAAGCAAGTGGATCACTTGAGGCCAGGAGTTCAAAACCAGCCTGGCCAACATGGTGAAACCCTGTCTCTACTAAAAATACAAAAAAATTAGCCAGGCGTGATGGTGGCCCTCGCTTGTAATCCCAGGTACTAAGGAGGCTGAAGCATAAGAATCACTTGAACCCGGGAGGTGGAGGTTGCAGGGAGCTAGGATCACATGATGGCACTCCAGCCTGGGTGACAGAGTGAGACACTGTCCCAATTAAAGAAAAAAAAAAGGAAACAAGTATTGGTGAGGATGTGGAAAAGTGGGAACTCTTATACATGGCTAGTGGGAATGTAAAATGGTACAGCTGCTGTGAAAAACAGTTCCCTTTTTCAAACAGTGAAAAGAAGAGTTACCACATGACCATCAGTTCCCCTCTTGGGCATATGCCCAAAATAACTGGAAACAGGTCTTCAAACCAAAACTTATACATACATGTTAATAAAAGGCAAAAGGTGGGCCTGGCATACACATGTGGATGACAATGGGTCATGCCTGTAATCCCAGCGCTTTGGGAGGCCAAGGTGGGAGGACTGTGTGAGGCCAGGAGTTTGACACTAGCTAGGGCAACATAGTGAAACCTCATCTCTACAAAAAGTAAAAAACAACAACAAAAAATTAGCCAGGCAAGGTAGTTCATGTCTGTAGTCCCAGCTACTACTCAGGAGGCTGAGGTGGGAGGATCACTTGAGCCCAGGAGGTCGAGGCTGCAGTAAGACATCATCATACCACTATACTTCAGTCTGGGTGACAGAATGAGACCGTGTCTCAACAAAACAAAACAAAACAATAGCCAAGAGGTAAAACAACCCATATGCCATCAACTAATGAATGGACAAACAAATTATGGTATATCCATACAAGAGAATATTATGCTGCCCTAAAAAGGAATGAAGTACTAAGTTCATGATACATCACAGAGAATCAGACACAATAGGTCACATACTGTATAATTCCACTTATATGAGATATCCAGATTAGACAAGTCTGTAGAAACAGAAAGCCAACGTGGTTTTCAAGGGCTGGGGGAATGGGCAGTGATGGCATAATGGGTAGTTTCCTTTTAGGATGATGGAAATGGTTTAGAACTTGAGAGCAGTGACGATTGCACTCCACTGTGAATGTGCTTAATGTCACCCAATGTACACTTTAAAATGGTTAAAATTGGCTGGGCATGGTGGCTCATGCCTATAATCCCAGCACTTTGGGAGGCCAAGGTGGGTGGATCACTTGAAGTCAGGAGTTCAAGACCAGCCTGGCCAATGTGGTGAAACCCCATCTCTACTAAAAATATAAAAATTAGCCAGGCATGGTGGTGCATGCCCGTAGTCCCAGCTACTCAGGGGGCTGAGTCAGAATCACTTGAACCTGGGAGGCAGAGGTTGCAGTGAGCTGATATCACACCACTGCACTCCAGCCTGAGTCACGGAGCAAGACTCCCTGGCACCAAAAAAAAATAAATAAAAATAAAATGGTGAAAATGGTCAATTTCATGTTATGTGTATTTTACCCCAATTTAAAAAATACATTTCTGCATTCAATCAATGCTCCTTGGTATCTACTGTGTGCATAGGGAAGTGGGCTATGCATTTGGGACACAGGAATAAATGTGATGGATGCGATGGCTGCTCCCAGGCAATTATGGATTGGGAGGAAACTCAACAAACAGCGATGGACCCAGGAAGTCTAGAATGTGGATGACAGGAGTTGGGAGGAAAAGAAATGGTTTTCCTGGCTGGAGGTGGGGGGAGGTCAGGGAGGACTACCTATCGAAGATGCAATGTGAGATAGCTTTTGAAGGAGGAGGAAAACTTGCCCTTGGAGAGTCAATATTATTATTGAAGGGATGTATAACTACAGGCTACCTGATGCCATCCCATCCCTGCAACGGATAAGACAGTTTAACGCATGGAGTGTCTAGAGAAAGCAAGGATGGTTAGACCCCAGGGAGGAGGAGCTAGAGCACAGATCCCCTCAGAATGCTCCCCCAAGCTTTCTGCTAAAACCTCCTGTAGTGAAGTGGTCATGGTGGATCTGAGGGCAGAGTGGGCATGACTGATTCAGCCTGCTAAGCCTCAGGAGTCCCCAGCCCCGCTCCTGTCCTTTCTGAGGCTTTTGTCTTCTGCCTCCTGGCAAGGAGCAGGCAAGCAGAGAAAAAGACAGGGGAGACCAGGGCTTGTTTGAATTAACCACCTACTAAGGACCAGGGGTCTGAACACATGGTTTTATTTAATCCTCACAGCAGCCCAATAAGGGAAGTTCTACTGTTGTCCCCTCCTTCTACCATTTTTTTTTGTTTTTGGCTTTCATGTTTTTTCCTTTGTCTTTTAGCTATTTTAAAGATAGAGAAATGAGGCACTGAGAGATAAAGTGGCTGATCTGAGGTGATGATGTGGTAGAAACCTGATTTAGGTGAGGTCAGTCTGACACCAGGATTTCTCTAGGTGCTCAGAGAAGGAATTCCCCTAGGGTAAGGAAGGAAGTGTAGCCTGCTAAGATGAGCCTCAGATTCCTGTCTCCTGGTCCCAGAACTATCAGCAAACTCAAAGCTGAATTTTGCCACTGGCAACTTCTGGTGTGAGCAAGTCTCTCAACCTCTGTGGGTTGTGCTCTGCTCATTTTAATTTTTATTTTATGATTAATATTTGGAGTCTCCCTTTGTTGCCCAGGCTGGAGTGCAGTGGCTCATTCACAACTCACTGCAGCCTCTAACTCCTGGGCTCAAGCTATTCTCCTGCCTCAGCCTCCCAAAGTGCTGGGATCACAGATGTGAGCCACACGGCCAGTCCACTTTCCTCATTTTTAATGCATGGGAAGCAGGTGGAGATTTCTTTTTCTTCCTCCATGAATATGTTCTTATACATATATACTACCTAGGTCCTTTTAATTCTCTACTTCCCTAACTATCCATGTTCATACGTATTTACCTGTATCTCTTTAAATAGGATCATACTGGATATATTGATCCTGTGACTTCATCTTTTTCAGTAAATAATATGCCTCAGGAACCTTTCCAGATCAGGAATGTGGATCCCCCTGATTCTTCTAAAGACTGCTCATTCTCCCACATGAATGCATATACTGTAACCCCTTCCCACACTGGTGTTGCAAGCTCTGCTGTGGACATTCTTTCCTTTTTTTTTTTTGAGAGGGAGTCTTGCTCTGTTGCCAGGCTGGAGGGTAGTGGCGCCATCTTGGCTCACTGCAACCTCCACCTCCCAGGTTCAAGCAATTCTCCTGCCTCAGCCTCCTAAGTAGATGGGACTACAGGCACCTGTCACCACACCAGGCTGATTTTTGTATTTTTAGTAGAGACGGGGTTTCACCATGTTGGTCAGGCTGGTCTCGAACCCTTGACTTCAGGTGATCCACCCACCTCAGCCTCCCAAAGTGCTGGGATTACAGGCATGAGCCACTGCACCTGGCTGGACATTCTTATGTTATCTCAGTGCAAGTGTGAGCGTTTCTGTGCGAGATTTTTCAAAATGGGAATGCTGGACCAAAGGGCATGCCATTCGAGGCAACTAATCTGAAGAAGGCCCAGAACTCGGTTGTTTCTCAAACAATTTCTGGCATGAATGTTTCTTTGATTAGTGGTAGAGAAGGGGTTGATGATCTTAGACAGGTCTTTTAACTTCTGTCAGCCTTCGTTTGCTTATCTGTAGAGTGAGACACAGTGTAATAGACACAACAGTGCTTTGGAGATGAGAAGGTCCTGTGTAGACTGGGCACTGTGGCTCATGCCTGTAACTCACACCTGTAACCTCAGTGCTTTGGGAAGCCAAGGTGGGAGGATCACTTAAGCCCAGGAGTTTGAGACCAGCTGACTCTGTCTCTACTAAAAATTAAAACAAAAACCAAACAAGAAAGTCCTGTGTAAATGTAAGGAATTCAAATTGTCATTAACATGGGGAGGCTCCGCAGCTGGACCCATCCCCTTCTCATCACACAGAAACCAATGCAAGGAGCTTGTGCAAGAAGGAAGCTGTGTTGTTTTTGTTTTTGTTTTTTTGGAGACAGGGTCTCACTGTCACCCAGGCTGGAGTGCAGCGGTGTGATCACGGCTCACTGCAGCTTCGACCTACCCAGGCTCAAGCGATCCTCCCACCTCAGCCTCCCAGGTTGCTAGGACCCCAGACACCTGCCACCATTCCTGGCTAATTATTTTTAATTGTATTTTGTAGAGATGGGTGATCCACCCGCCTCAGCCTCCCCAAGTGCTGGTTGCCCAGCATGTTGCCCAGGCTGGTCTCACACGGCTGGGCTCCAGTCATCCACCCGCCTCAGCCAGGAAGCTGTTTTATACGAAGTATCAACTATGTTTAAGGCCATGTATTCGACCAGCAGTTCTCAACAGGGAAGGAAAAGGATGATTTAGCTCCCTAGGGCACATTTGGCAATGCCTGCAGACATTTCTGATGGACATGACTCATGGGGTGAGGAGTGTTTCTAGCATCTAGTAGGTAGAGACCAGAGGCACTGCTGAATATCATACAATACTCGGGGTATTCCCACAATAAAGAATCCTCCCACTCAAATGTCAACAGCGCCCAAGATGAGAACCCCTCGTCTAGACCTGTTTCTTATCTGATGTCCAACCCCAGCAAACCTTGTTCAAAGAGGAGGAACTGAGGCTCAGAGACATGAATGTCTTGCCTGAGGCTCCACAGACAGCCGCTACCAGCGGCCAGCTCTCTGCTCCCTCTGACTTCAGGGTATGTGGTCCATTCCGCATACTGCACTGTCTCTCTGGGAAGACATCGCCTTATCCCCAAGCACCTTAGCCTTGGCAGATTATCTACAGCAAGGGTAACAAGCTTTGCCTTAAAGCATAAGCACCCCCCCAACACTTCCGAGTTTTGATAACTTCGCATTTGTAATCATCATGTCTGCTCATTTGCTGTGTGCTAAATATTTTATGAGGATTAACTCATTTTACCTCAAGGATATGTCACAGAGAGGTTAAGATCAGACACTAAGTGGCAGATTTGTGCTCTAGATCCAGATAAGATGTCTCCAGGGACCAACCTCTTGGCCTGTCTACCTTGGTTCCCCCTCATGCTCTGAACTTCGCCCTGGCAAAGTTGGGTCACAACAACCAATCCTTTTGCTGGGAACTGGGTAGGGGCAGAAACAGAGAGAGCCCCTACTTCAGACTCTCATTTGTAGGAATTCAGTCCCTGCTGCCCAGCTGGGTGGTCCTAGAGAATCTGCCAGAATTTCAGCTCTTTTCCCCATGCAATGCCCCAGGAGAAAAGACGCAGGGCTCCGGACAGAGATGAGAGGATGTGCAGAGAACTCAAAGCCACAGGGCATGGGCATGGGCTAAGAGGGAGGGGAGCTTGTAGGGAAGGAACGTGACATCCTCAGGGCCTGTCCAAAGTTCTTGGAGCAAACCCAGCTATGCAACTGAGGTTCCTGCAGCAGCCTCCACTCCAGCATCTGATTTTCATTAGCTGCAACTGATCTTATTAGCTATCCTGGGTCAATTTGGATTTTGGCAAGCCTAGATCTGGCAATGGCCTCAATACAGAGATCACACAGGGTGAGCAGGGATGCGCCGACACCCAGGAATGGATTCCACGAGGCAGCCTGCTGGAAGACGGTGTTGAGTTCCAGCTCTGCCCCTTCCTGGCTTCATGACCTTTGCAGAGCCTTGGCGCTTTCTCTGACAAGTGGGGACTTGGGGCCCAGCAGTCACCAAGTCTCCGTTGTAAATGTGAGGACTGGGGCTTGTGTCAGGCATCCTAGCACCGTAAGGGTCCTGGAGGGGTTGGAGCCAGCTGTCACCCACAGGCTGGGTGACCTTGAGCAAGTCTCTTCCCCTTTTGTGCCTCTGTGTATTTAACTGTCAAATGAAGGGGCCATGTCTTTAATGTAGAAGCCCTTTTAGGTCTTAGGACTCCAGACTGGGCCACTGACCTCTTCCCGGGACTGACCTCTTTGGGCCTCCAGGAAACACATTTCTTTGTAACTCCACGCTGCAGCACAGGCTCAGAAGAGCAAGACACGACTCACTGCCTCCCTCTCTTTTGCCTCCCAACCTGACCCGCCAGAGAAGAGCTCCCTCCACCCTCTCCTCACTCCGGGTCACCAATATCCTGTCCCTTAGTCTAGCTTCATCAAAGCAGCAAAGCTAACACTGTCTCCTGCCCAGTGGATAGGCCCAGCAGCACCCACCTCAGGGAATTCCCCCAGGCAATGCCCACAGGTACTTGCGGGGGGTGCACAGGAGTTTAGGGGGAAATAGGGACCCTCTTGGAAGAGAGCTAGCAGTCTTCTCAGACTGCCTCAATAGAGGATGCAATGAACACAGCCCTTTGTGCGTGTGTTGGGGCGGGGAGCAGGGGAGAGGAGGTGGGTGGTCCCTGCTTGTCCTGCTGCCTCAGAGGCCATCTCTGCTGTCAGAGTTTGATGACTCCTGGAAGGGTCTCCAGGCCCCAGATCTCAGTTTTAAGAGTTCCAGTCTTACTAAATCTCACTGAACCTCCTCTGGTCTTATCTTGGCCGGGGTGGGTGAGGGAAGGTGAGGGGATATAAAACAGGTGGGGCAGCCAGGTGTGGGAGTGGAGTTGGGTAAGGTGGAGAAGGATGGGATTGGGAGTGGTGGGAGGATGGTGCAGGGCCTTAGGAGGATGGGATTTTCGTGAAAGGGCTAGGGAGGAGTGGAGGGAGATGGATGACTTGGAGGGGTGGCCAGACCTTTGTCCTGCTCTTGAGTATGAAGGTCCTTCATTTCACATCTTTGGGGCGGGACGGGGGTGGAGAGGGGAAATCCCCAAAAACCTTTAGCGGTGGCTCAGAGGCCACCCTGCCTCTCTAACGGGTAGGGAGGGGTCCCCGGCAGGGCTCGGGGTGAATCATCTCTCTCTCCAGAGCCCAGTATCTTGGGTGGGAGGGTGACTTGCAGAGTCTCTGCTCCAGGATTTTCTTGTCTAATGATGGGGGGAGAGCTCCCATTTGTCATGGAGGTGGAGGTCACTGTAATTTATGAGCTGAGAACACCCCCATTATTCCGAAAGAGAAGGGAGAAGGAAAATACCCAAACTTAGTTATTTAAGGACGGTGAAGGGGCATCAGTCTCCCAAGAGGTGAGGGGGCTCTAGAGACCTAGGAACTACTTTTGAGGGCCACATTTTATCTCAAGGGGTAAAAGGGAGAGGACTTCTGCCTAGAGCTGGGGCCAGGAGGAAAGGCCTATTTCTGAAGGAAAAACGAAGGCATTTTGCTCTCTAGGGAGTGGGACCCCCTCTCTTTTCGGGGGAGGGGCCCCGCGTCTTGGGAAGATGAGGGCTCGGTTTCTAGGAGAAGATACCCAGGTTTTGCTCCCTGGGGGTAGGGCAGAAGAACCTCCTCTAGAAACCCAGAGACCTCCTCTCGGCTCCCGTCGGAAGAGCCCGCCCCAAGCCACCGGGCGCCTCGAGCTCACCTCCAGGCCCCGGTTCCGATCTGCGGGCTCTGATCCCTCGGGTTCCGACTGGCGGGATGCGCGCTCCGAGTTCCGGCAGCGCCGGGTGTCTGCTCGGCTTCCCCCAGCGACTCGCCGGACTCCCTAGCTCCTTCGAGCGCCCCAGCCAATCAGCGCCGCCGGTCCCGACTCTCGCTCTCGCCGCAGCCAATGGGCGCGCCCGCCACGGGCCACCGCCCCCGGGGGGGGGAGGGGAAGGCGGGGCGGGGACAGAGTCCGGCCTCCGTGGGCTGGGTACACGAGGGCTGGGGCGGGACCGACTCGGGGGCTGGGAGGGGCGACCGCGAGGGCTGGGAGGGAGGGCTGGGGCTACGGAGGAAACGGCTGAGGACCCCCGTCAAGTTGGGGGGACCCCCGGCCCTCTGCGGGGGTAGCTCCATAGGTTGATTTAACCTGGATCTTAATGGGCCTTTTACACCCTCAGGGCTGCAAGCGAGTGTAGCTGCGGAAGGGTTTCCTTTGCTGGAGAAGGAAGGAACATCCCACCCTCCTCACCTCACTCCCCATCTCGGCGCTCAGGGCCCTCCCTCCCTGCCCATCTTGCTGCCAGCGACTTTCCTCTGCTTGGCCCCAGCACTCCGGAAGACAAACAGGGCGCTGGGAGTCAGAGGTGGTTTCTTCTGCATGACCTGGGGCAGGTCACTGCGCCTCCTGATCCTCAATTTCCTGAAATTGGGACAACAGAGATTGTACCTCCTTCGTGGGTATAAACAAGACCCTAGATGTGATGAAGGTCCTTTCCACCATTGCAGAAAATGCTTTGTGGAAGCTAGTTAATACTCAGGTGTGACAGATGGACAGCCCTCACAGCTTTCTAAAGGTATTTGGAAAGAGGATGCAATCCTTCAGTGACAAAATCAAAGACACAAAGAACTGCTCATGAAGACAACAGGTGATCGCCAAGTGCTCATAATGAGTGAATGGATGGATGGAGATTACAGACCTTAAAAGGTGGAGAAAGAGTTCAGCTTGGTTCTCCCCACTCAGCCTGACAACTTGGTCAGCTGGAGTCTTGAACCCTGAGCTCTCTTCTGCCGCTGTCCAGGAATCCAGGCTGCCCTGTCTCTGATTTGACAAGAGCTATAGTCCTGGAAATTAAGGAATTAACACAAAGTAAACAAACATATAAATAGAAAGCTGCCAAACAAATCATTCACTTCCTACTGTCACCTCTGGGGACACTCCCACCAACAAATACACACAAAGCAGTAAATAAGAATAATTGAGGCCTAGCACAATGGCTCACACCTGTAAACCCAGCACTTTGGGAGGCTGAGACAGGCAGATCACTTGACTCCAGCAGTTCGAGACCAGCCTGGCCACCATGGCGAAGCCCTGTCTCTACTAAAAGTACGAAAATTAGCTGGGGGTGGTGGCGTGTGCCTGTAATCCCAGCTACGTGGGAGGCTGAGACATGAGAATCGCTTGAACCTAGGTAGGCAGAGGTTGCAGTGAGGTGAGATGGCACCACTGCCTCCAGCCTGGGTAACTGTCACCTTACTTGAAGAACCTGATGGGGTCTGTGTTGAAAATCTAGCACTTTTTTTCTTAAAACCAAAGCCATGAAGATCATCCCCTTTACTACCCTTGACCTGCCCAAAGAAATACAATGGCCAATAAACATGGGAGATGACATTTTTGTCAAGTTAAACTCCTAGGTTAAAGTGATTCTCCTGCCTCAGCCTCCTGAGTAGCTGGGATTATAGATGTGTATCACGACCCCTAGCTAATTTTTGTATTTTTAGTAGAGACGGGGTTTCACCATGTTGGCCAAGCTGGTCTTGAACTCCTGACCTCATGATCCACCTGCCTCGACCTCCCAAAGTGCTGGAATTGCAGGCGTGAACCACCAAGCCTGGCACAACCTTGCTTTTATTATTAGACTTACTATTATTTGCAAAGACTTCAAGGAGTTTCATGTATTGCAGATGGGAGTAGGATCGCAGCCTTTCTGGAGGGAAATTGGGTATTTCTATTTTAAAAATCTTAGAAGTAAATTGACCCTTTGATCTATCAATCCAATCCCTATGAACTAATCTGAAAACAATGAAAGATAGATTGAATGGTAAAGTAGTTTACTGCCATTTTCTTTATTATAGGGAAAAACTGGGAACAGCTTAAATGCACAGCAGCAAGGACTCAGAAGGGAAATTGTTGCATGCAATTAAACAATAAACATAGGTATCAAATATTGAATGGGGCTGGGCATGGTGATGCACACCTCTAATTCCAGCACTCTGGGAAGCCAAGGCAAGAGGATTGCTTGAGCCCAAGAGTTCAAATCCAGCTTGGGTAACATATTGAAACCCTGTCTTTAACAAAAAATACAAAAATTATCTGGGCAACGTGAGGCATGCCTGTAGCCCCAGCTACTCAAGAGACTGAGGCAGACTTGAATCTGGGAGTTTGAGGCTACTATGGACCAAGATTACGCTGCTGTACTCTAGCTGGGTGACAAAGTGAAATCCTGTCTCAAAAGCAAAGCAAAACAAATCTCAAAATGTTAGGTGAACAAAGATACTCGCAAAAACAGTATATTTGGTACTATCTTACTTTTTGTTAAATCTATGAAGTAAGCTGGGCGAGGTGGCTCACGTCTGTAATCCCAGCCCTTTGGGAGGCCGAGGTGGGTAGATCACGAGGTCAAGGGATCGAGACCATCCTGGTCAACATGGTGAAACCACATTTCTACTAAAATACAAAAATTACCTGGGTGTGGTGGCGCGTGCTTGTAGTCCCAGCTACTTGGGAGACTGAGGCAGAAGAATTGCTTGAACCCAGGAGGTGGAGGTTGCAGTGAGCCGAGATTGCACCACTGTACTCCAGGCTGGCGCCTGGTGACAGAGCAAGACTCTGTCTCAAAAAAAACAAAAAAAACAAAAAAACAAAAAACTATGAAGTAGAGCTAGATCAATACTGTGTAATGTAACTTTCTATGATGCTCTATATCTGTATCTGTGCTGTCCCACGTAACCACTAGCCACATGTAGGCATTGAACACCTGAAATGACTAATCTTGGTATCCAAGATATTGAAAAATTAAAAATAAAAAAGAAAGAATGAAAAATAATAATAAAAGAGGAAAAGGGAAAAATAAATTTAAAAATTTAAAAAAGCAATGACTAGTGAACCGAAGAATTGTATTTTAACTGTATCTAATTTTATTTTTAAAGCCAAAGTCTTGCTCTTTTGCCCAGGCTGGAATGTAGTTGTGCGATCTCATCTCACTGCAACTTCTGCCTCCCAGGTTCAAGCGATTCTCCTGCTTTGGCCTCCTGAGAAGCTGGGATTACAAGTTTATGCCTGGCTAATTGTTTAATTTTTAAATTTTTAGTGGAGACAGGGTTTCATCATGTTGGCCAGGCTGGTCTCAAATTCCTGGCCTCACGTGATCTGCCTGCCTCAGACTCCCAAAGTAATGGGATTACAGTTGTGAGCCACCGCACCCAGCCTGTATCTAGTTTTAATTTGAGGTCTAATAGTAACAGGTAGTTAGTGGATATCATATCAAAAAGCACCAATATAGCTAGCTAGCAATGCTGAGTGAAAAACTACATGTTCAGTAGGAGAAATGGTTCTTTTTGTGCATTGAAATTATGGATTATTCTAATATTACTTTATTTGCATGTCAGTAATTTCTTTTTTCCCCCTTTGGTTTATTTTTAATAGAGGCTAATTTCTACAATGTCACTAATTTCTAGTTATTCTATAATGAACATGTATTAGTCTGGTACTAAGAAGAAAATATTTAAAGTGAAAAACAGAAAGCAAAAGTCTAAACCAAAGGACCCAGAGTGGCAGCTCACGCCTGTAATTCCAGTACTTTGGGAGGCCTAGGTGGGTGGATCACTTGAGGTCAGGAGTTCGAGACCAGCCTGGCCAACATGGTGAAACCCCATCTCTATTTATAAATAATTTTTTTAAAGGGTCTAAGCCAAAGATTGGTAAACTATAGCCCATAGACCAAATGTAGTTCGTCATCTGTTTTCCTATAACCTAAGAATTGGTTTTAAATATTAAATGGCTTTTAAAAAGTCAAAAAAGAATAATGTTGTGTGACACATGTAAATGGTATAAAATTCAAATTTTACTGTGCATAAAGTTTTACCGGAACACATTTATTTATGCATCGCCTATGGCTGTCTTTAAGCTACAACAGCAGAACTGAGTAGTTGTGACAGAGACTGTGTGGCCTGCAGAGCCAACAATATTTACTGTGTGGCCCTTTTCAGAAAAATCTGCCATGTCCTGGTCTAAGGCAATCAAGGGAAATAAGAGGTGTGTGTAGTCATCTTCATTCATCTGTTCATTCATTCAACTAGGTATTGAGCACCCACCTGTAAGTCGGGCCCTGGAAAAGGGCACTTCTAGGGCTGGGAAGAGCCGCTTTGTCTGTCTTTAAGGAATGGGGAGAGAGGGCTATTTAGAGCTAGGTGCTTTGCAAGCTGATTCTCAAATAGCTTCATTGTGATACTTGTGAAGAAAACTGTCAGCAGGTGGAAAAAGCCCTTTCCACATTGGCTTCCCTTGCATTTTTCTGCCGTTCTGCAGTTTTCCCAAGTGCTTAGGGTTGCAGATGTCTGCCAGGGAATGAAGAGAATGTTTTCCAGAGTTTGGCTGAGGCCTGGGATGAGGACTCAACCATGCTCTGTGCCTATCCATGGAGCTCCTTCCGGAAGAGCAGTTTTAGCTGGGAAGGCCCCCACCACACTCTGGAGAGGAGAAATGAAAATGAAGGCAATGGTGAATTAGGCTGAACAGGAAAGACTCTAAGACATCAGCAGCCCATTGTACAGAAGAGGAGACTGAGACCCAGAGAAGAGGAAGAACTTGTCCAGAGGCAGATTAAAGCCCATGTTTTATTGGCTAGGCCTGTGCTTTCCACATCCCCTGCTCACAAAATAGTAAAGAGATATCATCTATCCAAAATAACAAAGGGCATTTTGATGTGGTGGAAAGGGGATAAACTTTGGAGTCAGACTTAATATTGAACTGTAGTTCCATCTCCCAATGGCTATGTGACTCTGGACAAGTCATTTACTCCTCCCAGTATCTATATTCTTATCTGTAAATTGAATAAAGTATCTATCACAATTTTCACACGTAAAAGAATGAAGACAGACCCTTACCTCACACTGTATAAAAAAACTAACTCAACAATGAATCAAAGACCTAAATATAAGAACTAACACTTTAAAATTCCTAGAAGAAAACATGGGGTGGGAGGACAGGTGTGATGGTTCACACCTGTAATCCTAGCACTTTGGGAGGCCAAGGCCGCCAGATCACTTGAGCTCAGGAATTTGACACCTGTCTGGGAAACGTGGCAAAACCCCACTGTTACAACAAATACAAAAATCAGCCGGGTGTGGCGTGTGTGGCTGTGGTCTCAGCTACTAAGGAGGCTGAGGAGGGAGGATTGCCTGAGGCTGGGAGGCAGAGGTCGCAGTAAGCTAAGATTGTACCATTGCATTCCATGTAGCCTGGGTGACAGAGCAAGACCCTGTCTCAAAAACAGCAGCAACAAAAAAGCATTGTGAATGTGCTTAATTCCATTGAATTGAACATTTTAAATGGTAAAAGTTGGCTAATTTTGTGCAATATGTACTTTACCATAATACGGAAAAAAGTACGTACCACAGTGGGTCATTGGGTCGGGTAAGTAAAGGAAGTTTGCTCCTGGTCCCCAGTGGGCACTGAGCATTGGCCCTGTAGGTAGTTATACTAGTTTCACCAAACTACCTGCTTGATTGTGAGAGGTGGGCCAGAGCTCATTCATTCATTTAGTCATTTTTCCATAATCCATTCAGTCAACAAAAACACATTTGTGCCAGGTGCATTGGGGATTGTGGTCCTGCCCCCACGGAGCTTCCATTCTGTGGCTGAGAGACAGTGTACAAGACGGTGAACATATAAATAAGGAAGTTCCTTCCTTCTCTCCCTCCCCTCCTCCCTCCTTTTTCTTTCTCTCTTTTTTCTTCTTTCTTTCTCTGTCTCTCTCTTTCATTCATTCTTTCTTTCTTTTTGAGATGGAGTCTTGCTCGTCACTCTGGCTGGAGTGCAATGGCGCTATCTCAGCTCACTGCAATCTCTGTGTCCCAGGTTTAAGTGATTCTCGTGCCTCAACCTCCCAAGAAGTTGGGATTACAGATGTGTGCCACCATGCCCACTAATTTTTGTATTTTAAGTAGAAATGGGGTTTTGTCATGTTGGCCAGGCTGGTCTAGAACTCTTGGTCTCAAGGGATCCTCCCACCGTGGCCTCCCAAATTGCAGGGATTACAGGTGTGAGCCACTGTGCCCAGCCTAGGAAGCTAATTTCTGATAATAAATGCTCTAAGAAAATGCAAAATAACACGATGTGCCCAGGATCAGGGTCGGTACACCAGCCATGATGGTCAGGGAGTTGTCACAAGGCTGCGACATTTAATATGAGGCCCAAATGCTAAGAGGAAGGCTTCTATGGGATTATCTTGTGCTCATTATCATGCATTTTGGCCCTCGTGCTAGGCTCCTAGAAGACCCCAGGGCTGCCTCCAGTTTTCGTCCTCTGAACATCTCAGGTAATATTGGGAAAGCATAAGAAAGTGACCCAGACCCAACAGGCAGCTGCTGCATCTGACATGTCACACACACGTCAGGGCTTTGTTCTGCTGTCACTGTGATGCCTAGGACCTTGAGCACTGCCAGCCCAAAAGATGCACTGCAGTGCACTTCCCTTCTAGCTGAAGACAGTGAAATGATAGGGGAGCTGGGTCATCCCCCACTGCCACCGCCATGCTCTGCAGGACTTCCTAAAGGCAGAAAGTGAACAACAAACAATTCTCATGGTCAAGATGTCAGTGGTGCTGAGCTTGAGAAATGCTGCCTGAGTTAACGTGGATGGAGTTCCAAGAATGTAGAAGGAGCTCAGTACATCCTGGGTTCCTTCCTCCTGTGGCTAGATACACTGCCTATTCACCCCAATTCTTCTTGACAATACAAGCCTGTGGCATCTCCAGGCGTCAGTTGGAGTGTAGCTTCCTCACCGACGATGATGGAGAAAATAGCTCAACGTGTACGTCTTTTCTGAGATCTTTGATAACTTTACTTCTGACAGTGCTTGGCAGGCTTTAGGTGTTCTGCGAATACATACCAATTTCACTGCATGAAAAGGACAGCAGGATGCCAAGGGAGGACCCTGACACATCACACCCCTCTCTTGGGGAGCTCTTGGCCCTGAGGAACTCTCTTGGTCCAGAAACTCTCTGCTGAAACTTCACAGAGGAGGAGAAAACCCCCAAAATGTGGCACATATACACCATGGAATACTATGCAGCTGTAAAGGAAGAATGAGATAATGTCCTTTGCAGGGACATGGATGAAGCTGGAAGCCATCATTCTCAGCAAACTAACACAGGAACAAAAAAACCAAACAACGAATGTTCTCAATGGTAAGTGGGAGTTGGACAGTGAGATCACATGGACACAGGCAGTGGAACATCAGACACCAGGGCCTATCAGGGGGCGGGGGGCAAGGGGAAGGAGAGCACTAGAACAAATACCTAATGCATGCAGGGCTTAAAACTTAAAATGACGGGTTGATAGGTGCGGCAGACCACTATGACACAGGTATGCCTATGTAACAAACCTGGATGTTCTACACATGTAGAACTTAAAATAATCAAACAAAAATAAAACAAAATTTAAAATAAACAATTAAAACAACTTTACTAATTTTGTTAACATAAAAACAAACAAACAAAACCTGAATGGGGTTTGCACTCTTCCCCACTGAGAAAGCAAGCCCAGGCATCCTTTCTCCCCTTCATCCTCGTCTCTCCACCCTGCGGCCAATGGAAGATGAAAATCAGGAGTCAGCATGGAGTGGTTATATCCTCAAACTCTGGAGTTAAGGAGAGCTGGGCTCATGTTTTCACTGTGGCAATGTAGAATTAAGTGACTTTACATGGATGGCTTCAGTTCTGAGCCTCAGCAGGAACTGCAACACGGGGATGATGATCATAATGGCCGCATCTCAGCGATTGAGTGTTACGGTGGCAGAAATGCCTCAGAGCATGTAGCAGGTAGTGGAGTGGCTGGCGTGTAGTAAGCACTCAACAAATAGTCGCTATACACATGATCATCATCATCACTCTCATAGTTTGGGTTCTTCCAGAAATAGACCCCAAGACAAAGCTTTGAGTGCTTTATTTGGGAGGTGATCTCAGGATGATTCCAGGAGGTATTGTTGGGTTGACAATAAAGAATAGGTTGTCTAGCAAATAATCACTGTGGGTGTCTGGAGCTTTGTTCCATCAGAGAATGCCAGGAGCCAGCATGGAACAGTCACCTCAGGGTTATCCCACTGTGGGATAGGGAGCTGGGGTATTTATACACCAACTACTCCCTGTCATTGGCCAAGAACTGCTTGCTCAGGACATCCCCAGCACTTCTGGCCACCTGTCCCTTTCAGGTTGAGCAGACTCAAGCGACTAAAAACACCCTCAGGCTGAGTCTCAGATGATGATAGAAGACAGGTGAACTTGCAAAGAAATGGAAAATGCCACGCAGGCATTGGCTTCTCCTTACCTTTGGCCACAGATAAGGTTCTAAATGCCTCTCTGCTGAGCTCTCATAGTCTGTGCTCACTTCTGTAATAGCACTTGTCAGCTTCATTAATTCATTCAGTCATTAATTCACTAGTTGATTCACACCCTTATTTGTTCATCCATTTACTCATGTATACCTGTACATTTAACTCCTGACCAAATGCTACATACAAGCCTCAGGCTCTTGAATGGTCTATTCCAGGGGCCAGGCAGCTCCTTGGGAAGATGTCCTGGGCCCCATTGGTCTTCTGGCGCCAGGTATTCAGCACAGCACATTTTCTCTTTTACAAACTGAGCATGCTATGAAGATGCTTTGTTCAAGCTGGGTACTTGCTAACCTGATGTTTCAAATACCTGCCCTATGGGAAAAGTCTTTGTGAAATGAATCTTGGAAATCCTGGAAGTTTTCAGACATGAAGTACATGCAAACGCTCACTCTGGCTGAATTCAGAGGCAGCAGAGGGAGAGGCTTTGCCTGGAAGGTGTCAGGCTGTATGCTGGGTCCTGGAGGCAGCTCCTGACTCGGAGTCACCAGGGTTCAAGGTCAGACTCACGGTTCCTTCTCAGGCATTTGTCTCTGTAAACCTCAGCTATTTTCGTTTTGTTTTGAGAGAGGGTCTCATTCTTGCCACCCAGGCTGGAGTGTGGTCTAGGCTCAGGCTGGAGTGTGGTCTAGGCTCACTGCAGTCTCTGTCTCCTTGATTCAAGTGATTCTCCCCTTCAGCCTCTTGAGTAGCTAGGTCTACGGATGGGCACCACTCTGCCTGGTTAAATTTTTTTGTTATTTTTAGTAGAGATGGGATTTCCCCATGTTGCCCAGGCTGGTCTCGAACTTCCTAGAGACTGTGGTGGAAACTCCTGCCCTAGAGCCAGGTCCATTAGGGCTCCCACCCAGCTTTCTTGCTTACAGGCTGTGGGACCCCTGGTGGTCCCTCCTCCTCAAAGGCTCTTAGTTTCTGTGCCTATAAAACAGGGAGATACCGTGAGCCATGCTGGATGACCGAGCAGGTGAGATGATTTTCATTTTGATTTCCTGAGCACCTGGCTCAGGTGCCCGGCTGCTCTAGGGCCCTGGATAAGGATCCTTGCACGAAAGACCTCGATGTCACATGACCACACATGGATCACGTGAGCTGGGTCCTGGGAAAGAGCTTTAGGGTGGGCCAGACGTGGTGGCTGATGCCTGTCATCCCAGCACTTTGGAAAGCTGAAGTGGGAAGATCACTTGGGCCCAGGAGTTTGAGACCAGCCCAGGCAACATAAGGACAACCATCTTTATAAAAAACAAAATATAAATAAATTAGCCTCGTGTGGTGGTGTGTGCCTAGGTCCTAGCTACTTGGGAGGCTGAGGCAGGAGTGTTGCTTGAGCCTGAGTGAGCTGACCTGCACTCCAGACTGGGTGGCAGAGCAAGATCCCATCTCAAAAACATAAAAATTAAAACAAAATTAGGCCGGGCATGGTGGCTCATGTCTGTAATCCCAGCACTTTGGAAGGCTGAGACAAGTGGATCACATGAGGTCAGGAGCTCGAGACCAGCCTGGCCAACACGGTGAAACCCCGTCTCTACTAAAGATACAAAAATTAGCTGGGTGTGGTAGCGCATGCCTGTGTTCCCAGCTACTTGGGAGGCTGAGGCAGGAGAATTACATGAGCCCAGGAGGTGGAAGATGCAGTGAGTGGAAATTACGGGACTGCACTTCAGCATGGGAAACAGAGCGAAACTCTGAAAAAAAATTTTTTTTAAATTAGAATGTACAAGTGTAAGGAAGGAGAGTAAAAATTATTGGCTAGCCCAGTGCTTATTAACTGGGGCCACCTGGCCACATCTGGAGACAGTTTTGGTTGTCATGACTGTGGTGGGGGTGGGGGATGGGAAGATGCTCCTGGCGTCCCTGTGGGTAGAGACCAGGAGTTCTGCTGAATGCTCCACAGTGTACACGACAGTCTCCTATGACATGGGGTTACTGAGCCCAGCACGTTGGCAGAGCTGAAGCTGACAAACCGTGCTCTAATACAACCCCTCTCGTCTGACCAATGAAACCCAGAAAGGTCTAAGATGATCCGAAGGGTGATTAGCAGGCTGACCTTGGGCAAGCTTTAATTTCTCTGAGCCTCGGTTGCTTCATCTGTAAAATGGATGGAAGAATAATAGTACTTACCCTACAGGACTTCGAAGAGGTTTAAAAGGAATACAGAGTCAGGGCTGGGAAAACGCAGCCAGAAAAAGAGGAGGAGTAGGAGGACCACCCCCAGCCCCCAGGTGGGACCCCCTCTTGTTATTAGCTCTGAACTCTTCCCCAGCTGGCCCTCCCCCTGGAACATCCAGGTATGTGTTGTCATGGAAACCTTTCAGGGACGGTACACTTGAGAGCTTGACTGATTTCTTCTCTCCCTAAAATAACCCACCCTGTCAGTCAAGTGACACTCAGGCGAAATGGTTAGGCAAGTGAGAGTGTTTTACCATCACTAACCATTCAGCAGGCCGCCTACTTAAGGAGTTTCCATTTTCTCAAGACAGCCAGTTAATAAAAATGCAACAGAGATGAACAATAATGGGGAGACGATGATGATCATGGCTACCACCTTTTTTTTTTTTTTTTTTTTTTTAACTGAGTTTCACTATTGTTCCCCGGGCTGGACTGCAGTGGTTTGATCTCGGCTCACTGTAACCTCTGCCTCCTGGGTTCAAGTGATTCTCCTGCCTCAGCCTCCCAAGTAGCTGATTATAGGCACCCACCTATATTTTTTGTAGTTTTAGTAGAGATGGGGTTTCAGTATGTTGGCCAGGCTGGTTTCAAACTCCTGACCTCAGGTGATCCCCCTGCCTCAGCCTCCCAAACTGCTGGGCTTACAGGGATGAGCCACCACACCCAGTGATGGCTACCATTTTTTGAACCTTTCCCCCTTGCCTGGTTATATGCTAGGTGCTTGACAGACATTATCAAGTCCAACCTTGAGAAGTAAGTACTGGTAGTGTGCGCTTTTTACAGACCAGGATTCTGAGGCTCAGAGAGGTGAGTGTTGGGGTTGGTTTGAGTTCAGAGCCATGTGCTATGTTCTAACCATCAAACTTTATTGCCTCTGAGGAACCTCGGTGGAAAGGGAAAACGCTCTGTTCCTTTTGTCCCTGTCCCCAGCACCCAAACGATCAGCTTCACGTTCTTTCTTGGTGTGCGCTGAAGCTGGAAACTCCATCCTCTGCCCATGGAGCCCAATGTGAAGGTTGTCTTCTTCCTGGTCTAGAAGAAACACTTCAAAGAAACACCCCAAAGAAGTGCTCCCACATGGCTCTAATAGCAGTTGGTCTGTGAAGGCTGGGGCAGGCAGAGTAATACTGTGATCACGTCCCAGCCCTGGCATGTCAAACCCTTTGACCCATCTCAAGACAAGGGTACAGCATAAGCTCCAATCCACAAGGCTCCTGGATTCCTTCAGACAAACAATTCTCACCCTGGCAGGGGTCGTGGAAAGAGCTCTGGGTGTCCAATGGAGAGACAGAACCAGTGCTGGGTCCCACTCTTGCTACTTGTTTTCTATTTCTGTTTTTAGAGACATATATTGCTCTATTGCCCAGGCTGGAGTGCAGTGGCACGATCACTGTAACCTCAAACTCCTGGGCTCAAGCGATTCTCTTGCCTTGGCCTCCTGAGTAGCTGGGACTACAGGCATGTGCCACCACGCCCAGTGAATTGTTTTTCTTTTGGTAGAGACAGTCTTGCTATGTTGTCCAGGCTGGTCTTGAACTCCTGGACTCAAATGATCTTCCCACCTCGGTCTCTCAAAGTGTTGGGATTATAGGCGTGAGCCACCATGCCCAGCCCATTCTTGCTACTTCTGAGTCCTGTGAGCTTGGGCAGCCTCTGTAAAGATTTGGGCCTCATTATCTGTCTCTAAAATGGGTACAGGAGGCTGAGTACAGTGGCTCATGCCTGTAATTCCAGCATTTTGAGAGGCCAAAGCGGAAAGATTGCTGAGGCCAGAAGTTCGAAATCATCTGTCTCTACAAAAATATAATAATAATGATAAAATAAAATAAAATGGGTACAAGGTTGTTGGGCAGATCAATGAGATCAATGGCAAGTGCTTAATAAAGGTGGGTTTTATCTGAATTAGAGTTTGGGCCTAGCTGGGTACTGGCGGCTCTCAGAACTCATGTGCTGCTGTATAATGTATAGCAGGTTAATTAGGGTCCCTTGAGAGTCACCCGGGACCCACACTTTGGTATGGCTGCCGGAACTGATGATACCTTGGATTCCTTTCTGGCACATCCAGCCCTGGATTCATGAGGCTGGGATGCCACCTTGTGGTGAGAATCTTACCAGGGGCCAGCAGGGACACAAGGTGCCTGAGGGCCTTGCTTCCCCTCCAGCCGTGGAACCTGGGGGTGGAGAACATGATACTTTGGGAGATCCAAAGCAAGACCAAACTCCACACCTGTCTTCCCCACTGGTTGGGCCAGACTTAGGCGCCCTGGTAACTCTGGGCTTCCGTTCACTCATCCGTTCACCCACGGAGCACAGCTGTTCCTCCTCCTTCAAGACTTTTACTCACTTGCCGGCCCAATCCCCAATCGCCCCACCTGAAGCAGCTACCACCCTCATTCACGCTCTTCCAGCCGCTGATGGCTCTGTTGTTCTTTCTGGGACCTACCAACACTGCCAAGGCTATAATTCTCCACCCATTAAAACATAATTACCTAAAAGTCAATAGTGAGTATGTATTCAAAATGTTACTTACTTTATTAATGAGGGCCTAGGCAGAATGACAAAGCTGGTTCCAACGAGAATGTGAAAAACAGGGATTCTTCTAGGAAGTGGGAAAAATGAGGAGATAAAATTGCCATATTAGGCTGGGTGCAGTGGCTCACACCTGTAATCCCAGCATTTTGGGAGGCTGAGGCAGGCAGATCACTTTAGATCAGAAATTCAAGACCAGCCTGGCCAACATGGTGAAAACCCATCTCTACTTAATAAATACAAATATTAGCCATGTGTGGTGGTGTGTGCTTGTAGTCCCAGCTGGGGAGGGTAAGGCATGAGAATTGCCTGAACTCAGATAGTGGACGTTGCAATGAGCCGAGATTGTGCCACTGCACTGCAGCCTGAGCAACAGAGCGAGACTCCATCTCAAAAAAAAAAAAAAAAAAAAAAAAAAAATGGCCACGTTACACATAAAGTTAATGTCCTACAGGGCAAACCCTGTCTCAGACTGTATCCTTTGGTGTGATCTTCCTACTGGACTGAAAAGAAAAGCATCACATGGTTTCAGTTCAATAGAAATGAAAAATGTAGCCAGGTGTGGTGGCTTACACCTGTAACCCTAGCGCTTTGGGAGGCTGAGGTGGGAGGATGGCTTGTGCTGAGGAGTTCAAGACCAGTGTGGGCAACATAGTGAGATCCCATCTCTATAAAAAATACCAAAAAATTAGCTGGGTATCGTGACATGTGCCTGTAGTCCCAGCTACTTGGCGGGGATGGGGGTGGGGGCTGAGGTGGGAGGATTGCTTGAGCCCAGGAGGTCAAGGCTGCAGTGAGCCAAGGTCGTGCCATGGCACTCCAGCCTGGGTAACAAGGTAAGACACTGAAAAAAAAGCAAAATCCTTGTACCCTAATCAGTTGTGTACAGAAGTGCTGCGCCTTCCCAAAGACTCTTGCACGGTCATCTTTCTGCCTCACTCCTCGATTCTGGATGATGGTTCTTTACACTTCCTGACATTATAGTCTGTATTTGTCTATTGCAGGTTGCTTCCTACAGAATGTGGGCTCCGTGAGGGCGGAGAGGTGGAATGCCTGGCTCCCTGCTGCCTCCCCAGTACCTCATCTGTATCCAGCATGTGGAAAGTACTTGGTAGATGTTTGCAGATTGGCTGGGAGGGTCAGGCTGCACAATTAATAGGACGCCAGTCCTGTCATTCCAGAACTCAACTCACGCCTGGTGAGGGTTGGATGATTATCAGACCAAGTTTTTTTCCCCCCTGTTTTTTCCCTCTGTTGCTCAGGCTGAAGTGCAGTGGGGCGATCTTGGCTCACTGCAACCTCCGCCTCCCAGGTTCAAGTGATTCTCCTGTCTTAGCCTCCTGTGTAGCTGGGACTACAGGCACACATCACTGTGCCCAGCCAATTTTTGTATTTTTAGTAGAGACGAGGTTTCACCATATTGGCTAGGCCGGTCTTGAACTCCTGACCTCAAGTGATCTACACACCTTGGCCTCCCAAAGTGCTAGAATTACAGCGTGAGCCACAGCACCCGGCTAATTATCACATGAAGTTTGAAATGGGTTGTGGATGAAGGAGCAGGGGAGAGGGGCTGGGTGGGTGGTTTCAGAATGTGGGGAGAGGGTGCATTAAAGGCACATGGCCAAGGGACTGGGGCATTCCAGGAGTGGGGAGGATTCAATATGATAGATGAGCTGAGGCTGGGAAGGGAGGGAGGGGCCGGGCCTTGGAGGGCCTTGTGGGCCCTGCAAAGAGGTTTGTGCAATGACTTCTCACAGCAGATGTCTACAGCAGAGCCTCGACTTGCACCCTGGACATATCTGGCCTGAAAAGCCATGTCCCTGCTCTCACAAAGATGCGGTTATGTTCACAGCAGGAAGATCTTCCATTATATTTACATGCTGGAAAGTAAATATTTTCAAAGATTCCTCACAACGGCTCAGGATATCCTTCTGCCCGACGTCAAGTGTTCACTTGGGGATATGAGGCATGCGGTGTCCACCCTGCTTTTCTAGAGCTGAAGAGCAGCCATGGTATTGCCAGGCTACAGATGGGATCTTTGAGATTGAGCCTGGGGGCCTCCTGCCATTCCCTTCTCCTTCAGCTTTGCAGAGGCTTATAATGTTTCTCTACCACTTGGTGCACATTTATAAGACATTTCCCTTGGGTTCTGAATGAGTTTTCTTCTTTAACAAATTACCACAAACTGGGGGGATTAAAACAGCAGAAATGTATTCGCTCAGTTAGGTACACCGGAAGTCCACAGTCAAGCTGTCAGCACGGACTCCCTCTTCCAAAGCCTCCAGGGGAGGGTTCTTCCTTGCCTCTTCCAGTTTCCGGTGACCCGGGTGTTCCTTCATGTGGCAGCCTCACTCTGATCTCTGCCTTCATACACCGTCTTCACTGCGCTTATTAAATTTCCCTCCTCGCCTTTCTCTTATAATAAAGACATCAGGGCAGAGCGTGGTGGCTCATGCCTGTAATCCCAGCACTTTGGGAGGCCACGGTGGGAGGATTGCTTGAACTTGGGAGTTTGGGACCAGCCGGGGCAACAGCGAAACCCTGTCTTTACTAAAAAATAAACAAAGTGAGCCAGGCATGGTGGCACATGCCTATATCCCAGCTACTCAGGAGACTGAGGTGGGAGGACGGCTTGAGTCCAGGAGGTCAAGGCTGTAGTGAGCTATGATTGCACCACTGCGCTCCAGCCTGCGTGACAGAGCAAAACCCGGTCTCAAAAAAACAAAAAAGGCATCAGTCACTGGATTTAGGAACCACTGTAAATCCAGGATGACTTTCTGTCAAATACGTTTCCAAGTTTCCCATTCACAGGTTCTGGGGTTTAGGACGTGGACATAGCTTTTTTAGGGACACCATTCAACTCACTATAATTTCAAAAAGGTGGAAAACATCCTTTGTCTTCAGTTTCTCAGGAATGACTGAAATTGTTTTGAACTCCATATAGTAGATAAAAAGGAACTTGGTTTCACTGCGGACATGTCTTCCTGCCTTTAGTTACACAGACACAGGACGAAGGCTGAACGCACAGGCAAAGCTATTGTTGGCGCAAACTTCAGCCCCCAAGATCACCATCTTTGTGATACTCACTCTTCCCAATTCCCATCACACTGTGATTTACTTAGTATTATATTTAACTACTCACAGGTGATTAACTTTGCCTCAACCAAGCAATAATATCCTTTATATCCCTGGTTTTCAAATGCTAGATACATTTTTCTCCCAGAATACACAAAACAGGGCACGATGGCATGTTCAACAGCTGGACCAGTTTAGACGGTGACCTCAAACAGGTTTTGTGAGGTCTTGTAATGACATCAACCCTCCCTGAAGTGGCATTTTCCGAAGGGCTCAGCCATGGTTTGGATGTTTGTTCTCTTGAAAACAACACATGTTGAAATTTATTCCTATTGTAATAGTATTAAGCAGTGGGACTTTTAAGAGGTGATTAGGGCAAAGGGCTGTGTGGATTAATCCTGTTATCATCAGAGTGGGTTTGTCATCTTGGGAGTGGGTTCCTTATAAAATGACGAGCTTGGCTCACATTTGCTTCTCTCTCGTTCTCATCGTCTCTTTGCTGTTCTACCATGCGGTGCCTTCTGCTGTGCTGTCATGCAGTAAGAAGGCCCTTGCCGGACGCTGGCCCTCAGCTCTTGGACTTCCTAGCCTCAGGACCATGAGCCAATAAATTTCTGTTACCCAGTCTGTGTTGTTCTGTTATAGCAGCACAAAATGGAGTAAGACAGCTTCCTGGGTTGTCAGGGAGGGCACTGGAGTCACAGGGCACAGCCCAGCCGAGGCCGGCACTGCTGGAACATCACTCACTGCAGGTGAAGTTGGAGTGACAGGGTCTGGGCACTCTCCTGCTGAGGTCTCTGGAGTCTCAAACCTCCTCTCCCAGCTCCACAGCCCACACAGCTGTTCTCGCAGAAGCAGAGAATCTTACTCTGCAAGTTCACATTAGAATCCCTCTGTCCCAGGTCTTGCCAAGTGACTGTGTTGGAGTCTAACCTTTGCTTCCCCAATGGTTAGTTCTGTAGGTGGTGCCTGGGGTCTACCCATGGAGGTATGGGGGGAAGGGGACAAAGGTCCTCAGAGCACAAATAGAAGAATTTAGGGAGCAGGGCTGGAGGAAAGGACTAATCCCTGGAAGTGGCATCCTGCTACATACATGTAAAAAAGATAAAACTTCAAAATGCTTTTCACTTAGAGGCCCTCTGAGCTAGGAACAGTGGTGCACACCCGAGGCCCTAGCTACTTGGGAGTCTGAGATAGGATTGTTTGAGCCCAGGCAGTTCAAGGCTGTAACATACTATGCTCATGCCTGTGAAGAGCCACTGCACTCCAGTGGGCACCACAGCAAGACCCGTCTCTAAAACGACGACAAAAACCTGCCATGTACCACTGGTGTCATAACTTGCCACACTTTGGAGAACACTGTGTGTTCATCAGGATAATTGACCTTGGTGGAGGGGCTGGTGGTCTTCAAAAACTCTATCTTGTCAGAAGACACAGTCATCCACACCAGAAAGCTAGGCATCACCCTCAGCTCTCTCCTCTTCCTGAGTCCCCCAAATGCCCCAGAAGTCAACCTCAGTTCACTCATTTAGGTGGATAAGAGAGTGAACAGGTTTGTTCAGAAGAGCACCTGGACGGAAGCGGCTGCTCAGTGGTCATCGGCCGTGGGTATCAGAACACCATCGCTGCATCACGTTGCTGGTGGGCTTGCCCACTTCCGTCCAGATTCAGTGCCTCTTCAGGGAAAGGGTGTGTCCTTTGCATCGCTCTGGTGGACAGCCTCGGAGATGGTCCCCAATGATCCTACCTTAGGGTATTCCTTCTCTGTGTAATCCCCTCCCCTTGAGTGAGAGCTGGACTTAGTGACGCACTTCTAAATAACCGAACGTGACAAAAGTGATGGAGTGTCATTTTTCAGATTAGGTTACAAAAAGGCTGTGGCTTCTGCCCTTCCAGTAAACTCTCTCTAGGTGTTCTTGTGTGCTTGCTCTGCAAAAGCTGCTGTAATGTCCTGGCTTTATCAGAGGCCCCCTAGAGAGGCCCACATGGTAGGAAAATGAGAGAAGTCTGTGGTCAGCATTCAGTGAGGAACTGAGGCCCTCAGACCCATAGCTGGTGAGGAACTGAATCCTGCCAACCACCACAAGACAGAGCCTCAGCGTGGAAGGTTCACTCTCAGTTGAATCTTCAGATGAGACCAAGGCCCCAGCAACATCCTTGTAGCCTTAGCAGAGGTCTTAAGACAGAGGCACCCAGTTAAACTAAGCCCAGATTTATGTTTGTTGTCCTAAGTTTTGGGGTATTTTTTCATATGGCACACGATAATACAGTTCCTTTCCCCAGTGTCCCACACAGGGCTTGCCTTATTTTAGAATCTTCTAACTACTGGGAAGAGGCCCAGCAGGTTTGAGATACTCCCCTCTTTTTCTTCCCACATGGTAGCTGGATTTATGTCCACCTTCAGTTTGCTGCTATGTCCATTACTGTTCTCTGTAAAAAAAGTAATGGGCTAGAAACATGGATAAAATTTATGGTGGAACTTCAGCCTTTAGTACAGATCATGGCCACACTCCCCTGGATCTGGACATGCCAAATTTCAACTAAGGAGACCAGACAACGTGGAGTTCAGATGAGGCTGACATAGTCTCATTCTATTGGAGGAGTACCAAGCCCAGGGTCTTGTAGCCCCAGACCCACCTGAGGGATGATTTGCCCTCCAAACTTTTCTCTGAATCTTTCTAGAGCCTTTGGGCCAAAATAAAATTTATTTCCCAAAAGCTTGGCTTGACCCAACGGTTCTCAAATGCATCTGTTGTTAGAGAGTAGCATTTTGGGTGTGTGTATGTGTGTGCATGCATGCGTGCAAATTTCCTTAATTTCTTTTAACTTTCAGTAAAAAAGACACAAAAATAACCCATGCTTGCTGTAAAAACAAAATACACGTGTTTAACATAAAGGGCAAAGTCTAATCAATTCCATTCCCCCAATTCCATGCCCTGGGATTAATCAAAGTTAACCATGTGGTATAAACTTTCCACCTATAAACACATACCTCAGAGCTGCCGTTTATAAGTTATGCGATGATGAACAAATTACAGGAGTGGTGAAGAGCCTGGTGGGTAAATTCATAGACTATAGAGCCAAATTTCCTGGGTTCAAATCCCGGCCCCATCCCTCACGACTTACATGACCTTGGGAGAGTGACCTGGCCCCCTTACCTACTCCTACCTTAGTTTACCCGTCTATGAAGTGGGGCCTCATGTAAGTGGAGGGAAATTTACTGAGCTAATGCATCTAAAGTGTTTAGGACAGTTGGCTATCACCATCTCCAGCCTCTGAGACCTCCCATTTTGCTTGATCCTATTTTTTTTTTTTTTTTTTTTTTTTTTTTGAGGCGGGGTCTTGCTCTGATATCACCAGGAGTGCAGTGGTGCAATCATGGCTCACTGCAGCTTCAACTTCCCTCACTGAGCCTGGTTCTGAAGTCAGGGTTTCCCCAACATGCTTCTCTGATGTGGGAAGTAGAAAAGTTTCTTTTTAAAGTTTCCTTTCTTGTTAAATAATAAATTGTAAGTGTGCTAATAACTCTTGTTAAGCCTTATCCTATGTAGCTGTTAGACATGCCATGCTTAACATAGTACATTCTATGTCCTTGTACTTTAACCAAGACATGTGTGCAGGACGTGTTCATAGGCATGTCCCAGCTTTCCATTGCTTTTACCTGTTTAGAAAAGTTTTAAGTTGCTAGCCAATCAGGTTTTAGTTTGGATTGTGAGGTCTGGCTCCGGCTAACGGATATCAGACCCAGCAGTAAGGACGACCCCAAATGCATAAGGAATAAAATTGTGTGTTTTCCTTTGTTCATTGTACTCTTGTGGCATGATGGCTAGCGAGGGTTCCCTTCCTGCAGTCCCGGAAGTAAAAACTGTGTTGTGAAAGATCCTTTGTCTCAGTGCTAAGTTTTCTTTGCATCACCGAGCGTCTATTTCCAACATATGACATCATCTTTCTTCCTGGATCCTTAACACCCAGGTGTTTGGATATAGGAGATGATGCCATGTTCCTGTCTCTAAGTCCTGGTCATACTGAAATGTTTCAGTAGGTCGAGCCTTGGAAATGATGGGGAAGCAGGTTTAATTAACCGAGTCCTAGTTAATTAAGGCTTTACTTCATATGGTAGCTTTAGAATGAAGTTGGATTTTAATCATCACACCTCAGCCACTTAAAATCTCCAAGTCCCTTCCATGGGAAATCAATTCAAGATTCACTTCAACCAGGCATCTAGTAATCAATAGAGACTGACGTCCCTATTAATTTATTTGTACACTGCACTCTATCTAGCTTTGCTTATTTCTAGTGCCTTTAATCACTGATGGGGGAATAGTTTCTCCTCCCATGTTTTATACCCTTTCCATTCATCCTATCAATATTTTCCTGTCAACACAAGTCATCACTGAATGCCAGATAGGTCTGACAAGAGTGGGTGCCCATGTGGGGACAGAGATCAGGGCTGTCCCCAAGAGTCTGAGGCATCTGGCATCACCCAACTCCACGGGTCTCTTTCAGTCTAAGGGGCTGACCCTGGCCCATTAAAGTTCCAGTTTAAGTATTAAAACTTAGCATTGGGCCGGGTGTGGTGGCTCACGCCTGTAATCTTAGCACTTTGGGAGGCTGAGGCGTGCAGATCACAATGTCAGGAGTTCGAGACCAGCCTGGCCAGCATGGTGAAACCCCATCTCTACTAAAAATACACAAAATTAGCTGTGCATGGTAGTGTGCACCTACAGTCCCAGCTATTTGGGAGGCTGAGGGAGGAGAATTGCTTGAACTCAGCAGGTGGAGGTTGCAGTGAGCAGAGATAGTGCTACTGCACTCCAGTCTCAGCAAGAGAACAAGACTTTGTCTCGAAAACCAAAACCAAAACCAAAACCAGAACCAGAACCAAAACCAAACCAAAACAAAATCTTAGCATTGCCCCTTGTGATTTTTTTTTTTGAGATGGAGTTTCTTTCTTGTCACCCAGGCTGCAGTGCAATGGCGCAATCTCGGCTCACCGCAACCTCTGCCTCCTGGGTTCAGGCAATTCTCCTACCTCAGCCTCCTGAGTAGCTGGGATTACAGGCACACACCACCATGCCCAGCTAATTTTTTGTATTTTTAGTAGAGACGGGGTTTCATCATGTTGACCAGGATGGTCTCAATCTCTTGACCTCGTGATCCACCCGCCTCGGCCTCCCAAAGTGCTGGGATTACAGGCTTGAGCCACCGCACCCAGCCGCCCCTTGTGATTTTAATAGGGAGTTAAAATTCACAAAACTGTCAGAGTGATTGATCAGTCTGTTTATCAATAACTACTGTTAGAGAAGCAAATTTCTGCTGATACCTGATTGGGGCCACTGTATCTCATTGCCATGTAAGAAACAGCAGTCTGGAAGGCCTCCCTGGTGGAAGCTGGATCCACTGCCTGCTTCCAATATCAGCATCACCAACATTTGCCTGGCGCATGCAGTGGTCGAGCAGTAGAGGTGGGTTTGAACCAGCAGTCACCTGAGATGCAACAGGCTTTCATCTAAGAGCACATTTACTTAGCATCTAGAAAGCTCAGACAGGAAACATAGCATCATGATCCCACTGGGACGACCACCACCCAGGCACATAGCTCTTTTTGCCCTTCCCCACTCGGGGGACACATGGCTGCCACAGCTGACAGCCAAGATGTGTGTGGGTCACTGATGTACAGATCCATAAGCTTGATTATCTACTTGATTCCATCACAGTCACATAGGGCCAAGGTATGGCCATCTACTCCCAGCTCTCTTAGTCTAGAAGAGTCCATACATGAAGATTTCTCTTTTATTTAAAAAATTTTTTAATAAAATGAAACCAGCTCTTACTATGTTGCTCAGGCTGGTCTCGAACTCCTGGCTCAATGATCCTCCTGCTTAAGTCTCCCAAAGTGCTGGGATTACAGGTGTGAGCCACTGCACCTGGCCACATATGAGGGTTTCACAGCAAGCAAGGGCACACACTACATCCCACTTATTTTTTTTTTAAGACAGTCTCCCTCTGTTGCCCATGCTGGAGGGCAGTGGCGCAATCTTGGCTCTTTGTAACCTCCACCTCCTGGGTTCAAGTGATTCTGGCTAATTTTTGTATTTTTAGTAGAGATGGGGTTTTGCCACATTGGCTAGGCTGGTCTCTAACTGCTGGCCTCAAGTGATCTTCCCATGTTGGTCTCCCAAAGTGCTGGGATTACAGGAGTGAGCTACCGTGCCTGACCTACATCTCATTTTTATCTGAACTCTGCACTGAAGAGCACGGACTCTGGGGCTGTGTCCATAGCAGCATTTCCCCCACAACTGGCAGCTCATGCAGTAGAGCTGGGATCAGCAGGATAAAGCATGGCTTTTTTTGTATGTATGTATGTATGTATGTATTTGAGACAGAGTCTTGCTCTGTCACCCAGGCTGGAGTGCAGTGGCACAATCTCAGCTAACTGCAACCTCTGCTTCGTTCAAGTGATTCTCCTGCCTCAGCCTCCTGAGTAGCTGGGATTACAGGTGCCTGCCACCACACCCAGCTAACTTTTTAGTTTTGGTAGAGACGGGGTTTCACCATGTTGGCCAGGCTGGTCTTGAACTCTTGATCTCAGGTGATCTGCCCACCTTGGTCTCCCAAAGTGCTGGGATTACAGGCGTGAGTCACTGAGCCTGCCAAATTTTTTGTATTTTTAGTAGAGACAGGGTTTTGTCATGTTGGCCAGGCTGGTCTTGAACTCCTGACCTCAGGTGATCCATCCGTCTCGGCCTCCCAAAGTAATGGGATTACAGGCGTGAGCCACCATGTCCGGCCTTTTTCCATTTATTGATAAATAAAATTTTACATATTATGGGGTACCTGTGAATGTGTTTTATATGCACAGAATGTGTAATTTTCAAGCCAGGGTATTTGAGGTATCCATCACCTTGATAATTTATCATTTCTATGTGCTGGGAACATTTCAAGTTCTCTCTTCCAGCAACTTTGAAATACACAATATATTGTTTTAACAGTAGCCACCCTAGTCTGCTATCAAACATTAGAAAGTATTGCTTCAAAGTTTGTACCCATTCACCAACCTGTCAAGAAGTTTTACTGTTTTACAGGTGAGGAAACTCAGGTTGGGAGAGGCCAGGTCATGTGTCCAAGGTCATTGCTGGTGATACACAGCAGAGGCAGGATTTCAACCCTGGTTTGCTCAACTCCAGAGTGGCGTTTTTCGTTTTTCTTTAGAAATAGGATTTCACTCTGTGAGGAAGTGAGGCTGCAAAACAGTGGCACAATCACAGTTCATTGCAGCCTAGAACTGCTTTGCTCAGGCGATCCTCCCACCTCAGCCTCCTGAGTAGCTGGGAGTACAGGTGCATGCCGGCACACCTGGCTAATTTTTTTTTTTTCTTTAGAGATAGGGTCTCTGTGTGTTGGCCAGGCTGATCTCAAATTCCTGGCCTCAAGTAATCCTCCTGCCTTCGCCTCTCAAAGTGTTGGGACCACAGATATGAGCCACCACACCCAGTCAAGAGTTTGTGCTCTTAACCAGGGATATCATGTTGCGACTTCACTCCTCAGTGTGGCCCACAGGCCAGCATCAGCAGCTTCACCCGGGAGCTTGTCAAACTGCAGCATCAGGCCACGCCAATTTTAAATTATAAATTTAAAATAGGCTGGGCATGGTGGCTCACGCCTGTAATCCCAGCACTTTGGGAGGCTGAGGCGGGTGGATCACGAAGTCAAGAGATCGAGACCATCCTGGTCAACATGGTGAAACCCCGTCTCTACTAAAAATACAAAAACTTAGCTGGGTGTCGTGGCGCATGCCTGTAATCCCAGCTACTGGAGAGGCTGAGGCAGGAGAATTGCCTGAATCCAGGAGGTGGAGGTTGCGGTGAGCCAAGATCGCGCCATTGCACTCCAGCCTGGGTAACAAGAGCGAAACTCCGTCTCAAAGAAAAAAAAATTTTAAATATAATTTTTTAAATTTATATTTTTTGACAGTTTCATTCTTGTTGCCCGTGCTGGAGTGCAACAGCATGGTCTTGGCCCACTGCAACCTCTGTCTCCCGGGTTCAAGTGATTCTCCTGCCTCAGCCTCCCATGTAGCTGGGATTACAGGCACTTGCCACCATGCCCAGCTCATTTTCTTTTTCTTTTTTTTGTATTTTAAGTAGAGACGGGGTTTCACCATATTGGACAGGCTGGTCTTGAATTCCTGACTTCAGGTGATCTGCCCACCTTGGCCTCCCAAAGTGCTGGGATTACAGCCTTGTAATCCCATGCCCAGGCTTGTTGGTTTTAGCAATTCTTTCCCATGCGGGCTGCAGCTGAACAGCCAAGTCCCCTCCTTGGGCCATATACTTTTCTGAAAACATTAGAATGTGTCAAAAAAAAAAAAAAAAAAAAAAAAAGGAGTCCAGTGGCCTGGGCTAATTAGCTAGCAGAACACCCCATGGTGTGGTGATTCTGAAATATCGCTGGCAAACCAGCACTTGTGGAGGCTCAAACAAGGCCATAAAACATGGCAATATGGGCACGCTTCCACTCTGAGAAATGAAAATCTGATGATACTTTGAATTATAGTGGATCAAGATTAATTCCAGGCTTTACTTAGAGGAAGCTTCCAGGCCGAGTGGCTTAGACATAAAAGTAGTTTGCCCTAATGCGCCAGGTGAAAGCTGTGACAACTCTATTGCTTGGTGCCAATTACATTTATGGGTTTGTCCCCAGGAGTGCTAGGAAATTGTCACCGTTAGTGCTGACGTATTGCCAGCTGGGGGCTCTGTCTAGTGGCGTTCTGATTTGAAGACTCATTGTTAATATTCCCCGTCGTGATCTGCAACGCTGCTCCATTATGGCAAGTCTATCAGGAAGGGGGTTTGTGCGGGAATTTTAGCAAACAGCAATAGGTTGGGGCAATAGGGTTATGCGGTAGGCCCCAGAGCTTCCCAAACGACCATTCAAACACATCGCCTGGTGTCTTGTCAAGATGCAGATTTGGAATCAGGTAGGTCCTGAGCTGCGGCCTGATGCTTTTTTTCTTTTTTTGGAGATAGGATCTCTCTCTCTCTGCTGCTCAGGGCAGAGTGCAAAGGTGCAGACATGGCTCACTGGAGCCTCAAATTCTTAGGCTCAAGCAAACCTCTCATCTTGCCTCCTGAGCAGCTGGGAGTATAGATGTGTGCCACTATGTCTGGCTTTTTTTTTTTTTGAGACGGAGTTTTGCTTTTGTTGCCCAGGCTAGAGTGCAATGGCATGATCTCGGCTCACTGCAACCTCTGCCTCCCGGTTCAAGTGATTCTCCTGCCTTAGTCTCTCAAGTAGATGGGATTATAGGCATGCACCACCACACCCAGCTGATACTGCATTTTTAGTAGAGGCAAGGTTTCACCATATTGGCCAGCCTGGTCTTGAACTCCTGACTTCAGGTGATCCACCTGCCTCAGCCTCCTAAAGTGCTGGGATTACAGACGTCAGCTACCACGCCCGGACCCTCACCTGGCTTTTTAACTTTTTTTTTTTGGTAAGAGTCTTGCTGTCACCCAAGCTAGAGTGCAATGGCATGATCTTGGCTCACTGCAAAGTTCGTCTCCCAGCTTCAAGCAATTCTCCTGCCTCAGTCTCCCAAGTAGGTGGATTACAGACACACACCACCACGCAAGGCTAATTGGCTAATTTTTGGTAGAGATGGGGTCTTGCTGTGTTGTCCAGGTGGGTTGAACTCCTAGCCTCAATTGATCCCCTGCCTTGGCCTCCCAAAGTATTAGGATTGCAGGAGTGAGCCAACACGCCCAGTCTCACGTTGCATTTCTAACCAGCATGCAGGTGCTGCCACAGATGCTGCTCCTGGTCCAGGGACTACACAGTGGGAATGTGGGAAAAGCACAGTCTTAGGAGTCAGATGGACATGGGTAGACATGGGCTTTCAACCTGACGTAACCCTTGGTGGCTGTGTGATGTTGGGCAAGTTGCTTAACCTCTCTGAATTTTGGATTTCTCTTATATAAAATAGGGATCACTTCTGCCTTGTAGGTTCTTTGGAAGCTTTATGGTAACGTACATGTGTAGGTTTTCTTCTTGCTCCCTGAGGGGCAGGGTGAGGGTCACCTGCATGCTCTGTACTACAGGTTCAGCTGAGACCTTGAAGTAGTTGGCTTTCTTCTTCCAAGTCAGGATTTCTCTGCCATGGCACAAGTCACATTTTGGGCTGGATCATTTTGTGTTGTGGGTGCTGTTCCACGCCTCACCGCATTATAGGATGTTGAGCAGCAGCCCTGGCCACACCTGCTGGATATGGGTGGCACCCATCTCCCCTACTTGTGACCACCAAAAATGTCTCCAGACATTGCCAAGTGTTCCTGGAGGCAAAATCACTCACATATAGAAAGTAATGCCCTAATTAGTAACTTACATTAGTAACTCATTCAGCAATATGTGCTCGGCATCTAATGTTTGCCAAACCACACACCAGGGATGTAGTGATATTTAAGACAAACAAGGTCTCTGACCTCATGGAGACTTCTTCCTGCATGGACCTCAGTCTTCTCCACTGTAATGTGGGTATAACGAGGCTGCAGACCTCCTAAATTTGTTGGGAAGATGAAATCAAGTTAGACTTGCAAGTGCCTGGCCTTTGACGTCAGCAATTAGCTCATGCCAGCGGTATGATGGGCACCGGGGATGAAACCTGGGTGCTTGGGGAGAACATGGGCAGGGACGGTACATGGAGAAGCCAGGAAACCTGAGCTGCAAGGGAAGGGGGAATGGGGCCGTGCCAGGCCCTGGCGCAGAATGCAGCAGGAGCAAGGCAGGGGAAAGGGGCTGCAGGGAAGGCCAAGGGTAGCAGGAAGACAAAACCAAAACTGGAGAGAAGGAGAGAGACAGTGGGACACAGAGGATGACAGGAAGGGGTGGGGATGGGAGGAGACGGTCACAGATGGAGAAGATTAAAAAAATGAGACCGACACATGCACACGTGATTTAAGATGGAAGGGGTGGACGGAAAATGAGTGCAGGCTTAAGGGAACATCTCTGAGGAAGATCACTGCCCAAACCCCCAGTCGGCTGCCTGTGACCCCAAAGAGTGGCTCTTAGGTTTATTCTAAACATACCTGATTTGGGTTAGAAAGAGCTAAAATGAAATCCAAAGGCCAATGCCAGTCTACTCCTGGCACCAGCTCCTGCCCCTTCCTCTCCTCTGGGGGCCCACACTGGAGGGATAGGGCAGAGCACACCCAACACCGGGAGGAAATGAGGCTTTTGTGCCAAGAGGTGATATGATGGCAACTGTGGCAATGGTAGTTAACCCATGTGTAAACAGCTGACAAAGGGCAGTACAAGAATCCACCTCACAGCCAGCGCCACAGCCCCACGTGAAGGGCAGAGATGAAATGACTGAGTTGGGTGGAATTGAGCTGAGAACCAACCTTCCTCAGCCTGACCCTGGAGCCCATATTACAAGCATGAGAAACAGGTAAGTAAGGGGACCCCCAGCCCACAGCAACAACCTTCTCTGGCTTCGACTGGGAGGCAGGGACAGACCTGAAAAAACCATCTTGGGTCGTCTAAGGTCCATGTAACCATATTTTAAAAATGACAAATCTCAAGCACGTTGCTTCGGTGAGCTTCCGATTTTAATAGAAATCCACTATAAGAAGAGTCAAGATGCCGTGCCTTGTGGAGGCACTGGGTCATGTTACTGGTTCTGCAACAATCTTCCAGAGCTCCTGCAGCAAACAGAAAAGAACAAACCATGACAATTTCATGAAGGAAAGTGATCAGCCAGGCAGAGTAGTTAGACAACAAACATGCCAGCCACAGAGCGGGTGAGCTAGGGCAGAAGTGAGCAGGTGGCTTCCTCCTTTCTTTGTTGCTCTGGGCTGTTGCTTTACTGCGGCAGAGAGACGAGATGGATGAAGTTCCGGGATTAACGGAAGGGGCATCGGAGGACGTCATATAATCAAGAGACCAGAATGGCAGTGAGTTGCCACAATCTCTCCATTTTGGGGGAGATCTTTATATACAATTTTACTTTAGAGACAGGAACTCACACTGTTGCCCAGGCTGAAGTGCAGTGGCACGCACCATTACAGCTTGTTGCAGCCTTGAACTTCTGAACTCAAGTAATCCTCACACCTCAGCCACCAGAGTAGCTGGGACCACAGGTGTGCACCACCATGCCTGGCTAATTTTTTTTTTAAATTTTTGAAGAGATGGGGGTCTATGTTGCCCAGGCTGGTCTCGAACTCCTGGCCTCCAGCAACCTTCTGATCTCAGCCTCGCAGAGTGCTGGGATTATAGGTGGGAACCACCACACCTGGCCTTTTTGGGATGTCTTAGGCATCATGTACTGGGGCTGCTGATTTGTAAAAAGTGTGTGTTCTTCATCATGTGATGCTACTCTTACTGCTGCCCAGAAGTGGCAGAGCAATAAATACAAGATCCCCCTCGCACATAAAACCACACAAATTCCATGCTGCCCTTGCTCAGGACACGAGGTAGAGCACCAGGGTGGCAGCTCCTCATGACTCCCTTCCTCCCTTATTCCTTAGAACTAGGCCTCAGTCTCTGAACACCAGAGAAAGGGAAGCCACAGGCAAAAGGCAAGCAGAAAAAAAGAAGTTAATTCTCAATCTTTGCACTCCAGTAACAGAAAATCCTGTTCAGACCAAGAGGCCAGTATACATCCACACTGAAGATGTGACCAGTAGCTACCACAGCAGGGGCCCCTGCACCAAGATCTGGAACCCATCAACTTCCCCTCCACTGAATTTCTGTTCCCCAAACAACCTCTGCCTTAGTCTTGCCTCCTCTGGAGTCTGAACTGCCCACGGGGGAAAGTGTACTATAAGGAAGAAAGCTAAGGTTCGCCCGTAGGCCCACCTCTAGACATGGAGAGAACAGAATGTAGCTCCTTCAACCGGTTCCACTACAGACGGTGCCCAGCATGCAGGCTTCATTCACTCCCTGCGGGACCTAGGGTGGGGCCTAAGCTTGGAGGGTTTGCTTTATCACCTCCTTTGCCTAGGAGTCACCTGCTTCACTATAAAGCAACCAAAACCATGGTTAGGGGCCCAGACGTACCAGCTGCCGGATGCGCTCGTAAACCAGGAGCTGCGGGAAGGAGGCCTCTACGGGCTCCACCACGAAGCGCAGGTTGCCATCCCTGAGATGCTCCAGTGCACGCAGGCAGGAGCGGAAGTGATCGTAGGCTTCACACGTGACGTCCAAGTGTCTCAGTGTGAAGTTGAGCCTGCAAATCAGCCAGCCAACACACAAACTGCTGTCATCACCGGGAAGGGTTTTGCTGTTTCGCCCACATGGCTTTCCTGTCCCTCACTGATCTCCTATCCCTTGGATGGGCTTTTACTGAGTGCCTGTCTCATGCTGCGTGTTTGAGGGCAATTCCTTCCTAGGGCTGCATAATAGCCTGGGAGGTGGAAATGGCTCGCCCTTTATAGATGTGGAAACTGAGGCTCACAACGCTGAAGTCATGTATCCACAATGACATCGCGGGAAAGATAAAGATAAAACTCCTCTGAGGAGCTAGGACTGGTGTAAGAGGCAGATGCAGATTCATACTTGAGGACAGCTCTCCATGTCCTGGCTGCACCCAGCACAGAATCCAGTGCCTGGAGCTGTTGTGTAATTATTTGTGAAACGAATGAATGAGAGGCATGGCAGTGGGCGGTGCAGAGGACTCTGAGAGCACAGAGAACAGAGATAAAACTGCTAGGAAGTTGGGGGTCTGAGAGATTTCAGAGAGTGACTGTCTTCAGGAACAGGTCTCCAAGCCCTGCCACTTGCCTTTCAAAACCTCAGTCTACAAGATGACTTAACTTCAAATTCAAGCTCTTTTCCTTTTTCTTTACAAAATTTATTAACAAAGATTTCAGACATGTAAAAGGAGTAAGAAGAGTCTATGCCGGGTGCAGTGGCTCCTGCCTGTAATCCCAGCACTTTGTAAAGCCTAGGCAGGCAGATCACCTGAGGTCAGGAGTTCGAAACCAGCCTGACCAAGCAAGGGCCCTGATGCTTCCCAGCCTTCCTCTCTTCATCTGTAAAGGGACAGCAGCGCCTGCATACAGGGCTAGCATGCGGATTCAGTGCGGTAACGGACACAGAGGAGCACAAGCTAGGTGCTTGTGGCACACAGTAGGTGCTCAAGAAGTAGCACTGATTAACAGGCCTGGCACACAGTAGGTGCTCAAGAAGTGGCAATGAGTAACAATTATGAGGACATTGACAAGGCTACAATTAGGAGGTGAGAGCTCTGCTGATATGCGGGACGCCAGCGCAGTCCCCATGGCGCAAAGCTCACCTCTTCTCCACCGACAGGATGGCCGTGCAGGCATTTTTCAATTTATGGGCAAGTCGGGAGAGTGTTTTAAACACAGCATCAGTCAAGTCGTCGTCGTAAAACACTGTGGGAAGCAAAAAGGCCAGAATTAGGGGAAAACATGCAAGTATTAGAGAATTCGACTTTTCAGGGAGATACACACAGAGAAAATGCTTCTCGCCACCCAATAGCAGCAGCTCTGAGAATGAAAACTGCACAGACATGGCGGCATGTCCCAAAAAGTCTCTTATGAAACTGAACTCTGGGGGGAGGCGAGGAGACTGCACTTGACTTCATGCTGTGACAAAGGACACGTAAGGCGAAAGAGAAATTTTCTTACCTTCGGCTGCAAACAGGATGGTGGTGTGATCGTACAAGTCAGAAATTTCCTCTTGTGACCAACTGAAGGGGACCTCGGGATCTGACAAAGAAGAAAAGCACGTTTTGTGTTCATCGCTTTCTCTCCTAGCCACCAGCTCTCACTGGGACTGACAAAAGGCCCTTCAGGAGAAGAAATGGGGCTGGGGGTAGCTCAGTGCAGTGGGCACCGTCAGGCAGACAGGATTCCGTGCTTCAGGCCACCGCTGCCTGGGTGCAGAGTAATGGTGGAAGAGATGCCTTTTCTGCTGAGTGTCTGCTCTGGCCAGTGAGCAGTGGGTGGATTTCAGCCTCACCTGCTGCCTTGGCCTGTTGCCCAGAGCAAGACATAATCTGCCCCATCTGCCTGCTGGGTGGCAGAGGTAAACAGCTTCAGTTTCACACTTACAGAAAGAGCATAGTACTACTTCCGTCACAGGACTATTGGGAGGGCCCAAGGGCCTGTGATGGGCAAAGTGCTAGGCAGGTGACCGGTACTCAAGAAATGACTTTCCCCATCTGCCATCTGTCAGGGGGGAAAAAAGACATCTTTATATAAAGAAAGAGCAAGCACCCAGGTCTGAAGTACTGTGTAAGAAATACGGGACACTCTCTTACCCCGGGGCTTCCTGGAACTGCCGTTTGTTGGGAAATGGTCTGCGTCCCAGAGTCTGACAGACTCGGGTCCATGCCCCTACCCTGCTGCACTCACGATTCAGGGACTATCATGCCACCACACAGAGAAACCACCAGACCTGAAGATCAAAGTGAATATGAGGTTCCCAGCACGCAGCAGGTGCGCAGAGAATGACAGCTGATGCCATCGGCCAGTGGAGAGAACCTGCCACACACTGGTAGGACTGCGGTAGCAACTGGGGCTACAGCTCCATGAAGGCCACAGAGCCGGGGCACTGAGGTATTACAAAGGAATCACTGAATCATACTGGGGGATGTCAGAGGGAAACACACCTGTGCAGAGGTCGTCCTTCAGCCAGTCCAGTTCTTTGACCTTAACTACACCACCTGTAAAAACAATACAAAGAGAACCCTCCAAACTCTAAATATAATTAGGAAAAAAGACAAATTTTACACTATATACCAAGATCCATCTATCCACCCACCCATTCACCTTTTCTCTCACCCATCCATCTTCCCACCCATTTATCCACCCACCTGCCTATCTTCCTGCCCTTCCATCTATCCAGCCATCTTCCTGCCCTTCCATCTATCCATCCATCCATCCATGCATCCATCCATCCATCCATCCATCTTCCTGCCCATCCATCCATCCATCCATCCATCCATCCATCCACCCACCCACCCATCTATGCATTCATCCATCCATCCATCTACCTGCCCACCCACCCACCTATCAATGCATCCATCCATCTTCCTGCCCTTCCATCTATCCATCCATCCATCCATCCATCCATCCATGCATCCATCCAACTATCTTCCTGCCCTTCCATCTATCTGTCCGTCCATCTTCCTGCCCTTCCACATATCCATCCATCCATCCATCTTCCTGCCCTTCCGTCTATCCATCAAACCATCATCCATCTTACTGCCCTTCCATCTATCCATCCACCTACCCACCCATCCATCTGTCCGTCTGCCCATCTTCCTGTCCTTCCATCTATTCATCTATACACCCACCCATCTTCCTTCCCTCTTTCCTTCCCATACATCTTCCCACCCACCCTCTCATCTACCCATCTATCTAGCCTTTACCCTCTCACACATCCACCTGCCCATCCCTGTTATCCTCCCTCCTTCCTTCTCATTCATCATCTACCCTCTGTCCCTTCCCTCCATTCATCTGTCCATCCTTCCAGCATTTTTTGAGTGCTAAGTGTCAAGGACTATGCCAGACACAGAAAAAATAAAGATTTAAGAGTCATGCTCCCCATCCTTATGGACCAGCTCCCTTAGGGGAGACTGGAGGGTTAACTGACAATGGCAAGACTGTGTGGCTGGGTGATGTCTGTACGATGAGGAAAATGCACAGGAGGACAGAGAGGAAATCGTATCAGACAGTGGGTGTCAGGGAAAGCGTCCACTAGCACGCTCCCTCCTTCCTCCCAATCTCTGCTGACTGCCTGCTATACTCTGAGCACTCAACAAATATTGTGACAGTGGAGAGCAAACACAGATGGGGTACCTGCACCAACATGTAGTCTGGTGGGAATGGAAAACACCAACCATCAGTCACACAAGCAGAAGTTAAAATGCAATTGCGCAAGGTGTTCCTGGAGTCTGCTAGGGGCCCTGGCCTCAAATCTGAAGGTCTGGAGCCCTAGGCATGATGAGGACTTGCCAGGAGGTGGAGGGAGGGCAGAGCACTCGGGGAGGGAAGAGCAAGGGCAGAATACTTGAAGGAAAGTGATCTGAAAGATGGTGAGGATGGCTGGGTGGGGGAAGCTGCAGATGGGCAGGGGCCAGATCCCCCAGGAGAGGAGATGAGCAACGGGAAACCACTGAAGGGCCTGAAGCCTGAGGCTGCTTGGAGGAAAAAAGGCTGGATGGACTGTCTTGTTTCCTGGATTTCCCCTCTGGGGTTCCCTTCCACACACACGCACACACACTCTCTCTCTCTCCTCTCTCTCGGAAGCTTTCTCTCTTCCTCTCCCTTTTCTCTTTCTCTACCTAAATAAATGACTTTTCTGCAAAAACAAAAACAAACAAACAAACAAAAAAAAAAAAAAAAAGAAAGGCTGGATGGACAGCCCAATTAGGACATAACTGTCGTCACCCATCACATACACTCATCCTTGCAGGCCGTGCAGGGAGCAGATGACCAGGCAGATGGGGGTGGGAGCCCATCCGGGCAGTGGGATGAGCCTGTGAAGTGAGTGACTCCTGGCCGTGCTGGATGCAGGGCTAGACAGGAGACAGGAAGAGGCTGGGAGAGCAGGCGGGGGCTAGGCCAGGGAGGCCTGGGAATTCCATGGGTGATGACACCCCTGGAAGGTTTTCAGCAGGAAGAGGAGACAGGCTTGCATCTGAGAAAGGTCACTGTGGATGTTACATGAGGACAGCTTGCCCGGGTCCAAGAAGAAGCTGGGGAAACTAGCTGGGGATTCACTTCCAGTGTCCGGGAGAGAAAGAGCTGGAACAGGATGACGCGGTGAATGTGGGAATGAGGTGACCCAAGGAGAGCCTTGGATGCTCTGAAGCTCTGTGAAGCCCAGATGATGTCTGCTCCCTTTACTCAACTGGTACAAGGGACACAGGTGGAGCCCTGCTTCCCAATGTCATGGTCTTGGGTGTCTGTTTCTGCCAAACAGAGAAACCTCCCTCCCCAGCAGAAGACTCTGTGGGCCTCACCTCCAGTGGCAGCCAGGTGGCTGTTGAGGGCAATGTTTCGCTGGCACATGGCCAAGAGATCTGCACCGACATCTGGAATGACAGAGGGCAAGCCATAAAGCGCCGGCCGTTATGATGCTTTTATCTCCGTTTTTGCCTAGAGAGAACTGTTATCAATAGCACAGTTGCAGGAATTAGAGAAACGTTTCTCCTATGTGTCTTACTGCCCAAATTAAACACGCTCACCTTAAGGCTCTTTTCATTGGCTCATTCCCTAAATAAGAGATTCTCATCCTGATGGGAAGAGACAGTGTGCATTCCAGAGGGAAGGAGTGTGAGCTCCCAACATCGTCCGAGCGTATAAACCATGCATGCATTTTCCCTGCTTCATCCTTTTCATGTTTATAACCACGCAGGAGCCAGGATCATGAATCCCATTTCACGGATTAAGCCACTTGAGCGAAGTCATATAGCTAGTAAGAGCAAGAGCTGGGATTTGAATCCAGGTTTTCCCTAGGAAAACTGACTGGACCAGTTTTCTGGTCAGAAGGATGTTTTCTTATGATTCATCAGAACACAGAGCAGACTCAAAGAGGTTGAGCCCACTCTCGAGTGTGACTCACTTTGCTGCTACCCAGATTTCCCTCCCAGCCGCATGCTACTCTGATGAGTGGGATTTCTCATCATTTCAAGAACTGACTTATAGTACAGTGAATCCTCACTGGGGGAACCAGTGCTTTACCAAAAATAAATTTCTAATTAGAAAAATGTGTGTGTAGGAAGTACAGGATGTCTTGTTAATGACATCTGCTTGGTCCACTGTCGGCGTGGACTCCCCCATCAACTGTAAACTCGCTGGGACTAGAGTCTGCACCCCAGGGGTCACACAGAGTCATGCAGGGAGGAGCTCCCTGCTCGTAGAAGAGAGGGATCTACCCTGTCTCCTAGGTCAAGAGAATATTGATGGTGTGTGCCTGACAGCACACGATGGGCTCCGCAGTCTTTCTTTGATTCTTTTTTTTTTGAAACGGAGTTTTGCCCTTGTTGCCAAGGCTGGAGTAGAGTGGCGCTATCTCAGCTCATTGCAACCTCCACCTTCTGGGTTCAGGCAATTCTCCTGCCTCAGCCTCCCAAGTAGCTGGGATTATAGGCAAGCACCACCATGCCTGCCCCCCGGCTTTTTTTTTGTACAGATGGGGTTTCACCGTGTTGGCCAAGCTAGTCTCGAACTCCTGACCTCAGGTGATCCACCAGCCTCAGCTTCCCAAACTGCTGGAATTACAGGTGTGAGCCACCGTGCCTGGCCAGGCTCAGCAGTTTTTAAACCTTTATGATAGTTTCTGTCAAAAGCTTCTAACACATAAAACAGGTAAGAGAGGAGCAGCTCTAGCTGAGTGGGGTAGGAGCCCTGGTGTCCTGAGTGCAGTTTTGCCAGCAAAACTTGGCCGATTCACGGGAGCTCTGTTCCACAAAACACAATCTGAAATCCCAACACCTGAAAAGGGCACTACCCTTGAGCCTGCAGGTCCACATTGAGGGCCTCAGTCTCGTCAGCAACTGTAGATGACCTTGGGCCAGCCATTTAACTTTAGCCTCAGTCTGCCCATTTGGACAACATAGATAGGAACAGGCTCCCTGGCTTTGCCCAGGGTCACTGTGAAGTGACAGCCAGGCACTGATGCATCTGAAAGGACTTTTCCAACTGGAACGTGGCATCTAAATGCAAGCTTTCTTCCCCATGCTGCTAAATCTCTCTCAGGGATAAGAGTTCTTTATATCCTGCTGTTAGGCACCAGGCATGAAGCAAAGCTCTTGGATGGCTCCGCGCTGAGAAGTGCTCACTTAATTTACACGACATTGTCAAGAAGCAGCCAATAGCGTGGCTGCACTGTGGACTCCCGACCAGTGGTAAATTCGGTATATTTGAAAACTGCCTCAGGGACTGGTGAGCTCTAGCTTCTTCCTTCCTATCTCAGAGACAACAGTCTGTGCCAGGAAACATTCACTAGGAGGCAACGAGGTATAAACCACATCAGCTGGTACCTCTTCTGTTCAGCAGATATTAAAGATTTAAAATAGATGGTGTGTTTTGATCACTGTACCATGGTTGTGTGTGATGTCACTATTGGGGAGCCAGAGGAAGGGGACATGGCACTTGCTGAATTACTTTAATAACTCCTCTATGAGTCTGAAATTATTTCAAAATTAAGTACTAAAAAAGAAATTAGTTGGTAATGTGTATCAAAAGCTTTAATAGTCTCACCCACTTCTAGAAACCTAGGCAACAGGTTATTAGACAATATACAAAGATGTTCACTGCAGTGTAACTGACAAACACAAAAAGCAACTCTATAGGAATGGCCAAAATGCTCAGTAATAGAAGGGTTACAAAAAAGATGAACTATTACCTGGTCATTAAAAGACACACACACACACACACATATTTTTTTCCTTTTGAGACAGAGTCTTGCTCTGTTGACCAGGCTGGAGTGCACCGGTGCAGGCTCAGCTCACTGCAACCTCCACTTCTGGGTTTAAGCCTCCCAGCAGCTGGGATTACAGGCGCCTGCCACCACCACGCCTGACTAATTTTTGGACTTTTAGTACGGACAGGGTTTCATCATGTTGGCCAGGGTGGTCTCAAACTCCTGACCTCAGGTGATCCACCTGCCTCGGTCTCCCAAAGTGCTGGGATTACAGCTATAAGCCACCGCACCAGGCCTATATAACAACTTTTTAATGGCATGAGAAAATGCTCTTAAAATGTTCTCATATATGAGTGGGAGCTAAACAATGAGTATACATAGACATGCTGAGTGGACTCACAGACACCGGAGACTCCAGAAGGTGGCAGGGTGGGAGGGGTGGGGTGTTAAAACTTCCCTGTTGGGTACAGGTTCAGCACGTGAGTGATGAGTCCACCAAAAGCCCAGATACCATCACTGTAATACAGCTGCACATAAGAAATCTGTACTGGTACCCCCCTAAATATATAAAAATTTAAAATGCTCATAAAAAATATTTCACAACATTTTCAGCAGGATACAGTGCTGCTGTAGTTTGATTTTGGCTATTATTTGGAGGAGATTCTTAAAACATAACTGCCCTGAGGGCAGTGCCTGGTCAGCTCCATTCACGCCGGGCCTCCTGCATCTAGAATTGTGTGGCACAGAGGAGGTGCCCAATAAATTCTATATTGTTGACTCAATCTAGGGATTGTAAAATTATGACTAATTTTTATTTGCTGTTTTGAAAAGCGACAAAGAACAGGCAAGCCTTCTATAACCAGGAAAAGAAATAATAAACTTGTTTTCAAAGCCTTCTAAAAGGGTGTATTCCTCCTGTCTTTGGAGATATTTGCTCTTTCTCAGGAGTTGGGGAAGAGGTACCAGTAGGGGTGCAAGGCACCTCCTGAAGCTCAATGGCCTTAGAGTGGTTGGGTGATGCTGCTGCCACTGACTCGATGTTGCTGGGTCATTCTGATGTCACAGAGAAGAAATGGAGAGTGAAGAGGGCCAGCGGACCAGGATGGCAAAATCAACAGCAGCTAACATCCAATTTCCTGTACCTCTGCCTTTTCATACAGTCAGTGCACACTTTGCGAAGGTGACTACCTCCCCACAGCCTGAGATGTCACCTTGTTACCTGTACAATAAACAGTCCGTGCCACAGTGGCTGCGATGATGCTAGCGAGCCCGGTGCCTGCCCCGAGCTCCAGCGCCGTGCATCCTTGGAAGAGGTCCCGTCGGAACAGGATGTAGTCCGCCAGGAGGAGGGCACCCCGCCACACCTGGAGGGAGGAGGACAAGGAGTGACAAGCAGTGTGAGGCTCTGTGGAGGCCCGTCAGGGCCACGGGAAGTGGACGGGACCTACCCACCTGCTTGCCAACATCTTCCAGGGGCGTGGCCATGGTGTGCTCTGGATGGGACAGAAACCAAGAGAAATGCCCACTGTGAAATGGGGATGGCCAGAAAACCACAAGGGAGGGCTGGGTGGCAACCCGCCAGCATCGTCAGATGGGTGTCAGAGGTTGGAATCAGGGGGTCTAGAGAGCAGCAGAAACACAGGCTGTGCTACCAGTTGGGAGGTGACTTTCGAGTACCACTCAGAGGCCAGGAGCTGGGGCTCACACTCTTTCATGTACCTGGGTATCTCTGCCCACAGCCCAAGGCTAGGGAGGGTCTCAGTTAGGTTTTCACCCGATTTAATTACACACACATGCAGTGCACTACTTTTTCAATGGCCAAGAACTGCAAATTTATAATCATTATATATTTATATACTACTAACAATCATAACTCATTCAAAAGTATTTTCTTAGAAACATACTTAACTTCATTATTGTCTTAGAAATATACTTAACTTCTACATTAGAAGTTAACAAAATAAGTTTAAATTTACATCCTTTTTTAAAAAGTTGAAAGAAGTATGATAAGTTAGCATAATAAGTATTCTCAAGTGTAAAATACATTAGGATCAAATTCTGGTGGTTGGGAGAAGAGAATGGAAATAAAAGACCAAGAAGAAAAGCAATGAAGTGGAACGTTTTTTGCTGTTAAGTAAGAACCTGCTCATCTAAGAGCTCCTGGGGGCGGGCGGGCAATAACTTGCTCAAGTATTTTTAAGTGAGGTAGTAATGGCTATAGCCAAGTGCTCCGTCACCAAACCAAGAGAGAAAATGACTGTGTGGGGTCCTCTTGGGCACCTGGGCCAATGTTCTCTGAGGACTCCTCCTGGGGAAATTGGGCCAAAGATTTCAACCCTATATGCAGAGTTAGAATCTTATCTCCGAATAAAGTGACTAATGCATCATCCACCAGCATCTTGGCTAGATGTGACATGGTGGCTTCGAAGGCACTTTTAATAAAACATGTTTTCAGAAGGGCTTCAGGTTGCTGTGGCCTAACACGTAGTCACCTGGTTTGAAACTGGAACAGAAATGTACCCGCCGAGCCATGTGACGCCAAGTACCTTCACTGAACCAGCATTCACCACAGACACATTCTGTGAGGCAGGCCTGGGTGCCACTGGGATTCTACTTGACTGGCTCACATGTATTTTACAGATGAAGACACTGACTGAAGTTCAGCATTACTGTTTGTAAAGTTAATAGAAACAAAAAGCACCTTCTCTACGTGAGGCATTGGGCTACATACTTTCTCATTTAATCCTTATCGCCCAGTGACAGGTTGGGGTGTCGTGTTAAAGATGAGGAAAATGTGGCGGTGGAGGTCAGCAGGTTGTGTGGGTCACAGAGGGGGTGAGTGGCAGATGTGGGGTTCCAAGTCAGGTTGTCTGCAGTTTTCTGGCTCTTTTTGACAGGGTCTTGCTCTGTCACCTAGGCTGGAGTGTGGTGGCATGGCCAAGGCTCACTGTAGTCTCCAACTCCCAGGTTCAAGTGATCCTGCCACCTGAGCCTCCTGAGTAGCTGGGGCTACAAATGTGTGCCTCCAGGCCAGGCTAAATTTTTTTAGTTTTATAGTTCTTGTAGGGTCTCAGCATGTTGCCAGGGCTGGTCACAACCCCCTGGGCTTGAGTGATCCACTGTTTTGGCCCCCCAAAGTGGGATCACAGGTGTGCGCCACTGTGCATGGCCATTTCTGGCTCTTCAGCCCGCTTGGGGAAGGGAGATGCAGAATCTGAACCAGGCCAGGGACTTTAAAAAGCCTGGGGCAGAGCCTCCCAGGATGAAAGGCAAAGAGACTCACTTGGCAGGCTGAAGGCTTGCGTGCTTGTGCATGGAGGGAAAAGGGTGTCTGTGGTGTACAGCCCTGCTCCGGGTCCCTGCTCATTTCCTCTTCCTGTTCCGCCCATGCCATCTCCTGGGTGTGGCTCACAGCCTCCTGTCCTCTCCTCTCCTCTCTCTCCATCTTCCCGGAAAAGCTCCCTCCTCACCATCTGCTCCCTAACCCCAGCTGCCCTGAGGACTCCTGCTGCCAGGGGACCCTTCCCATAGTGATTTCAGTCCTATGTGATTGGTCACTTCCTTCCGGGGGTCTCATGGACATTAGTTCTGCCTCACAGCTGTTCTTAAGGGGTGGCCAGCTTCCCTAAAAAGAGAATGAGGACCCTGAGGTCAGAGACCTGCATGAGAACCTAGTTTTGTCATTGCCTAGCTGGGTGACGAGTCACTTCACTTCTGGAAGATAGAGCCATAGTTTCCTCTTCTGCAAAATGCAGAAGCAGCACCGTCCCTCATTTCTGAGGCTGTAACCGAGTTTAATCAGACAGTGCTTCTGAGAGAGCACAGGCTTGGCAAACATCTAAACACCACTGAGATGGGCAAAGCCCTCAACACTTGCACAGGTGGAGTGGAAGTGGAAGCCCAGAGGGGGCACACGACCAGCCCAAGGTTATAGTCTGAGAAAAAAACATCTAATTAGATAAAAATGTGTCAAGATGGCCAGGTACAGTAGCTCACACCTATCATCCCAACACTTTGGGAGGCTGAGGTGGGAGAATGGCCTAAAGCCAAGAGACCAGCCTGGGTAACAAAGTGAGATCCATGTTTTTCTAAAGCCAAATGGAAACAAAAGAGGATTTAAAATGAAGTCATTTGGGAGTCCGACCAAAAACTGACCTAAGGCGGATGGACAAGGGAGAGAACGAGAGGCTCAGGGACGCATCAAAGGACGAAGCAGATGTCGTGCGGCTCTCTGGGACCAGAGGGAAAAAGCCAGAACGAATTCCCCAGGAAGCCGAGTGTGGCCAACCTCAAGGGCACTCTCCTTTCCTGTGTCTGACACCCTCAAGTATGGAGTGCACACATTCTGAGGTCCACCCCACCCCTGCCCTGTTTCAGGCTCTCAACAGTGTTTGAATGGGTAAATATGCTTCTTCATGACTCAGCATAATCAGAGATCACAACAAATGCCCAGTATGTCTGCCCTGGGCCAGGCATGGTCCAGGTGGCTGGGTAGGGCTGAGGGAGGATTCACAGTCTAGGGTTAGAGGCCTAGGTGACGTAGGGACCTCCCTACCCAGAGCCATCTTGTGGCTCCCACTCCTGTGAAAAGTCAGAGTTTCTATGTAAATAATTCCAAAGGTATCTTGAGAACATAAAAGGCCAGGCTGAGGAACTATACCCATGAGAAACTCTAGGGCTAGCAATGGGATAAGAAAGTGTTAGAATCTCACCTGTCCATATCAGATTCTAGAATTATGCCTTACCTCATTTGCAAATTGTGTCTCTAGACCTGCAGGAACCCAGACTCTTCCTCAGCCAGTCTCCCTTCTCTCAGCTTGGGCCAGTCCCCAAGACAGAGGCTCACATTTATGGAACACTGAATCTGTGCTAGGCACTATGCTAAGAGCTTTGTATGTGCCCTCCCACTTAATTCCTCACAACTGGAGGAGATTGTACCCATTGTACAGACAAAGAAACTGAGCTGAGAGGCTAAGTGATTTGCCCAGTTCTCCAGCAGGAAGGCACAGGATTCAGAATCTGACAGCCTGAGTTCTAGCCCTGCCTCTCTCGAGTTCTCTGAATGGGTCTCAGTTTATCTCTACAATGGGGAAATTGAACATAATGTACCTTGAATCCTGAGTCTGTGGATTCCTAGCAGATTCCTGGATGAACTTTTTAAGGTTCTGTCAAACCCTTGGAATAGTTAAGAAAATACATATTTTTCTTTTTCTTTAGAAAAATCAGTTTCTGAAATGGGTCTATAACTTGAAATAAATGGGATGGTTTATGGGTCAGAGGAAAAGGGTGGTGAGGAGAGCGACGTCTGCTTACCATCCACTCTGCACCAGGCCCTGTTCCTCGCACTCACTGGGCACTAAAACCCAGGGAGTAGTCCCCCTGATCCTATAGAGTTCTGAGTAGCTAAGACACTTGTCTCTGGTCACGGCTTGTGAAGGTGGAGCTGGGCTCAAAATCCAGCCCTGCAGGATTAGATCAAGTTTTGCAGATGAAAGTGCTCTAGTCGGTTTGAAATAATGATGAGGAACCTACCCGCATTAGCTACCTTTCCATTCTCCTCCCTTAGGGCAGGTGGGGAGCAAATGAGAGCTGAAAAAGTAAACTTCCAGGTATACAGACAAGGGGCCTCACAGTGATATCAGTGGAACAGGGCAGGCGGAGAAGCAGGTCACAGGCCGGCCCCTTCCAGAGGGACTTTATTCTTAGCTCATAGGATGGTAGATACCCGGAACATTCAACATACACACACTAGACACAACATTCACTGTGGAGTAACTGACAGGGTTGCTCCCGCGCTCGGGGAGGCTAATACAGTGAGGGCTCAGAGGGAAATGAGCCATCATCAGCCCCCCTGAGAAACAACAGGACTTTCCAAGACTCTTTTGAATGCTCTGCTCCCATTATGTGGAATGAGAACACAGGCTGTGGCATCAGACAGACCTGGGTACGAGTCTCAGCTCTGTCCCTGACTAGCTGTGTGACCTCATGCAAATACCTCAACCTCGCTGAGCCTCAGTCTGTTCCTCTGTGAAATGTATACTCATCCCTTCCTGCAGAGACCATGAGGGCAGAGGTCACCCATGGGCAACACGAAGCAGGGTTCTGGTGTGAGTTCCACGTTGCCCTCTCTGGGGCAGTCTAGAAGAGAGGCTGCCCGGTAGCACTGTACAGTCGCTCACTAACTGCTGAGTGGGGAGATACTGAGCTGCTGTTTTGTGTTTTTCAGAGTGACCCACTGATCCCCATTCTCTGACCAAGGCCAGTGCTGGGGGAGGCTTTTCCCCAGGAACTCAGACACCACCAGGGACCCTGGATCTCAATGAACAGCCCCAAATCACAGCTCTGCTCCCTAAATGAGCAGCGCCGGGGGAGGCAAGAGCCCTGGTGTGGACACTGACTGCATGGATTCGAACCCCACTCACCACCGCCAAGCTGCATGGTGCTAGGCCCGTCACTTCCTCATCCCAGCCCCCTTAGAAAGGGTTGTGTAGACTAAGCAATGCAATACTAGTGAAGACATCCACAACATGGCGGGTGCTCAACCAGCACTGATCACTTCCTGGCCCAGCTCCCTACTGCTCCCTGTGTTTCTAGAGTGCCCGGTCCCTAGATTTCAAATCCTAGAGTCAGCAAACCCCTCTGCTCTGCCCCCATACCTGGGTGGCAGTTCCTATTTGATCCCACTTCTGGGTATCTGTCCAAACCTCTCTCCTGTCCCCGTTCCTGCCACTTCATCACCTCCCCTGTCTTACCTGGCTTCTAGCTCCCAGTTCCTAGTCCATCCAATTGGCCCACACCCCATTCACTGTGACCTACACCCCTCTCCCTGTGCCACACTCCAGCACCAGAACCTCCCATGGCACCCTACTGCCAGTCCAGCCAGGCCAAGCCTATCCTACAAGACTGACAGGTTGAGTTAGAGCAGAGCACATGTGGGAGGCAGCAGGAGGGAGGCTTCCTGGAGGAGTGTGGCTGAGCTGGGAACTGACAGGCAATGGGGAACATGTTAAGGGAGCAGAGGCTGGGGGTAGGCACTCTAGGAAGGAGGCATAGCACAGACAAGAAAGCACACAGGAGGGTGAGGCTGTGGTGTGAGCTGGGCAGGAGTGACCGGGGTGGTGGAGAGCTTCCCCAGTCTCACTCGAGCTGGTTCTGACAACTTGTGCTGTCTGGGCCTGCAGAGTCCACGCTCAGATCATACTGAGCCCTAAGCAGCGATACTATGGAGTTGCCTTAACGTCAGGTGAGCCAGACCTCTAGTTACCTATTCTGATGATATTGTGGGGGCTGCCTTGTGCTTCCTCTTCCACGACGTCATCTTCTTCCTGTGCTAGAATCATGGGATGTACCTTGTCTCTCAGAGGCCCTACTGGACTGGAATCAGAGGCAGCTCGTGGTCTCCTCACCACATCCAAATCCCCATCCTCGTCCAGCTGAGCTTCAGCCACTTCCTGGCCAGTGGTGTCAGCCCCGTCCTGGAGGGAGAAACCCTCGTTACCGCAGCCACTTCCTGGAGGGGACCCTGTGCTGCTCGTCTCAGCAGAAGGAGGCTCCTTTGTGTGAATATCCCTGTGATTGCCACCCTTGGCCCCTGAGTCTGTCCAAGAATCTTGGCTCCAGAGAAGCTTGAATTGGGAGAGGAAAACTGAAAGGCAAGACAAAAAGCAAAATGAGAATTCCAAGGTGTTTTCTTTCTTTTTTCCTCTTCTGTTTTGAGAATATCTGATTACCAACATGGAAGATTTTTAAATGCCAGGTAGAGATATATTAATGTCAGCAGAAAAGGCCCAGATGATTCAGCTGTGACCACCATCAACAGCAGCCATCATTTCATGAGAATCTAGGAGGCGCTTAGCTCACATCACCTCATTCAATCTTCACAAGGGCCGTGAAGACAGCGTTATCAGCGTCATCTTACAGATCCACAAACTGAAGCTTAGAGAAACGAGCTGATCAAGGCAACACAACTTTCAGGACTGAGCTCAGGGGCCTCTCCGCTAACCTCCCACAGCATCCTGGGCTTCTGCCAGTTTTTGGATCTGTCCAATCATCCATCCACCCATCCGCATCCATCCACTCATCCATTCATCACTGAACACTGACTGCATGCCAAGTACCATGCTAGATGCTGGGGGTACAAAGCAGAATTTGATTATGTTAGGGGCTTACATTTTAGGGGTGAAGTTGGGGAACAAACATTAAACAAGATCATGACACCACACTGTGTTAACTGCCAGGAATATAGTAAAACTGCACTCTGTGCGACACAGATATGGCAACCAGGTAAGGCAGGGGTAAGCAAACTGTTCCTGTAACAGATTAGATGAAAAACTCTGTGGCTGGGCACGATGGCTCACACCTGTAATTCCAGCATTTTGGGAGGTCAAGACAGGCAGATTTCTTGAGCCCAGGAATTCGAGACCAGCCTGGGCAACATGGTGAAACCTCTCCAAAAAAAATTACCCGGGTGTGGTGGCATGTGCCCAGCTACTCAGGAGGCTGAGGTGGGAGGATCACCCGAGCCTGGCGACGTTGAGGCTGTAGCAAGTCAAGACTGCACCGCTGCACTCCAGCTTGGGTGACGGAATAAGACCCTGTCTCATAAAATATACCCAATTTTAAGCTTTGCGGGCCCTGTGATCTTTGCTGTGACTCCTCAACTCTGCCGTTATAGCACAAAAGCAGCTGTAAAAACACGGAAATGAATGGGCATGGCCGTGGCGTCATAAAACTTAATAAAAATAGCTGCAGGCCAGATTTGGCCTATAGGCTGTAGTTTGCAGACCCCTGGTATAATGTACCATCCAAATTAGGGCAGGAGGGCAATGGGAATGATTAATCATCAGACCATAACAAGCTAACACAGGGTAACTGGAGCTAGGGAGGGTGGCCAGGGAGGGGCTGTCTGTGCAGATGATACTCGAGGAGCCAAGGAGAGTTGGAAAGTAGGTGCTTCCTCCCTGACCTTGTGTCTTATGGTTGCTTCCCTCTTCTTCCTGTGTTCGAGGGACAGAAAAAAGCTGAGAGTGGCCAAGAAGAGCAAGGGAGAGTGACATAAGGGTAAGCACACAGGCAGAGGCTTGTTAGGCTGGCCTCATAGACCAAGTTGAGGAACCTGGATGCTATTGTTAGAGCAATGGAAAGCCACTAGAGGTCTAACTCAGGAAGTGCTGTGACTTGATCTGCATTTTCAAAAGATGCTCTTAGCTGCTGCAGAGATAAGTGGGGAGTGTGTGTAGCAGTCAACTCAGTGGGAGAAGACAGGCAGCCAGGCCAGGAACGGAGGTGGCTGGACTAGGGTAAAGGGAGTGGGGATAAAGAGTAGATGACAGGGCCAGGTGCTGTGGCTCACACCTATAATCCCAGCACTTTGAGAGGCTGGGGTGGGTGGATCACCAGAGGTCAAAAGTTCAAGACCAACCTGACCAACATGATGGAACCCTGTCTCTTCTAAAAACACAAAAATTAGCTGGGCGTGGTGGCCGATGCCTGTAATCCCAGCTACCAGGAGGGTGAGCCAGGAGAGTCGCTTGAACCCAGGAGGCAAAGGTCGCAGTGAGCCGAGATTGGGCCACTGCACTCCAGCCTCGGTGACAGAATGAGATTCTGTCTCAAAAAAAAAAGCAGAGGACAGATGGATCCCCAGCACTCTGTCTCCCAACTGAACCCTGGGCTTGCTCAGGGCAAAGCTTGGCTCATTCATGTCTGCATTCCCAGCATCAAGTCCTAGGCTGGGCACACAGTAGGTGCTCAGGAACGCACAGGAGTTTGCTTAATGAAAGGGGGGCGGGCAGCAGTTCGCCTTAATCCCAGGGACTCAAGAGGCTAAGGTGGGAGGGTTGCTTCAGGCCTGGAGTTCAAAACCAGCCTGGCCAACACAGTAAGACTCCATCTCTACTAAATAAAAACCAGCCAGGTGTGGTGATGCGAGACTGTAGTCCCAGCTACTCTGGAGGCAGGGGAAGGAGGATCACTTGAGACCAGGAGTTTGAGGCTGCAGTGAGACTCTGTCTTGAAAAAAAAGCAAACAAAACAAAAGCAAAACAAACCCACACACACAAAAATTGCAGAGTGCAAGGTTTCTAAAAAATATTAAGGAAAAGCACTTTAGAAGCGGTCTGAGTATAACAGTTACATAACCCAGTCTTCCCAACATTTTCCCCAAAAAGATGGGTATGAGAAAACAGAAAGCAAAATAGGATCCGCAGGGCACCTGGGCCCAGGACCTTACCTGGCTGCCCCACACTGTTCAGCCGCACCATGAGGTGTCTATGGTTTGGGGTGTAGAGGTGGACGTCTGACAGCACAGTGTCGCTTCTAAAGGTGACTTCGTCCATGGATGCGGCAGGAGCCAGCTGCACCATGGCCCAGGCTCCACCTTAGTCCTGGGACAGGAGCCCCTCAGAGGCGAGAACAGGTTCTTAGTATGGCAGGTCCCAGAGGAGACAGTGCAGACAGGCCCAAGCTGGTAGACAGCCAATAGCTTTGCATCACCCTGGGAGGAGGTCTCAGAGACTTGGCCAGGAAGAGAATCCAGCTAGAATTGAATTGCGTGCATTGTTTATAATATATTCGCTTTCATAGTAACCTTTTATTTATAGCAAGAGATAAAAATTTCCATTTGTAGGGATAAAGTTTCTCATTTTTTCAACTTATTACAAAAAAATTTCAAACAGTAAGAGTATAGGGGAACATCATAACCAGGCAAGTACTGCTTCGATTCAACGATCGTCACCATTTTGCCACATGTGCCTGCCCTCTCTGGTTTCTTCTCGAGCTAAGAGTACATTGCAGACATCATGACATTTTGCCCCTAAATTCTTCAATGTCTGTCCCCTAAGAGCATTTCCCTGTATAACCATAAGACCATTAGCAAATGTAAGATAATTAATAATTACCTAATAGCATTTAAAGTCAATTTCCTCCATCTGGCTCCCAAAGGTCCTTGAGGTTATTCCCCTCAAACCAGTATCCAATCACAATTTACACTTTGCATTTAGTCATTAAGGCCCTCTGCTCTTCTTTTTAATTCTAGAAGCTGTTACAAACTGCTCCTGTATCATTTGTTATAAAGCTTTCCTATTTTAAACAATGTTTTATTTTTAACAATTTCTTTGGCCCAGTGAGGCTGCAACAGGAGAATCGCTTGAACCCAGGAGGCAGAGGCTGCAGTGAGCCAAGATCGCACCACTACACTCTAGCCTGGGTGACACAGTGAGACGTCATCTAAAAAAAAAAAAAAATTCTTTTTAGAGACAGGATCTTGTTCTGTTGCCTAGGCTGTAGTGCAGTGGTACAAGCATGGCTCACTACAGCCTCAAAGTCCTGGGTTCGTGAGAGCCTCCTGCCTCAACATCCCTAGTAGTTAGGACTACAGCTATGCCACCATGCTTGGCATTAAAAATTTCTTTTTGTAGAGATGAGGGTCTCACTATGTTTCCCAGGCTGGTCTCAAATTCCTGGGCTCAAGCGATCTGCCCACCTTAGCTTCCCAAAGTGTTGGGATTATAGGCATGAGCCACCATGCCTGGCCTAAAGCTTTGCTACTGAATTAAAAAAGGTGAGTGGAATTAGCCTGGTGTGGTGGCACACGCCTGTACTCCCAGCCACTTGGGGGGCTGAGGTGGGAGGATTGCTTGAGCACTAAAGGCGGAGGTTGCAGTGAGCAGAGAATGCCCCACTGCACTCTGCACTCCAGCCTGGGTGACAAAGCAAGACCCTGTCTTAAAAAAAAAAAAAAAAAAAAAAATTTGAAGAAAAAAAGGTGAATGAATTTAAAGGAAAAGTAATTAAGGGAATCACTACACAGACGATATACAGATATGGAAAAATTATGCAGGTGATACAGCAATAACTAAAACTTGGGAAACCATGGCTGAGGCAAAGTGGTCAAAAACAGGGAGGATCTCCCTCCAACCAAATGTTTCACCTCATTTAAAAGCATCATCAAATAGCAGTATTCAGATGGGCTTTGAAGCTGGACAGCCCAGATGGGGATCCCTGGTCTCTCGCCTTCTAGCTATGTGATCTCAGGAAAATCACGTCACCTTTCTGCATCTGTTTTTTTCAGCCACACTCTCATGCAGTGGTACTACTGGGTGGGAGAGTCCTTGGTCTACAGTAGGTGTTAATAAAGCACCAGCAACCTTCTTGTTCTGGGGTTGGTTTCAGGTATTTGACCCAAACATGCCCTTGACTGCCTGCAGGAACTGTTCCTACTGGGGTAGGTATATCCCCTAGGCATGTCATGAAATCTTGCAGGGTCCCCATTTCTTCAACTGCAAAATGAGGTCATCATGACTCAGGCTGTCCCAATGATCCCAGTACACAGCTGGAGTTCCTACATTTAAGAGTTTGCCATGGGGCAGCAGAAGTTCTTCCAAGACAAAAAGTTTTAGGAAAAAGATGATTCCTAATGCTGGCTTTCTACTCAACACTATAAAGCCATCAAAATGCAAGTGGGTTGTAAAGAAAGTCTGTGAAGCTGGCAAATAAATGCAGAATTTCATGGTGTCATTGAACGTGGAGAAATGCTCGACCTTCAGGCAAACACTCTTAATCAATGGGATTGGCAAAACCACACCAGATTCTGGAAGAGAAAATACAGCTTATACCTACCACTCATTTCAAAGGCAGATCAAGCTTTCTCAGGACTTAGAGATGTCCTGGGAGAAAACTGGGGACTTTCACACATAGTTTTGGGGAAAAGAAGATCCTCTCTAACATTGCAGTGAAAATCAAAGCAAACAAAGGATGCCATTTCTTTTTTCACTATAGTGCATTTTCTTTTCTTTTTTTGGAGATACAGTCTCCCTCTGTTGCCCAGGCTGGAGTGCATGGTGCCATCTTGGCTCACTCCAACCTCTGCCTCCTGGGCTCAGCGATCCTACCTCAGTGTCCTGAGTAGTTGGAACTGCATGCACACGCCACCCTGCCCAGCTAATTTTGTATCATTAGTAGAGGCAGGATTTTGCCACGCCAGCTAGGCAAGTCTCAAACTCCTGATCTCAAGGTGATCCGCCCACTTTGGCTTCCCAAAGTACTGAGGTTACAGGTATGAACCACTGTGTGTGGCCTATAGTGCAATCTTGTTGGAAAACTTTCATCCCAGAAAAATCAATGTTCTTTGCTTTTTCCAAAAGTGAGCATAATATTACACACCAAATTTTCTTAACTATAGACAAAAAGAAAACTCAAATTCTTAATCTCTAGTTGATTTTTCCATTTTTAAATTCAATCCAACCAGGCTTCCCAAGAAATGTATGCTACAGGGTAAATCCCAGGTGAAGGAGATTCCCTTTATGGGACTTACCCAGAATCAGCTATCTGGAAATAAGGAGGCCCCCTTGAACATATCTCAGGGCCTGTATGAGGAATACATGAGATAATGATCACTTTTTACTTTTACTTTTACTAGGGCTCACGACATCTAGTAAAAGTTTAATAAGCAACGATAGTAATTACAGCAATATAATAATTATTAAAGTGAATGCTGGGAAGAAAGACAAAAGGTAACAGTTTCTCCAGTCAGGAAGCCTCCCTCTGGGAATGCAGGGTATGTATGGGCTTCGGGCTCCTCTCTTCACTGGGCAGAGCTGAGAAAGGAGACCCGGGTTGCGGATGGGGACCAGCCCCGCCACCCTCCATAGGGCTGCAGGCTCATCCCCGCAGCAGGAGCTAACGTGTTCTTGGCTCTTCTAAGGCTGTGGGGGCTGGACTGAGACGCTGCCAGCCTTCCCCTCCTATAGGCCCCCAGTCAGTTGTCCCAAATAAGCAGTTTGCTGGGATCACGGTGTTAAAATAACTTCCCTCCTCATCTTTCTTTCTGCTGAGTGCAACTCACTCAACAATCTGGAATTTGGCGCGATCCCATGACGATTTAGGGCCAAAAGCAGGGTAACAGAGGGCAGGGTGTGAGGGCCCGGGGTCGGGGTGGTAATAAGGGGGCCCGGCCGCGGCGCGCAGAGTCGTAGTGAGGGGCTCCGGGACGTCCCCCGTGGGGCTTCTCGTCCTCTTTCTCTTGTCGCTTTCCTAACGCCACCCTTTTGGGTTAACTACTGCCCTCTCAAAAGGCAGTCACAGGTCGATCATTGCCCTCCCTTCTTAATCCGGAACCGAAGGAGAGCTGCCTGGACCCAGGACGGGGAAACCCAGGTGAGGACGTGCACTTCTTCCCGCAACACCTGTGCTAAGAAGGGGACACTGAGGCTGAGTGGGGTCGGGCCTTAGGGAATCTGGGCCTCAGATCCGTGGGAGCTCGGGTTTCAAAGTCAGTCTCGGCGCCCAGAGGTTCCCTGCACCCTACCCTATCCCGCTGCCTCTTCCAGGGACTTACCCGCCGGAGGTCCCAGCCTGGAGTCCCACCCGACCACCCTCTCGGTGGGACCTAGGCGGCCGCCATAACAGGGGGTCTGCGCAGGCGCGGCCCCGCCCCCGACTGCGTCTGCCCGACGGGGGCGGGGCCGCGGTGGAGCAGCGCACCGTGGCTCCACCTACTTGCCCGGGCAGCGTAAGCGTGTCGGGGCTGCTGGCGCACACCTGCAACTTTCACTCTGGTCACGGGTGAGGCGTGTTTGCTGCTGGGGGTCCCTCTGCACGTGCGTGGCCAAATTCATTCCTCTAAAGGAGTTAAATAGGAATTAAATAACTCGCCCAGCTACTGAGTGGTAAAGCCTAGATTCGAATCCGGGGTGTAGGGTTCAGAGCCTGGTACTGTTTATCATGCCAGCGACTGCATTTATCACTGATAACGTTTATCATGTTATCGTTATCCATGCTCTTAGTACTCGCTTATTATTTTTTATTTTTGTGTGTGTGTGTGACGGTCTTACTCTGTTGCCTAGGCTGGAGTGCAGCGGTGTAATCATAGCTCAGTGCAGCCTTGAACTCCTGGGCTCAAGCCATCCTCCTGTTTCAGCCTCCCTAGTAGCTGGGACTACAGCTGCGTGCCACCATTTAAAAGAAATTTTGGAGAGACTGTGTCTTACTATGCTGTCCAGCCTGGCCTCAAACTCCTGGCTTCAAGCAGTCCTCCAGCACTGGCCTCCCAAAGCTCTCAAATTACAGGCATGAGCCACTATGCCCAGCCAGTACTCCTTATTCTTAATAGGTGGTAGTGATTTCATTAAATTATATGCTCATCAAGTTTCCAACACCAGGGAGGTGAGACAAAATCGCAAACATAAGAATCCATGTTTGCTCCTTTAGGCCTTGCCTGCAGAATTTCACAAAGCCTCTGAGTCAAGTGACTGAGCACAGTCCTCCGAAGGATGCCCTGAAGAGGATGAGCAGGATAGACCACAGGTTCTCATGTCTCTTGCCTGAGTCACTGCATTTTTAGAAAAAGTAAAGTCAACGATCCTGGCCCTTTTCTCAACTTGTGTATTCCAGTGACAACATGGAAGTCAGCCTGGCCACAATGGAGTAACCCAGGAGATGGGCTGTAAGGAAACGAGGATACAGATGTATCCAGGGTTAGAACTTTTGCAACATTGTAAGAACTTCGGATTTTATTGTGCATGAGATGGGGAGCTGCCAGGAATATACACCACACTGATGTGTTCACAGACATGCCCAGACACACACAGTTGTGTCCACTCTCAGACATGTCAACATCAACACACAAATATAAACACAGGCACATATGCAAAGTCCACATATGTAAAATCCATATGCCCATATGCTCACGTATACACATACACACACGGCCTCAGCTGGCACCCTTTTTCTAAATTACTTATTTTTTCTCTTTTCAAAACAGAATTAAATCAACATCAGTTTCATGGTTACTGATGATAAGATGTGAAGAGTTGATAGGGTGACTAAGTGACACAAATAAGCAGTTTTGTCTTTTTTTAAGAAACAGATTGTGTTTACTGAAATCCCCCAGGACAGTACACAGAGAGCCAGTTAGGTGTCTTGGGATCAGATTCTATTCCTAGTTTTCTCTCTAGTTCACTGAGGGTTCTCTCCGTTATCCCCAGAGGATGTTGGGAGGTGGTGAGGGCACTAGGAAGGCATTGCTCACACCCTTCGGAGTTTTGTCTTCAAATTTAAAGCAGGGAAAAGGATCCTTTAAAATCAAAAGTCAGATTACATCTTTCCTCTCATCAAACCTATAATCTTTTATAGGGGATTAGTGCCCCTACAAAAAAGGCCCCAAAAAGCTGCCTCACCCCTTCTGTCATACGAGCACACAGCAAAAAGATAGCCATCTATGACCAATAATTGGACACAAAATCTTCCAGTGCCTTGATCTTGGATTTTGCAGCCCCTAGAACCATGAGAAATGAATGTGTTTTATCAGCCACCCCATGTATGATATTCTGTTAAAGCAGCCCAGGTGACCTCTGAGATTGACCCACAGAGTTTAGGAACACAGAAAAGAGTTATTATTAGTGCCACAAAATTTGAGGTGATTTCCAACACAGTAATAGGCCACCAGATAAGGGGAAAGAAAGCCAGCCCTTCTTGGTAGGCCTGTGAAGAGATGGTAGCTGGGGGAGTCGGGGAGAGGACCCTCTGCTCCTGAGCCTCCGTTATGAACAAGGCATACTGCTGGCATCTTCATCTTGTGGTTTTCTTCATTCTCACACCCACTCAGAAGCTCAGAGAGATGAAGTGCCTTGCTCAAAGTTACATAAATAGTGAGATGCAGACTCACTTTTTCTTTTTTCTCCCTTCCTTCCTTCCTTCCTTCCTTCCTTCCTTCCTTCCTTCCTTCCTTCCTTCCTTCCTTCCTTCCTTCCTCCCTCCCTCCCTCCCTCCCTCCCCCCTCCTCTCTCTTTCTTTCTTTGATGGAGTCTCCCTCTGTCACTCAGGCTGGAGTACAATGACGCCATCTCAGGTCACTGCAACCTCTGCCTCTTGCGGTCAAGCGATTCTCCTGCTCAGCCTCCTGAGTAGCTGGGATTGCAGGTGCTTGCTACCATACCCGGCTAATTGTTGTATTTTTAGTAGAGACAGGGTTTCAGTACGTTGGTCAGGTTGCTCTGAAACTCCTGACCTCACATGATCCACCCCCTCGGTTTCCTGAAGTGCTGGATTACAGGCGAGAGCCACTGCACCCGGTCTCAGACTCACATATTCAAAATGTCCCAGTGAGTCTGTTGGGTGGAGCCTTAGGGTTAAACGTCCTGCCTAGTGTCCCAGGCAGGTCTCCCCCAGACTTGGCGAAGCAAGGGTTAAGGTGCACACTCTCACAGACTGCAGCGTCCATCACTCTCATCACCTGGACTGATGTAAACCGAGTCTGCAGCAGAGGGAAGGCGGATGAACTGCCAGATGTGTTTTAAGAAACCAGCTTGCAGGAAATTGCTGTCAGGTGATTATTATTAGCCTGGTTATTCAGAACAGCCCTTTTTCCAAAGGTCTTTCATTTACCAAATGCTTGATGTGATTTTCCTGTCAGCCCTAGAAACTTTTGTCCTCCTGGAGAGAGTGCTTGTCCCCCAGGACTGCTGAAAGCAGGTGATTATAATTCTGCCCCCGCTTCCCATCAGCTTATAACAGCAGTTGCTTTAAATGCACAGTGGTCCCTGCTCTGGTTTCTGGTTGTGTGTGCAGAGGCAGGAGATTGACCTTCAAGTGCACAGAGCTGAGTTCAAATCCCCAGCTCGGCCACTGATTCATTTTATCCATCCATTCAATACCTAATTTTGAAGAGCTTTTCATGTGCTTGGTACTTGGGCAACTGCTTTATTTCTAGGAAACTTAATTTCTTAGTGTCTTGAATACTGATAACACCTTTCTTGATGTGTTGTGAGAATGAGTGACGTGTCACCCGTGGAGAGTTCCAGGCAATCACTCTCTTCCATTTCTTGAGACAATCTGACAGTGTCTCTTATACTTTAAAGAACCCACCAATATTACTCACTTCACGAAGTCACATTGATAGATGGAAAAAAAAAGTTACAGTGCCATTCATACTGTATACGATCAATTATGTAAAATAAAAATCTCACAAAACGTGTTTTCTCAAGCTAGACAGAATGAGCTCTATCCATACAATGGATTATTATTCAGCCATAAAAAGGAATAAAGCAAAATAAACGAAAAAGTTTTTAAAAAATTAGCTGGGCATGATGGTACATGCCTATGTTCCCACTTACTTGAGAGGCGGAGGTGGGAGGGTCACTTGAGCCCAGGAGGTAGAGGCTGCAGTGAGTGGTGTTTGTGTCACTGCACTCTAGCCTGGGCGACAGAGAGAGATCCCGTCTTAGAAAACAAAACAAAAAAAAGAAGGAAATACGATCATTTTAGATGCAGGTAGTGAAGGATCTTGCAATGAAATCATCCTGGATTTAGGGTGAGCCCTAAGTCCAATGACTGGTGTCCTCATCGAAAGAGGAGAATACACAGAGAGAAGAGGACAATGTGGAGACAGAGGCGGAGATTGGGGTGAGGCAAGTGTGAGCCAAAGATGGCCCAGGATTGCCGGCAGCCTCCAAGCGGAGAATGAGTGACGTGTCACCCGTGGAGAGTTCCAGGCAATCACTCTCTTCCATTTCTTGAGACAATCTGACAGTGTCTCTTATACTTTAAAGAACCCACCAATATTACTCACTTCACGAAGTCACATTGATAGATGGAAAAAAAAAGTTACAGTGCCATTCATACTGTATACGATCAATTATGTAAAATAAAAATCTCACAAAACGTGTTTTCTCAAGCTAGACAGAATGAGCTCTATCCATACAATGGATTATTATTCAGCCATAAAAAGGAATAAAGCAAAATAAACGAAAAAGTTTTTAAAAAATTAGCTGGGCATGATGGTACATGCCTATGTTCCCACTTACTTGAGAGGCGGAGGTGGGAGGGTCACTTGAGCCCAGGAGGTAGAGGCTGCAGTGAGTGGTGTTTGTGTCACTGCACTCTAGCCTGGGCGACAGAGAGAGATCCCGTCTTAGAAAACAAAACAAAAAAAAGAAGGAAATACGATCATTTTAGATGCAGGTAGTGAAGGATCTTGCAATGAAATCATCCTGGATTTAGGGTGAGCCCTAAGTCCAATGACTGGTGTCCTCATCGAAAGAGGAGAATACACAGAGAGAAGAGGACAATGTGGAGACAGAGGCGGAGATTGGGGTGAGGCAAGTGTGAGCCAAAGATGGCCCAGGATTGCCGGCAGCCTCCAAGCGGCAGGACAGAAGCACTGAACGGATTGTCCCTCAGAGCCTTTAGAAGGACCCAGCCTAGCTGATATTTTGATTTTGGATTTCTGGCCCCCAGAACTGTGCTAGAGGCCAGGCGCGGTGGCTCACGCCTGTAATCCTGGCACTTTGGGAGGCCGAGACAGGCAGATCACGAGCTCAGGAGTTCGAGACCAGCATGGCCAACATGGTGAAACACTGTCTCTACTAAAAATAGAAATATTAGCTGGGTGTGGTGGCACATGCCTGTAATTCCAGTTACTCAGAAGGCTGAGGCAGGGGAATGGCTAAATCCGGGAGGCAGAGGTTACGGTGAGCTGAGATCATGCCACTGCACTTCAGCCTGGGCGACAGAGCAAGACTTCTTCTCGGAAAAAAAACCAAAGCATTTAAAAACAGAACCATGTGGGAATACAATTCTGTTGTTTGAAGTCACCCAGTTGTGTTTAGTTGGGAGACTAATATAGGTTTTAGCTAATTTCTGCCTCAAGATCTTTTCATTTGCATTCTTCTTGGCTCAGAAAGCCCTCTCATTCGTTTCCACCTTCACAACTGGCTCCTTCTCGTCCAACATAGCTTAAATTATTTTTATTTTAGAATTCATTTTATTTTTTGAGACAGTCTCACTCTGTCACCCAGGATGGAGTGCAGTGGTGCGATCTCGGCTTACTGCAACTTTTACCTCCCAGGCTCTAGCAATTCTTCTGCCTCAGCCTCCCGAGTAGCTGGGATTACAGGTGCCCGCCACCATGCCTGGCCAATGTTTGCATTTTTAATAGAAACAGGGTTTCACCATGTTGGTGATGCTGGTCCTAGACTCCCGACTTCAGGTGATCTGCCTGCCTCAGCCTCCCAGAGGCTGGGATTACAGGCATGTGAGCCACTGCACCTGACTCACAGCTTAATTACCTACTCAATTTGCCCTTCTCTGCCCATTCCTCGTGTGTCGCCCCTACCATCTACCCAAGTAGCTCTCCTTTACACACGCTTTACTTTTCTTTCTTATCTCATTTTTTTTTTTTTTTTTAAGTAAAAATGGGATTTTGCTATGGTGCCTAAGCTGGTCTCGAACTCATGAGCTCAATCAGTCCTCCCACGTTTCTGGATTGACAGGCATGAGCCACTGTACCTGGCCACTTATATTTTCTTTTTCGATCTGTCACTGTCTGGAATGCCTTGTTTTTTTTTTTTTTTTCATTTGAGCTACAATGTAAGCTATTTGCAGAATGAATCAGAGACTGAAGACATTTGGAACACGGCTGAGGGCACCGCTGCTCTGGGCTGTTGACATTCCACCCACTCGGCGGGGAGAAGAGATTTTAGTGATCATTTAGACCTGGATCAAAGTGTTCTCTTTGAGATGAGCTGAAGAAGTCATCCTGTTCCTTCTTGTTTCTGGCTTTGAGAGAAAAATAGTTGTTTTCAATTGTTACAAGCCTGCTCTATTTATCTTCTTTCTAGATTATTCCCATACACTGGGGATACCACAAATGTGGTGGAGGATTGTGGGAAGCGTCTCTTCCTGGCCAGCCTCCCTCCTCCTCCCTGAACCCTAGCACTGATTGTAGGATCCCAGCAGACTTCAGTCCTCAGCCTCAGATACACAGAGGAGCCACAGTGTGAGATGAGGGGTGGGGAGGCTAAGGTGCAGTCGCCCCAGGGAAGGATTAGCCATTTTCAACTTGTCACTGTCCAGCCGCCCTTGGCTCTTTCATTTGATTTCTGTTACAGTTTTATTTATTTATTATTTATTTATCTTATTTTATTTAAACTACATCTTGGCCAGGTGCAGTGGCTCATTCCTGCAATTCCAGCACTTTGGCAGGCCAAGGTGGGAGGATCGCTTGAGGCCAGGAGTTTGAGACCAGCCTGGGCAATATAGTGAGATCCTTTCTCTACAAAAATTAAAAAAAAATTAGCTGGGTGTGGTGGCGTGCACCCATAGTCTCAGCTACTGGGGAGGTTGAAGTGGGAGGATCACTTGAGCCTGGGAGATCAATGCTGCAGTGAGCTGTAATTATGCCACTGCACTCCACCCTGGGTGACGGAGCAAGACCCTGTTTCAAAACAAACAAAAAACAACCAACCAACCTCTGTTTCCTTCAAGGTAGTGGGCTTTTCCCCCCGCTCCCGGTTAGAGCCTATTACCCAGGCTGGAGTGCATGGCATGATCATAGCTCACTGCAGCCTGGATCTCCCGGGCTCAAGCAATCCTCCCACCTCAGCCTCCCAGGTAGCTGGATTAAAGGCATATGCCACTGAAATGAGGTCTCACTAACATTGCCAAAGTTGGTCTCAAATTCCTGGGCTCAAGCAATCCTCCTTCCATGGCCTCCCAAATTGCTGAGGTTATAGACCTGAGCTCCCGGCCCGTTGTTTTTTTTCTAGCTGGTAAGGGGGCAGTGGCTCTGGAATATTAACTCACATCCCGGTCAGTAACTCCCAGAGGAATAGAAGATACACTGGACATCTTGTACATTTTCTCACTTTCTGTCCTCACAACTCTATGAGTGAAGTATTGTTGTTCCTATTTTATAGATGAGGTGCAGAGAGTAAGTTTTGTGCCCAAGATCCCTTTTTCTTTTCTTTATTTCTTAAAAATAATAAATTTTATTTTTTAGAGCAGTTTTAGGTCCACAGCAAAACCGAGTGGAAAATACAGAGATTTCCCTGTGTCTGGACCATATTCTCCCTGACCCCTGCCCTTAACCTCCCTCGATAGCAACATCTTCCCTCCCTACCCCCCAGAGTGGTGCTTGGGTTACAATCGGTGAACCTACATTGACACATCATCATTGTAATAGCCTGTTCTCACACTGCTAATAAAGACATACCTGAGACTGGATAATTTATAAAGGAAAGAGGTTTAGTTGACTCAGTTCCACATGGCTGGGGAGCCCTCACGATCAGGGCAGAAGGCAAATGAGGAGCATAGTCATGGCCCACACGGCAGCAGGCAAGAGAGCTTGTGCAGGGGAACTCCCCTTCATGAAACCATCAGATCTCGTGAGACTATTCACTACCATGAGAACAGTACGGGACAAACGGCCCCCATGATTCAGTTATCTCCACCTGGTCCACCCTTGACACGTGGGGATTATTACAGTTCAAGGTAAGAGCTGACTGGGGACACAGCCAAAGCCTATCAATCATTTATCACTCAAGTCCATGGTTTACATTAGGTGTTCTACCTTCTGTAGGTTTGGACCAATGTATACCCACATGCACCTGTCATTAAGGTATCATAAAAAAGAGTTTCGCTGCTTTACAAATCCTCTGCTCTGCCTGTTCATCCCTTCTTCCTCCCCAACCCCCTTCAGACTGGCTTCTTTTATTTGGTAATATGCATTTAAAGTTCATCCCTATCTTTTCATGGCTTGATAGCTCATTTCTTTTTAGCACGGAATAATTTCCCACTGTCGGATGTACTTCAGTTTTTATCCATTCACCTGCTGAAGAACATTTTGGTTGTTCCCAAGTTCTGGCAGTTATGAAGAAAGCAGCTGTAACCATCTGTGTGCAGGTTTTTATGTGGACGTAAATTTTTACTTCATTTGGGTAAATACCAAGTAGTGTCATTGGTGGATCATATCATAAGGGTATGTTTAGCTTTGTAAGAAACTCCCAAACTGTATCCCAAAGTGGCTGTACCGTTTTGCATTCCCACCAGCAATGGCTGAGAGTTCCTGTTTCTTCACATGCTTGTCAGCATTTAGTGTTGTCAGTATTCTGGATTTTGGTCACGCTAATAGGTGTGTAATGATATCCCCTTGTTGTTTAAATTTATAATTCCCTAAGGACGTTCTTTTTTTTTTGAAATAGGGTCTTGTGCTGTCACCCAGGCTGGAGTGCAGTGGTACAATCATAGCTCTCTGCAGGATGGAACTCTGGGACTCAAGCAGTCCTCTCACCTCTTTATCCTGAATAGGTGGGACTACAGGTGCCTGCCATCATGCCCGGCTAATTTTTTAAATTTGATTTCCAGTAGAGTCAAGGTCTTGTTGTGTTGCCCAGGCTGATCTCAAGCTCCTGGGTTCAAGTGATTCTCCCGCCTTGGCCTCCCAAAATACTGGGATTACAGGTGTAAGCCTCCATGCCTGGCTCCTAATGACATTCTTAAAACACTTTTATTGTGATAAATAGCATTCATATAACACATCTATGCAACATGTGCAGTATATACAGTATAACAAATAGTTATAAAGGAAACACCCATGTAATTACCAACCAGTTCAAGATATAGATATTGCTAGAACCCCAAGAAGCCCCTGATTATTTTAATTAATTAATTAATTAATTTTTGAGACAGAGTTTCGCTCTTGTTGCCCAGGATGGAGTGCAATGGTGTGATCTCGGCTCAATGCAACTTCCACTCCCAGGTTCAAGCGATTCTCCTGCCTCAGCTTCCCTAGTAGCTGGGACTAAAGGCGTGTGCCACCACGCCCGGCTAATTTTTGTATTTTTAGTAGAGATGGGGGTTTTACCATGTTGGACAGGATGGTCTCGATCTCTTGATTTTGGGATCCTCCCGCCTCAGCCTCTGGAAGTGCTGGGATTACAGGTGTGAGCCACCGTGCCCGGCGAATCCCCGGTTTATTTCCGCGTCACTCTCTTAGAAATACCCACGATCCTTTCTTCCATGGTACTCAGCTGTTTGCTTGCTTTTATAGTTTTGCTGCCTAAGCACGCATCCTCACAATATAGTTTAGCTCTCCTTGCTTTGAACTTTAAATAGAATCACACTGTGTTGTATTCTTTCGTGTTTGATTTTTCGTTTCCTCAATATATAAGATGAATTGGCTGGGCGTCAGGGCTCACGCCTGTAACCTCATCGCTTTGGGAAGCCGAGATGGGCGGATCACCCAGGAGTTTGAGATCAGCCTGGCCAAAATGGTGAAACATGGTCTGTACTAAAAATACAAAAAATTAGCCCGCTGTGGAGGCTCACACCTGTAATCTCAGCTACTCGGGAGGCCGAGGCAGGAGAATCATTTGAACCTGGAAGGCAGAGATTGCAGTGAACCGAGATTGTGTCACTGCACTCCAGCCTGGGTGACAGACCGAGACTTCGCCTCAAAAAAATTATAAGATGAATCTATGCTGTGTCCCGTATGGTTTGTTCATTTTCATAGCAGTGTATTTCAAGGAATGAATGTAATGCGATGATTTATTCAAACCACTGAAATGTACATTGGGTTGATTCTATTTTAGCTGTTTCATCTCTGTTCTTGCCACAGTATTAAGCTGGTGTCACCCCACATGTAGCAAAACTGACACAATTTGCTCAAGCAGCTTCCACTCCCTTTCAGTGGTATAGTAGCATGCAGAGCAAGTAACAATCTAAACTGTCCAGTCCTATCTGAGTGGAAATGACTCATATAATAAAAAGCATTGAGGCATCTCAGCTTATCCCACCAGGTCTCTTCCTTACAAAAAAATGTCCAAACTAGCTCCAGAGAACATTTTGTGCTGAGTGCTACCTATTTCTTAGTGGCATCTTGAAATCTCCAGTGCAGGTGTGCAGGTGTGGTCTTGACATTTGGTAACATGGTGCCATGATTTGTGACTATGGATCCACGACCATGATGCAGTGAGTGACTGTGGTTCTGATCATAGAGATGCTTTCTTGTTTGTTTCCAAGACTCCTCTGGGTGTTATAGCTACATTGAGTAAAAACCTCCAAGAACACACTGTGGTTTGAAATGCTGGACTTGGTGGATGGGAACTAGGCTGGAGGGTGAAGGGAAGATTGAAATCAGGTCAGGAGAGACCTCAGGCAGCTTAAGGGAGGCTGGGGTTGAGAGTCTGGGCTTTGTACTTGAGCAGACCTGGATTCAACCCCACCAGTGAGACCCTGGGCAACCTCTCTGAGGGTCAGCTTCCTTATGCATGAAATGAGACAGGCCTAGTCAATGTCTCCATACTGGAAATGCCTCCCCTATCAGCACCATTCCCTGAGAACAAGAGTGGGGCTGTTGTTAGAGATTCAGAACACAGACTGCCCTTTTCATTGTGTTCCTGGCCTTTGTGATTTTTTCCTTCCCCCTTCAACTCTCATTTTTCTCTTTTTCAGCTGATGACAAACCATGAGCCTTCAGATCTAACAAATATGCTTTGATAAGATGACTCAACAGAAGCTTCTGTCATCTTAGGAACATTATGAAAACCAAATCTAATCAAAACAGGACATCGAGGGCTCATGGAGGCTCCACATCTTCCAGAGCACAGCCTGGGGTTGAGATTGCATCACCTGAGATTGTATCACACCTGGCTGGATGTGTCTGCCCCTTACCTACCCAGTGGTGCAGAACACAGTGCCCAAGGCTGGAGCTCCTGTGTCCTTGCATATGCCATCTCTAGTCATCCTGGCTGCCCTAAGGGGGAGATAGCAAGACTGGTCTCATTTTGCAGATCAGAAAACTGAGGCTAAGAGATGCTAAGCCACTTATCTATGGTCACTCAGCTCCTAAGGGGTTGGCCCAGGTAGGTCTGATTCTGAAATAAATGACATGACTCTTCTAACTTTCTGGGGTTAGATAAACTCGGTGCAAATCTTGGCCCCAACCCTTATTTCCTGTCTTAAGTCAGATTCCCCCAGAACTGGCTGAAAATGGGAATTGATGTGCAAATGATTTATTGAGGAAGGGCTCCCAGGAGAAACTAACTGGAAGTGGAGTGAGAAGAGTAGACTAGGGAAGGGGAAGAAGACCAGCAGAGGGCAAGTTTAAGTGAGATTCCAGCCTCAACCTGATTCTGTGGGTTTATGGAGCATAAATTACATTTCAGCATTTGTCCTGCCTTGAAGCAAGTGTGGTAGTTTCCTAGACATGTTTTAAGAAATTACCACAACTATGTGGCTTAAAACAGGAATTGGCCTGGTGCGGTGGCTTATGCCTGTAATTTTAGCACTTTGAGAGGCTGAGGCATGGGGATTACCTGAGGTCGGAAGTTTGAGACCCGCATGGCCAACATGGTGAAACTCTGTCTCTACTAAAAATGCAAAAATTAGCCAGATGTGGTGGCGGGCACCTGTAATCTCAGCTACTCGGGAGGCTGAGGCATGAGAATCGCTTGAACCTGGGAGGTGGAGGCTGCAGTGAGCTGAGATCACACCACTGCATACTAGTCTGGGCGACAGAGCAGGACTCTGTCTCAAAAGAATAAGAAAAAAGGGGAAAAAGCTACTCTAGAATGTAGTGTCTTAATGCAACTGTTTTATTTTGCTTCTAGATCTATGAGGCAGGAATTTAGGAAGGGTTTGGCTGGGCTGTTTTTCTCTGATGCATGTGGTGTGGGCCAGAGTAGTAGGGGCTACAGGATCCACTTCCGGGCTGAATTCTTCACTCATGTGTCTGCTATCCTGATGGCCCCTGGCCTCTCTCTCCACATGGCTGCTCATGCTCCGGGCCCTTTCCTAGAGGTGGTGTTCTTTTCACCACTCCTTGGCAGCAATCAGAAACTTGCCAGCCATATGAGGGAGTTGCCTTGGCAGCAAATCCTCCAGCCCCAGTCAAGCCTTCAAGTGATGGCAGCCCCGGCTGACATCTTGACTGCAACCTCATGAGACCACCCAAGACTCTCTTGAATTCTTAACCCACAGAAGGCAATGGACCTTCATTATAGTTATGGTTTTATGCTAGTAAGTTTTGGGGTAATATATTACACAGCAATAGGTAGCTGATCCACGACACAAGTGGCAGATGACAAAGAAACCAGCAGGTGGCCACAAAGATGGACAAATGTTGGTCACATTTTAGGTGCTTAAGAAATGCTTGTGATTGAATGAGTGATACATGTGTCTAGTTTTTGGGTTGGGCCGTGAGCCCTTCTCTGTATTCCAAAGGTCATTATCACAGTTCAGGCCACCTTGTTGCTCACCTGTGTATCTTCTGTAGCCTTTTACCTGGCATTTCTGACCCCAAACTCACTCCTTATAATGTCTAATCCATTCGCCACTCTCCTCATGGCCATTTGATGTTACACATTTCTGCATCTGTTTCTATGGCTTGATCAGAAGCCTCTACAACCAGCCCTGAAACCAGCAGGCTAATTTATGCTAAAAAATGTAATGATGCATATCTCACCCCAAATGGAAAGAAAAGCTGGAAAACCCAAGACTTGAAAAAAACAGGGTCTAGAAAGACTCATGAAATTTAGGACAAAAGCAGAGACCTTCTTCAAGGCATTATCTCAGAAACAAGTGAGCCTTATGCCCCAGATACTTTCCATCATTATATTTTCTACTTATGATGCAAATTCTAGGGAGAGAGCTCCGGTTTACCTAGGCTGTAGGTGGGTGGGTCAACTTGATTGGCAGTCCGGCTAAGACTGTGCAGTGGGAAGAGATGGTTCCCCTAAGGAAAATTGGGGTACTATAACCTGAAGAAGGAAGAAAAGGTGCTGGGCAGCCCTAATCCTTGGATGCCCACCACACAGCCCCTGCTCACTCCTGGTGAGACCATGCTCTCCCTCTGGATCTTTGCATCTGAAATGCTCTCCCTTCTGACTTGCCCACTGATTAATTTCTTCAAGCTCTCTGTTGGAAACAGATGCTTAGTGCCACAAAGAAAAATTAGCACTGAGAAAACGGATTCCTTAGCAAAGCAATTTTTACCTTTTTACTTCCTACACTGCAGAAGGGAACCCTTGCTAGCCATTTTGCCATGGGAGTACAATGAATAAAGGAAGAGCAGACATATTTATCCCTTATGCATTTGGGGTTGTCCTTACTGCTGTGTCTGATTTCCATTGGTTGGAGCCAGACCTCACAATTTAAACTAAAACCCGATTGGCTAACAACTTAAAACTTTTTAAACAGATAAGGGGCATAGGCTGTGAGCTGGGACATGCCTGTGAGCACATCCAGCACAGATATCTTGGTTAAAGTACAAGGACATAGAATATACTATGTGCCTGTAAGCATGGCATGTTTAACAGCTGCATGGGATAGGGCTTAACAAGGAGGTATTAGCAAATTAATTTTTTTAACAAGAAAGGAAACCTTGAAGAGGACCTCTTTTACTTTCCACACTCTCCATCCTTTGGAGATTTAGTCCATTGCCTGAGCAGGCTGAATTAAGGGGCCTCTGTTCTATGAGGGACCTGTGCTTGTTTCAGTGGGCTCCCCAGGAGGCTTGGTTTCCTTCCTCCTCATCTCTCCAGCCCCCAGGCAGCTGCTGGCCATGGTGCGGGCTCAATGAATATTCCTGAAGGAGGGCCAAGTTTCCAGCTTCCCTTTTGTATGACTGGTTGTTATTCCTGTTCTGTGGGGGGAATTTTAGCCACAGGTGAAAAGGGCAGCTTGTATGAAAACAACATTTCGACTTTTTCCTTCTCACCTGGGAAAATGTGTGCAGACAGAGAAAAGCTGCTGAGCTCTGGGAAGAGGAGAGCGAAAGAGGCAGCATGGGCTGGGAGGGAGGGAGCATGGGGGAGCTGCATGAGGGAGGCTAGAATGCCCTGGGGCACACGGGCACTGAAGGAGCTATGATGGGTTATCCAGGGGAGGCAGCATGTTGTAAGCACAAAAGCCTGGGCTCTGGAGTCTGAGATTCAAGTTCTGCCCCTTTCCCTAATGAGCTACATGACTTTGGACAACTTATTAGTATCTGGGAGCCTCATTTTCCTTCATCTGTGAATGAGGGTAAGAGTGCCCACCTGACAGAGTTGTTTTAGGGATTAAATGAAACAGCCCAGCTTGGTATCAATAGATAATTGTTGTTCAATTAACACATCTTCCTTTATTTTATTTCATTTAGAGATGGGGTCTTGCTCTGTCCCCCAGGCTGGAGGACAGTGGCACCACCATAGCTCACTGAAGCCTCAACCTCCTGGGCCCAAGTGATCCTCCAACCTTCTGGGCTCAAGGGAGCCCTCCCAGGTAGCTGGGATCATGGGCATGCATCACCATGCCTGGCTAATTTCTTTTATCTTTTTTGCAGAGATGGGATCTTGCTGTGTTGTCTGGGCTGATCTAGAACTCCTGGTCTCAAGCAATCCTCCCGCCTTGGTTTCCCAAAGTGCTCGGATTACAGGTGTGAGCCACCATGCCTGGTCACATCTTCCTGTCTTCTGCTGTCCTTAAACAACAGTCCCTGAAGTGTTCCTATAGAACAAGAGTTGGCAAACCACAGCCCATAGGCCAAATCCAACCCTGATGCCTGCTCTAAAAAATTTTTTCTTTTTTTTGAGACAGGGTCTCAATCTTTCACCCAGGCTGGAGTGCAGTGGCATGATCAGGGGTCACTGCACCCTCCGCCTCCTGGGATCAGGCAATCCTACCCCCATCAGCCTCCTGAGTAGCGGAAACTATACGCATATGCCACCATGCTCAGCTAATTTCTGTTTTTTTTTTTTTAGACAAAGTCTCACTATATTGTCCAGGCTGCTCTCAAATTTCTGGGCTCAAGTGATCCTCCCACTTCAGTCTCTGAAAGCACTGGGATTACAGGCATGAGCCAATGGACCTGGCCACCTGCTTTTGTTATATAGCTTTATTGAAACACAACCAGGTCCCTTTATTTACACTTGTTTATGGCTGCCTTTGTGCTACAGTGCCAAGAGTTGAGCAGCTGGGATAGAGATGCTGTGACCTGGAAAGCCTCAGATAGTTACTGTCTGGCCCTGAAGAAAAAGGCTGAGCATGGTGGCTCATGCCTGTAATCCTAGCACTTCGGGACGCCAAGGCAGGTGGATCACCTGAGGTCAGGAGTTTGAGACCAGCCTGGCCAAAAGGGCAAAACCCCATCTCTACTAAAAGTAGCCATATGTGGTGGCGCACACCTGTAATCCCAGCTACTCAGGAGGCTGAGGTGGGAGAATCACTTGAACCTGGAAGATGGAGTTTGCAGTTAGCTGAGACTACACCACTGCACTTTAGCCTGGGTGACAGAATGAGACTCCATCTCAAAAAAGAAAAAAAAAAAAAAAAAGATGGCCAACCTCTTGTATAGATAACGTATGTATTCTCTGTAGACTATGGGACCCAAACTGAAATACTCACAGGGGGCTGTCTGGTTATGCCGATATGTCCTTTGCTTCTATAAACACATCTGTAGGTGAATATGCTGTCACCTATTTTTTCTTGAAATGGGAAGTCCTCCATGTCTTTCTTCTTGTGTATTTGTTTTTCATGTTTTATGGAGATTTCATGCTAAGAAATGTGTTTATTCATGCAACAAGTACTTATCGGAGTGCATGCTATATACTGCATATATACTGTGAATTTCAAGCTCTTAAAATTCTAATTAGTTTAAAATTAAATAGCCATGTGGGACCAGAGGTTATCATTTTGGACAGCACAGCTGTAATATATATGCTTTATAACATATGCCCCCAAATGCCTGCTTAATGATTTTTGCCAAAATCTAGATGTCCCATTACTTACTTAGTATTTTCCTTTAAATTGACGTATCCTGGTAAAATAATTTTTAAAACAATTCTGTGTGCTGCTACTGAAATGAAAAAGTGTTATTTCTTGCCACGAAGAGAAACCAGCTGTGAAAATGAGTATCATGGAAATGAGACAGAAACATGAGTTTCTAGCCGGGAAGTGTCCCATGCGCACATGTGGCATGTATTTATAGTTAATATTTCTATATGGTACAAGGTAAGAATAGAGGTTTATTTTTACTTTCGCAAGTGATAGCCAACGGAGTGCCATAATTTTAGTTAAAAAGAACCAAATGGAAAAGTCTACATGCAGAATGATTAAAATTCTAATAATAATCTCTTACATGTGAGTATTTACTGTGGAACACACTCTGGGTAAGTGTTTTACCTGCATTATTCTATTTACTTCTCAAAATGACCTAAATAGAGGTGGAACTAGTGCAATATCCTCTTAAGACCACGCAACTGATAAATTAGAAACCACTCTTGAATGACATGTAATGACCTGTGAAATGTTTTGTTATATTAACAAAGCAAAGCATAGAATATACTGTCACCTGTGTGAAGAGAAATGCACGCACAGATATGCACACACACGCACACACACACACACACCCCTCTCTAAAGCTATATTTGCCTGCATAAAACAACTCTGGAAAGATGCAAAGAAATTGGTAAATGTGGTTGCCTCTGAGTAGCTGGGCTCAGGAGAGAGAAGGGGATTTTTCACAATATGGCATTCTGTACCTTTTGAATTTTAAAACACATGCATTTTACAACTGTGTCAATACTACCTGTATAAGGAATATACAAAATCAGAGAAAAATTGGAGGTGGTCTTCCTCCCAAGACCATACTCTTATACACCATCCTGGCTTCCGTTTCCATTCATATATATTTCCATCTATTTATCCTTTTACAGTTTCATCTCTCTCTGCCTCCATATTTTCACCTGTTAACTAAGATGATAACAACCCCTGCCTCGAAGGATGGCATTGAGGATTGGGATCATGCATATAAACACTTAAAACAGGACCCTGCGCACGGAATAAGTTCGTTATTTTATTCATTGAAAAAGCATCATAAAAGAAATGCTCCTGACATGTTAATAGAATTTTCTCTGGTTGTGAGATCATAGGTGACTTTTATTTTCTTATTTTTCCTAAAGTTGAAAAAAGTTACATATGATTTTTATAACAAGCATATTCACTCCTTCCCAGCCTGGATGACCCCAAGAGTCTCTGCTTGCAAGTTCTCTGGGGGATTCTATTCAGACTTTAAGTAATGGCTGAGGTTGGAAAAGGCCAGTCTAGTCTAGCCTGTGTCTAGACAGCTTATTTCCCTCACCTGCTGTAGAAACAAGATGCTCCTTAATACTGGAAGATGGTTTTGAACAAAACCCCAGCCTCTGGGAGATCATAATATATCAGAATGCTGATAATGGGGGAAGCTACACAGAAACAGGGAGGGGGCACACAGGAAGTCTGGGTATCTTTTGCTCAGTTTTTCTCTGAAACTAAGATTTCTCTAAAAAAAAGTTTATGTATTCATTTAATTTTGAGATGGGGTCACACTATGTTTCCCAGGCTGGTTTTGAACTCCTAGGCTCAAGTGACCTCCTGAGTAGCTGGGGTTATAGGAGGCCATTATTTTAAGTGAAACAAAACTCAGAAACAGAACGTCAAATAGTGCATGTTCTCACTTATAAGTGGGGGCTAACTAATGTGTACACATGGACATAGAGTGTGGAATGACTGACATTGGAAGCTTGGAGGATTGGAGGCAGAAGGGGAGTGGCTGATGGCAGATTGCTTAATAGGTACAATGCACATTATCCGGGTGATGAATATACTAAAAGCCAAGACTTCTCCAATAGGCAGTGCATGCATGTAATAAAATTGCACTTGGATCTGCTACATTTACGCACATTTTAAAAAGTCTATTAAAAAACGAACAAGTGATGGGCGCCATGGCTCATGCCTGTAATCCCAGCACTGTGGGAGGCTAAGGCAGGCAGATCACCTGAGATCAGGAGTTTGAGACCAGCCTGGCAAACATGGTGATACCCCATCTCTACTAAAATACAAAAATTAGGGGGCATGGTGGCACATGCCTGTAGTCCCAGCTACTCAGGAGGCTGAGGCAGGAGAATTGCTTGAACACAGGAGGTGGAGGTTGCAATGAGCTGAGACTGCACCATTGTCCTCCAGCCTGGGTGACAGAGCAGGACTCTGTCTCCAAACAAAAAGAAACAAAACAAAACAAACAAATGAAAAAACCAGGCAAGACAGCTCACACCTGTAATCCCAGCAGTTTGGGAGGCCAAAGTGGAAGGATAGCTTGAGCCCAGCATGGGCAACATAGTGAGACCCTGTCTCTACAAAAGTACAAAAATCAGCCGGGTATGGTGGCGTGCCTGTAGTCCCAGCTACACAGGGGGCTTAAAATGGGAGGGTTGCTTGAGCCCCGGGGGCAGAAGTTGTAGTGAGCTGAGATTGCACCACTGCATTCCAGCCTGGGTAACAGAGAAAAACCTTGTCTCAAACATCAACAACAACAAGAAAAAACTCTCCAGGCTCAGAAAGAAGAAAAAAAGCGGGTAGAGGAGAATGGCTAGTGTGCTTGCATTAGCAGGCATTAATAATGCCCATTTTTCAGACAGGAGACTGATCTTCAAGAAAGTTTCCAGACATTCACCTGAATTCTGGAATGGAGATCACCAGCTGAATTATTGAAGCCCTTACTCAAGCTACGATTTTCGCCTCAACATTATGGACTTGTAGGGGAACCTGGCCTGGTGTGTTTTGGCGACATTGCACGCATAGACGTCATTCTGCAGAGCCACAGTGTAGTGCTGCCACACGGGAATGCCCTGTTTATTTTGCATAACTTGTCTCGGGACCCCCTCTTCCTGGAAGCCGTCTTCTCCGGCCTGCTCTTTACTTCTGCATTGCCTTTTGTAGCACAGTGAAAACCAGACCCTGGTCTCACGGATTAGATAAACCCGGGTTCCAACCCCACCTGCTTTTGTGACTTTGCATGCCACATTACCTCCCTAAGCCTCAGTTTCCTTAACTCTAGTGCAGGAGTGATCATGAGTCCCACCTTATTAAGGTTTGTGGAAGGCACAATCATGGCCTACCAAAGATGTCCACATTTTAATCCCCCAAACCTGTGACTATGGCAAAGGTGACTTTACGACTTAGTTAAGGATCTCGAGATAGTGAAATTATTCTCGACTATCTGGGTGGGCCTGGTGTGAACACAAGGTACCTTATAAGACACAGGCAAGAGGGTCAGAAAGAGAAGATGGAAGGGTGGAAGCAGAGGTCAGCTTGCAGGTGAGGGAGAATCCACAAGCCAAGGAATTCAGGTGGCCTGTAAAAGCCAGAAATGGCAAGGAGATGATCTCCCCTAGAGCCTCCAGAAGGGGCAGAGCGCTACCGACACCTTTACTTTAGACCAGGGAGACTGATTTCAGACTTCCACGCGCCAGAATTCTAAGAATACATTTGTGTTGTTTTAAGCCACAAAGTGTGTGATAATCTGACACAGCAGCCATGAGAAACGAATACAGGGTTGCTGTGAAGATAAAATCTCACTGCCACAATGAGGTTACGGGGAGTCACTGGGGTGAAGGCAGGCGTGGGGGCTATGTGAAGCGCTTGTTAATTTCAGCACTCAGCAAATGGTGGTTATCATTAAATAGTATTATTTGTACTTATTTTTAAGACTGCAGGTGAGACATGTTGTTACCTGTATTTCTTTCCTTTTCTGTTCTCCCCAGGGCACTGCAAGCTCCCTGGAGGAGGCAGAGGATATTGCCCTATTCCTATTGTATCCTTAGTGCCTGGCATACAGTAGTTGCTCAATAAACGAGTGCTTTAAATACATGCCCAGATTTTTAAAAGTCTATATCTGACTTACCTAGGCCTGAACAAGAGGAAACAGGTTGAGAACTCAGGAATGAGGATGGGGATGATGATGGTGCAATGACAATGTTGGGGTTGACAAGTGTTAGTCATCACAACAGCACCACTTGCTAGATGTGAACTCTTGCTATGCATCAGACACTGATCGCCTCCATCATCTTTCGTTAACCCAACAATCCTGGGAAGCAGATGCTGTTTGTATCAGAGGAGCTGCGGCGTCTATAATCAGCATATGGGCTCTGGAGGCAGGCTGTGGCTGGGACGAACTGAGATAACTTTCTTCTTGTCTTTGGTGAGGGCTTGAGTAACTGTCTTATTTCTCTTCTGGGTCTCACTTTTCTTTTCTGTTATATGATGGGCAGATGCTATGGGTTCTCCCAGCTCTGTGGTTCCTATGCTTCGCCCCTCCCTGTATCCCCACCACACCACAGTACGGAGAAGGACAAAATCTGTGTCTCAAATGCTCTCCTTGCAGGCCTGGGCTGGGGGAGTGGGGTGCCAGGGGCACCAGCAGCAAGCAGTTTCAAGGCAACATACCCAGGGAGACCTGTCTGACTCCTGTCCCTGTACCCACCATGCCCTGTGATGTTCAAAATCTCTGTCAGTGAATTTCTAGCATGGCCTTTGTATGCCTTAGCCACATAGGCTGGGCGGGGGTGGGCGGAGCTGGCTGGAGGCTGGTGCTGGACACTGATGTGGCAATTCTGGCTTTAAAAATCTGTAGAGATGCTGACTCCTGGTGAACTGCAGATGCTTTCAGTGGGGAGGAGAGGGGTAGGCTGTCTGCTGCCTGTGGCCCTAGGGCAAACGAAGGTGTCAGACCTAATTATTCAGATTAATACCCAGGTAGCAACAGCAGCCTTGAATTTGGAGCCAGGCTTGGGTTTAAATGCCAAGTTTATGCCTTATTAGCTGTGTGACCTTGCTGGGCCCAACCCTGAGCTTCCGTACGACGTTTTGTAGAAGATGGACTTGAGCTAATAGCTGGAGCTAATGTTTACCAACTGTTTTTTTACAGGCTGTCTGGGACTCTGCTCAGGGTTTGGTGTGAGTGATTCCAGGTCATGTCCTTATAACCCTGTGGTCAGGACTGTCTTTGTGTCTTCTCTTCTTTCTCTGCAGCCTTGAATGCCCAGGCTCCAGTGATCCTCCCACCTCAACCTCTTAATTAGCTGGGACCACAGGTGCTCACGATTATGCCTGGCTAATTTTTAAAATTTTTATTTGTATGGGGTGGTCTCACTATGTTGCCCAGGCTGGTCTCAAACTCCTGGGCTCTAGCCTCCATGCCTTGGTCTTCCAAGATCCTAGGATTATAGGTGTAAGCTACTGTGCCCAGCCTCTAATATATTGCCTGATTCAATTTAGACGATAACCATATTCTTCTGAAAAGGAAAATGAAGTTCAGAGAACTAAAGCCCTTGATCAGTGTCCCTCGGCATATAAGTGGTAGGGTGGCATTTGAAGTGAATTCTTTGATTCTTCAGTTCCTACGACTACATCTCACATACTAAACTATGGTCAGGCAATATGAATTAATAAGTATTGACTGAGGCCAGGCCCAGTTGCTCACACCTGTAGTTCCAGCACTTTGGGAGGTGGGAGGCGGGTGGATCCTTTGAGGCCAGGAGCTTGAGACCGACCTGACCAACATGGTGAAACGCTGTTTCTACTAAAAACACAAAAATTAGCTGGGCATGATGGTGGGTGCCTGTAATCCCAACTACTTGGGAGGCTGAGGCAGGAGAATTGCTCGAACCTGGGAGGTGGAGGCTGTAGTGAGCTGAGATCATGCCACTGCGCTGCAGCTTGGGCCACAGAGTGAGACCCTGTCTCAAAATGAATGAATGAATGAATGAATATTGACACGTTGGTCTTGCTTTATGCTCTTGTTACTCAAATGCACGAAACAATCCCACATTAAAAGTGTGGCTTTGGAGTCAGACAAGTTTGTGTTTGAATCCTGGATCCTCTACTTAATAGCTGTGTGATACGGATTCACTTCCTCAACCTCTCCGAGTCTTGGTGTTCCTATCTGTAGCATGCTTGCATTAGGCATACCTTTCTCCCAAAAGTGATGTGAAGGTTCAAAAAGTAATGTGCCTGATGTGCCTGCGCCATGGTCACAATTTTGGCACATATCAGCTACCACTGGAACAGATTCCCAGAGAAGGGCTTTTAATAGCCCCTCTTACAGATGAGGAAACTGAGGCCCAGAAAGGAGAAGTAACCAGATCAGGACCTTTCAGCAGGCTAAAGGCAGAGCTGGTGCCGGAACCCAGCTGTCCTGGTTCCTGGTCTAAATTCTTTCCCTTCAGCCACGTGATGCCTGGAAGAAGCTTCTCTCTGGCTGAAGACTTTTTATTCCAATTTGAGAAGAAGTTTCCCCAAAGAAAGAGAGCTCAGTCCCAGGCTTTATCTCTTGGTGTTATGCCAGGTGGGTAATGGCAAAATTAGCCGGTGGGTTACTGAGCTCTTCTCATTCTAAGCTAATTGCATCACCTAGGATATGGAGAGGGGCAGCTAGCTCTTCTAGATGTCCTTAATGGACAGATAAAGGCTTTACACATAAATGGTTATGTACAGGTCAGGTCCAGGGAGTCCAGTCCATCAGCAGAACATCATGACCTCATGAAACTTAATAGAGAGAGGAGGCATTTCTCTCTAACGCAGCAATCTTAGTAACTGCACCACATCCTAGCTGTATTTCTAAAGCCTTCAGGTGGTTTCTTACAGTTTGCCGGGCAAAATAAGCTCTGTGCTTGCAAGAAGATGCTTTTTGCAGGATTCATTTATTAAATCAACAATTTGTATTACACACATATTGTGTGTCACTTACTAACCCAAAAGCCAGTGATAGTCATTGGATAGGACCAATGCCACCCTGTCTGCCTCAATTCACAATGCATTCAGCTGCAAGTAACAGACAACTCTAAGTTAATGGCTTAATAGATAAGGGTTTATTTTTATCTTCTAACAAGAATTCCAGAGGTGGGCCAGTCAAAGATGGGGCAGTGATACTACTGGGTGTTCATATGTTCACCGAATGCAGAGTTGCAATGTTCAGGGATACTACTGGGTGCTCAGGTCTCCGTATCCTCTGTTTTTGCCATCACAGCTGGTTTATCCTGATGGCTGAAAAATAGCTGCTGCACTTCCAGACATCACATTTACATTCCAGGTGGACAAAAAGCCTTCTCCCAAGGCCTTGTCATTTGGCTTGGGGGAGCCATTCCCAACAGACACTGTTTCTATCTTATTGGTCTGAATTATGTCATGGCCACTACTGGCTGGAAGGTGTCTAGAAATGTGAAAGGGAGGTGGGTCTGAATGGTGTTGAGTGAGTCATTCTATAGTATCTACCATATTGCCCAAATGAGGTTTATAGTCCAAGGGAGCAGACACATAGGTAGCAAATAATTTCATTGTTAAATATTCCTGAATTACTATTAGGAAGGTCTCTATGAAGGTGTAAGAGTGCTAGATAACATGTCTTAGCTTGGGTTTTTTTGGAAGTAGACCCTGAGATAAAGATTTAAGAGAAAGTAATATATATATATATTTTTTGAGATGGAGTCTTGCTCTGTCACCCAGGATGGAGTGCAGTGGTGTGATCTTGGCTCATGGCAATCTCCATCTCCCAGGTTCAAGTGATTCTTCTGCCTTAGCCACCCTCCTGAGTAGCTGGGACTAAAGGCACGTGCCACCATACCCAGCTAATTCTATTTTTTTGTAGACATGGGGTTTTGCCATGTTGGCCAGACTGTTCTTGAGGTCCTGGCCTCAAGTGATCCGACTGCCTCGGCCTCCCAAAGTACTGGGATTACAGGCATGAGCTACTGTGCCTGGCTGAGAAAAAATAATTTTTTTTTTTTTAGATGGAGTTTCGCTCTTGTTACCCAGGTTGGAGTGCAATGGCACAATCTCGGCTCCCACAACCTCTGCCTCCTGGGTTCAGGCATTTCTCCTGCCTCAGCCTCCTGAGTAGCTGGGATTACAGGCACGCGCCACCACGCCCAGCTAATTTTTTGTATTTTTAGTAGAGGCGGGGTTTCACCATGTTGACCAGGATGGTCTCGATCTCTTGACCTCGTGATCCACCCGCCTCGGCCTCCCAAAGTGCTGGGATTACAGGCTTGAGCCACCGTGCCTGGCCCAGGAAAAATAATTTTATTTGGTGAGTGATCCTAGGATGCCCTGGTACAGGAGTGGGGAACTGAGATGGAGGAAAGAGAAGGAAAGACAACCAATATAAAATGTGCTATTGAGCAGGACACTACTGTGGGATGCTGCAACTCAGTCTCCTTGAGAAACTCTGGGAGACAGAGTAGAATATTCTCAGAGCTTTCCCCTGCCCTAACAGGTGAGATCACTGGTGTGATCTATTTATCCTCCACTCTATTCCCTTTCACCCTGGTATTTCTCTGAATGAAAGCCTTGCACATCCAACTCTGTCTCTGCTTCTTAGAAGATCTGAATTAACACAGGTTGAGAGTGGAGACAGGCCTCAGGGAGGATTGCCTTAGCAAATGTGAAGCCATGAAGGAGCTGTGGGAAAAGGAATGACACATTTTGACTTGTGTTTCACAATGACCATGCAGGCTCTTGTAAGAATGGATGGTCATAGTGATGATGGGGCAATGGCAGACAACAGCAAAAGCAGGGACACTAGTCTTCAAGTTATCAGTAGCTGTGTAACAAGTTACCCCCAAATTTGCTGGCTTGTTGTTCATGCTTTGTGGGTTGGGAATTCAGGAAGGGCTCAGCTGGGTGGTTCATCTCTGATCCATGTGGCAGCAGATGGAGCTGCTGGAGCTGGACGGTCTACTTCCTTTTTTTTTCTTTCCTTCCACCTGCAACTGTCTTGATTGAGTTATACAGTCTACTTCCAGGATGGCTTCTCCACTCATAAGCCTGGCACCTTGGTGCTCTCTGGATTCCACCCTCCCCTGCTCTCTAGCATCTCATCCTCGACTTTCCTCATGGCCTGGTCTTCTCACAGAAGGGTGGTCTCCAGGAAGCTGCATCCTTACCTTGTAGCCAGCTTCCAAGAGATTGAAAATGGAGGCCCCCAGGCAAGTTAAGGGTGGCACCTGGAACTGGCCCAGCATCCCTTCTGCCAAATGCTATTGAGGAAGACAAGCACAGGCCTCCTCAGCTTTGAGGCAGTAGAGAAGTACAGTCAACATTTTGCTGGGGAGTGGCAAAGTCGGCTGGAGAAGAGCCCGCGGCATGGGCAATATTGCTGCCACCAGATTTGGAAAAGGACAGTTGGTTATAACCAGGTAGGAGGTTTTGTAGCATCCAGGCAAGAGACAATGATGATTGGTATTAATGACATGGCTGTGAAGATGGAGAGTTGCTGATGCACGCTGCATTTTGGAAGTAGAACTGATAGGAGTTGGCTATGTCTTGGTTGTGGGGCTTGTGGGTGACAAGAGCACTCAATGGCTTCCATGTTTCTGTAAAGGCAACAGAGGAGAGGATGGCGCTGTCTCCTGAGGTGGTAACACCATGAGATCGTGAAGGAGATCAAGAGTCCAGTTTTCAGAGCACTCATGGATGGTCATCTACTGAGTCAGACAGTTATCTGACCTCTGCAAAGTTACTGACTTTGGGGTAAGTCGCTCAAACTCTGAACCTCAGCTTCTGCATTTATAAAATGGGCATGCATCACCTCTCTGACTGAATAGTTGTGAGGACTTTGTGGGTATGGCAATGGCCTGGGGTGGATGCTTTTTTTTTTGAGACAGGGTCTTGCTCTGTCACCCAGAGTAGAGTGCAGTGGTACAATCTCAGCTCACTGCAACCTCCACCCCCCCAGGCTCAAGTGGTCCTCCCATCTAGCCTCCTGAGTAGTTGGGACCACAGGTGCACATCACCATATCTGGCTTTTTTCTGTGTATGTTTTTGGGAAAGATGGGGTCCTGCCATGTTGCCCAAGCTGATCTTGAATCCCTGAGCTCCAGTGATCCTCCCACCTTGGCCTCCCGAAGTGCTGAGATTACAAGTGTGAGCCAACGTACCTGGCCTTGGATGCTTAATTGATGCCCCAAGGTTTCTGTGTTCATCCATCTGGGCTCAGTCTGGGTTAGGACAAATTGTCCAGGCCAGAGAGCTTCCTGGAAACTGGGAAAAGGGAAAAGCATTTATGGATTTATTGAACACCTACTAATGTTTCAGACACTTTCAATACATTATCTTACTGAATCCCTCTGCAACTCTATATGTAAGATACATATAGAAATGGGGAAACTGGCTGAGCACGGTGGCTCATGCCTGTAATCCCAGCACTTTGGGAGGCCAAGAGGGATGACAGATCATGAGGTCAGGAGATTGAGACCATCCTGGCTAACATGGTGAAACCCTGCCTCTACTAAAAATACAAAAAAATTAGCTGGGCATGGTGGCACGTGCCTGTAGTCCCAGGTGCTTGGGAGGGTGAGGCAGGAGAATCGCTTGAATCCAGGACATGGAGGTTGTGGTGAGCTGAGATCACGCCACTGCACTCCAGCTTGGGCAACAGAGCAAGACTCCATCTCAAAAAAAAAGAAAAAGGGAAACTGAGGCTTCAGGAAAAATAGACTTACCCAAGTTTACATGCTGGTGAGTAAAAAAGCTGAAAGCCAAAGCCAGGTCTCACTGATTGTTTTGTAACCTATGATGGCTCAGTGCCACATAATAAGAGGTAACCTTTCTTCCCTACATCCTGATCCCTCCCTCCTTCTTCCTTCATTCTTTCTTTTTAAAAAATATATGTTTTTTATTTTTTAGGGACAGGGTCTCACTGTGTTGCCCAGGCTGGAGTGCAGTGGCATGGCAGAGCTCACTGCAGCCTCAAACTCTTGAACTAAAGCAATTCTCCTACCTCAGCCTCCCAAGTAGCTGGGACTACAGATGTTCCATCACACCTAGTTAATTTTTATTTTTTTGTAGAGATGGAGTCTTGCTATGTTGCCCAGGCTGTTTTGGGACTCTTGGCCTCAAGTGATCCTCACATCTCAGACTCCCAAATCATCAGGATTACAGTCATGAGCCACTGTGCCTAGCCCCTTCCTTCTCTTTCTTTCAAAATGTTTCCTCTTTTCATTCTTAACATGCATTTCCCTCCACATTTCTGAAAGTGCTTTCTACTTATCTTATTTTTCAAGACAGTGTCTCACTCTGTCACTCAGGCGGAGAGGAGCACGTCAAACATCATGTAATGTCATTACTTAGCCAGTCAGCTGAAGAGGCATGGTAAAATCTGAATTCTCCCAAGGCCAAATCCAAACAAGCCATGGAGTTTCAGATTAAGGTTATACCAGGTAACCTTTACCATGCTAGCTCTGTACAGCACGGGGGAGCGCAACATTCAGCAGGAACTGCAGAGGCTGGTTTTGTCTTAAATCGGCATCTGACAGGCCATCTGAGCCCAGAGAAGTTGTCTTGCTTCTTTGAGCCTCAGATTCCTCAGCTGTAAAATGGGGTCACTCATAGCTACTGTGTTGATCCGTTTTGCATTCTATAAAGAAACACTTCAGACTGGGTAATTTGAAAAGAAAAGAGATTTATCTGTCTCACAGTTCTGTAGGCTGTACAAGCATGGCTCCAGCATCTGCTGGGCTTCTGGTGAGGCCTCAGGGAGCTTTTGCTCATGGCAGAAGGTGATTTGGGAGCAGATGTGTCACAGGGCATGAGAGAAAGCAAGAGAGAGAGAGGAGAAGATGCCAGACTTTTACACAACCGGCTCTTCCATGAACTAATAGTAGGGCGCCATTTTCCATGACCCAAACATGTCCCACTGGGTCCTGCCTACAATGCTGAGGATTTCAACTTGAGATTTGGAGGGGACAAATATCCAAACTATATTACCGACCAATTCCGCAGGGCCAACATGAAGATGGGATGAAATGATGGGTGTAAAAGTCATTTGTATGTGTGAAGAGTCGTGCCAATGTTGTTATTAAAATAAGTAGAATGCTGGGTGTGGTGGCTCATGCCTGTAATCCCAGCACTTTGGGAGGCTGAGGTGGGTGGATCTCTTGTGATCAGGAGTTCGAGACCAGCGTGGCAAAGATGATGAAACCCTGTAAGTTCTTACCCTATTTTTTTTTTTGAGACAGAGTTTCACTATTGTGACCCAGGCTGGGGTGCATTGGCATGATCTCGGCTCACGACAACCTCCGCCTCCTGGGTTCAAGTGATTCTCCTAGCCTCCTGAGTAGCTAGGATTACAGGCATGTGCCACTACACCTGGCTAATTTTGTATTTTTAGTAGAGACAGGGTTTCTCCATGTTGGTCAGGATGGTCTTGAACTCCTGACCTCAGGTGATCCACCCGCCTTGGCCTCCCAAAGTGCTGGGATTACAGGCGTGAACCACTGTGCCTGGCCCCCTATATAGAAATATGAGGGCAGGACTTGTTTTTAGATGGTTCTTGCTTATATTCTCAACATAAACTATAGCATCAGACACATGGACGGTACCAGAAGTATTTCTTGAAAAAATAAAAGTTTTTATGGTGGTGAAGAAGATGGTGGAATTGGTAAGAGTGATGACGATGATAAAGAGGAGAGTGGGTGCTGGTGCTAGTGGTGGTGGTGATGATGCTGGTGGGGATGGTGGTGGTGGTGATGATGCTGGTGGGGATGGTGGTGGTGGTGATGATGCTGGTGGGGATGGTGGTGGTGGTGATGATGCTGGTGGGGATGGTGGTGGTGGTGATGATGCTGGTGGTGATAATGGTGGTGGTGGTGATTATGATCGTGATGGTGATGGTGATGATGGTGACGATGGCGATGGTGGTGATAGTGATGGTGGTGGTGGTGATGATGGTGTTGGTGATGCTGCAGCTGCTGGTGATGGTGGTGGTCGTGGTGGTGATGATGATGGTGGTGGTGGTGATGGTGCTGTCCACGGCGTTGTTGGTGGTGGCTATGATAATGGAGAAAGACTTTGGGGATAGAAATGATACATTCTGAGGACCTGGGCTACCTCAGTGCCTTAGAGAACTTTTATGAAAAACGAATGTGCCTTTTCCCATTCTAGTCAGCGCAGACTACACTTGAAGGTGGATTTTGGAGGAAGGGTACTTGGAGCTGGAGGGGCTCTTGGAGATGATTTGCAAACCCGTGTGAGACTGTGAGGCCTGCCACGCCCCTCCTTCTTACTGCCCCAGGTGGTCCCAAGGCCACCGTCCCTTCCACACCCGCAGCCTCCAGCGCTCCAGGACTGGGGACCGCCCCCATCCACGCTGCGTGCGCACTCAGAGCTTGTACTTGGCGAGAAGAGCGCACAGGGTCAAACCACTGCGCCCTGGCCAGAGCTGGAGCTGCGGAAATACCCTAGAGCGCAGGGCTGGGAGTGGGGAGCTGGCTGTGTGGGGCCAAGAAAAAAGGCTGGTGCCGAAAGCTAGAGCTATAGGCAGAGACGGAGCATCTGGGAGCGGGGGAAGAGTTTGTGGAGAGTGAGGAAGGGGAATGGAGGGAGTAGGAGTAGGGGGAAAAAGAGGATTTTGAAGTGAGAGAGTGCGTTGGGCTGGACTTGGAGGGCCCGGGGTGGAGTGGGGCTGAGGAACGGTGTGGGTTAAGGTGCTGGTGGGGAGGGACTAGGACTTCCAGGAGGGTCTGAAGGCGGAGGTGGAGGTCGGACGGCACAGGCAAGGGGGTCTGCAGGTAGAACTGGCATTGGAGGCTGGGAGCCAGGGCTGGGGCTGAGCAGGGCGCGCATGCAAGTCGGACCACGCAGGTCAGGGTCTGAGGGTGCAGCCAGGGCCTGAGCTAGGGCCTGGGGTCCTAAGGACCGGCTTTCAGATCTGAGCTCAGCGGCCCGGGAGTGGAGCTGGGAGCCCACAGTGGCCGTGGCCAGCTGCGGGGGGCGGGCGCTGACGGTTCGCGCCTCCGCCGCAGGAACCCGCGGCTGCCGGTCCTGAGCTCCGCGATGCGAGTAAACCTGGGCGCGCTGGCCGGCGCGGCTGCGCTGACTGGGGCGCTCAGCTTTGTGCTCCTGGCGGCGGCCATCTGCACGGACTTCTGGTACATCATTGACACGGAGCGGCTGGAGAGGAGCGGCCCGGGGGCACAGGACCGGCTGGGGGCCAATCGCAGCCATCCCGAGCCTCTGAGCTCCCACTCCGGCCTCTGGCGGACCTGCCGGGGTAAGGGTGCACCCCGGGGCTGGGAGCCGTGGCTGCGAACGGCCCCTGCGCAGTGTCCTGCTCGCCTGGGACCTGTTGCTTGGCACGCACTCCTCCCCCAAGTCCCTAGAATACAGTGTCTAGGAACTCGGGGGAAGGTGGGAAGAAGGCCGTGGCCGCGAAAGCTCTTCGGAGAGGCTCCTGGCTGCGATCCCAACTGCTCTAGCTCTCCGCACGCCCTCCCCGGGTAGGGTACTTAGGGCAAGCATGGGGGAAAAGCAGCGGACCAGGGCCCTGCGTAGAACTCCGGGGTCCGGCGCCCATGGATTCCTCTGTCCCATCCAGTCCACAGCCCGTGCACACCGCTGATGAACCCCTTCTGGCTGGAGAACGTGACAGTCAGCGAATCAAGCCGGCAACTTCTCAGTGAGTCCAGGGAGGGTGAAGAGGGAGGGAGCGCCCCTGTCCTAGCCATGGGTTCTGGAGTCTTTCCCCAAACAGCGGGGCTTCGGGGCCAGCGGAAGAGGTGACTGGGGGGTGGCACCTGACATCCCAGCCCGAGAACCGAGTGTGTTTAAGACGCGGGGCGGGGTGTCTCCTGATCCACCTGCAACATTGCATGGTTTAGGGTTCCTTCAGCTCGCGTTGACCGATGGCTTTCTTTGCACCGTTTTGATTGATGGTTAAGACACAGGCCATGTCCTCATGGAGCTCAGTGTAGTTGGGGACAAATGTGGAAATGCGTACAGTTAACAGTGACAAGCAGCGTGAGGAGTGGAAGGTGAGAGTCCCCTGCAGGGGACCTAAATTCGCCTGGGAGGTGCATTGTAAGAGAGAGGTCTCATTCCACAGATTCCAAGCCAGCGTTTTTTGTATCCTCATTGCTAGAAGGAGGGCTTTGCACTAGTAGGATGCGATAAAAATTTGCATATAAATTTATGATTGGAGCCAGGCAATTAGGAGGCGGGAATAGCCCCTCCTCCCAGGGCCATTGTGTCCCTGTTATTCGTGGTTGGTTCCTAGTACCCAGCTGAACAGCTGGAACTCAGTAAAAGGTGTGAGGACTGAAAGCAAGAAAGCAAATGGGATGAATGAGTGTTTGCGGAGGGAGGAAAATAACAGTTCAATTCATTGAGGCTTGCTACAAGCCATACATGGAGTGAACTGCTTTTCATGTATACCTTCATTTGATTCCTACAGCCACACCCTATGAACTTATTAGTATCTCCATTTCTGCCTTTCTTTTTCCAATGAGGAGGCCCAGAGAGGTTCTGTAGGAGGATCTGTTGAGGAAATGAAGATTGAGTTTCATAGACTTTGAAAATGTGGGCAGTTTTTTGTTTCTTTGAGACAGGGTGGTGCTCTGTTGCCCAGGCTGGAGTACAGTGGCATGATCTCAGCCCACTGCAACCTCTTCCTCCCAGATTCGAGCAATTTTTCCTGCCTCATCCTCCAGAGTTGCTGAAACTATAGGCACCTGCCACCGCACCTGATTTTTTTTGTATTTCTAGTGCAATTGGGGTTTCACCATGTTGGCTAGGCTGGTCTGGAACTCCTGACCACTGCATTGGCTTACACCTGTAATCCTAGCACTTTGGAAGGCTGAGATGGGCAGCTCACTAGAGTTTTTCTTTTTAATTAAAAAATTAAAAAAAAAAATAGAGCTAAGGTCTTACTATATTTCCCAGGTTGGTCCTGAACTCCTGGCCTCAAGTATGTCCCTGCCTCGGCCTCCTAAAGTGTTGGGATTTCAGGTGTGAGCCACTGTGCCTTGCCTTCTCCCTTCACCCAATCCTACCCAGAGACAGGGTTTTGTACTGTTGCCCAGGCTGGAATGCAGTGGCACGATCATAGCTCACTGCAGCCTCAAACTCCTAGGGTCAAGTGATCTTCCTGCCTCCGTCTCTCAAAGTGCTGAGATTATAGGCATGAGCAGTTTTTGATAGATTTACTGAGGCTGGGGATTAAAAAAATAAAGACAGGCCGGGCGCGGTGGCTCAAGCCTGTAATCCCAGCACTTTGGGAGGCCGAGGCGGGTGGATCACGAGGTCAACAGATCGAGACCATCTTGGTCAACATGGTGAAACCCCGTCTCTACTAAAATTACAAAAAAATTAGCTGGGCACGGTGGTGCGTGCCTGTAATCCCAGCTGCTCGGGAGGCTGAGGCAGGAGAATTGCCTGAACCCAGGAGGCGGAGATTGCGGTGAGCCGAGATCGCGCCATTGCACTCCAGCCTGGGTAACAAGAGCGAAACTCCGTCTCAAAAAAAAAAAAAGACAAGTGCCTAGCATGGCCCTCAAGGCCTGGGGGGGCGTCTCTCTCCAGTCCCATTTCCCCCTTTATTCCTTTCTCTCCAGCTGTGCTGGTCTTGGCCAGTTCTTGGAACCTGCCAAGTTTCCTCCTGTCACAAACACTTGGTACATGCTGTTCCCTCTTCCTGGAACCTCCCTGCTTTTATCCCATCAACTTGACTCGGCTAATTCCCACTCACAGTGCAGGTTGTGTGTCTTTTGGGGTGTTTAAATCTGACTCCCTCCTTAGATTGAAAGCTCCATGGGACAGGAACCATGTCTATCTTGCCACTGCTGAATTCCCAACATTTAGCACAGAACCTACACATAGTAGGCCATGAGTCAAAGTCTGCTGAACAAACACCTTAGTGAGTGCAAACTGTATTACGTTGTAAGTAGAGCTCAATCCGTGTGTTTATTGTATGAATGTGTGGATTTATGGTGAACTAGAACTGTTTCTCTGAGGTCCAGAGGCATGCTCAGAAATATTTAACAACTGGATCTCGGCAAAATTAAAAGAAAAAAAAAAAGCCCTGGTTTGTAGCATTTGCCAATTTCTGTGGTGCAAAATACTTTCACTATGGCCAATTTCAAGATGCCAACATGATGTTACCTGGCTCACAAAATTCTCAAAATCTTAATCGGCTCTTGTGAGTTGTTATGAGTCAGCCCCAGCACACTGCTGTGTGAATTCCTGCTGAAGGAGACAGCCTTAGACACCTGGAATGTGTGGGAGTTGAGGAAAGGTGGAGGTACTGTGTGCTCTGTCCTAAGCCCCAAACTGCACAAGGGGGAACTTTGAGTGTCTTTGAAACACTGTTTCAAGAATTACAAGAACTTGGCCAGGCACAGCGGCTCATGCCTGTAATCCCAGCACTTTGGGAGGCTGAGGCAGGCAGGTTACCTGAGGTCAGGAGTTCAAGACTAGCCTGGCCAACATGGTGAAACCCTGTCTCGACTAAAAATACAAAAATTAGCCCAGTGTGGTGGTGCATGCCTGTAGTTCCAGCTACTTGGGAAGCTGAGGCATGACAATTTCTCGAACCTGTGGCAGAGGCAGAGGCTGCAGTGCACTGAGATTGCACCACTGCACTCCAGCCTGGGCAACAGAGTAAGACTCTGTCTCAAAAAAAAAAAAAAAAATCATAAGAATTATTGTCATGGAAATGGGGGGGGGGTCATGTCCCAGCTAAAACCCTTACAGAGGCCTTCTGTGATCCTAGGATAGGTGTCTTAATCTCTCCGAGTCTCAGTTTTCACATCTGCCAAAATGAGATGTGAACACCATCAAGGGATATGGTTAGAATTCCATGAATGGGAATAAAAATGAATGAACCAAATGGACCTTGTCTAGGACCAGTCAAGAAGGAATGACTTCACACCAAGGCTCCAGACACATGGGAAGTGCTCAGTAAGCGTGAGCTCTCCCTCTTGCCCTTCTTTCCAGCCTCCTCCTGGAGGTTGTACCATCTATGGAGTGCTGCCCCTTTGCCGAGCTGGGTGTAGGCATTCAGCCAACTTATTACATCTGTGGGTAAATTGGATGGCTAACCACAGCAGGCACTGGGCTGGCTTCCTCTTCAAACCTGACGGTGCTTGTTCCAGGGTGTTGAGAAACAGCAGAATGCACATTCAATGTGTTCACTTGTTCACCCTCGGTCCTAGGGCTAACCTGCAGTTTCGCCGCCAACTAGGCAGGTGGACTTGGACGTCTTGTTATTTCGTTATACCTCTGAGCCTCAGGTCCCTCCTGTGCAAAATGAGGAAAATTGTCATCTCTTTTTCTAAGGTTATTGTGAGGCTAAGATGAAAGAGTGTATTTAAAGAGCCTAATGTGGTGTCTGGCCTCCGTAAATATGCTATAAATGGTGGCTGCTATTATTCCCATTATATCATCTAGAAAAGAGGACAGGCTGCCCCTTCAGACCATGTGCTTCTTGCAAATCACCCCCAGAAAGAGTTTTTTTTTTCTCCCCAGAATCTCTTTTTCTCCCAAAATGAATTTTGAGTTTGGTCCAAGTTCTTCTATTACATGAAGATCCTTCATTCCTTAAGGACCTGCTGCAGAGGCCATAGAGGAGAAGCTACTTCACAAGCAGCACGTTCTCTAAGTCAGCCTCCTAGACAAATCCTGGTGGGGCTCTATGGGGAGAAACCTTGATTTTTTCTCTAAGAAAACCCTTGCAGAGAGACCACTTCAGTGCCAAGTAATTCGCTGTAACCCCTGGTAGATGGAGGGCTGTTAGGGAAGTCCCACGATCTAACTCACCTCCTCATATGGTTTGGCTGTGTCCCCACCCAAATCTCATCTTGAATTGTAGTTTCCATAATTCCCATGTGTCATGGGAGGGATCTGGTGGGAGGCAACTGAATCATGGTGTGTGTGTGGGGATCTTTCCTATGCTGTTCTTGTGATAGTAAGTCTCATGAGCTCTGATGGTTTTATAAGGGGGAGTTCCCCTGCACAAGCTCTTTGTCTGCCTCCATGTAAGACATGACTTCGCTCCTCATTTGCCTTCAGCCAGGATTGTAAGGCCTACCCAGCTGTGTGGAACTGTGAGTCCATCAAACCTCTTTCCTTTATAAATTACTCAGTCTCAGGTATGTCTTTTTTTTTTTTTTTTTGAGGTGGAATTTTGCTCTTGTCACCCAGGCTGGAGTGTAGTACCATGGCCATAGCTCACTGCAGCCTCGACCTCCCAGGCTCAAGCAATTCTGCCTCAGCTTCCCAAGTAGCTGGGACCTCAGATGTATGCCATCACACCTAACTAATTTTTGTATTTTTTTGTAGAGATGGGGGACTTGCTATGCTGCCCAGGCTGGTCTGGAACTCCTGGTCTCAAGTGACCCTCCTCCTGCAAAGTGCTGGGATAACAGGCCTGAGCCACTGTAGCTGGCCAACTGTGTGACTTCTGATCAGTCACCTGCATCTACAAATGGGCTGTTCTAAGATGAGGTGAGATCATATAAACAAAGCAGCCAGCATAGCCCTGCACGTAGTAGGTGCTTAGTTAATGCCTCCTGCTTCTGCTCTGATTCATATTGCCTCCCTGAGCCTCAAGCTTTTCATCTATGAAATAGAGCTAATTATTGCAGACCCACCAGACTCATCTATTTGCTCCGTATACATTGAGTTCATCCTCAGTACTGGGTCAGCTGCCTGGTATGGAACGTGATGAGACGGGTGCTGTGTGCCGGACGCTATTCTGAGCTCTTGGCTTGTTCTACTCATTTCATCTTCACCACAGCACAAGAGGCACTATATCATCATCCTCACTTTGCAGATGAGGCAGCGGAGACCCAGGGACATTAGGTATGATGTCTAAGTTCGCGCAGTAACTGGAATTTGTAGGATTTGAACCCTAGCAGTTCCTTTTCTTTTCTTTTTTCTTTGAGATGGAGTCTCTCTCTGGCTCAGGCTGGAGTGCAGTCGTGAGGTCTCAGCTCACTGCCACTGCCTCTTCCTCGTGGGTTCAAGCAATTCTCCTGAGCCTCCTGCGTCAGCCTCCCGAGTAGCTGGGACTACAGATGTGCACTACCATGCCCAGCTAATTTTTGTATTTTTGATAGAGATGGGATTTCACCCTGTTGGCCAGGCTGGTCTTGAACTCCTGACCTCAAGTGATCCCCCAGCCTCGGTCTCCCAAAGTGCTGGGATTACAGGTATGAACCACCACACCTGGCTTACTAGCAGTTGGTTTCTACTCCATTGAAACAATGCAACACTGAGTATAGTTTCAGTGTAATGTGTGTATATTAAGACTAGAGGTCATGGTAGCCCAGAGGAGCGCCTGGCCCGTTTCTGGGGTTCAGAGTCCTGCTATCCAACATTGCCTCTTTCAGAGAGGAAACCAGAGACCTGCATTACAAGAAGGAACAGCAGGTTCAGAGCCACGAGGCAGGACTGAGCTTGGTGTGTTCCAGAAACAGCAGGAAGGCTGGTGTTTCTGGAGAGTGGTGTGGAAAGTGCTTCTTCAGGGCACTTCCTGTTTTTTTCTATGTATTACCTCAGCTGTGTCTCTTAAGAGCCCATGGGAAAGGCCAGGCTGGCCAGATGAGGACAGCAGACCCAGAGAGGTCAAACGCCTCGTTCACACAGCGTGCTAGTGGTGGAAGCTGAACTGAGAGGAACTGGTCTGGCCTGGCTGTCCTCTGAGGAGGTGAGGCTGGAAAATCACAAGATTGGATTTCCAGTTTTTCTGGGCGCCAGGCTGTTGCAGTGACACGGAAAATTAAAACCAGCCCACCCACAATGCCTGGTGCAAATTGCAGGAGGGGAGGAGGTGAGGGACAGAGCAAGGACTGGGGACATCAATGCGTGAAGAGGCTGCCTGAGCCCAGAAGGGAGGAACTCTCAGTGTGATTTATGCTTAGTGGTGCTGCAGGCAGGCGGGGAGGGAGCAGGTGCCTGTGGATCTTAGCTCCTCTGGGTACAAGGGCCTGGGCTTCAGGATGCCTTTCTGGGGTGCCCATTAAAAAAATCAAGGCCACATTTGAAACTAACAAAAGTTCATATTTAAAGTAAGTCCACTTCTGGCTGGGCAAAGTGGCTCACACCTATCACACCATTGCACTGCAGCCTGGGTGACAGAATGAGACATTCTCTCTCTCTCTCTCTCTTTCACACACACACACAAACACACACTCACTTCTTAATAGCCATTTCAGGCTTTTAAGAAGAAGTTTACCATACCATTTTCAAACAGTGAAAAACAAGACATGTGCAGCCTCAGTGCTCACAGACGGAGAAATGGCTAGACATTTACAGGTGTGTATCTATTTTATGGAATATTATATAGCCTATAAAAAGAATATACCAGTGCTTATTAATATTAATATTACATAGTCTATAAGAATATGTTAAGATGTATAGTGGGATGAAAAAAGCAAGTTACAGACTATTATGGGTAGTAGGATGTCACTTATTATCTGTCCCCAAAGAACCTTCCCAATATTATACCTTTTCTGTGAGTGTATAACAAAATTTAAAAATGCACATTTACTTTATGTACCATAAAGATGGACAAATATACTCCCAATTATGACTGTGAGATGCTGGGGATGGTCAAACATACTCTGTTTTCAGAAATGTTAAAGTCTGATCAAGGCTGGGTGAGGTGGCTCATGCCTGTAATCCCAGCACGTTGGGAAGCTGAGGCAGATGGGTCACTGGGCAACATGGTGAAACCCTGTCTCTACCAAGAATAAAAAAAATTAGCCAGACGGGGTGCCTTGCACCTGTGGTTACAGCTACTTTCGAGGCTGAAGTGGGGGGTTGCTTGAGCCTGGGAGATGGAGGTTGCAGTGAGCTGAGATAAGGCCCATGGCACCTTAGCCTGGGTGTCAGAGTGAGACCCTATCTCAAAATCAAAAAAAAGTATGATCAAGTGTGCACTGTAGAATTTGAGAAATACATAAATATATAGAAAAATTATAAGCATATTAAAAAACTGGGAACAAGCAAATTGAGACATTTATAGAGTGTCAATCTGGAAAGGAGACAAAGACACAGGGCTTGGGGTTGTGGCCAAGAAGATCTTTTTAAATTTTTTCTTTTTTTATTTCTTTTGAGATGGAGTCTAGCTTTGTCTCTGAGGCTGGAACACAGTGGTGTGATCTTGCCTCACTGCAGCCTCTGCCTTCCAGGTTCAGGTGATTCTCCTGCCTTAGCCTCCCAGGTAGCTGGGATTACAGGTGCACGTCACCATGCCCAGCTACCTTTTGCATTTTTAGTAGAGACCGGTTTTCACTATGTTGGCCAGGCTGGTCTCAAACTTTCGGCCTCAAGTGATCCGCCCACCTCGGCCTCCCGAAGTGCTGGGATTACAGGTGTGAGCCACTGCGCAGGGCCATGTTTTAATTTTTTCTAAGAAGAATGTTAGCACGTGTTGCCGTAAAGCAAGCTCCAAGAGGGCTGCCTATATGGTTGGATTTCTCAACAGCGTGGCTTGTCGGGCTATCTGTGGCCCTGGCTCACCTTTCCAGCTGCAAGAGCTGAGATATGTGCTACTTCGGATGTCTCCTCCTTCCAGATGTTGGCATTTTCTGTCTCCACTTTTCGGAATCCCTCTCCCACCTCTCAGCTCAGTTAACGCCTCACCATTTTGCCTCTCAGCTGAGACCTTTCCCCGACTCAGGAAGCCTTTCCTAACTTCCCAAGCTGGAGTACGTGTCTGGAGTCCCCTGACCCCTTTGTCCACCTCCTTTGTAATCTCGTTCCAACTCTGACACTCCACGGCCATTGGATCTTGGGGTAATTGATGTAAGTTCCTTGAACCTCAATTTTTCCATCTGTGAAATGGGAATTAAAAACTCCCACCTAGTAGGGTGTAAGCTGAAGAGGAGAAAGAGACTTTTTCTCACATTCAGTGCTCACAGCTCTTCAAGGTTAGAGTCCAATTGACAGGTGAGGAAAATGAGGCTTTTGAGTGATGATGAGTGAAGATGTGGTTTGCTTGGGTAAGAGGTGGAGTCAGAACTGGAACCCAGGTCTTTGCTGGTAGACTCCCGCTCCTTCCCTATCCTAACAGTGCCTCTTGGAGATCATGGAGATGCAGCCCCCATCCTCCAGGACAGACTCAAGGCCACACTTTTATAAAAATATTGAAAAAGCCACTTCCTTCTCAGGAATAACCGGACTGCATAGCTCTGAGCTCCTCCTGAAGTCTCAAAGTCAGATTGACAAGGTGAGAAAATAGAGGCGCTGATATTTCTTCCTTGGGGTAAATGGATCCTGAAACCTTCTTTTGCCAGAGCTTTTGATGTTCCTGGGGTAGGAGACATCCTCCCGCTCTGCTTAAGAGCGCTAACCAGCCTGGGGCTTCCTGAGCTTGCAAACCAAGTCGTGGAAGCTGGCTTTCCCCACTGAGCAGCTCTTTGGATAGCATGATGACCGAGCAGTCGCAAACACTTTTGTTTGTTTTTGCTGTGAACATCTTTGCTTCTTTCTTTTATATTTTTATTTTTTGAGATGGAGTATTGCTCTGTCCTCCAGGCTGGAGTGCAGTGGTGTGATTTCAGCTCACTGCAACCTCTGCCTCCCGGGTTCAAGCAATTCTCCTGCCTCAGCCTCTGGCATAGCTGGGAATACAGGCACCTGCCACTGTGCCTGGCTAATTTTTGTATTTTTAGTAGAGATGGGGTTTCGCCATGTAGGCCAGGCTGGTCTTGAACTCCTGACCTCAAGTGATCCACCCACCTTGGTCTCCCAAAGTGCTGGGGTTACAGGTGTGAGCCACCGCGCCCCGCCTGCTTCTTTTCTCTTTCTGGGATTGCTTTTTGCTTGATTTGCAACAAAATGTTTTTAGGTCTAAAATATCTCTGCACTTGGGCACACATATTTACTGGTGATGAAACAATGGCCTGTCAATATTTTATTCCTATTTTTTTTGAGTCAGAGTCTCACTCTCACCCAGGCTGGAGTACAGTGGTACAATCTTGGCTCACTGCAACCTTTGCCTCCCAGGTTCAAGTGATTCTCCTGCCTCAGTCTCCCTAGTAGCTTGGATGACAGGCCTGTGCCACCATGCCTGGCAATTTTTGTATTTTTAGTAGAGACAGGGTTTCACCATGTTGGCCAGGCTGGTCTCAAACTTCTGACCTCAGGTGATCCACCCACCTTAGCCTCCCAAAGTGCTGGGATTACAGGTGTGAGCCACTGCATCTGACCAACATTTTAATATTATTGGTAATTCCAGCAATAATTATAGTATTGTCTTTTGAGTTCCTACTGTAAGCCATCCCAGATGTGGTACTGTGTGGATGATGTCACTCCCGAAAACATATGGTCATGTACGAAGCCCCAGTACCTGCGAATGTGACTTATTTAGAAAGAGTATCTTTGTAGGTATATTAAGATTCTCGAGATGAAATCATCTTGGACTAACTTGCTGTGCCCTAAATCCTATGACAAGTATCCTTCTAAGAGGAGGAGAAGATGGCCATGTGTGGATGGAGGCAGGGATTGAAGTGACGTACCCCCAAGCCAGGGAGCATCACAGATTTCTGCCAGCTCCCAGGACAGGAGAGAGATGAGGAAGGATTCTCACTTAGAGCCATCAGAGGGAGCCTGGCCCTGCTGATAGCTTCATTTTGTCCTTCTGGCCTCCAGCACTGTAAGACACGAAATTCCTGTTGCTTAGAAGCCACTCAGTTTGCCTTTATGTGTTCCAGCAGCCACAGGAACGTAATACCACCATCTGATCCAAGAACAAGCCCCCGCTGCCCCCACCCTCACCGCCCACAAGTTTTTCTGCGTCATCACGGTGACTTCCTTTGTGACACATCGCAGCCTGCAATGATCTTTGTTTTCTCGCTTCCTGGCTACTGCTGGCTCCTGTTCGGGTCTGAGAACTCTATGAGGGAGTGGCCTTGTTCACTGTGGTATCCCTAGACCCTAGGACATGGCTTGACCCTCACTGGGCATTTGTTTTTGAATGAATGCATATGCTCAGGGTTAAGCTCAGTGCTTTTGAAAACATCACCGGTGGCTCACGCCTGTAATACCAGCACTTTGGGAGGCTGGGGTGGGTGGATCACCTGAGGTCAGGAGTTTGAGACCAACCTGACCAATATGGGGAAACCGTGTCTCTGCTAAAAAAGAAAAATACAAAAATTAGCTGGGAGTGGTGGCTGGCACCTGTAGCCCCAACTCCTCCAGAGGCTGAGATGGGAGAATTGTTTGGACCCACGAGGCTGAGGTTACAGTGAACTGAGATAGTGCCACTGCATGCCAGCCTTGGTGACAAAGTGAGACTCTGCCTCAAAAAAAAAAAAAAAAAAAAAAAAAAAAGCAATGCTAATCTGGAAAACAACCCTGCAGGGAGGTAGGTCTTAAGTCTTAAATATTTTTAAGGATGAGAAAATGAGGGCTCACAGAGGTGAAGGGACTTACCTAAGGTTCATGGTAAGTAAATGTGTCTGGCTGGCCTCAGACCCAAGACCCTGCTCTTCCAAGACCACCAACAGGGAATGACAGGACTGAGATAGAAATCCAACGTTCAGGAAGTTTGCTTTTGAGTCCAACTTAGTAGCTGCCTCACGTAATTCCTCTCCAGCTGTTAAAGGCAGACATTGCTGGGCACCCTGCTTCAGGTGTCCTGGGAGAAGGAAAGGGCCAATTAGCTATATGGGGTAGAGGGAGGGGAAGTGGCCCCTCAATGAGGGCTGAGTGCAAGTCATCTGTTACGGTCCTCCTGTCAAGATGAATATGGTCCACCTCCACTTCTCAGATGAGAAAATCGAAGCTCAATGAGACACACGTCCAAAGTCACACGGCCAATGAGAACCACACCCAGGTCTAACGCTAAATACGCCACTCTTTCCTCTAAAATTCAGTGCCTCAGGTGGAGGGCCTGTGATCATGTTACTCAGCCTGACTTCTCTGAATTAACACATGGCTGCCTGAGTCTCTTAAGACCCACTGCCACCTGCCACTACAGCAGTTTATGTCCACATCTGAACTTCCTTTCTGAATTGTAAGTTCCAAGGGGGTGGGATTTATGTCTGATTCACCTTTGTACCTCTAAAATACCCATCCCCAAATATTGCACCTATTTAGATGCTCAGCAAATACTCAGTGTCCTTCCTTTCCCCCTCCCTCCCTCCCTTCCTTCCTTCCCATTCTCATTCACTAACTCAGCCATCCATTGCACAAGGAGCATGTATTACATCCTAGGTTCTGTGATGCACGTTACTGGGCGTTCAGGGAGATGCAAGGACACATCACAAGCAGGACATTTTCCAGGTCTTGCTGGCCTTTGATTCCTGCCCTCTCTGTCCTGCTCCATTGTATCTTCCCTCCTTGTCAGTGCCTGGGATACCCTCTAGCCCCTGTCAATGCCCTCCAGCTAGAGATCACCAGGGACACTCCTGCAGTGCAATTTGGGGTTTACTGCTTACTGCCACAAAGGAGGACACATACCGTGGGGAGCTGTGGGGTGTCTCAGTAAGAGTCGCTAGGAAGGACTTACAGGATTCAAGCTTTGATGAAGTGACTTTGGAGGGTCTGAGGAAGTGGAGGTTGCTCTGGACTAGGTAATATCAGGAAGTAGAGACAATTCTGTGACCAAATATCTCAATCTTATCTATAAGGGAGGCAGACTAGCTGTGATTGAGCAAGTAGGAACACACATATTAGCTGGAGAAGGGGGTGTTTGGTATTTTGTGGGTGGCACAGAGACCTTGTTTCGCCTGTGCTTAGGCAGTCTGTGAAGTGGCCTTGCCGGGTCTCATTGTATTGTAGTCTCAGATGACCTCCTGTGATGCTGGAGTGCAAGAGATTCCATCAGCGAAACACCGCAGTCTAGCTGTGAGCGCCACGCCAGTTCCCAGAAGTTGGAAACTGTTTCTTTGTCTTCATCACAGGGGTTCATTAGAGGCTTACTGATGAATGGGAATCAGGTCTCACGGCCTCAGATCTGTTTGGTTGTAACAGGCTTTCCATATTACCAAAAGCTTTGCAAGATCTCAGGCACATTACTTCATTTAGATAGCCCAATATGAAGCTGAGAAACAGTAACACTTACTGGGCTTATGATGTGACAGGCACTATTCTGAGAAGTTTGTCCATTTTATCTCATCCTCAATATACAATCCTGTGAAGTGCGTACTGTTAGTATTCCCATTTAGCTGATGAGAAAACCAAGGCTTGAACGTTATAAGGTAACTCACCAAGGGCCCCTCAGCTGGAAGTGACAGAGCTGACACTGGAACCCTGGTGAGCATAGGTGGCAGGTGTTAGGGAAATGTTTACTGAAACAATAAATGGAGAAGTGGTGACCAGCGGTCCTGGTTTGTTCTGCCTGGTTCCTGCAGACGCCCATGGTCATGGTAGATAATTTAATACAGTCGATGATTGTTTCATTCTCAAAAGTGTGGTTTGGATAGTTAATTATATACTCAGTCAACAAGCCTGCAAGAGAGAAACTGTCTGTGACTCACTTATTTTTGTCCTTAGGCCAGTGCTCAGCATGGAGCTAGACTCAGAGCAGACACTCTTAATACCTTTGGTGAAGTTAGTAAGCTCTGGGAGATCAGTGGGCAGGTGTTTTCACTCTTATTTTGCAGAAGAGGCTCAGGATGGTCCAGTCATTTGTCCAAAGTCACACAGCTTGTATGTCACAGACTCTTATTAATTGGTCTTTTGACTGTAACTCTTCACTACCTAATATCCACCACTTCCCAATAGCCCAGACCACCTCCCCCAAATTGGTGATTAATATTATTTTTATCATATCCACATTCTAAAGAGGAAGATCTTCCCCAAATGCATTCTGAGATGTGGTGACAGATGGGAACATTTCCAAGGAGAACAGAACTCAGAATCAATACTCATGTTCCAAAACCACAATCCTGGGGAAAAAAATACAGCAAAGAATAGGGCACACACCCAAAGAAAGCTAAACCCAGTTTCAGCAGGAGATTGTACTGTTCTCTCATGGGGAGCCTGTTCTTACCCAGGCATTTAATTGAACGTTGGATGTCAAGGCGGTTTGCAGTGAGACTGGGGAACTCACATGGGGCTGCTGTGGCTGCATCAACTCTGGAAAACCTCATTAATTTCTGAATGAGAAATGATTTCCTTTCTTGGCCACAGTCTGGAGATGATGGTGTGCGGGGGATGGAATTTAAAAGACTAGGTTTTTGCAAGACCTGTGGTACTTCCCTGCCCCAGATTTTCCCTTTTAAAAGAAAGAAAGAAAGGAAGAAAGACTACAGAGAATCAGCTTGGCCATAGAGACCCCCACCCAGGTGGCACTGAAGGAACTGAGAGAAAGACCTCCAGATAGAACAGCAAAGTGAGACTATCCTGGAGACCAGCAGTCTTCAGAGCTGAGAGCCTCAGGAGCTGACAGCATTTCAGGGTGAGGGTCTCAAGTAGAAGCTGACCCATTCATTTATTCTCTCTGAACAGGTGATTATTATCAACAAACAGACGTTCAGTATTTTCTCTTAACACAAAAAATGCCAAGTAGGCAGCTGGTGCCTGCTTACCACTGATCACAAACTAAAAAGTATTCCCCACGAGGGAGCCACGGGGACAGGGTCAAATGTCCCGAGCTTAAAGAATTGTTTTAACTGGTATATGTTGTCCTGCCACTTTGGAATGTCACAAGCACTTCTCTACTTTGTGGTGGTGTGTGTGGGGGGAGCGGTGGTGGCTAGGTTTTCCTTGCCATTTTTCTTCCTAGCAAACAATATATTCCATCATACACTCAGTGCTTCTCAATATTCACACCCTTAGCATTTCTCAACGATTTAACATTTCTCAACCAAAGACCATTGGTCTCATCCCCTGTCATCATATTTCATCCCACAACAGCACTGGGAGGAAGTTCAGTCTTGTTTCCTTGACTCACCAAAGTCAGTGCCACTTGAGGGATTGAAGACCAAGTGATTTGGTCACAGCGGAGGTCACAGACCAGAGTGTTGTCATCAGCATCTTTATTATTATCATTTAGTGCCTACTCTATAGGACACAGCACTAAACACTGTGCTACATTGCCCCATGCTGCCCTATGGTCTTTACAAGTATTTTTTTTTTTTTGAGATGAATTCTTGCTCCTGTCATCAATATCAGTGCAATGCCATGATATCGGCTCACTGCAACCTCTGCCTCCCGAGTTCAAGCGATCCTCCCTCCTCAGCCTCCCGCCTCAGCCTCCTGAGTAGCTGGATTATAGGTGTCCGTCACCACACCTGGCTAATTTTGTATTTTCAGTAGAGACAATGTCTCTCCATGTTGGTCAGGCTGGTCTTGAACTCTCAACCTCAGGTGACCTGCCCCCCTCGGCCTCTCAAAGTGCTGAGATTACAGGTGAGAGCCACCACACCTGGCCTTTTTTTTTTTGAGACAAAGTCTTGCTCTTTGCTCTTGTTACCCAGGCTGGAGTGCAATGGTATGATCTCGGCTCATTGCAACCTCCAACTCCCGGGTTCAAGTGATTCTCTTGCCTCAGCCTCCCAAGTAGCTGGGATTACAGGCACCTGCCACCATGTCTGGCTAATTTTTTTTTTATTTTTAGTGGAGACAGGGTTTCACTATGTTGGCCAAGCTGGTCTTTAACTCTTGACCTCGGGCAATCTGCCTACCTCGGGCTCCCAAAGTGCTGAGACTACGGCATACAAGTGTTACAGTTCTGTGAGCTGTATACTTCCACCTCCATGTCGTAAAAAGCAGAAGTGGAGTTTCTGAGTAATTAAATGACATGCCCAGTACCCCACAGTCAGCCTGAAATCAAGTGCAAAAATAATCTGGCTCTGAAGTCTATATTTTTCATCACCAGGAAGTCCTCTCTCAGGCTTCCTCAATGTTATTTCCTAGAAATTGCCATAGTTTTCCTGCCTGAGAGCCACACTGTGTACCTCAAAATTCACTCATTGTTTCATTCATTCAAGACATTGGTCAACACATATCTGTTCAGCACTTACCATGTCCCAGAATCTCTGCTAGAAACTCAGTGATACAGTCATGCGTGGCAATATCTTCCTTGTCAAGGAACTCACGTCCTGTAAGGTGAGACATAAAAGTGACTAAGATGCCCTCAATACTAGGTAGTAAATACCCGTCCCTATGGGGTGCTGAGGAGGCACAGAGGAAGGGCGCTTGTCTGTGTGGACAGGGGTGAATACAGTGTAAGGAAACTTCCCAGAACAAATGATGCTTAGCTTGTACTGAAGGATGAGAAGGAAGTATTTATTTTCATAACTATCCTATTGCCAAAAGGATTTAAAGATGCTCGGCACCCAGCTCATAGTAAACAGCCAATACACATTTGGTAAATGAATGGATTAAAAAAATAAAAACAACTTTGCACTTGTTTCTCTTTTTCCTTTGGCTGCTGGGAAGGTCAGAGCCAAAGTAGTGGCAGAGGGATAGACCTTGAGACCTTAGACTTCCCTCTTTTCCTCTTTTTCTTCCCCCATTCACCCTCAACCGTGGGTCTTGACTTTCATGTCTTTCATTCTTTTTGACTTGCTGATTTTTGTCGGTTGTATTAATATTTATTTTTGACTGTTTGGGCTTGGGATTTCTCTAGAAATGGCCCCAGATCCTATTAGAGAGGGGACAAGAGAAATATATTCAATGCAGGGCTCTTCTCCAGGGATCTGTCTGGCTCTGCAACAGGGGATGGGGGGGTGGGTGGGGAGGCAGCCTCTCTCCCTTCACTTGGTTATCCCACACAGCACATCGCCTTCCTGCCCTGAGAATAACATGTCCCCTTTAGTTCTCTCATTGCCCAAAGCCCTTCATCCACAGAGTCCCGGCTCCACCATCCCATCCAGAAAGCTTGCATGATGCATCAAGGTACTGGCAAAAGCTTTCAACAAAACCCGAAAAGCTTGCTTGAGGCTCCTCCTTGTGGCGACAAATATGTTCTTGTAGAGAATGGGGCCAGCACTCTGGTCAGTGAAGACAGCCTTGAGATAAGGTAACTTCCAGATGATCAGCAGGTGCTGGCCCCAAAACGCCATGCCAAGGACCACAGTGATTTTTAGATCTCTTAAGGTCCCATTACTGTGGAGACGGAGCCAAGGCACAAATACTGGCGGCCATCCCCCAATCCCAGGTTCTTCCTAACACCCCAGTCTTGCAATGAATAATTCGTGATGTGTGTGGTCATCTGCACTGTGGCTTCCCTCTTGTTAGAAACCAGTTCTGGCGGGGCACAGTGGCTCACACCTGTAATCCCAGCACTTTGGGAGGCCAAGGCAGGAGGATCACTTGAGCCCAGGAGTTTGAGACCAGCCTGGGCAACATATCAAGACCTCATCACTACCAAAAAAAAAAAAAAAAAAAAAAAAAAAAAAATCAGCTGGGTGTGGTGGTGCACACCTGCAGTCCCAGCTACTCAGACAGCTGAGGTGAAAAGTTTTCTTAAGCCCAGGAGGTCGAGGATGTAGTGAGTCATGGTGGTGCCGGTGTACTCCAGCCTGGGCCACAGAGCAAGACCCTGTCTCAAAAGCAAAACAAACAACAAAGCACACAGCCTTGCACATGAGTGTCAACCACTGTTGTGGTCATCATCATCATCAACAGTAGAAATAATAATCATATGGGCAGTGACAGGGTGGATTTTCCCCAGCTCTAGTAGGTGCTGGGGAAGTGTCTGTTGATTGACTGAAGGATGTCAGTAATTCTCCTCTACCTGGTATCCTCTCTGTCTCTTCTAAGCCATGCATGGGACGTTTGTGATTCTGCTGCCGCTCAGCCTTATCCTGATGGTTTTTGGGGGGATGACAGGGTTTTTGAGCTTCCTCCTCCGGGCTTCCCTCCCACTCCTGCTCACCGGAGCTGTCTTCCTCTTTGGAGGTAGGTGCCCGCCCTGCCTGGGACTCTGGCTTGTGGTCGGGGGGGGGGGGGTCGTGGGTACTGTGTATGAACCCTCAACAAAGGAGGGAGCTCCCAGGGCCTCTTGGGGTTCACTTGGAAGAGATGAGTGGTTTTCTGCCCAGAATCACCTAGTTTCTGGTTCAAAGACAGGACCTGTGCAGAGGGAGCAGCTTCCAAGAATCCTTTTCATGATTTCACCAAAGGAGCCACATGTATTGCCTTTGCCTGAACTCGTGATAGCTTCCAGCTCCAGGGCTGTGAGCTGGCAAGAAACCCTCGCTCTAGCCACCCTCATTCCCTTCTGCTGATCAGCCGCTCTGATAGATACTTACCGAGTCCAGCTTGGCCGTAGAGACCCCCACCCGGGTGGTGATGAAGGCATTGACAAGCAGACACCCAGATAGAACAGCAAAGTGGGCGTATCTGGGGGACCAGCAGCCTTCTGAGCTGAGAATCTCAGGGGCCGATAGCATTCCAGGCTGAAGGCCTCGAGCAGACGCTGACCCACGCATTTACCCTCTCTGAACAGGTGATCATTATTAACAGACAGATGTTCCGCATTTTCTCACAACATACAATATGCCAAGTAGGCAGCTGGTGCCCGTTTACCACTGATCACAGACAAACTAAAAAGTATTCCCCACGAGGAGGCCACGGGGACAGGGTCAAATGTCCCGAGCTTAAAGAATTGTTTTAACTGGTATATGTTGTCCTGCCACTTTAGAATGCCCCAAGTAGTTTTCTCTATGGGGAGGCGGGAGGCGGCTAGGTTTTCCTTGCCATCGTTCTTCCCAGCAAACAATGTATTCCATCATACGCTCAGCATTTCTCAACAGATGCTTTGATTGACTAAAAAACGGGCATGACCAGGCACAGAAAGACACCGCATGAACTCCTTTCTGTGTAGAATCTAGAAGAGTCAAATTCACAATAGCAGAGAATGGAACAGCGGTCACCAAACTCATAGAAACAGAGTGGACAGGCTGAGGACAGGGATTTCAGTGTAAAAGGAGGAGGTCCAGCGATCTGTTGGGCATGATGGTGACAGTGTTAACAGCCCCATACTGAGTTCTCGAAAATCGCTTAGAGTAGATTTTAGTTTTCACCACACACAAAAGAAATGCTAAGTATGTGAGGCCGTGCCTGTGTTGAATAGCTGGACTGAGCCATTCCACAGTATGCACGCACTCATCAAACCCTCATGCCGTGCCCCATAAATACATGCAATGTTTTACTTGTCAATTAAACAGCAGCACACACAGAAACAAGATAAATGAAAACAACAGATAGATAGACAGTGGCTGGTTAACACCATGGCTTGGTTCAGTGGACCGGGGTTTTGAAAACTGGGACCCATCATGTGGCTGGCTGCTTTACACCTCCCCGTGCCCTAGTGTATTTGAAATGTTCCTTATTTAAGAAAAACACAGCAGTGATGACATGCACACGTGGAATCCGCAGAGGGGAAAAAACAAAAGGGACGCCTGGAGGTGAACATACTGCAAAGCTTCGTCTCCTCCACCCACTCACAATTATTGTAATACTGGCATTGCTAGTTCACCCAATGACAAATTCTCCAAACCAGTACTGCCTGGTTGAAGTTTCTGGGATGGTGGAGAAGTTCCCTAGCCTCTGATGTGCATCGGGAGCTGTGAACCAGGCTGGGGCAGCGAGTGCTGATGGGGGCGCTGGGCTGTTCACTTAAATTAATTAACTTAAATTTAAATAGCCACGTATAACTGGCCAGTGGCTACTGTACTGGACAATGTGGCTCAAATCTAATATCTGTGGAGAACCACCATGGACCAGGCACTGTTCTAGGTGCTGGGGAATTGAAAATGAGCCAAACCAACACGGGTGTGTCTGCCCTTTGGAAACTCACAGGCCCCTGGGGAGACAGACATTAGTTAAATACTTACACAAACATGCCTGTAATCCCAGCACTTTGGGAGGCCGAGGCTGGTAGATCACTTGAGGTCAGGAGTTTGAGACCAGCCTGGCCAATACGGTGAAACCTCGTCTCTACTAAAAATACAGAAATTAGCCAGGTGTGGTGGTATGCGCCTGTGGTTCCAGATACTCGGGAGCCTGATGCAGGAGAATAGCTTGAACCCGGGAGGTGGAGGTTGCAGCAAGTGGAGATCACACCACCGCACTGTAGCTTGGGAGACAGAGTGAGACTGTCCAAAAAAAAAAAAAATCACAAATAAATGTGAGGTTGCAGTTGTGACTGGGGCAGTGATAGACAGCTGTATGGAGCTGTGGAATCACTGCTCGGGCAAGTCCAGGAATCGAAGCATGAGCTGAGATCTGTGGGGAGAATAGGAGTTGCCGATGGCAGGAGGAGAAGCAGGGGTGAGCGCCTCTAGCAGGAAGACCAGCACGTGCAAAGGTCCTGTGGCAGGAAGGAGTGAGGACGCTGAGCAGTGTGGCCGGGCAGGGTGAGGAGGAGGGAGTGCTGGGTGGGAGGGGGGTGGGGGTTGATCTGCTCTCCCTTTGCCATCCCTGCAGCCATGGTGACCCTTGCTGGGATCAGCATCTACATAGCATATTCGGCTGCCGCCTTCCGAGAGGCGCTTTGTCTGCTGGAGGAGAAGGCCCTCCTGGACCAGGTGGACATCCGCTTCGGCTGGTCCCTGGCCCTGGGCTGGATCAGCTTCATCACTGAGCTGCTCACCGGGGTGACCTTCTTGGCAGCAGCCCGCGAGCTCAGCCTGAGACGGAGGCAGGACCAGGACATATGAGCCTGGGCGCTGGGTCGAGGAGGGGAGGGAGGGGCTTGGCCCCAGAGCTTCATCGACTCTTCTCCATGGGCTGTGTGGCCTCTTCTTCCTCAAAGGCCACTCGGGGAGGTCAGGTGACCCCCCCCCCCCCACAAATCCCCACGGACTAAGCTCGGGGTCTGGCTGTTATCTTAGCGCCTGTGTGCTCATGTCCATGTGTGTCTGTCTGGCCTGGCTGACCCAAACTGCTTCACAGGAAATAAAAATGATCTTTTAAGGACACACGGAGCTTTACAGAGTGCAAGGTCCTGGCAACCCCTCTCACTTCATTTCCTCCTCACTGTGCCCCTTGGATCAGCTCCTTGGTGGGTCTGGGAAAGGGAGAGGGTGCCCCACCTCCTGGGCCCTGTAACACCTTGAGCTCTCTCTGGGGATCTTTGGCCTGGAGTTCCTTTTGTTCTACAACAACTCACATGACATTGGCTTTCTACAGGGCCGGGTGGTCGGGTTAGGTCTACAATATGAAGCTGCCAGACTCCTAAGAGGTCGGCCAATTGATAAAGCACTCTTCAGGATGAATCATAGCTTTCCGTCCTCCGCAGAAAAATCCATTCCTCCTTTCATGCTGGTGTCCTGCCCCTGGGCATGGGCTCCATGTCTGGGTCCCTTGGGGCAGTGCTGTTCACATTTAGCGTGCCCAAGACCCTTTGGGCTTGTTGGTACTCACAGGCTGATGCCACCCCCAGTGTGTCTGAGTCAGGAGGCCTGGGTGAAACCCAAGAACTCACATTTCTAGCTAGCTTCCAGGAGATGCTGAGGATTCTGAACCAAGACACTCTTTCCATAAATGCTGAGCTGGGGCATTTGTTAAGTGACAGGGAAGGGTTGTCACCTTGCTGCACTTAGAATCACCTGGGTATCTTCCAAAAATTCTACTGCTCTGGCTGCATCTTTAAAATCTGATATTCCTTAGGAATGGAGTCCAGGTATCAGTGTCTTTTAAGGGCTCTCCAGGCAATTCTAGCCCAAAACCGTGGCTGAGATTCTGTTCCTATAACATTCTGAGTCATGAGATGGAGGGGGAGGGCCTGAGGAGCCTTCAGCTTCGGAAGGCCTCTGGGAAGTGCTGGTGGTTTGGGGAATACTGGTGTGGATTAAAGGATGACACCACCGTTATCAACAATATAATATCATTTTCATCACAACATCTTCATCGCCATGACATCAGCATTGCCTTCATCATAGCTGACACCCACTGAGTACTTTCTATGCACCTGAGCTATTCTCTAGGCCAGTCGATCAGTCAGTCATTCAACAAACACCCAATGGAAAGCCAGTACACACCAGCAACTAGGGGCCAGTGAGTCCTCCAGACCCAGCCCTTGTTCTCTGGGGTGCCACATGGTTGAGGAGAGAGACATATGAAACTTGTAGCCCGTGATGAGGACAAGGAGATAAGCAAAGCAGGGTACAGATGAGGAAACTGAGGCACCAGCAGGTTAACATAACTGGACTAAGGGCATAAGGAGAGAAAGGGATGCAAATGGAAGTAAAATTCAGAACTACCTGATCCCAAGATGGTCCTCCGCCAACTCCCACCAACGCCTGCGCTTCTTTACTGGCTCTCTGTTCCTGGGTTCAGGATGCTGCTGTGACGTCCTGTCTAATCTGGAACGGCGCAAATGGAATGGATTACTCACAAGGCCTCACAGGAGTAATTGTTAGGCTGGGGAAAAGAAAGTTGTTGCAAAGTGAGGGCAACCGTACTAGCGAAAGGGCGGTCTCTGCTTCCACCTGCTGGACATATTCTGGAACTGCACCAGAGGCGGGATTTGATTTCCAAATTAGTTTCAGCCCACCCAGCGCCCGCCCGGTGCTGGATGAAACACTGCAGGGTAGGGGTCCTCAGCTGGGGCAATTCTCTCCCCCACCTGACGTTTGGAATGGTTGGAGACAGTTTCGGTCGTTCTGAGTGCGTGTGGGGAGTGGTACTACTGGCATTTCCAGTGGGAAGAGGTCAGGGATGCTGCTCAACATCCTATGATGCTCAGAACATCTGGTCCCGCATGTCCACCGTGGGAAATGCCGAGACACGCTAAGATAGCAACAGTGAGCAGTAACAAACCAAAACTCCAGGGACTGACAACGCAGAAGACTCTCATTCATTTGCCCACCAAGCATGCATTCAGTAAGTGCCTGCCAGACACCTACTATGTGTCAGAGACTATTCCAGGGACTGGGGACACATGAGTGGGGATGGCCAAGAAGATCTTCACCCTTCCTAGCTCATATGGGAACAGATGATAAGCACATGAGCCCATAATCTATCTGAGAGATTCAGACAGCGATTAGTATTATGAGGAAAACAAAACAGGTGATGAGGCTGGGTTTGATGGCTCACAGCTGTAATCCCAGCACTCTGGGAGGCTGGATGGGAGGTGGGGGTGGATCGCCTGAGGCCAGGAGTTCAAAACTAGCCTGACTAACATGGTGAAACCCTGTCTCTACTGAAAATATAAAAATTAGCTGGGTGTGGTGGCGGGAGCCTGTAATCCCAGCTAGTTGGGAGGCTGAGGCAGGAGAATTGCTTGAACTCAGGAGATGGAGGTTACAGTGAGCTGAGATCGCAGCACTGCATTCCAGCCTAGGTGACAGAGCAAAACTCTGTCTCAAACCAAACCAAACCAAACCAAACCAAACCAAACCAAACCAAACCAAACCAAAACAGGGTGATGGGATGAAAGGTGTCTGGGAGACATGCGATGCGACTCCAGGGAGGTTAATCATTAAGGGCCTCTTGGAGGAGGTGACATTGTGCTGAGACGTGCATGAGGAACCTGCAGGTAGGGAAACTGCAGACCAGGCAGGTGACAGCACACAAAGGCCCCGAGGTGGAGGGGGCTTCTGTGTTTGAGGGAAACAAAGAGGGAGGGTTGATTGAGAGAAACAGGAGGTGAAGGTAGAGATGGGGAGGGAGATGGCAGTGGGTGGTGCCCATGGCCCTCTGTAAGAAGGTGCTGATGATTAAGTGGGATTGGGATGCTGTTCTATTCTATTCTGATCTGCTCTATTCTGTTCTAATCTGTTCTATTCTATTCTGATCTGTTCTGTTTTGTTCTGATCTGTTCAGTTCTGATCTGTTCTGATCTGATCTGATCTGTTCTGTTCTGTTCTGTTTTGTTCTGTTCTGATCTGTTCTGTTCTGTTTTGATCTGTCATGCTCTATTCTAATTCATTCTGATCTGTTCTTGTCTATTCTGATCCCTTCTGTTCCATCCTGTCTTGCCCTCTCCTCTTCTATTTTTCTATTCCACTTGGATTCTCTCTTGACAGCAATGTGCCTTTAAGACAGTGGCTTGCAACCCTGGCTTCACATTAGGATTAGTGAATGTAAGACATGGCTTTTGCCTTCTGCCATGATTATGAGGCCTCCCTAGCCATGTGGCACTGCGAGTCCATTAAACCTCTTTTTCTTTAAAATTTACCCAGTCTCAGGTATGTCTTTACTAGTAGTGTGAGAACAGATGAATGCACCCAGCCTCAGTCCCCAGTGCTGACATTGGTGCCTTCTCCTGGAGGTGAACATTGAGGCTGATGGGGGATCCTGGCAGGTTTGGGCATGTGCCTTACATGTTGAAATTGTAACTCCAGGACTTGTAAATGTGACCTTACTTGGAAAAGGAGTCTTCATGGTGTAATTACTATAGTTCAGATGAAGTTATATTGGATTAGGGTGGGCCTGAAATCCAATGACGGGTGTCTTTCTAAGAAGACCAGGTGAGGATGGAGAGATATACAGAGAGAAGGTCACATGAAGACAGGGCAGGGTTGGAGCGGCACTGCCACAAGCCGAGGACCTGGAGCCACCAGAACCTTGAAGAGGCAAGAAAGGGTCCTCTGCTGGAGTCCTCAGATGGTGCGTGGCCCACCTGACACCTTCATTTTAAACTTTGTTTTTTTCTCTTTTTTTCTTTTTGAGACAAAGTCCCAGTCTGTTGGCCTGTGCTCACTGCAACCTCTACCTCTTGGATTCAAGTGATTCTCCTGCCTCAGCCTCCCTAGTAGCTGGAATTATGGGCGTGTACCACACATCTGGCTAATTTTTGTATTTTTAGTAGAGAGGGACTTTCACCATGTTGATCAGGCTGATCTCGAACTCCTGACCTCAGGTGATCCGCCTGACTTGGCCTCCCAAAGTGTTGGCATTACAGGCGTAGGTCACCGTGCCTGGATTGATTTTGAACTTTGGACCTTCAGAATAGCGAGAGAACACATTTCTATTGTTTCAAGCATCATCTAATTTGTGGTGGTTTATGAGGGAAGCTCGAGGAGGTTACTAAAGTCATTGTATGACAAGAGTATTTCAAAAAGATCAGTGTTAATAACAGTTCACATTACCAAGTGATGACTGTGCTGTATCTTTGTCAGTCTTCCCATGACGTCTGCGAAGCAGGTGCTGTTATTATCTTTCCCACAATGAGGAAACTGAGGCAATAATCGTCCAAGTTCATTCCCTGGATTAGTTGTTTCTGGAAAACGGACCAATGCTGTTGACCGGGACCTGTGCTCTTAAGGGCCACACACGTTTTCTTTGCGGCTGCCTAACAAATCACCCGAGATGTAGTGGGTAAAACTAGCGGTGACCCTTGTATGTTGCTTGTGGTCTTAGAGAGTTGAGGATCATGGAAGGGCTCAGCTGGGCGATTTTGGTTTGGCGTCTCTCATGCAGTAGCTGGAGCTGGAACAGCAGGCAGTGGAGCAGCTCGGGGCAGGCTGAGCCCTTCTCTCTTTACATCATCTTGGGGACCTTCCATGTGGCTTTCCATGTGGGCTAGACTGGGCTTCCTGACAATATGGCAGTCTCAGGGCTGTCGGGAGGCTTATATGGCAGTTCCTGGGTCCGGGGCTAGCGCTCCCATGGGCAAGGTGGAAGCTGCATTACCTTTTGTGACCTAGTCTCAGGAGTCATATAGCATCCTTCCTGCCACAGTCAGAAGCCTGTTCTGATTCACAAGGAGAGGACACAGACCTCAACCTCCCTGGGAGGCGTATCAAGGTCATATTGTATGTAATAAGCATGTGGGGGATTGGAGATCTGCTAGAACCACCTTTAGAAAGTACAATTTGCTACCCTCTCTTAGTGTAGCCTGTTTTCTCAAGCCTCACTGACTCATTGTTTCTATCATGGGATCTCAGACACCTCCAACTCTGGTCCTCAGCAAAATCCAACTATTTATTTGCATCCTTAGCAAGAACAGGGGCTGGAGAGGTCAGCAGGGGCCATGTTACAGAAGGCCATAGGGAGGAGCATTGAGATCAATGTGGAGGGTTTTAAAAAATTGCGATAAAGTACACATGACTAAAATTTACATTTTAATCACTTTAAAGTGCACATGGGTTGGGCCTGTAACCTCAGCACTTTTGGAGGCCTAGGCAGATGGATCACTTGAGGTCAGGGGTTCCAGACCAGCCTGCCTATCATGGAGAAACCCTGTCTCTACTAAAAATACAAAAAATTAGCCAGGGATGGTGGTGTGTGCCTGTAATCCAAGCTGCTTGGGAGGCCGAGGCAGGAGAATCGCTTGAACCCAGAGGTGGAGGTTGCAGTGAGCCGAGATCGTACCATTGCACTCCAGCCTGGGCAACAAGAGCGAAACTCCATCTCAAAAAGTAAATAAATAAAGTGCACACAACATAGTGGCATTTAGCACCTGCATAATGTCATGCAACCATCACCACCATCTAGTTCTAGAACATTTTCATCCCCAAAAGATGAAGAGGATGAACATTTTCACCTGTTTTCAACCCAAAAGGAAACCCAGTGTCAAGTTCTATGGAGGAGGAAGTGATACTTTTGTGCCCTAGGAGTATCTCTGTCTACAGCTTGAGTGATGGGCTGGAGCAGTGGGGACTGGTAAAACTGCAGAGATAAAGGACAGCAGAAGGACTGCGGCTTGTGTAGATGAGAGAATTTGGGCAGAGCTGGCGGGGAGGAGAGAAGAATTCAGACTTGGCATTTATGAGGTAGAATTGATGGACTGAGTGAGTGATTGATGCAGGAAGAAGAGACCAGGTTCCCAGATGAAATATGAGTGTGGATGGTACTGTGATTCACAGAGCTGGAAAATGATGGGAGGCATGCCGACAGGTTGTGTTGAAGGAGGGGAGTAGACAGTAAATTCACTCTGGAAGACAGTGCCTGAGACACTGTGGGGGCATTCAAGAGGGACAGGTCCAAGAGGCAGAGGGAGATATTTCTTAGGGTTGGGTCAATCACTTCCCCAGCCTTGGTACTAGTGACATTTGAGGCCAGATATTCTTTGTTCTCGGGAGCTGTCTTCTGCATCGTAGGATGTTTGGCAGAATCCCTGGATTCCACCCAGTAGATGCCAGCTGCACCCCTCTTTGCAATGATGACAATCAAAAACATCTTCAGATATTGCCAGGTGTCCCCTGGGGGACATGATTGCCCTGGTAGAGAATCACCTGGTCAGATGCACTGGGGAGTCATCAACATGAAAACAATAGTGAGGTAGGGGGCAGGTGCAACTGGACTCTGGACCTGATTGAAGACTGATGGAAGCTGGGAAGAGATACCAAAACACACATCCATCAGTGCCATGACAGCCTACCGTTGCCATGACAACAGTAGGACGTTACCGCCCCTGGCAATGGCAACACACTCCCCCACGGAGTTCCTGCTCATTTTCTAGCCATTCTGAAAGGCTGCTCCTTAATTAGCATGTCAGTAAAAGTGGGTATAAAGAGGACTGCACAGCTGCCCGGAGCTGCTGCTCCCAGCACACTGCCTCTGGGTCAGCCCTGCTCTTGCAGGAGCTGTCCCTGCCAGCTCTCACCCTGCCACCTCCTCAGCACAGCTGTTTCCTTCTACCACGGGCTTGCTCTTGAATTCCTTCCTGGGCTAAGCCAAGAACCTGCCCTGCATCAGTAGTGCAAACCTCTGGGATGTATGAGGCGCTCAGAGATTCAGCGTGACACGCGAAGAGGAGAGAGCTCAGGAAATGTGCACGATAAACACCAACTCACACGGGCGAACCAGAGGAGACAGCAAAGGTTCCTGAGAAGGAGCGATCAGGGAGAAGAGAGGAAAGAAAAAACCCTGTGACTGGGCAGGTCCTGGTACTAAAGGCTGCCTCGCCTGACTTCCAACCATCCACGAGACCACATTTCCACGTTTACTTCTGGGGGGCTGCAGAGCACGGGGGCTCACGGCACAGGCTCTATGGAAGTTTGAATTCCCAGCTGTGGTATCAAGGACAAACTGCTTAAGTTCCTTGTCCCTCCACGTCCTCATCCTTAAGGCAGGGCTCACATCAGTTCCTACCTTCAGGGTTGCTGTGGCCATGAGATACAGTAGGCGAAGCACTTAGAACAGGACTTCTCATCTGTGAGTGCTGAGTCAGTGTCAGCTTCTCTTATGATGATGCTGACTCATTTCCAGCCCATTTGAACCTGGCCTCACTCCTTGGACTTAACGCCGTCATTCTTACATTCAGCAAATATTTATGGAAGACTTACTGTGCACTAGCAGACACTGTGTGTGGTGAGCAAAACAGAAGCAGGGCTCACCCCCATGGTTGGGGGTGGGGGATCAATTGAGTGTCACATGCATGGTTCCAAATGGAGACAAGCTCTGTGACGGGGCTACGAGAGGCCAAGGAGACCCCCTCTCTGCTCAGCTACGGTGCCTCGTCTTTATTATCATTATTTTTAGAGACTGAGTTTGGCGCAATCATAGATCACTGCAGTCTCAAACTCCTGGTCTCAAGCGATGCCCCTGCCTCAGCTTCCCAAAGGGCTGGAACTGCAGGCTTGAGCCACTCTGCCCACCCCCGCCCTTTTTTCCCCCTAAGTCACACAGCCTCATCTGTTTGCAGGGCCAAGGCATTCAATAAAGGGGAAAATCAAAGGACGGAAGGCCTTTCAAATGCATCTCTTATTGTTCTGGAGAAAGTATTACAGTGAAGCCGTCTTAGAGAGGCCGTGGTGGGCGGATCACTTGAGCTCAGGAGTTAGAGACCAGCCTGGGCAACATGGTGAAACCCCTCTCCACAAAAAACACAAAAATTAACCAGGCATGGTGCTGCATGCTTGTAATCCCAGCTATTTGGAAGGCTGAGGCATGAGAATTGCTTGAACCTGGGAGGCAGAGGTTGTAGTGAGCTGAGATCGTGCCAGTGCACTCCAGCCTGGGTGACTGAGCAAGACCCTGTCTCAAAAATGAAATAAAACAATACAAAATAAAGTAATGAGCAGTTGTAGTCGTGTGGGCCTGTAGTTCCAGCTACCTGGGGAGCTAAGATGGGAGGGGAGCTAAGATGGGAGGAGAGCTTGAACTTTAGAAACTGAGATTGCAGTGAGCCGAGATCACGCGACTGCACTCTAGCTTGGGCGACAGAGCGAGACTCTGTCTCAAAAAAACAAAAACAAAACAAAACAAAACAAAAAAAACGGTTCAAGTCCTTGAATCTCCATCTCCTGATTCTTTGGATTCTACAGACATTTTCATTCTCCTGAAAGAGTTCTCTGGCTACAGGCAGCCACGAGGAACACCCATTGCGAGATTTTCCAGAACTTCAATTTCAAAGTGATAGGAAACAATGCCCCTTAAATCACAGGTCTCGATCCTTGGTCTGGAAAGCAGGAGTGCTGAGCTGCTGCCCCAGAGCCAGCTTAGTGTTTCTCAGACCAGAGGAATGAAACGGCAGCGATCAACCCTCCTGTGCACTCCTGCAGTTGCCATCCTGGCCTCTCCACCAAGCAAAGGGCGAGCAACAAAGGGAAGGATGAAAAGTTGGAAGAAAAACCTGGCAGGAAGCAAGAACCTCAGCTGGATTAGCAAGTGACCAGAACCTTGCCATCAAAGGACCTGGATAAAAGGATGGAGATCACTCAGGGAGAGTTTAAATGCAGGCAGCTTAAGTGGTAAGAGACCTAAAGTGAGTGATCAAAGATGACTTCGGAATCACAGATCTGCGGGCCCTGGGAGCTGCTTAAGCCAGAGAATCAAGGGCTGCTGGGCGGGGAGGGGAGGGGTTTGTGCAGAAAGTAGCAAGGTTTCACCTTCAGGGCAGGAGGCCGAGGTCCCTAAGTTAGAAGATCAGGAGCAGGTAGGATACTAGAGCACAGCCATTGTCTTTTTTTCCTCTTTATTTTGAAATAATTATAGTCTCGCAGGAAGTGCCAAAAATAGTAAAGTCCCTGGAACCCTTCATTTATCTTTCCCAGTGGTGACATCCTACATAACTGCCGTGCCGTATCAAAGCTGGGAAGTCCACATCGCAATGCTGTCAGTTAAGCAGATCTTATCGTGCGCGCGCGCGTGTGTGTGTGCGTGTGTGTGAGTGTGTGTGCGTGTGTGTGTATGTGTGTGAGAGTGTGTGTGTGTGCACAGTTGGTGCAAATTTCTACCACGTATAGATTTGTGCACAGCACAGTCACAATGCAGAACTCTCCCGTCACCTCAATGGAGCTCTATCTAGCTACACTTTGTAGTCTTTTTTATTTTCCTTTAAAGAAACAGAGCCTCGCTCTGTTGCCCAGGCTGGAGTGAAGTGGGATGACTCACTACAGCCTCAGCCTCCTGGGTTCCAGTGGTGCTTCCACCCTAGCCTCCCTAGTGCTGGGACTACAGGCACACACAGCCATGCCTGGCTAATATGTACCTTTTTTTTTTTTTTGCAGAGATGGGGTCTTGCTGTGTTGCCCAGGCTGGTCTCAAATTCCTGGCCTTAAGTGTTCTGCTTGCTTTAGCCTCGCAAGGTGCTGGGATTACAGGTGTGAGACGCTGTACCTGGCCGCCCTTGCAGTCCTTGCTTGTCCTCTGGCAATCACTCATCTGTCCTCTATTTCTGGAATTCTGTCATTTTTAGAATGGTATAGAAATGGAATCATAAAATATGGAACCTTTGGAGATTGGCTCTTCTTCACCCAGTGTAATACCTTTGAGATCCATCAACATTGTCGCATTTGTTCTTTTTCATTGCTGAGTAGTATTCCATGGTTCTGGTATAGTACAGTTTGTGTATCCAACAACCTAGTGAAGTATATTTGGGTGGTTCTCAGTTCTGCACAATGATGACCATGGGTTTTACATTTGGTACATGTGCTTGAATGGAGAAGTTTAATAAAACACCCCTAGAAACACACTGTTAAATTTTATTTCAGGGTATTGTTTTAGATGCTCTCGTAATATCAATTGTGCTATTCTATGAAAGGTTTGAAAAGATGATTTCCATCCTGCCTCGCAGACAGAAAGCCAATGTTTCTTGTTAACCTTTAGTGTGTTTGCATCTGAAGATACTGGGAATGTTGTCACTGATAGACTTTCTCTCTTTGCTTTGGCCACCAGAAGTTGAGTCTGGGGCCAACTGTTCATCTGTGGAATTCTGTTCTTATGCGATCCTCACCTAATTTGGCCTTGATATTTTCATCTTTGTTTTTTACCTTAAATATTATTTTAAGTACAACACTGCAGAGAATTTTTACCAGAATTCTAGGGGCTCCTGTCTTTGGAGAAAAAATCCTCCAGGGCTAGAGAACAGAGCATGTTTCCTGGGAGACACATCGCTCAGTAGAAGAAGGAAGAGTGAGCGAACAGGATGGTGGGAGACCTATGTCACCTTTGATAGACTTTGAACTTGTTTAGGGTCAGAACCATGTAGCATTTATCTTTGTAGTTCTGCAAATCAAGTACAAGGTGAGGTGCAGAATAGCTGTGCCCAGTAATGTTTGCTCACTCTTGTTCTCCTGTGGTTCTCTCGGGAGGAGAGCCGTGGATGTTCTATCCTGTGGGTCCAGCCAGGACCACAGGGTGAGGAAGGGGATGAATCTCTCTAGCAGCCACAAGCATGTGTGGATGTGGGAGTGACAGGAAGTGAAACTTCAGAGCCCCAAGAGCTGTGTTTGTTAGGAGAGTCCAGATTTTAGATTCCACAGAACACGAACAAAATCCTAGGGCACTGTGATGGTTAATACCAAGTGTCAACTTGATTGGACTGAAGGATGCAAAGTACTGTTTGTGGGTATATCTGGGTGTTTCTGGGTGTTGCCAGAAGAGATTAACATTTGAGTCAGCGGACTGGGAAAGGAAGACCCACTCACAACGTGGGTAGGCACCATCCAATTGGCTGTTAGCACAGCTAGAAAAAGCAGGCAGAAGACGGTGCAAGAAGCTGACTTGCTGAGTCTTCGGCCTTCATCTTTCTCCCGAGTTGATGCTTCCTGCCCTCTTGCTTTTGGGTATTTGGCCACAGACTGAAGGCTGCACGATTGGCTTTTCCCCTTTTGAGGTTTTGGGGCTCAGACTGAGCCGTTACTGGCTTCCTTGCTCCTCAGCTTGCAGACAGGCTGTGATGGGACTTCATCTTGTGATCATGTGAGCCAGTTCTCCCTAATAAATTCCCTTTCATATATACTTCTATCCTATTAGTTCTGTCCCTCTAGAGAACCCTGACTAATACAGGAAGAAGTTCTGTTACTTACTTTTCATCATGGCAAGTAAGTCCATCAATTCAGCCACCACCCGAGCACATGGACACAGAACCCTGTGTAGAAAAAGATAATCATTACCATTTCCTGTTACAACCGTCTCTATCTGTCTCTCTCACACACTGGAAGGAAAATATGATATCTTGGAAGAAAAGGTTGAACTCTAAACAGAATGCATGTGAACTTTCATATTTTTCTCAGTTCACACAGATCTTACTTTGAGGTCATGAATTCTTTTTTATTGTTGTTTTTGTTGTTATAGAGATGGAATTTCACTCTTGTCGCCCAGGCTGGAGTGCAGCGGCGCGATCTCGGCTCACTACAACCTCTGCCCCCTGGGTTCAAGTGATTCTCCTGCCTCAGCCTCCCTAGTAGCTAGGATTACAGGCGTGAGACACCACTCCCGGCTAATTTTTGTATTTTTAGTAGAGATGGTGTTTTGCCATGTTGGCTAGGCTGGTCTCGAACTCCTGACCTCAGGTGACCCACCCCCTCCTCAGACTCCCAAAGTGCTGGGATTATAGGAGTAAGCCATCACCCCTGGCCTGAGATCATGCATTCTTAACTCAGGCAACAGCTGGATCTCTCTCCCTCACTCTCTTTATTAAATTGGAAGATGCTTTATTTCTTTTTAATACTAGCTCCTCCACCGACTATGTAACGTTGAAATATTTCACATGGTCATTCCCATTAGTTAAAGGAAAACAAAGCATTTTCCATATATGGGTGTATTTTTTTTTGTATACATATATACACGGCAACTTTTAGCTCACTTCTCTATGGGCAAGAAAAAGGACAAAAAATGCCTATCAGATTTCATCTCTGCTCGGAGAATTGGCTCTTAGGGAGGTGAGAAAGGTGTTGAATCCTACAATGGTTCATGGCCCTGCAAAGGGTCGCAGTACAGCAAACAGATACACAGCGCACCTGTGCTATTGTTTCAAGGGTGTGTGTGGGGTGACGATTAGGAAGAAAAGTTTAAAAGACTCATCAGGGAGGTAATAATGAATAAAAGGCTGTAAAGCCACACTGTACATGGCTGGCATCTGAGAAGCGTTGACCTTCGCTGTAGGAAACGATCGAGGTACCACCCAGGACTCAAGAAACACGCGTTTTAATCGCCAGAGTTTGCTATGGGTCAGGCGCACTGCCAAACCCTTTACATGCATCATTTCACAGCAACCCTGAGAGGCAGGAGCTTGGATTATGTCCGTTTCACAAATGGGAAAATCCAGGGCTGGAGAGCCTAAGCCACTTGCTCAGTCAGGGTCCCGCCGTTAGTAGGGGTTCAAGCCTGGATTCACATTCACAGTGTCTGACTAACTTATTTGAAGAACGGGCTTTTCAGAGGGCCTTGCTTGCAGCTGTTCCAGGAGCGTGAAACTTGCATTTCCCCTTCCTCATGAAATGAACGAAGTCTGGCCAAATGTTTTGGCCAGAGTCTTGTTCCTGGCATCCCTATCACCTGGGCTGAGAATCATTTGCACGGCCCCAGCAAATCCAGATGTTGGAGGTCAAAAGAGCAAGCCACAGGTCCATCAGTGGAGTGATGGGCCTCCCAAGCCCAGCAATGAAGAGGGGATTCTCAGCTGTGAACGTGTGTGTTGGCTTCCTCATGGAAGTCTCTCAGGCTAATTAAATAACCATGACTGGTTGGCACTTTCCCACAACTTCACTCAGAGGCCACGCAAGGACCTGTTTTTACCTGAGAAGACAACCTTACCAACCTTTGTGCTCAGAAAAGAAAGCAGGCCTCTCCGGGAGCAATGGGAATGCATTTCAGGACAATGAGGGGCCTCCATAGAGACAGAATCCAGTCGACGGTTCTTACTTACCATCTTTGGATAAATCTGCGTTGTACATTCTGTCCATTCTTACTCCTCATCCTCCACACAGCTGCTGGGATTGTTTTTTTTTTTTTTGAGACGGAGTTTCGCTCTTGTTACCCAGGCTGGAGTGCAATGGCGGGATCTTGGCTCACCGCAACCTCCGCCTCCTGGGTTCAGGCAATTCTCCTGCCTCAGCCTCCTGAGTAGCTGGGATTAAAGGCATGAGCCACCGTGCCCAGCTAATTTTTTGTATTTTTAGTAGAGACGGGGTTTCACCATGTTGGCCAGGATGGTCTCGATCTCTTGACCTTGTGATCCACCCGCCTCGGCCTCCCAAAGTGCTGGGATTACAGGCTTGAGCCACCGTGCCTAGCCAGGATTGGGTCTTTAATGCACACATCATGGCACCTTTCAGCTAAAAAATTCCTTCACGACGCCCTCTTTCCTCTAGCAGTATTTGGCATCAACAAGACCGCATGATCCCTCAACAGAATTCCGGAAAAGATCCTGAGAACATATACCTGCAGCAACCATTATATGTAGACTGGATAGACATGCTAACGGGTCCTGTACACACAGATCTTTTATAAAATTCTTAGATACATTTACCCAAAGCTCATTGGCGGTGGCTTTCCCCTGTTCTCCCAGTTAGCTTTAGAAATAAACACAGCCCAACCAAATAAGAACAAGCAAAAGCTATTTATTCAGAGCTTGCCATAGCAAGGGAGTCAGCCAGCATCACTCGTGTTTTGGCAGAGACTCAGAGGTAGATGGAGGAGAGGAAAACCTTTATTGCAGAAGAGAAAGAAGACTCCGGGTGTGCTCTGCTTGGAGCTGCTGTCGTGGGGAACCTGAAGGTGGGATAATTGGAAGTGGGCATCTTCTGTGATCTGGCAGGGGTGTCTGTTTAGCTTTCTTTGGTTTATCCCCAGTTGGAAGCAGGGACAAAAATTTTAGGGAAGCTGTCGGTTATTTGAACCCTGGGCATTTGGGACTGATTGTTACAGGGGCTGTTGCTTGGCTTCCTGAGCCAGTTGCTACATATAGTGGCCAGATTTCCTACAAGTCTGATTTCCAGCGAGCAGGCTGGTGCCCTGGGCTGGTTCCTGTAGAGAATGTTGGGCTGGTGGCTGCAGATTGTTGGGTCAGGGTTCTGTCTTTATATAGAGTTTGGTCACTGCCTGTACATTCAGTCTCTCCGGTAAATGTGTAAACCTAGAGAGATCACATGACAATCTTGGCTTCTCATTTATGTTTACAATTACTGACAGGTGACAATTAGAAGGGACACAAATTACATGCATTGATTTACTTAACAGTTTGAAATGAGTTAAGAAATTCTATAATGTGTACACAATCAATCTTAAATACCATGATGCATGTAAAAGTGTTCATCAGGATTGTATGTATGTGTTTACGAACATTCATGCTCTTAATAGAATTGTTTCATTCATTTTGAGCATTTTGTTTTTGTTCTGAGACAGGGTCTTGCTCTGTTGCCCAGGCTGGAGTGTAGCGACATGATCACAGCTCACTATGGCCTCCATCTCCTGGGTTCAAGTGATCCTCCCACCTCAGCTCCCAGGTAGCTGGGACTACAGGCACACACCACCACACCCAGCTAATTTTTACATTTTCTGTAGGGATAGGGTCTTGCTATGTTGCCCAGGCTGGTCTCAAACTCTTGGGCTCAGGCAATCCTTCGCCCTCCGCCTCCCAAAATGCTGGGATTACAAGCATGAGCCACTGAGCCCGGCTGAGTATTTATTTATGAAATCAAAAGTTTGAGAATTTTAAGAATAAGATACATAAGAAACTGATAAAACCATAGATGAAATGCTAATACAATAGGAGAAAGGAGATAAGGTAGCTCACTGGTTCTCAAAGTGTGGCTCCTGAATCAGCGGCATCAGCCTAATTTGGGAATTTGTTAGAAAAGCAAATTCTCAGGCCCTACTAATGATCTACTGAATTAGAAACTCTGAAAATGACCCCAAGCGGTCTGTATTCGAGTAGCCCTCTGGTTGGTTCTGATACACATTAATATTAAGGACCACAAAATTAGATTAATGCATAAAATTGTAACTTCATGGCAATAGATGATAATGATGATGATGATGATGATGATGCTGATTTTGCTTTTTTTTCTGAGACAGAGTATGTTGGACAGACTCTGTTGGACAGGCTGAGTGCAGTGTTGATTACAGCTCACTGCAGCCTCAACCTCCCCAGCTCAAGCAATCCTCCTGCCTCAGCCTCCTGAGTAGCTAGGACTACAGGCATGTGCCACTATGCCTGGTTATTTTTTTATTTTTTGTGATAAGGGCTCTTGCTATGTTGCCCAGGCTGGTCTTGAACTCCTGGATGCAAGTGATCTTCCCACCTTTGCCTCCCAAAGTGTCGGGATTATAGATGTGAGCCACTGAGACTGGCCGACAATAGATTATTGATCAGGAACATAGGAGAAAGACGAGGACATTTAGGAAGAAAAGAGAAAGGGTACAATATATGCCTGATTAAATAAAAAGCAGGAGCATCTGATAAAACGGGCCCACAAGTTATAACCACACTGGAAATATGTACTGTGGAAACTGTACTTCAATGCTAAGCCTCACAAGATAAGATATGAGGGAGGGAGGGGGGGAGAGAGAGAGAGAGAGAGAGAGAGAGAGGGAGGGAGGGAGGGAGGGAGGGAGGGAGGGAGGGAGAGAGAGGGAGGGAGGGAGGGAGGGAGGGAGGGAGAGAGAGGGAGGGAGGGAGGGAGGGAGGGAGGGAGAGAGAGAAAAGAAAGATGCTGGGGAGAAGAGTAACCACTTGGAATAGACACATTCATATTTTATTTATATCTCTGAGGAGAACACTGTGTGTTTTGCTGGGTGCAGCTATTTTTCAAATGTCTATAAATTTGATTGGGTTGAACAAAGTACAAATTAATTTAAATGCATCACTGAACTTACGATGACTTTTGCTGTGATGTGTTTTCTCAGTCAATTTGCACTGCCATGAAATCTCTGAACACTGAAAAGGGGTCTCCCTATGTAAAGCAGTTGTAGACCAGTGGCCTGTAGGGTAACGTCTAAACTTATCAGCAAGGTCTGTCCCTAAGTGTCTTGTAAGTTATCCTTCCTCGTTTCAATAGGTTGGGTCATCTACTGACTGCTCATTCACTTGTATCTTACAGCAATATCAAGTCACTTGATTTTTTTTTTTTTTGAGATGGAGTCTCCTTCTATTGCTCATGCTGGAGGGCAGTGACACAATCTCAGCTCACTGCAACCTCTACCTCTTAGGTTCTAGTGATTCTCCTGCCTCAGCCTCCCAAGTGGCTGGGACTACAGGTGCACACCACCATGCTCATCTAGTTTTTTTTTATTTAAAAAATTAAAATTTTTTTTTTTTGCATTTTTAGCAGATACTGGGTTTCACCGTATTGGCCAGGCTGGTCTTGAACTCCTGACCTCGTGATCTGCCCGCCTTGGCCTCCCAAAGGGCTGGAATTACAGGTGTGAACAACTGTGCCTGGCCACTTGATGTTCTTAAAATTCGGCAGGTTTTGTTTCTTTTACTGATGAACTCCTACATATCTATTAAGTAAACAATGTACTGCTTGAGTGAGGCCACCATGTGTTTTTTTCTCTATATGCACAGGACCCAGCTTAATGCCTGGCTCAGTTAATGCTAAACAAATATTTATTGAGTATTCATTTACCACTTAGACAAATTATACTTGTTATTTATCTAAAAGGTGTGCTTATTTGTTAAGTAAGACATGAGAGGGCTTGCATGTATCCTTTACTTGTTCTTTGCAGCTTGCCTATACAAAGTTGTTTGCTATTGATGAGTCGGTAAATGAGAAACAGAAAACAAAAACAGCAACAAAATCACAGTGAAGGAAAAAGAAAATCAATCAACAAAAACCTAGGCTAATGCTGTGGTTACTATTTATCATGGCATTTAGCTTTGAGCTTCCTGGCAGTCTAGGCAAAAAGGAAAAGATTGGGTTACATAAGCCAGTTTGACTAATGAATCACAGTAGTTTATCAAGAGAGATACATGGTTTTACACAAGGAATTTACTCTATAGGTTCCTATGTTATGAACATCAATAAAGTGTTAGATTAGTAGCTATAGAGAATATTTATTTGTTCATTCTTCAAATATTCTTTGGGCATTTGCTCTTTCCTAGACATTGTGCGGATATTGGGCCACAGAAACCAATGGTACGTTCACATTCTACAGGAGGAGAGAGAAAGGTGGATTCATACAGTAGAGAGTGATACAGTCCATGTTAGAAGGAAAGTCGGGAGGCTCTAGGATCCTGAGGCAGGAACTTTGGCTGTGGTTGAGAAAGTAAGGCTTTGGGGAGGAGATGACATCTGAGCTGAGTTTTAAAGAATGAGTTGGGTTGGCCAGATGAAGGGGTGTCATAGGAGAGAGAACATCAAGTGCAAAGTTTTGGAGGAATGAAGCATGGTGTATAGTGTACCACTGCATGATGCAAGCAATTCAATAACACTAGGGTGTTTGGCAGTAGTGGAAGCAGGTGAAATTGACAAGGTAAACAAGCAAGTGCCACACCATAAATCATCCCCAATGACACCAAAGGACCTTGGTCTTTGGGTTCTGCAGGGCAGGGCAAGGGGGGCTATAAAATAATTTAAATAAAAAAGTGACATAGTCTAAGTTATGTGTTTAAAGATGAAGAAATGCTCCTTATGCCATCTCTCCTTAGTCCCCCACCGGGGCCCAGCTTTGCTCTGTAGACAATCTGCACTGGTCCTAAGTTTCTTTGCTACGAGGCCAAGCACTTTCAAAACACTGAAGCCTGAGCTGACATCAATTATGCTGAAAGGGGGAAAATTAATTAAAAGTTTTCGAAGGGCCGTGTTCTGTATTCTTCTCTATTTTCGTGTTATCAGCAACGCTGCCTTTTCTCCTGGCTGGGAGTTATTACAGTATAACATTTTCATGTTGCTTGTAGGGTAATTATGTCAAATATATGGGAGATGATAAGCGGCAGTTTGTATTATTCTGTGATTAATCTCCATACATTCTGGCATTTCAATCTGGCCTAAGGAGGCTACATTTGCTCTACTCTGGTGCAGAGGGAGGATGTGGGGAAAAGCCGGGAGGATTGGGGAGTTGAGACTGAGGTGATTCTGGTTGGAAATATACCAGTCCCCCCAAAGAACCCACCAACCCCAGGCTCCAATTCCCCTGTTCTTTCCAAGGCTCATTCAGTGTAGTGCTTCTGAGAGTGCACCTCGGTTGCTTATGTACATAGCACACTCCTACCCCCTTTGCTGGCCTTCCCCCATCCCAAACCCACAGAATCAACATTTAGAACGTTATAAAGCCAAGGAATTTGCATTTCCAACTACTCCCTGACAAATCATTCTTACGTATTTAGAATTTTTGAAAAGCAGATCTAGCTCAATCAGGCCCAATCCTTTGCAAACCTGAAATCGGATATGAAAGTTTTTCAGGATGGTGCTGGAAGAGCAGATGTGGGAATTTCAAACCACCTGAGATGACCAAGGGAGACCGTCGCATCTCCTTATCTGGGTCTCTTGAAAAATGTGCAATAGGTGGAATTGGTTTATTGTTACCCAGAGGTAGGATAAGACATCTCTTGTAAGATGTTAAAACAGGGAAAATAACATTTCTTTTTTTTTTGTTGTTGTTTTTGAGATGGAGTCTTGCCCTGTTGCCCAGGCTGGAGTGCAATGGTTCAATCTCAGCTCAATGCAACCTCTGCCTCCCTGGTTGAAGATTCTCTGGCCTCATCCTCCGGAGTAGCTGGGATTACAGGCGTGCGCCATCATGTCCAGCTAACTTTTTGTATATTTAGTAGAGCTGGGGTTTCACTATGTTGGCTAGGCTGGTCTTGAACTCCTGACCTCGTGATCCACCCACCTCAACCTCCCAAAGTGCTGGGATTACAGGCGTGAGCCACAGCACCCAGCCAAAAGAATATTTCAGTAGAGGTTCTAGACACACACTTTGGGAATGAGCGCTGTAGTTGGAACAAAGTCTGAAGCGGGAGAAATCTTGGCACAGGAAGTAGAGGGGTGCCTGGTTTCACATCCTCCTTGGTCACAGGATCTCCCGCCCTGAATCATCTTCAACATCTAAACCAGGGAGGGTGATGGTGGATGACCTCTCCAGCAAGCACAGTGCTATTCTGTGGCTGCATTTCAACCTAATGTGAGGGTTCCTTTTCTAGATCACCATGCTGTCCTGATGAGAGCTGCCTCATGGGGTGGCGGATCCCTCAGAGGTAAAGTTTGTATCGGGCCACTGTGCTACATCACTCTAAGCCATTCCGGTTGGGGCCAGACCCTTTTGATCCTCGCAAGCCTGACCTCCTGACTCCTGCAGAATTCCAGAATCTTCCCAGTTCCCAAGTGGAATCCTCTGCCAAATAACCCCCTACACAAACAGGCGAAAAATATTGTAGCTTATGTTAGGTTCTCTTTAGTCTATGATTTATTGATGGAGAATATGAAATTTTCATTAAAACAGACTGCTGTTTCTCCCTCATTTGTCACATTTCTAATTTGTATTTGAAAACATTAATAAAACTGACACAATTAATTATTTTTCAAAATGTCAAATATGTTGAAGATGTGGGACTAGAATGAAGCTTCATGTTGTAGCAGAAGGAGGCACTGGTTCAAGAAAATGATCTCTTGGTTACATTGAGCTCTTTCCCTTCCTGAACCTTATGGTCAGATAAACTGTCTCTGATCTCTTAATAGATATCACTGTTTACAAAGTACTTTCTTTTTTTTCTTTTTCTTTTTTTTTTCTGAGATGGAGTTTTCACTTTTGTTGCCCAGGATGGAGTGCAATGGCGTGATCTCGGCTCACTGCAACCTCCCTCACCTGGGTTCAAGCGATTCTCCTGCCTCAGCCTCCTGAGTAGCTGGGATTACCGGCATGTGCCACACACCTGGCTAATTTTGTATTTTTAGTAGAGACAGGGTTTCTCCATGTTGGTCAGGCTGGTCTTGAACTCCCAACCTCCGGTGATCTGCCTGCCTCAGACTCCCAAAGTGCTAGGATTACAGGTGTGAGCCACTGTGCCTGGCCAAAGTACTTTCTTTTTTAAAAATCCTGAGATATTATCCAGTAGTGCTTAGGGAGGTCCTGGTTTATGTCTGTGGTCTTAGTATTGTTAATAATGTACCCCGGGATTGTCCTCATTTGTATGACAAAGTGTATCAGGTTCTGAGTCTAAGACTGTAAGGGCTTTTGAGTTGACATAACTGGCTCACGTCCTTGGTAACCATGTGACCTCTCTTTGGCCTGTTTCCCCATTTGTAAAATGCAGCACATAATAGCACCACCTTCACGTTATTGTCATGGGTTTAGATGATATGATACAGTATGCATGGCATATAACAAGAGATCAATACATGATGCCGCCACCATATTCGTGACTATTATTATCATTAGACCCTGCCTGGGGCTGGTCCAGACTTTGCTCTCAGCCTCACCTCACTTTACACCTCCTGTTGCAGCCTCTGTCTAGCAGCAAGGGACTTCTTTCAGTTCTATGTGTATGTCTCTGCCGCGGGGACTTTGTACCTGCTGCTTCATCTTTTAACCTGATCGCATCTCAGCTCAAACATTATTCCCCAGGGAAGCCTGCCCAGATCTCTCTCATCAGGTCAAGTCCTCCTATTGTCAGCTCTTGAAACATCCTACATCTCTTTTCTATAAAAACTTTCATTGTAAAAAATTAGCAGGTACCTGTGTGATTCTTTGGTTTATGTCCATCTCTCCTACCAGTCTGTAAGCTCTGAGAAGACAGGAGCTGTGTCGGTCTTTGTTTACCACTGGTTCTCAGTACCTGGTGGAATGCTGGGCTATCGTGAGTGGTCAATAACAATTCGTTGAATGAGTGAATTGAATCTCACTGCTTTCTGACTCATCAGTTCTACCTCATCTGTTCCTGTCAACTCCCGAGTCTCCCCGTCGTTTTCCGTATCGTTCACTGACTATCCATCCTTGGATAAAATGGGTGCTATTATAACAGTAATAAAAGCTGAGATCTTCAGAGTACTTGCTATATACCACATATTTTACTTGCATTATTTCTCTGAAGACTTATGATAATCTGACGAATTCAATGCAGTCATCACCACCCACATTCACAGATGAGGAAACTGATGCTGAGGTAATGATACCCAGCAGGTGAGTGACCAGCTGGGATTCCTGCACAGGTGGCTTGACTCCAGGGCTCCTGCCTCTACTGAGACTGTTCTATTCCTCCTATGAACTGTTCTATGAAAAAGTAGTTCATTACCTTATCCTCAATCTCTAGCCAAGTGCCTGAAACAAGGAGTATTCAGTAACTTGAAGTTTGAAAGAATAAATAAATTCTGATTATTAAATTACCACATTTATTGCCTGGTCCTGTGGCTCAAGCCTGTAATCCCAGCATTTTGGGAGACTGAGGTGGTCGGATGGCCTCAGTCTGGGGTCAGGAGTCCGAGACCAGCCTGACCAACATGGTGAAATGCCATCTCTACTAAAAATACAAAAATTAGCCAGGCATGGTGGTACGTACCTGTAATCCCAGTTACTGCAGAGGCTGAGGCAGGAGAATCACTTGAATCGGGGAGGTGGAGGTTGCAATGAGCTGAGATTGTGCCACTGCACTCCAGCCTGGGTGACAGAGCAAGACTCTGTCTAATAAATAAATAAATAGCATATTCGTGAGTTGTAATTTTTTTTTTAGTTACTTCCTTTTTTTTTCTTTTTTAAATTTAGGTTTCTGTCACAATCTGGGTATCTCATGGAACATGTGACCTATATTAACGTCTGTCTTGCTTGTGGAGGCGGATAAATATTTAAGGATCCTTGGGCCCATTGTGCACAGGGTGCTTCCAGCGGGTACAACCCGGAATTCCAGGATGGGATCTGGAAGAGTGAAGGCTCAGGGGTCATTTTCCTTGGAGAAGGGAATTGAGGTGTAGGAGGTTGGAAGGAAATGGTGGTATGAGGCTGCTGGGAAGATCGGTCCAGGCATCTGAGCCTGCTTGTACAAGGCAGAGCCCTCCTCTGGGTCTGATGAGGGATGGGAGAGAGAAGGAGACTTTGCGGAGCTGAAGAAATCACTTGGGCCAGGGGCAGGTGTTTTGCGTAAGTGCGTCTTGGGTTGGGATTACGCTTCCAGCTTCTCTACCCTCCCACCCTTCAATTCCCTTTTCAGAGGAAAAGAATACCGGAATCTTGAGTCTTCTAGATCCCATTCTGGGATTCCAGATTATATCAGCTGGAAGCACTGTGAGTGCAGCTGGCCCAGGAATCCTCAAACATTTCTTCAGCACTGCATACAAGGCAGACATTGTTCATACGTTCATATAGGTCACATGTTCTGTGGCCATGCCCAAACTGAAAAAAGGGGAAGTAACTAAAAAAAATCGCAACTCACAGATATGCTATTTAATGATCAGAATTTATTTATTCATGTGAACATCAAGTTATGGAGTACATATTTATTGAGCTCCTTATATTCCAGGCATTTGATTGGAGATCGAGGATTCAGTGATAAACTGTTTTCTCATAAGTCACAAATAGATACATTATAAATGATAGAACTTAAATATAACACAAATGTATCTACTGTTTTAAAATTAAATACATACATACAAACCCATCCGCAATGAAGTATTTATAACATAAAAACACAGCACACACATTCTTTGTCTAGGTTCATACAATCATATTGTCCAAACTTCCATGGGTACAATAGGGTACACGATGACACTTCTCTCTTCTGCCTCAGGTCTCTGTCTGCCCACTGGGTTATCTCTCAGCACAGCCAGCACCATCAACTCTTTGGCCTCCCCTCCAGAGCAAATACGTTTATCTTTTGTTTTGGAGACGTGATCTTGTTCTGTCACTCAGGCTACAGAGCAGTGGCAGGATTGTGGCACACTGCAGCCTTGCTTTCCTGGGCTTCCGTGATGCTCCTACCTCAGCCTCCTGAGTAGCTGGGACTACAAGCATGCACCACCATGCCCAACTAATTTTTTTATTTTTTTTTTATAGAGACAGAGTCTCACCATGCTACTCAGGCTGGTCTTGAACTCCTGGGCTCAAGCAATCTGCCTGCCTTGGCGTCCCAAAGTGCTAGGATTACAGGTGTAAGCCTCAGAGCACAAATGTTTAAATACTGCCACCCCGACCCTGAGACACCCTTCTTTTTCATTTCCCTCTTGTTATACACAAATGGGAGCAAAGTAAACAGTGTTCTAACCTTGCCTTTTATACTTATACCTATCTGGGAGGTGGTTCATATCAGTATACAAAAAGCTTTCTTGTTCTTCTTTACAGCTGCTTTTTGATAGCTCCACGGATGTCAGTGGTGAATTATTAACAGTAAATCAATAGAATGGAAAACTTCTGCAGGGCTTTGATGTCATGGAAAGAAGTTCCCGGTGTAAAACATAATGGGGGAGAAAACCAGGTTGTAGTTTTCACACCACGCGGTATTATCATGGTTATGAAAAACAGAATCTATATGTGTATGTGAATAGCTAGATGAATTGGGAGGAAGGTTTATTAAAATATTAGCATCAGTTATATCCCAGTGGTAGATTTACTATCATATATATATCATGTGTATATATACATAATATCTACATATTGAGACAGAGTCTCGCTCTGTTGCCCAGGCTTGAGTGCAATGGCGCCACCTTGGCTCACTGCAACCTCTGCCTTTCGGGTTCAAGCCATTCTCTTGCCTCAGCCTCCCAAGTAGCTGGGACTACAGGTATGCGCCATCATGCCTGGCTAACTTTTGTATTTTTAGTAGAGACGGGGTTTCACCATGTTGGCCAGGCTGGTCTCAAACTCCTGACCTCAGGTGATCTGCCCACCTTGGCCTCCCAAAGTGCTGGGATTACTGGTGTGAGCCACTATTCCCGGCTTGTTTTTGTTTTTTGAGACAGGATCTCGTTCTGTTGCCCAGGATGGAGAGCAGTGATGCAATCACAGCTTCAACCTCCTGAGCTCATGAGATGTTTCTGCATTAGCCTCCCAAGAAGCTGGGGCCACAGGCATGTGCCACTGTGCCCAGTTAATTCTTAAATTTATTATTTTTTGAATTGTACTTTAGGTTCTGGGGTACATGTGCAGATCATGCAGGACCGTTGCATAGGTACATACATGGCAAGGTGGTTTGCTGCCTTCACCCCCCCCGCCACCTATATCTGACATTTCTCCCCTCATTATCCCTCCCCAATCTCCCCATCCCCGCTGTCCCTCCCCTAGGCCCCCAGCCCCACTGACTGCAGTGTGTGACGTTCCCCTCCCTGTGTCCATGTGTTCTAATAATTCTTAAATTTTTTTTGTATGGGGTCTCATCTTCTTGCCCAGACTGATCTCCAACTCCTGGGCTCAAATGATCCTCCCACCTTGGCCTCCTAAAGTGATGGGATTACAGGTGTCAGCCACCACACCTGTCCTGTATTTTTAATAAAACTGAAAATGTGATTCCTACAGCCATGACAAAGGAAATATTATCTTTGTTTTGAAACAAACAAGTGCCCTTCACACCTGCTCTGCCTTTTACCACTGCCTTAGGATGGATAATCAGACCATGAGGGATGGTGATTCCCAGTGCCTCAACTGTGAGTCTTCTCCTTTTGCTTAGCTCAATGCCTGGAACATGATGAAGACTTGGAAGCAGAAAACCCAGAACAAACAAACAAACAAACAAACAAACAAACAAACACACAACAACAACAACAACAAAGAAAAAGAAAAAGAACAAGCATCTGAACTGAAGGCAGCAAGAGTGGCTTTGTCAGAGGAGCCTTCGAATCTATTTTGTTTTAGCAATTCATTACAGACTTCATTACTGGAGCTGATTTCAGTAATAAAATAGTTGTGACTCTCCCCATTGCTAATGTTGAGATACTGAGGTTGCAAGCCTTCACCCAAGTCGACCTTCTCATTTTAGAGACGAGGATGTTTGGTTTTTGAAGAAGACGTCGAGGCGTGGTGAAGTTAGCTATGTAGAAATTATTATATGAAAAGCTTTCAAAACATACAAGTACCTGGGAGCTAAAAATAATAAAATGGGTTATTAGAGATGAAAAAGTTGGGATTCAGAGCCTGTTTCAAACCCTTCATTTTTTTTTTTTTTTTGAGATAGAGTCTCGCTCTGTCCCCCAGGCTGGAGAGCAATGGTGTGATCTTGGCTCATTGCAACCTCTGCCTTCCAGGTTCAAGTGATTCTCCTGCCTCAGCCTCCCGAGTAGCTGGGATTACAGGTGCATGCCACCACACCTGGCTGATTTTTATATTTTCAGCAGAGATGGGGTTTCACCATGTTGGCCAGGCTGGTCTCCAACGCCTGACCTCAGGTGATCTGCCCGCCTCGGCCTCCCAAAGTGGTGGGATTACAGGCATGAGCCACAACGCCCTGCCCAACCCCTTTAATTTTGATGCTTTTGTCTTTCATTTTGACCGTGAAGACTTGAGAATACCCTTGTTCAGGATCAAACCAGAGCCAGGGCTAAAACCTGGGTATTATGATTCTTAGCTCTGGAACTTTCTTCAACGTTGTGTTCTACATACCCTAGGCAGCACATGAAAGATGGCCGGGCTCCCTACGCAGTGAGCCTTGCATACCTTCACCTTTATTTGACTTGATGAGAATGATGCAGGAACCAAAATTTGCAGGTGACGTTCCCACGATGAAGGATTTGCTGCGATGCCACATTCATCACAGAACTCATAAGAGCAGTGCCTACAGTTTGGAAATCCTTTTTCCTTGACAAATGATATATTTCATTTATTTCCCATGATCTTCTTGCATTATTTCAATATTATTAATACTTGGCAAATATATTAAAAAAGTAATAAACTGGCAATTATGATTGTGCTATGGACCCCAAACTGCAATTATTCACTACGTTTCAATTATTAACTTCCCTTCAAATGTCTTTCAGCGAAGATTGTAAGAGGAAAAAAAAAATCCCGATGAAGCTCTGTACCCTGCTTCCTGGAGATCTATGTTTCACTCTGATTTGACGTTTTTCTGATTTATTTGCTATCTCAGGGATAGAGGAATCAAAATAATAATAAAAAAGTCCTCACTACTTAATAAACAATAACCATCAACACCTTATATTTATATAGAGCTTTTTAACCCTTCCTAGTGCCTGAGTATGACTGCATTTTAAAACAAGACTCATGAAGTATGTGGCTCCAATAAGTGGCCCTATTTATTAATGGGGGACACAGAGACACATCAGAGACTGGGCACAGAAGACACTCAGATGGTGAGACTTCCCGCCACCCACACCCCTTCACCACCACTCCCCACCATAGCATCTCAGCACCAGCCCCAGTTCCAAGGCAAATCTTGACCTAAGGAGAAAGTCAATCACTGAGACTGATGGAAAGGGTGATGATGACAGGAGTAGCTGTTCTCTGAACTTGTACCGGGACCTAAGTGCTGGGCACAGGTTACTTTGTCTAATTTTCCCAAGTTCCCAATGGGGAAGACACAGTAATAATTCCACTTTATGGAAATCTTGGGAGAGTTGCCCAAATGCCCACAGCTAGTATCTAGGAGTACAATGACAGCAAATGATAACCATGATGATAGTTGCATGAATTCAACGTTGACCATGTGCTAAGTACATTTGTAGACTTTATAAACGAGAATCCTGAGGATCAGAGGACTTGCTCCAAGTCAGTAACAACCAGCATGCTGCTCACCTCTCCACTGGCACCTCTGCCTTCAGCTCCCACCAAGCACGTGTGTGTCATCCCATCTGATGTACCACCCCATTCCTATTCTTCCTTTCACTGCCAAAGGAAAAGTAGTGATGGGAGCAGGAGAGAGGGATGTCTATGGATGTAGTTGCCTTGGAGAGATCCTCCCACCAGAATTTGGCTCACGATTAGCCCTCAAAGCAATTCTACACCCTCCACCTGCTCCCACTTCTCTCATTATCCCTGTAGGAGTACGATAAATGATAGCTATAAAGGACATGAAGAATTCCTTTTTCTTTTCAAATAAGCAAATTGCATTAAATTTTAATGATGGTCATTATGGACTGGTTTGTCTTTGGCACTGAAGCAAGTCCTCTGGTCCCCTTTGAAGAGTTACATTTGCACAGATTAATTATCTGCAATTTTGTCCGGCACGTCTTTATCTCAGTCATCACACTGCGAAACCTTGTTCCCATCTGGGCAGAGCTCAATGATATAGCACTTTGGCCTTTAAAATATGCACAATAAATATTTTAGATTTTCTGATGAATGACTTGCTCTCATGGCAAGGCTGCAGGGATAGAGTTTTGCAGGGACAGAAGGAGGAAGAAGTGGAGCAAAACTCAAAATGAGAGTCACTCTCAGGCTTCACAAAGAGGTGCCGGGTGCCAGGCAGAAGGGGTGGCTTTCCTGGTCAGACGTCACTGCACATCTGGAGTCACACTGGAGTTGCTTTCTGAAATGCCTATGTCCTTCTTCTTGACAGGGGTCACTTTCCTGGGTTGACTCTCTTCCAAGGAGCACATTTAATCTTCCCAATCTCAGGAGCCCACCTCTGAGACCAAAGTTTCTCCTGAAAGAAATGTGCAATTTGATGTAAGCTGGTCCATAGAAAACTCAGTAAAGCAACCAATGAAACATCCAAGGTAACAACTGAATAGTTCATGGGACACTCAGTTGAATAGTCTGTGGAACCCTCCGTGAAATGATCGATGTAACATTCAATTGGTACTGTGTACTCCATTCATTCAACAATTCAATTTCCCATAAATCATCCACTTGGTCCTTCAAAGCTCTGGACTAGATCATGCCATTTACCTTTTAAAAATATTCCTTGGTTTCCTATTACACTTAGAATAATATACTAACTCCTGACCATGTACTTAAGGCTCCGACATGAATCATAACCACCCCACCCACTCATCGCCCCTCATAATACTCCATCCACACAGGCCTTTGATCATCTTCCATGAACTCACAGAGCATGTTTCTGCACCAGGACCTTGACACTGGCTCCTCTCTCTTCCCAGAATACTCTCCCTTGGGATCTTTCCATGGTTGGCTTCTTGCTGTCATCCAGGTCTCAACTCAAATGTTCTATCAAATGTCTGAGCACATATTCTTGCACTGAGCTAAGGGAATCCCTTCATCTCAACCATTCTCCACCAATTACTTCATCAACTCTCATCCCTATTTGAACTTGTCTGCTTTGTTTCCATGTGCTTTACTTGTTGATTATCTGCTTCCAGTTCAATATAAGCTCCATAAAGGTAAGGACTTTATTTATGTTGTTCGTCATGGTATCCCTACTGCTTAGAATGTGGCTCATCACAGTGTGATTGCACAGCAAACATCTGTTGAATGAATGAATATTTCTTGAGCACTAATGACTTGCAGGTTGTATGCTGAGCACCTGGAATACAGCACTAAATGAGACCCGTGGTTTTCTTTAATGGACCCCTTTACATGCAATAAGATATTTGGCTGTTCACTTTTCATGGCCTGGGATAGCAGCTCTGGGAGGCAAACGCACCCAGACAGGACTGATTGGTGTCTAATTTTGGTCATGATACTAGGGTCAGGTTCAGAAGTCCTAGAGGTTTTAGCATTGAAAGAATTTTTAGGGATCACGACATCCAAATGTCCCTATTTATTTATAAGTCCCAGCAAGAGCATGTGCTGTGGACAAGTTTACACAGAGAGTTAAAGGCAGAGTGAAAATTAAAATGTATGACTTTTGGCTCCAAGAGTTCATTCAATTTTATTGTCTCTATAGTAGAATCTGGGTTCTGAGCAGCCTACACATTGTTTTAAAAGAAAAATTTATACTAGCACAATCCAATTAAAACCCATCACATCAAGATCTGTGTGTTGGAGCTGAATCCCAAGTAGTACCAGAAAAGACCTTACTAGGGGCACTGGCATCAGATAAGCATTCCCACTGGCTCTTCCATAAGCAGTCCACCATTCCATTCTTTCTTCCAACGGATTTTCAGTGCCTCTCTTTTACTAGGACACAAAAATAGCTGGAGTTGCTACGAATTCAACTTTACTTCTCATCTACATGAGGTAGGTTCTCTGTCTCATTACAGAGGTATCTGCCAAGAGAATGTTCCTCATTTCTAGTTCACAGAGAATTCTACAGCATTTTCCATTAAATATCTGATTGACAATACCTCTGAGTGCTCACAGATTCTTCAGTTTACCCATGGACTATTACATTATTCATTTCATTGAGGGTTCCACAGACTATTCAACTGAGTGTCCCATGAATTATTCAACTGTTATCTTGATATCTTGAATGTTACTGGTCACTTCATTGAGTTTTCCATGGATGAGTGCATCGAACATCGCACATTTCTTTCAGCAGGAACTTTGCTCTTAGATGGGGTTCCTAAGATTGTGAAGGTTTTCTGCATGGCTCAAGAGATCCTTCTACCTCTGTTATCCTGTGGTGGCAGAACCCTTCAGTGCCCACTCCTTGAGGAAAACCAACATGGTTTCCCTTGTGATAACTCTCACGGCAGTTTCAAATGTGGCCATAAAAAGCAGTACTTGATTTCCTAGCTGAAACACTTCTTTTTCCAGTGTCCCAAGGAGGGGGTTGGAATGGGATAAGTTATGTGTTGTGGTTTTAGGCATTAATGAATCTGAGAAACTAAATTATTGAATTTTGCAATGCAAATTATATTTCGAACAGAAATTCTTCATTTCTGAATGCTAAAGACTCATAAAGAATGTCAATGGTTTATGAATTAGGCCATTAGCATGCAATTTGTGATTCAAACAGCACACCAGCACTGTGTAATAAGTAACTATATAAAGAGTAGTGTTGTTGTCTACATTTTCAAAATATTTTGCTTAATGCATTAGAAAGTTTTCAAAAGGCTGTAATGGGTCTCCCTTCCTTCCTCACCCCTCCCTCCCTCCCTCCCTTCCTTCTTCCCTCCATCCTTGTTTTTGAGACAGAGTCTCACTCTGCTGCCCAGGCTGCAGTGCAGGTGCACGATCTTGGCTCACTGCAACCTCCACTTCCCAGTTCAAGCCATTCTCCTGCCTTAGCCTCCTGAATAGCTGGGATTACAGGCATATGCCATCAAATTCTGCTAATTTTTGCATTTTTAGTAGAGCTGGGGTTTCTCCATGTTGGCCAGGCTGGTTTTGAACTCCTGGCCTCAAGCAATCCACCTGCCTCGGCCTCCCAAAGTGCTGGGATTATAGGCGTGAGCCACTATGCCCGGCCCCTCCTTCTTTTCCAGACTTCCTTCCCAACCCCAATTCTCTCCCTCCCTCCCATCCTTCTCTATTGGTTAACTACATTCCCCTCCCTCCCTCCCTTCATCCCTCCCACTTTCCTTCTTCCCGCCTTCTTTTTCTCCTCCCTCCCTCCCTTGCTGTCTTCCTTTCTCTCTCCTTCCCTGTCTCCTTCCTTCCTTCTCTATCATTCTCCTTCCACTGGCTACACCAGCTATTACTCCTGTGCTTCACAGTCTAATTTTTGCCAGGTTAGATTATTGGAGCTGAAAGAGTTTTAAGAACCAATCTAGACTAGTCCCACTCATTTTATAGATGGGAACTCCAAGACCCAGAGAGTGAGTCATGTCCAAGGTGCCACAGGGATAGAGCCAGGTGGAGCCAGGTCTCTGCAATACTCACCCCCTCAGTAGACTCCATCATGCCAGTGAGCAATTGACTCATCTCAGACACCTTCCTGAGAGTGGGTTTGCATGGAGGGAGAGAGATTAGGGCACTGGCTCTCAGGTGAGATTAGAGGGTGGGAAAGAGGTGAGAAAGTGGAGGCGAAAGGAAGTGGCAGGAAAAAGCTAACGCACATGTCATCAACTGTACAGTTTATTGATTGGGATGACTTGATCTCAAGGCAACTGGGACAGCAAGTTAGAATTGGTGTGGAGTAAAATTTCAGTTCAGTTGAAAAAATAACGTTTCACAGTTTGAACCATCAGTCAAAGAAGGAACTGCCTGGTGAAGTGGTGCGAATTCCAGCACGTAGAGAATTTCAGGTTGAGTGCAAATACTACTTCAGAGAAATGTGAGAGCCCAAAATTCTTCCAGCTAAGTGGTGGTCAATCTTGGCTGCACCTCAGAATCATCGAGGAGAGATTTGAAAGCTCTTTCCATGCTCAAGCCACAGTGTTTGTTGATGAAATCAAAATTTCTGGGTGTGCGACTTAAGGTATCAGAATTTTTTTTTTTTTTTGAGACAGAGTCTTGCTCTGTCGCCAGGCGCCAGGCTGGAGTGCAGTGGCACATCTCGGCTCACTGCAACCTCTGTCTCCTAGGTTCAAGCAACTTTTAAAATTTTTATTTTTTTGAAATGCAATGGTGTGATCTTGGCTCACCGCAACCTTCACCTCCCAGGTTCAAGCGATTCTCTTGCCCCAGCCTCCTGAGTAGCTGAGATTACAGGCATGTGCCACCATGCCAGGCTAAGTTTGTATTTTTAGTAAAGATGGGGTTTCTCCCTGTTGGCCAGGCTAGTCTCGAACTCCCAACCTCAAGTGATCTGCCCACCTCAGCCTCCCAAAGTGCTGAGATTACAGGCATGAGCCACTGTGCCCGGCCCCAGAACTTTTTTAAAAAAGTTTTCTTTTAAGAATTCCAATGTTCAGTTAGGATTCAGAACTACTAGTAAGTCCAGTGGTTCTAAAATTTTAGTGTGCATGAGAAACACCTACGAAGCTAATTATCAGCGTAGGTTCCTGGGTGCCTCTGCCTACCTATGCCAATTCAGTTCATCTGAAGGGGGTCCTGGGAATCAGCATTTGAACAAACAACCCAGATGACACTGATGCTGCTGATCTGAGGACCACAGTTTCACAAACACTCCCTGCCCATTTCTCCATGTGATATTCCATTCTCTTCAACAAATGTCCCTGCTAGTTATCCAGCTGCCCCTTCGCTGCATCCAGCAACGAGGAGCCAATTCCAATAATGGGTTAACTGCACATAAGAGACTTCTGACTCAAGGGCAACCGTCTCAGATAGCTTTGGGGAGTCCTGGTTGGAATCATTTTGCAAGAGCAGTACTCAACCTCTAGCTCCAGGGATGTACACGTAATCCTAGCCTTGAGTGGAAAGCTAGCGCTAAGAGAGAAATAACCTTCATCCAAGTCTAGCTGTTCTCTTCCCATATTGATGGAGGATTTTTGGTCATCCTTGCTTCTCACCAATCCAGCTGCAATCTCTTCCAGGTAGCCGAGAGGCTGAGGATTTTGCTCTCTTCTCCAAATAATTCTCTAAAGTCCTCTTCTGAGAGTGCCTTTCCCACTTTTCAGGAAAGACCTTCAAAATCAATAGTCCTGTTCTCAGCTCTAATGAAATAGACAACTTCTAAAGTCTGCTGGGAATTCCTGCAGCAGCAGTTTTCCAGGAAGATGGCAAATAATAGCATTATTCAAATGACCAGAAGCGAAATAGCCCCCCGACCAAGAGTGCCTTACAAATTCTTACATTCTGTAATGGAGTGTCTTCAGAAGCACGCACAGGGAGGGTGCTCAGTGAGTGATGGCCAGAGGCAAAGAGCTCACCTTGGGCTATGAAATATTCAGAAGTTAACTTAGCACCCTCATGCTTTATAAAGAAGAAGCATCCTCATGCATTTTTAAATTATTTTGTAAATCATGTTGAAGGCTGGCAATGCAGATTTACCACCATGGCTGCGATTTAAATACCAGGTTATCCCCTCATTATGTCAACAGAGTGAAGAGAGAGAGAGTCATTCCCTTGGATCTGTCAAAAGCCTGTTGTGCTCCTCTTTGTGAAAGCATGCCCCCCTCCTCAACACTGCCTTCCAAGAGATGCTCCCCCTTGGTGTGAGAGGTTGAGGAAGGGTGTGATTGGAGGCTTTGAAAGAACTGTGTTTGGGGGAGCAGGTCAGAAGGGGCAGCGGAGTGTTGATGTCTATTAACTAAAAAAGTGTGGTGTGGTGCATGAGCCTTCTGCAGCAGAGTGGGGCAGCAGGGTGAAGTGAGATGCATCTTCCTTCTTTATCAGAACTTACGAATTCCTTCAAAAGAGAGAGAAAGCTTGTGTGTGTGTGTGTTTGTGCATCTTGGGCGAATAAATTCATATCAGAAACTATCAGGAAACTAGGTTGGGCATGCTGGCTCACTTTACTCTTTGGGAGGGCAAGGTGGGCAGATCACTTGAACCCAGGAGTTCAAGGCCAGCCTGGGCAACATGGCGAAATCCTGTCTCTACCAAAACCTAACCTGGTATGGTGGCATGTGACTGTGATTCCAGCTACTTAGGAAGCTGAGGTGCGAGAATAAACTAGAGCCCGGGAGGCAGAGGTTGCAGTGAGCTGAGATCACATCACTGCACTCCAGCCTGGGCAACACAGGGACACCTGGTCTCAGAAACAAACAATCCGACAAACAAAAAGGAGGAAATGATCAGGAAGCTAGAGACCCGGTTTAGGTGATGAGGAGGGTGAAGAAATAACTCACAGAGAGCTCACAGAACCCCTCACTTTGCACCCCGTATTGTGGGGAGACAGGGTCATGGCGTGAATTTGGAATCAGATCTTGTTTAGTAGCTGTTTGCAACTGTGTGGCTTTGGACTAGTTACTAAACCTCTCTGAGCAGTTCCCTTTTCTGTAAAGAGGGGCCCCAAACTACCGCCCTCAATAGTCCCACGTGAGAATAAAAAGACACAGCACAAGAAAGGGGCTTAGAGTATAGTCCCAATGCAGTTTGGCTAAAAACACGCAAAATTCCATGATTTGATTAAAAAAAAAATCTTACCACAGACTAGAAATCTGATTTGGGCTTTACAGATGTTATCTTATTTTCTGCTCACAGCAAAGCCATGAGGAAGTGTCCCTTTTATGCTCATCTCACGAACAAGGGGACTGAGGTTCAGGTAAGCAATAAGCCTCAAAGCACACAGACACTAACAGGCAGAGACAGGATTTGAATTTGGGTGTCCCTGACACCAAAGCTGGAGCTTTGCTGCTTTCCCCTGTTGTCTTCCTTCCCTGGAGGGAAGATCTCACAGCTTTAGGAGCTTGGGAGCTGTGAGGGCCCATGAGTTGAACAGCAAGGGAATGCACATTTATTTATTATTGAGACACAGTCTCACTCTGTTGCCCAGGCTGGAGTGCAGTACGTGGTCTTGGCTCACTGCAACCCCTGCCTCCCGGGTTCAAGCAATTCTCCTGCCTCAGCCTCTCGAGTAGCTGGGAGATGTGGGCCACCATGCCTGGCTAATTTTTTGTATTATTATTATTAGGGACAGGGTTTTGCCTTGTTGGCCAGGTTGGTGTTGAACTAATCTCAAGTGATCTGCCCATCTCTGCCTCCCAAAGTGCTGGGATTATAGGTATGAGCCACTGCGCGTGGCTGGGAATGCACATGTATTAAGCACAGGTTGTATATCTGTCACTAATTAAACACCACGCTGTCTCCATGTGTGGCTCATTCTCCCTGTTTAGGATCTTGATTGCATTGGCAATCCAGTGGAAGAGACAGGGAAAAACACTAGATGTGAATACACTTTATCAGAATGCAAACGATTCTAGGCCTTGAATCCCCACCTGACAAATGAGGGGCTGAGCTTGGTAACCTACAAAACACTTTCCTTTGCAGCTCTACCTCCAGGTAGGGACATTTGTCGAGCTTTGGAATATTAGCTTCATGGAAGGTGAGCTAGTTCTATCCCAGGACCTCTGCACATGCTGGGCTTTCCACCAAAATGCCCTTCCTTACCAGTTGGGCACCCCTGGCTCTTTTTCATCATCAGATCTCACTCTCTGGTGAGAGAGGTCACCCTAGCCAAAGCTGTGCCCCTGTCTCAGACCAAAAGAGGTGAAATGACCTGCCTACAGCAGCACTTCCGGGAAGGGGAAGAGCTGGGCTTGAACCCCGGCAGTCCGCCTTTACCCTCTCAACCACCACCTTAGCATCTCTAACTCTTCCTATGAGTTCACTCCATCTTCTAAGAGTCTACCTCCAACTCCCCTGCCTCCATTTTCTCTCCCCTCTTATAACCCATTTCCACTGTTTCCTTGTCATTCTTTTGATTCAGATATAATTCATATCATAAAATTGACCATTTAAAAGTATACCTTCTGTGGTGTTAGTATATTTACAAAGTTGTGCAACCATCATCACTGTCTAATTCCATAATACTTTCATCACCTCCAAAAGAAACACCATACCTATTAGCACTGATTCCCCCCTCCATTTCCTCCCAAACCCCAGCCCTAGGCAACCGTTAATCTATTTTCTGCCTGTACTGATTTGCCTAGTCTAACATTTAATATAAATAGAATTACATGGTATGTTACATGTTACCTTTTGTGTCTGATTTATTTTACTTAGCATGTGCTCTCTCTCGCTCTCTGTTTTTTTTTTTTTAGATGTAGTCTTGCTCTTGTTGCCCAGGCTGGAGTGCAGTGGTGTGATCGTGGCTCCCTGCAACCTCTGCCTCCCAGGTTCAAGTGATTTTCCTACCTCAGCCTCCCAAGTAGCTGGGATTACAGGTGCCTGCTACCATGCCCAACTAATTTCTGTATTTTTTGTAGGGACAGGGTTTCACTATGTTGGCCAGCCTGGTCTCAAACTCCTGACCTCAGGTGATCCACCGCCTTGGCCTCCCAAAGTGCTGGAATTATAGGCACAAGCCACTGCACCCAGTCTACTCAGCATGTTTTCATTTTCAAAGTTTAAAGTGTGGGTGGCAGGAGAATGTTCATGGGTTGGTGGGAAGCCACTAATTTAATTCATATTTATTAACTCTTCTTGTAGACCAGGGGATTGGTGGGCATTATTGTGGCTAGATTGGAGGGTGTTATTGTCTGCTCTTGCATTGCCATAAAGAAATACTTGAGACTGGGTAATTTATAAAGAAAAGAGACTTGATTGTCTTACATTTCTGCAGGCTGTACAGGAAGCATCGGGGCTTCTGCTTCTGGGGAGGCCTCAGGAAACTTACAATCTTGGCGGAAGGTGAAGGAGAAAGAAGGCGGAGCTTTATTACTCTGTATCAGAGTAGCTTCAGAGGCTCCAGAAAGTACTGGATAGCCAAGAATTAATAAAGGCAAGAACCAAGTCCACTCTGGGACATGAACTCAAGAATCCATGATGCTTCTTATTGGAGTGCATTAGATCCAATGACATGCAGCTTCTAAATCTTGGTCTTCAAATATCAAATTCCCAGTATGGAATCCAGTTTTCCCAGGTCCAGTTAGGTGTTCATGCCTGGGATCATTCCGCTATGATTGGGTTGGTAGAGGAGGGGCATTCTATCTGTAGTGGGGTCATTATTGTGAGACAGATAGACATCCCAAGAGGTCTCAGTGTGCTAGTGCTGGGAGGTATTGTCCACATCCCTTTGTTTTTCTGTCTCCATTCCAAGAAAAGACAATGTGAAGCTTATCTTCTTGCTTTGAGACAAATCAAGATATAAACCAAGAAAGCAGGAATTAGAGGAGAAGGCTACATGGGGAACACTAACTTTTTCAGGAACAGTGATCCTGCCCCTAATTAACCTGGCTCAGAAAGTGGATCCATAAGATAATATGGGGCAAGGCGGGTAAGGAGTGAGCTATGAGAAGGGAGTGATGAGAAGGACAAACAGCTCTCCCACATCCAGAGAGTTTAAATAATAGTCTGTTCTGGATGTAAGACCCACGGTGTCCAGAGAGGAGAAACCGCGGTGAGCTCATTTGGAAAGCCCGAACTCTCATCTTGACTGTGATACAAAATAAATACTGGATCTATCAGAACAATTGGATTGTCTTGCTTTTGTCAGTTACAACATGGTAAGCTCAACCCCACGTCAATTTCTCGGATGGCAAAATCAGTAGTAACTGAGGCAAAGCACCAATAACGGGCAAGACAATTTCATCAAGCAAAATCTCACAAATAATATATTGCTGTTTGTCATGAAGACACTTAACACACCAGGGGCTGCTCCCAAAGCTCCCATAATCAATTTTTGCTAATTTACCAATTCTGTGGCTCCATGAGGGTGCTGGTAATTTCATATTTTACACACCCACAGAGGTTACGGTAATTGATTCAGTTCTAGAAAGTGCCGTAATGACTTTGAATGAACTTGAAAGGTTTTGCATTTGTTTTCAGAGGCTGTTAGAGAGAGTGATTCAAACTCTGCCACACGGGCACAATTTGTAAAGGTTGGACATGAAAACGACGGATTAGCTTTTCTCGGAGGCAGCTACCTTCTTATTATAACCTCCCTGCTCACGAAGCAGTCTGGGCTTGGCACTGAAACACTCGACTTCCTTTTTATCTGTATCTTGATGGTGGCGGAAATCATCTCTGAGCATCCGAAGAAAAAAAAGGCAATTATTGAAAAATCCTCCTAGAATGACTTGGCTTTTTGAATTCAATTTCTTTAACAAACACCCAAAAAGTAAGTTGGCGAAGATGAGAAGTTGTAGAAATTTTCTTCTTGACTTTGGCACTTCTGAAACTATGTATATTCAACTTCACTTTGCTCCCAAGTGTCTCTTGAAAGCTGGTTAGGCCTGACTATGAAGACAATGGCAAGAGGAACTTGGAGCCCTGTTGTGGTGGCACCAGCAGCATGGTTTTGTAACCTTTAGGGAGAGTTTTGTATGTGCCTGAGACTGTGCTGAGCACTTGGTACAATGAGAACACGGAAGCTGAATGATTTCCTTTAAGGTAGCTCAATCCATTTTACAGATTATAAAATTGAGGCTCACCAAAGCTAAATATGGGCAGGCTCCCCAGTCTGTCTGGTTACAATGCCTGTGCCTTTAACCATCCTCCTGTTCTGCTAGTCTACCAGTGGTGTGCTGGTAAATGTTTAACAACCGGCCGGGCGCGGTGGCTCACGCCTGTAATCCCAGCACTTTGGGAGGCCGAGGTGGGTGGATGGGTGGATCACGAGGTCAAGAGATCGAGACCATCCTGGTCAACATGGTGAAACCCCGTCTTTACTAAAAATACAAAAAATTAGCTGGGCATGGTGGCGTGTGCCTGTAATCCCAGCTACTCAGGAGGCTGAGGCAGGAGAATTGCCTGAACCCAGGAGGCAGAGGTTGCGGTGAGCCGAGATTGCGCCATTGCACTCCAGCCTGGGTAACAAGAGCGAAACTCCGTCTCAAAAAAAAAAAAAGTTTAACAACCAGGTTTCTGAAAACAAAACCAAAAAGAACTAAACTCTGATTCGTAGCATCTGTTTATCACTGTGGTGTAAATACTCCCACCACAGTTAATTTCAAGCTACTGTTGTGATGTTGGGGAGTAAGGAAGAGATATGCAAGTGAGGGTAAGAGATGGGACTTTACTCTGGACCAGATTGAAGACTGGCTGAGACGGGGAAGAGGCAAAAAGCACCTCTCCAGCAGACATGCCCCTCAGGGCCAGGTCAGTTGACCATCGCCATTATAACACCCAGAGGTTCCCATCTTTTTTCATAGCAATGTCTGGGAAGCTGTCACCCTTTTTCAGACATTTCTGAAAAACCTGCCACTTCATTTGCATATAATTAAAATCAGGTATAACTATGACTGCAGACCTGCCTGTAAGCTGCTACTTTCAAAGCACTGCTTATGGGGTAGCCCTGCTCTGCAGGAGCGATCATGAAGCTGTAACGCGACTGCTGCCTCATTAAAGCTAAGTTGTCTGCTGCCACCAGCGTGTTCTTGAGTTCTTTCTCGAGTGAAGCCAAGAATCTTTGTGGGCTAAGCCCCAGTTTTGGGGCTCACCTGCCCTGCATCACAAGGTCAGCTCTCACGCTGGTGTAATACCAACCACATAAAGTTTCCTATGAACTAAGTTTCATCTATTCATAAACTCGCGTTGCACTGCATTTTCTGATTTGTGTCCAGTATTACAGCTCAGATTGCTTTTCCTTGTAGTAGCCTCACTTTCGCTCTCAGACTAAGCGTCGGATGCTGTCACTAAGGCCCTGTCTTCTGATTCACTCCCTGGGTATAAACATCCTATTCCTGCTGGAATGACCTTCACTCTGAGAAGGGAACTTTCCCAGAGCCCATTTCAGAAAGACAACAACATCTCAGTCAGCTGGAGTGTTTGAGGCTGGAGGTGTTTTCTCATGAGGGTGTGTGGGGACATTTTCAATAATTGAGTGTTCTGGTTAGCCGAGAGGTGAACTTTAAGCCCACTCACACAATCCTACGTTGGAACCAACATGAGTGGGTGGACCTGCCCGACTTCCGGGGTGGAGAAGAAGCCCCTCTTCATGCTCAACAGGAACGGAGGCTCCGGAAGACATTTAGGAGTTGCTGTTCGTCAGTGAGGGATGAGATTCTGGGTAAGGCTTCCTGGAGGGCAATTAGACCATATACATAACTGTCTCATCTTTGTCCTGAGACTGCTCTTGGGAGAAGGTGGCAGAGTTGAATATATAATGAGAAAATGAACCAATCAGAAACTGTGAAACCTGTATCTCAAGGGAGCCTCATGAGTTAGGTTGGAGACTTTGGTGGCCAGGATTGGGGTGTGGGTGGTGCCCAGGGACAGTGGAGGAGGAGCGGGGGGCACTGCCAAGGGGAGAGAAACCACCGAGGATGAAACAGCTCTGGCTGCGGGAAGTGATGGCAAATCTCTATTCCTGCTGATCACCAGGCAGTTGATGCGGCAGGCTGACAGAAAGCTAGTTAGTACTCAAGGCTTACTGAACACCCTGCATTGGGCTGGATACTTATGTGGTGCTCTGTTTTATCCTCATAAGAGTCCTTTTGTAACAATGAAGTTGGGCACCCAGTTACATCACTGGTGTGGTTTGCAGCCATTGCCTGGATTTTCTGATTCCTCTTCTCACCGTGTAGAAGGCAACACTTTCCTCCGGTCCCTCCCATTCTTTCCTTGCTGGGCTATTGCTTCTCTGTCTTGAAGCTCCCGGCCTTTGAAGCTACTATTTCTTGAGTTCTTAATAAGCTAAAGCACTTGACTAAAGGCTCTGCACCCAATGTTTCCAGCAAATACACCCAACATTGCAGGGAGGTGAGTGCTCGCTATTCCTACCACCATTTTTCCCAATGAGATTTCTTATTTGCAGAGGGGTAGAGTCACCTGTCCAAGGTCACACTGTGAGTACATGGCAGAGCTGGGCTACAAACAGTGATGACATCTTGCTGCTACTCTTCTGATGGGCTTAATACTAACACCTTTCAAGTCCTTATCTAGGAAACAGCATTTGTGCAAGAGAAGAGGATGGTGGTTTGATGGACAGCCTAGGAAGTGAGCCACCATGCCTGGCTATTTATTTTGGTTTTTGTATTTTTGGTAGAGATGGGGTTTCACCATGTTGGCCAGGCTGGTCTTGAACTCCTGATCTTAAGTGATCCACCCACCTCGGCCTCCCAAAGTGCTGGGATTATGGACGTAAGTGTCCGCACCTGTCCAGTTGCTTCCTTTTCATAGTATCACCGTCACCAAGAAATTAAAAATGTAAGTACCTAATACTACATTAGGTACATATTGCAGCTTTCTCCTTAATATCCATTGCTATTTACCCCAGCCTCAGGCTGACACCATCACAGACTGGAGTTTAAAACTTAACCTTGACTTAGGTTCCAGGACAATGTCTCTCAAAGGGTGTCCATGAACCACCTGCACTGAACAAACTGAACAAGGATCTCGGGGTGGAGCCAGAACTTGCATTTGAAAGACACTCCTAGGTGAGCTATGCACTTGAATATCTGGGAATGATGCTCTGAATTGTTCCTGAACAGGCATTATGGGGCATGCATATCTGGACTTGGTGTGATTCTGTATTATCTGGGCCATGCATATCTGGACTTGGTGTGATTTTGTATTATCAAGGGAAAAGGGTGGAGGAGAAAGACAAACACAACCTCTCTTACAACAAGGCAAACAGATGAGTTCATAAAGCAAAATGCTACTGAAAAGCATGAAAAGTGAGATGAATTCTGCCTCAAAGGACTTTAATGAGGATTGAAGAAGAAAGGAGCATTTAGAGTGAGATTTGCAGGATACTGAGATCATGTGGCGTGGAAAAGGAGTCCTCGAAGGAATGGAAAAGGAGGAATGGGTTATAAGACCTGGGCAAAAAGGAACGGATAACAACTACCGTCTGCTCCACGGGCTGCGGAAATAGCTCAAGTAAGGGATGATGATAACAATGAACAAACATGGACTGTGTTTTGGGAATCAGACCTGTGGCAGGAGCATTGCAGATATCAAAGATAGAGGGATAAAGCTGGAATGATGGACAGGAATTGTGAAGATCCTAAATGTCATGGTGGTAACGAACAGCTCCTTGTCAAACACATAACATCAAATTTGCCATTTTAAGCACCGCTTAGTGTCCAGCTCAGTGGCATTAAGCACATTCACACTATTGGGCCACCATCACCATCATCCACCTCCAGAAAGTTTTTATCTTCCCACACGAAAACTCTGCACCCATTAAACATGAACTCCCCATTCTCTGTCCTCCCAGGCTCTGGTAACCTTTATTTTACCTCCTACCTCCATGAATTTGACTATGCTAGGTACCTCGAATAAGCAAATTATACAGTATTTGTCCTTTGTGTCTGGCTTATTTCATCTAGCATAATGTCTTGGGAAGTTTCATTCATGTAGCAAGTACCTGACTTCCCTTTATTTTTAAGGCTAAATAGTATTCTGTTGTAGGTGCATATAACATTTTTTAAAATCCACTCTTTCATTGATGGACATTTGGTTTCTCATTTAATGTTTTTGAAACAAGAACTGTTATGTCTGGGATTTGATGGAGGAAATAGGTATTGGGCAGGTTTTTTTGTTTTGTTTTGGTTTTCTGAAATGGTCTTATGCTGTTGCCCCTGCTGGAGTGCAATGGAGCCATCTCAGCTCACTGCAGCCTCCACTTCCTGGGCTCAAGCAATCCAATCCTCCCACCTCATTCTCCTGAGTAGCTGGGACTACAGGTGTGCCCCATCGCTCCTGGCTAATTAAAAACGTTTTTTTTTTTCATAGAGACAGGCTTTCACTATATTCCCCAGGCTGGTCTTGAACTCATAGGCTCAAGCGATCCTCTCAAGGGGTTAGGTATTTAGAATGAGGGAGGTACTGCAAGCTCTTCTTTGTGGCCAGAGGAGGAAACTGGGGTCTGGCTAACTAAAAGAGATAATTATGAACTGGAAATGAGTGTATGGCTGCTTTGTTGAAAAAAATCCTGTAATTGATTAGCTAGGCCTTCCTTGCACATGGAAGAAGGAGTGACACCTACCAGATATTTGCATTCCTGGTCTAAATTGTTTGGACTTGGGTTATCTTCATAGCTCCACTGGGGAAAGAGGTAGCATCTCTAACCCTTTAACCAGAGCCAAGGGAGGATCTTGGCAGTGTCCGAAGGGTCATTTCCCGCTTCAGATTATAGCTCTGTCTTAAGAGGCTTGAACGATTCAGCCTCTGCCCTTGGCAATATCTTGAACTGAAGGATCAATAGTTTTTTAACTTTTGTTTTCTCTTTCCTCTGCTGAATCATCAGTGGTGAGAATGAAACAGTGCTGGAATTCTTGATCACAAGAATCTGGGTGAGTCCTTCCAGAAAATAAGCATCAGCTGGTTGACCCAAAACTTGTATCGAACTGAACTTTCCAAGGCAGGATGCTTTGGAAAAGCAGGGACTCTCATTTGTGCCTGTTACCCCAGGCAGTGTTGATTCATTCATGTGTAATGGGCTTCCCCTATTTTTCTAGCAATTCTTCTCTCTTCTTCTGTGGTGACGGCGCTTTGCTTCTCCCCAGGGGAAGTGCTGCTCTTCTATTCCCTGCGGCCTCAGAGGGGCTTTCCACCAAGGTGTCCTCCCAGTTCCAGCTCCCAGCCACAAAGGTGGTTCCAGGATAAAGGCTGGCCAGTCAGAGTTTTTTATATCCCTGGTGCCAGAACGTGATTCAGGGAGAGAATCACATCCTAAACATGTCCTTTGAGAGTTTATACCCACACATGGCAAAAGTAGGGATCTTTCACTTAGATCAGGGATTGGCAAATTTTTTTTTTGTAAATGGCCCAGACAGTAACTATTTTAGGCTTTTTGGGCCATTCGGTTTCTGTTGCAGCTACTCAATGCTGCTGCCTATAGTGCAAAAGTATTTTATGTATGCAAGATGATGACTAGATACATAAAATGGGAAGAAAAAAATCTACAGCCATAGACTATAGATATTTCATTGAATGGGTGTGGCTGTATTCCAATAAAACTTTATTTACAAAAACAAGCAGTGGGCCAGATTTGACCCATTGCCCATCCTTATCTTAAACTAAAACCATTGGAATGTAGAAATCTAGGTCTCACCTCATGAAGAGAGCCACCTTGAAATGAACTCAGGGAAAACAGAACTAAAATTAAAAGAGAATGAGCTTGGACAACAGTCACTGCCTCCTGGATTTAGCCATGCCTGAAGGCAGCTGCCCCTTGGACAGCCCAGTTATGTCATCCAACATAATTTTTGACTGCCGATGGTAATCTGATATGGGTTCTTTCATTACAGAGAGTCCTGGCTCCTAGGGACCTCTCCAGCCATCGGCTCTTAGAACCTTAACATTGTAAAATGAACCGGGAACACCTGTCAACAACCAAGCAGGAAGAGGAGGGGGACTTTTCAAAATCTCAGTTCATAGGCCCCCCACTGAACTTTCCCATTGGCCAGAAGCAGGGAAACTGATCCTGTCCACTTACTCCCAGCCCCACCCAAGTCCCATATTCTCTTTCAACCATTTATTTGTTTTCAACTATTTATTTGTTTTTTGAGACAGGGTCTCACTCTGTTGCCCAGGCCAGAGTGCAGTGGAGCCATCTCAGCTCACTGCAGCCTCCACTCCTGGGCTCAAGCAATCCTCTCGCCTCATCCTCCTGAGTATCTGGGACTACAGGTGTGCCTCATCACTCCTGGCTCATTCGAAACTTTTATTTTTATTTTTTATTTTTAGAGACAGGCTTTCACTATAGTGCCCAGGCTGGTCTTAAACTCATGGGCTCAAGCGATCCTCCAAAGGGGTTAGGTATTTAGAATGAGGGAGGTACCGCAAGCTCTTTTTTGTGGCCAGATGAGGACTCTGGGGTCTGGCGAACCAAAAGAGATAATTATGAACTGGTATTGATACATTCATACATTCCAATACAGCAAGTATTTGCCAGGCCATGTGCCTTGACCTAGAAGGAAGGGAAGAACAGACACGTATTCCATTGTACAGTGCATGCCCAGTGTATGCTGTGGGCGCCTGCATACCATATTTCATGCCATCCTTACAACAGCTCGAAGAAACAGGATTGTTATTTGTACCTTGCACATAAGGAATCATCAGCAATAGAGCTGAAGAGGGTTAAGCTATTTGCTCAAAGTAATCCAGATACAAAGTGACAGATCTAGGATGTAAATCCAGCCCTGGAGGATCAATCCATTTACCCCACCAATACCATAGCTGTCTTCCCTAAGAAGAGGCCGAGAGTGGTGGCTCTGGTCCCTGTCATAGAAGCAGCACATTTATATGAAGCCTGCACCTTACACGGATGAGGAAAAGAGAGAAGGAAAGCCAATGGCATCTGTCACCTGCCTCACCAGGAGCATTATAAACAAGCATGGGCCCGTTAGCTGTAAATACAGAATTCAGCTATTCTTTCAAGTAAATTGGTAGTGTTGAATTAGAAAATCTTTCTCTGAAAGTGCTAACACGGCAGTGGTGCTTAAATTTTATGTGTGCAAGATGATGACTAGATACATAAAATGGGAAGAAAAAAATCTGCAACTGACAAGAGTTGGATACATAATAATTATTTTTTTCCCTCTCTCCCAGCTTCTTTCCCAAACAGTTCTGGAGTGAAAGAGTTTCCTTACAGAGAAAGTTAACAATAAAACTGCTGACTGTAAGCTGGTACTCGGCACTCATAGGGGAATGTTGAGAAACGGGCAATCTCTGCTTTTCTGGGGAAGAATCAAAGACTTTTGTCATTGGTAAAATCAGTGATGGTTCCTACCAAATGCATGGGCACTTTGGATGTGGAAGGGTAGGCTCTGCTTCTGTTATGTTTGGGGCTAACTTGGCTGCTGAACTTTTTTTTCTTTTTGAGACAGGGTCTTACTCTGTTGCCCAGGCTGGAGAGCAGTGGCCCAATCACAGCTCACTGTAGCCTCGACCTCAATGCTCAAGCTATCTTCCTGCCTCAGCCTCCTGGGTAGCTGGGACTACAGGTGCCCACCACCATACCCAGCTAATTAGTTTTTGTAGGGACAGGGTTTCATCATGTCGTCTAGGCTGGTCTCAAACTCCTGAGCTCAAGTGATCCACCTGCCTCGGCCTCCCAATGTTAAGATGACAGGTGTGAATTGCTGCACCCAGCCTGGAATTTTTGTTATAGGATATTGTTTGGCAGAGCCTGGGACATGAGCTCAAGACCTGGGACTGAGGAGGAGTGAAAAGAAGAGAGACAGAGGGAGGGAAGTCAGGGAGAGATAGAGGGAGAGTGCAAAGAGAGATGCAAAGGATGGAAATAAACAGAAAAGAGTCTTTCTTGTGACTTTAACTGTGACATTCGACCCAAGAAAAGAAGGAAAATTAATGCCTTCACTTTGGAGGCTTTGAAAGTTTCTGTACCAGAGCTTAAGCTGGCTGAGAGGACGTTTGAACACTCACGAAGAGCCCACCCACAGCCTCAGCATGCACTGGTCTTCAGAGTGTGATGACTTCGGCACTGGCATCTCATCTGTGTTCTTCCAAGAGTGGAACCCATTAGCCTGGCCGTTCTATTCCTCCCAGCAACAGCCTGAGAGCCATGAATGACCCAGAAGACAGACACCCTGGGGGTAAAGCATGAGTCTTCACCAACCTGGTCACGGCCTTCTGCCAGCTTGGGCTGTCCAGCAGTGCCTGCATACTGGGGACACATTGATGCTGCACGGTCACAGCCTGGCATGATGGCCCCTGGCGTGACCCTCATGCTTCCTTTGAATGAACATCATGGTGATCTAACCATGACCTGTGTTGACACTCTGGTCAGACACTCACAATGCAAGCAAGCACGTATCATTACTTGGACAGTGGAGGGCGTGGTGTTTGTGTGCACATAAAAAGTATGTGTTCTTTTTGTTTTATAAAGGGAATGCTGTTTTGGAGATTCTTCCATATTTACAGTAATAAATCTACATCATTATTGCTAAATGGTGCTTCAGCAAATATCCATATACAAGTATTATGTAAGAGTATTTCTCTAGACAATGAGAGGTGAGTTGACTGCACTAAAGGGAGGAAAGGACACTGCCAGGTTAATTTCTATATCTCTGCTTGAATCTTCTTGCTGTCCCTGGAAGCAGGGAAGGGGTTTTGATTGTGCAATTAACAATTTTGCCAAAACCTCCATGGTAGCAGAATAATTATCGTTGGCAGAATAATGACCCCTCCCATCCCCAAAGATGTCCGTATCTTAGTTCCTGGAACCTGTGAACATATTGGGTTACATGGCAAAAGGGCATTAAGGTTGCAGATGAAATTAAGGTTGCTAATCAACTGACACTGAAATGGAAAGATTATCCTGGATTATTGAGGTGAGTCTGTTGTAATCACAGGGGTTCTTGTAAGAGGAGGAGAAAGAGAGAAGAGAAAGGGATCCAGGAGGTAAGAGCATGAGAATGATGTGGTCTCTTCTTGAGAGAAACGGATCCTGAGCCAAGAAGTGTAGGTGACCTCTAGAAGCAGAAAAGGCAAGGAAATGAATTCTTCCCAAGAGCCTCCAGAAGGAGTGCAACCCTGCCAATATTTTGATTTCAGCCCAAGGAGATGAGTTTCAGACTCCAGAATTGTAAGATCATAAATTTGAGTTGAGAAGCCTCTAAGTCTGTAGTGATTTGTTATAGCAGCAATAGAAAGCAAATACAGACTTTGTCCAGAAATCTCCATAGCCCAGAGCAGAGAGGAATCTATTTCTGAAAATGGTTTTATGGAACTCATAGGGTGTGAGGCTGGGGGAGGGTTAGCCTCAAGTAAAGCTGGTAGGGGCACTGGAGCAGTATAGACTATTAATATTTGCTGCAAAGAGACTTAAATTTTGACGTTCCAGTCATGCTAGGACCACACGTTTATATACATACGTTTTTAGATGGAGTCTGACTTTGTCATCCAGGCGGGAGTGCAATCTCAGCTCACAGCAACCTCCACCACCGGGGCTCAAGTGATTCTCCTGCCTCAGCCTCTAGAGTGCTGGAATTACAGGTGTCCGCTGCCACACTCAGCTAATTTATATATTCTTAATAAGACGGGGTTTCATCATGTTGGCCAGGCTGGTCTCGAACTGCTAACCTCAAGTAACCAGCCCATCTCGGCCTCCCAAAGTGCTGGAATTACAGATGTGAGCCACTGCACCCATTCTGCAAACACCGCATGTTCTCACTCATAGGTGGGTGTTGAACAACGAGAACACATGGACACAGGGAGGGGAACATCACACACTGGGGTCTCTCGGGGGGAAATAGGGGAGGGACAGCGGGGAGTGGGGAGTTGGGGAGAGATAGCATGGGGAGAAATGCCAGATATAGGTGATGGGGAGGTAGGCAGCAAATCACACTGCCATGTGTGAGTTACTATGCAACAATCTTGCATGTTCTTCACATGTACCCCAAAACCTAAAATGCAATAAAAAAAAGATTTCATAAAAAAAAAATTGATGCTACCTCCTTCCACTCCAAAGATGCCACTTGCAGACATGCATAGTTTTCAGAGTCCATTCGTGAGACAAGGTTTTGATGGGGACATGAAGGACCCTCCTCAGACCACGCCCACTGTAGTGTCTGGATCAGAAAGAGCCTAGGTTCTTCAGTGAATGAAGCACCCTTGTGTACAAGGTCACCCTGGCCGAACCCTCGTTTCCATGAGCAACCGCAAATGTCCTGACTTATCAAGATCCCAGTGAGGCAATGAGCAATAATGGTATCAGTTTCACTCTTGACTGCTGCTTTGCAAAATCACCATTTCATCTCACCTTGTCCTCTCTCCTTGTCTTTCTGCCTTCCCCTCTGTTCTGCACAGCCAGCCTCTCCCGTTCGCTCTCAAAATTAAAAGGGACTAGCAAACGCCTAGGCAACCTTGACACACTCTTGCAGCATCAAACACGCCGGTTGGTTTGGGGCTGCTTCTGCCAGGGGCAATCAGCCCTGAAAGTTCGGAACAGTTGTCTAACAGTAAGTTTCAGGCCTCACCATCTGTGGGCTGGGGCACTGCTGATGTGAATAACGTCGGGCAGTATGTGTCATCTTCAGATTCAGCAGAAAAAGAAAACACAATAAAGATATTTTTATTTGCAGAAATAAGAAGAGAGCAGCTTGGGGCTGTGAACTGGTGCAGCATGTGAGCAAATCTAACAAGATGAATTCATCGTGAAGGAACAGTTAGATCTGAAATTGGGTGAAAATGCTAGCTCCCCCACATTGAGACTCTTACTTAAACTCTAATGTTTGTTTTTTCCATCTGTGAAATGGGATGTTTGGTCCTTAGCCCATAGCAGAGAGGAATCTATTTCTGAGAATGGTTTTATGGCACTCACGGGGTGAGAGGCTGGAGGAGGGTGAACCCTTGAGTGAAGCTGCCAGAGACGCTGGATCAGTATAGACTTTGTCAGTATTTGCTGCAAAGAAACTCACAATGTTTCTAAGTAGGCACTGATTTTAAAATCGCCCTATATGTTCCACATTTTTCAGTTGAAGAAATTCTGGGTTTGTGACCTTGTGCAAATCGCTTTAACATCTCCGTGCCTCACTTTTCTTAAATTTAAAATGGAGGTACCACTGATTCTCACCTCATACAATTGTGTGGATTTGATGAGCCAAGACAAGGGAAACCCTTAGATTAGTAGTGCTTGGCATAAAGTATGTGCCCCATAAATTAGATATGGTGATAAGGTTGTCATTGGTACTCTTGATTGAGAATGGCTGTCTTGACTGGAGGCAGTCAGCTAGGAGAACAGGTGGTGTGGGCTTGGGTAACCCAACTATGGACAGGATGGAAATACAGCAAGAGAGAGAGATTCTCCTTCTCTTTCCACCTCTCAGCTTTCTCCTATCTTCCTGCCAAGCATTTATTTTGTCTTTCTGAGAATGGCTTTCATCGGCCTCCATGGTCACCAATAAGTAAAAGACTTTTCCTATGTTTTCCACCAGAGAGGGCAGAACCCTATTTCCAGCCCCAGGTAGAAAAATCTTGGGTAAGGGGAATGATTGGGTTGGCTTCTATCATGTTCCTTCCTCTTAATCACTGTAGCCAGGGTGGTGAGGGTCTACGATTGGCTCAGCTTTTATCACATGACTGTTGGAGATCGTATGATTGGCTGAGTTTTAATCACTGACTGTTGGGCATCCTATAATTGACTCTGTTTTAATCATGTGACTAATGTCCCATGATGGGCTCAGATTCAATCACATGACTTTTGTTGGGGATTTATGTATGGTTGATATGAAGGAAAGAGTATTTCCCTAAAGAAGGGACATGCCAGACAGACAGAGGAATAGATGTCTATTATAGGAAAAGAATAGCCCAGCATATTTTCTACATGCTGCAGGATCTCAATAGATCAGCCTTCATCTGTTAGTCCTAGCCTCAAGGGTCCTTCTATATGAAATGGGAATTTCCTACCACTATTAGGGAGGATGAAATAACATACTTCAGTAGGGAGTAGTGCAGAAACGTATTATGTGCTTTGTAAATTCCTTTGTTCTTTCCCTTTCTGTAGCTAGAGAGGCAGGAAGACCACCATATAAATAACTCAAATGATACGCTGCTGGTGGGTATGTCAATTAGTTTGGCTACTGTGGAAGGCAGTTCGGAGATTTCCCAAAGAACTAAAAACAGAACTACCTTGGGATTCAAGCATCCTATTACTGGGTATATGACCAAAGAATTCTCAATCATTCTGCCAAAAAGATATGTATCCTTTTTTATTTTGGAGACACAGTCTTGCTCTGTCGCCAGGTGTCAGGCTGCCATGCAGTGGCGCGATCTCGGCTCACTGCAACCTCTGCCTCCCAGGTTCAAGCAATTCTCCTGCCTCAGCCTCCCGAGTAGCTGGGACTACAAGCGCATGTCACCACACCCAACTAATTTTTGTATTTTTACTAGAGACGAGGTTTCACCATGTTGGCCAGGATGTTCTCGATCTCTTGACCTTGTGATCCATCCGCCTCGGCCTCCCGACATACATACATGTATATTAATCACATCATTGTTCACAACAGCAAAGATGTGGAATCAACCTAGATGTCCATCCACCGTGGGCTGGATAAAGAAAATGTGGTTTCAGGTATAACTTTAAGACCGGACGTAGAAAAAAAAAAAAAAAAAAAGAAAATGTGGTGCATATACCACAGAATACCATGCAGCCATCAAAAAGAATGAAATCATGCCCTTTTGCAGGGACGTGGATGCAGCTGGAGGTCATTATCCTAAGCAAATCAGTACAGAGACAGAAAATCAAATACCACATACTCTTACTTATAAGTGGGAGCTAAACATTGGGTGCACATGGACATAAAGATGAGAACGACAGACACTAGGACTACTAGGGCAGGGAGGGATGGAGGGTGTCCATGTTGAAAAACTAGCTTGAGTACTATCTATGCTCATTGCCTGGGTGACAGTTTAAGCCATACCCCAAACCTCAGCATCATACCATATACCCCGGTAACAAACCTGCCCACGTACCCCCTGAAATTAAAAAAGTAAAAAAAAAAAAAAATTCCCAGAGCTTCTTGAGGAAATCTGCTTGGGAGCTGCCTCCCTGCACGACTCGGAAATTCCAAATGTAAGTGGGAAACACTGCACTTACCTCTTAGTAATTAGGCCGTGATTGTTGTTTATCTGTGCGCTGTACTGCAACTCCCTCTGCCTGAGGCTGGTGCTGGAGCTCGGAAAATACAATTTCCTCCAAACTAATTTAGTTTTAAGAGGAAAATGAAAGTTTAAAGTAGTTTAATGTTTCAGCAAAACCATAATGGCTGGGGAAGATTGGACGATGTGAGCCAATAAAGCGCCCTAATTCTGATAATAACTCAAGGCTTAACTCTTCCCACATCAAAACCTATCCTGAAGCTGACACTTGGCACAGGGTAACATGGTTTCAGCTGACGGGTGAGCAGTCATTCTTCTTTATTTATTTTAATTTATTTATTTTTAATCAACAGTATCACTTTCGACTCTAGTATAGCCATAACGACACAGCTGTTAATATCGTTTACGGAGCCCTGTAGATACACCTTTAGAGACAACACCAGGATTTATTCATTTCCATTTGCAAGTTTTCTTCAGACCTAGGGTTCTCAGGAGGAGTCCCATCCTTGGGCTGAACATGTAAGATAGTCGTTGAAAATCCCCGAGTCAAAACAGGGATTGACTTGAAACCTAAAACTTGAAACCTCTGAGAGTCCCAGTTTCTCATGTACAAAATAGACAGAAAGAAAAGGACTTTGTGGGGTTGTAGTGAGAATTGAATGGGATAGTGATCTAAGGCATCTGGCCAACAAGAGTGAAGGTGGGGGGGTGGGGGGAGAGAGAGAGAGAGAGAGAGAGAGAGAGAGAGAGAGAGAGAGAGAGACAGAGAGAGAGAGAGAGAGAGACAGACAGACAGAGAGAGAGACAGAGAGAGAGAGAGAGAGACAGACAGACAGAGAGAGAGAGACAGAGAGAGAGAGAGACAGACAGACAGAGAGAGACAGACAGACAGAGAGAGAGAGACAGAGAGAGAGAGACAGACAGACAGAGAGAGAGAGAGAGAGACAGAGAGAGAGACAGACAGACAGAGAGAGAGAGACAGAGAGAGAGAGACAGACAGACAGAGAGAGAGACAGTGAGAGAGAGAGACAGACAGACAGAGAGAGAGAGACAGAGAGAGAGAGAGAGACAGAGGGAGAGACAGACAGAGAGAGACAGAGAGAGAGAGACAGAGAGAGAGACAGAGAGAGAGAGAGACAGAGAGAGAGACAGAGAGAGAGAGAGACAGAGAGAGAGAGACAGAGAGACAGAGAGAGAGAGAGAGAAGGGGTGAGAGCAGGAGGGAGAACTAAGAACACAGCATCCATTCTTTTGCCACACATTTTAATTTTTTCTCAACTTTTAGATTCAGGGGATACATATGCAGGTTTTTTTTTTTTTTAACCTGGTATATTTTGTGATGCTTAGGTCTGATGTGTGATTGAATCCATAACCCAGGTAGTAAGCATAGTACCCCATAATCAGTTTTTCAACACTTGTCCCCCTCCATCTCTCTACTCCAGTGGTCTGCAGTGGCTATTGTACCCATTTTTATGTCCTTGAGTACTAAATATTTAGCTCCTACTTATGAGTGAAAATATGTGGTATTTAGTTTTCTGTTCTTGTGTTAATTTGCTTAGGATAATTGCCTCCGCTTACATTCGTATTGCTGCAAAGGGCATGATTTTTGCTCTTTTGTTATGGCTGTATAGTACTCCATGGTACACATTGTCTTTATCCAGTGCATCATGGATGGGCCCCTAGATTGGTTTCATTGCTATTGTGTATTGTCTTTCCTACTGTGAATGATGCTTCAATGAACATGTAAGTGCCTGTGTCTTCATGGCAGAATGATTTATTTTCCTGTGGGTATACACCCAGTCATGGGATTGCTGGGCTGAATGGTTGTTCTAAGGTCCTTGAGAACTCTCCCCAAACTGCTTTCCACAGGGGCTGAACTAATGTACATTTTCATCAACAGAGTTTAAGTGTTCCCTTTTCTCCACAGCCCCGCCAGCATCTGTGTTTTTTGACTTTTTAATAATCCCCATGATGATTGGTGTGAGTTGATATTTCATTGCGATTTTGATATTTTGCCCCACTTCTTGAGTACCTACCCTGTGGCTGGCATTATCACGGCATCTGAGGATCCGTGAAGCCATAGGACATGGAAACTGACTCAAGGAGTTTTCAGTCTCGCTGGGGATATCAAGCAATCAGAAGATCTCAGCCCTTCAGTGCTGCAGTGCTCTCATTTCTAAAATGGGAATAACACTGGAACCAGTTTCATAGGGTTGTCAGTGGATTCAATACGTCAAGCTTTTAGAAGAGGCTCTGGCATATAATGAGTGCTCACTGCATATTGTTTTTTTTTTTTCAGGAAGGCAATTTATTAACATAAAATATTTTGAGGAGTACTGTTCACAGGCAGTGACTGCGGTGACCCCCTCTCCTCCTGTGAGTGCTGTCAGAGGGTATGGGAGTGATGTCTTCAATCTGTTAGATCTTTATACCTGAGCAGGCAAGGGCTCTGAGGGATGTCTGGGCCCCAGGTCTGGGAGTCTTGTTCCTATTTCCTTTTGTGGCCCAGAGTTTGATGTGTAAGGCAGTGATGTCCAGCTCCTTGCACCTCTGGGGACACATCCTGGGTGGCTAGCATGGCAGCATATGGCGAGGACTTATCTGGGTCTGCCTTCACCTTCATCCTACCAGTAACACGGCAGAGGGGTGCTTGGCCAGAAAGAGCTAAGAGAACAAAAATCATGCCCTTTGCAGCAAATGGATGCAGCTGGAAGCTGCATCTTCCAGCCATGGACAAAAGTGATGTCTGCCGGAGTGTCATTGAAGGATGCAAAAATATGGCAGACACCAAATATATCCTTTCCTACACCCACCTGAGGTCCAAAGCTGATGCCCTGTTCTTCCTTTTCTTTCCCTTTCAAGGTGCCATTTCTGCACATCGCTTCCCGCTTGCTGGCTTTTAAGACTGACAGTTTGCAAATGCTCCACATTTACAAGGGTGACCTAGAACTGGCAAACGTCTTAGATGGCAGTCTTCTGAGAATCTCCAGTTCATGAGGCTGGCGGTGTTCAGCATTCAGAACGTCCTTATATACCAATGCTTGTGTCGCTGAGTGGCCTCTTTTAGAATTCAATGTAAGTGGAATCATAGAGTATGTCCTTTTTTGAGAAAGACTGACAGTGAGGTGTCTTTGACGCTCATCGTGTTATGTGACATACATTACATGTAGGGATCTTTTTATTGTCAAATACTATTCTTCCTTCCTCAGGGACAGTGCTGCTGATCTTGGATTTGAGGGCCTGGGAATCCATGCCTCTAAAGTCTGGTGACCCTCCTAACAGCTCTTGACTCCACCCGGTGGCAGAGAGGACATGCGGGCTTTGGTTCTTGGCAGACCTGAGTGAATCTTGGCTCTGCACTAGCTGTGTGACTCATCATGTTATTAATATATAATCCACACCCATCCTCAGTTTTTTCACTGTGAAATGAGCAGGCTGGTACTTACCATATGGGTCATTGTCAAGAGTAAGTGAATAATTTCCACTTTGGCCACTCAAGTCCAAGCTTCTGTTATCTTTTGCTGGGCCAACTACAATGGGTTTTATGCTTCCTCCTTTGTGCCTTATTATCAGTCTATTGCCCATATGGCATTTATAGCAATGATCATTAATATAAATCAGATCCCGTCTTTCTTCTCAAAAACCTCCAATGACTTCCCATCACATCACTTGATTGATTGACAGGGTCTCTCTCTGTCTTCCAGGCTGAAATGCAGTGGTGCAATCACAGGTCACTGCAGCCTTGAACTCCTAGGCTTAAGTGATCCTTCCATCTCAACCTCCTGAGTAGCTGGGACCACAGGCATGCACCACCATGTCCAGCTAAGCAAAGAACATTGTTTTTTTAAGAGGCAGGGTCTCACTATGTTGCCCAGGCTGGTCTTGAACTCCCAGTCTCAAGTGATCCTCCTGCCTTGGCCTCCCTCAGTGCTGGGATTAGAGGCATGAGCCACTGCACCCAGTCCCCACTGCATTTAAATAATATCCAGGACCCTCACCTTGGCCTGCCAGGCCCTTCATCATCTGGCCCATGCCCTTCTCTCCAACCATATTTCTCCACTCTTCTTCACTATGATGTTCCAGCCGCATTGCCCTTCTTTTTGTTTTTTTAAAGCTTTGAGGCTGCTTCCAACCCAGGGTGTGACTGCTGCATAGAATCCACGGCCCGTAGATCTTCGTAAGATTAGCTTCTTCTTATCATCCGGTCTCAGGTCAGATGTCTACTCTTCAGTGTAAATGTCACCTCTCGCCTGACCAAGCTAAAGCTGACCCCTTCTCCTGTTTCACTCCCTTTCCTTTTCTCTCTAGTTACCCAATTTTATTTTCTTCATGGTTGTCATCGTTAACAGACCCATCTGTTTACGGGTTTATCACCTCCTCCTACCACAGGAATTCCATGGGAACAGAAATCTGGCCTGGACTGTTCACTTCTGTATCCCCAACATGAATGAAATGATGTATTGAAGGTGTTCAACAGAAAAAGCAAAACACAATAGTTGGCAGATCCTATGTTGGCTTCTGTGGTTTAGTTTTATTTATGTACAAATTTAAAGTGTTTCAGTGTTTATTTAGGAAGTCGCCCAGACATTCCAACTACTCAGCTCCTAATAGGCCTGCAAGGCCTCTGAACAGCTCTCTTCTTTCTTGCCATTTCCCTAGAGAGCTCCTTGCTTCTTGGTGGCTTCCATTGCCTATCTTGTCTCTTAAATTTGTAAATGTTTTCATATTTGGTTTCTACTGCGTTCCATTAATGCTCAGACCAGATATTATAAGGACATTAGATCTGCCGCTCCACTGCCAGTCTTGGAAGAAGATACAGGTCTGGATGGCTTTGAATTGTTTGTTTGTTGTTTGCATAATGATTCTCTTCTGTTCTCTGCTAATTGTATTAGAGTACCTTGATTTAACACATGTGCCTTCAGGCAATGGAGCCGGTTACAGCACCTCTGTATAAGGTTTCCATGGAAAAAGGCAAAGCATGCATGCTTCCAGTGTTAAAAACACACATTTAGATGTTTAAAGCCATGGTTGGGTTGGGAATTTCACATCTCTTAGGACAAAGGGGAAGTTCAAAGAAGCAAGATGTGTTTCCCTTTAAGATTATCATTGTGATTGGAGGGGAGTGGGTTGAGGAAGTTATGGCATCATCTTGCAATTATGTTTGGTCTGTGATTCACATTTATGGAAAGGTAATAGGCAGCCAATAAAATTTTCTAAGATTATAACGGCTGAATGGTCTCTGCCTTGATTTATGTCTGACGAGGACCCTGATGACTATAATTATATGATAGGATAGGTCTTAGTACCCACTGACCTTTGTAGCTTTGCTTCCTGTCATTTGTCCTGATACACTCTGTGTTTCAGCCAATTAACTCTTATATACACATGAGGGGTCTTCCAAAAGTTCATGAAAATGCATATTTTCCATGCATAGTGAAAAAACTATGCTTGGATTTCTGTTTTTTTTTTTTTTAAATGCCAAAATTAACTTGTTTTAACTTGTTACAGTATGTTTAAACTCGATCTAGTTTTAGACACTCAGAAGGACAAGGCATCCGTTTGAAAAGAGTCCCTCTCTGAGCAACATAAATTCTGCTAAAACTGAAGCAAGAACAAACATCAAATTTATGATGAGACTTGAGCGGAAGAATGGTGAGATCACTGACGCTTCATGAAAAGCTTATGGGGACAATGCCCCAAGGAAATCAGCAGTTTACAAATGGGTAACCGGTTGGAAGCAGGGATGAGATGTTGTTGAAGATGAAGCCCACAGAGGCAGACCATCCACATCGATTTACGAGTAAAAACTTAATCTTGTTCAGGTTCTAACTGAAGAGAACCAAGCATTAATCACTGAAACAACAGCCAACACCACAGACATCTCAATGGATTCAGCTTACACAATTCTGACTAAAAAATTAAAATTGAGCAAACTTTCTACTTGATGGGTGCTGAAACTTTGGTTCCCAGATTAGCTGCAGAGAGGAGAAGAGTTTTCAATGAAAATTTTAAACCAAGAGGATGAAGATCCTGAAGCACTTCTCAAGGAACTGTAACAGAACGTGAAACACGGCTTTACCAGTACAATCCAGAAGACATAACACAATCAAAGCCATGGTTACCGAGAGGTGGAAGTGGTCCAGTCACAGTAACACATGGACTGGTCAAGAGCAAAGATCTAGGCAAGGCTTTTGTGAAATGCTCAAGACAGTTTGCTTGTTGACTTTCTAGAGGGTCAATGAATGATAATATCTGCTTATTATGAGAGTGTTTTGGGAAAGTTAGCCAAAGATTTAGCAGAAAATCACCTGAGAAAGCTTCACCAGAGAATCCTTCTTACCGTGACAATCTCGATATTCATTCTTCTCATCAAACAAAGGCAATTTTGAAGTGTTTTGATGGGAAATCATTAGACATCTCTCTTATAGTCCTGATTTGGCTACTTCTGACTTCTTTTTATTTCCTAATCTTAAAAAAATCTCTAAAGGGCACTCATTCTTTTCCAGTTAATAGTATAAAAAAGACTCCATTGACATGGTTGAATTCCCAGGACTCTCAGTTCTTTAGGGATGGAATGATGGCTGGCATTGTTGCTTGCAAAAGTGTCCTGAACTTGATGAGAATTATGTTACGAAATAAAGTTTATATTTTATTATCTTTCTTTTTTTTTCTTTCGACAAGAATGTCATTCTGCCACCCAGGTTGGAGTGCAGTGGGGCAATCTCAGCCCACTGTAACCTCTGCCTTCTGGGTCAAGCAACTCTTCTGCCTCAGCCTCCTGAGCAGCTGGGATTACAGATGCTTGCCACCATGCCTGGATAATTTTTGTATTTTTAGTAGAGACAGGGTTTCACCATGTCGGCCAGGGCTGTTCTCAAACTCCTGGCCTCAAGCAATCCTCTTTCTTGTCTTCCCAAAGTGTTGGGATTACAGATGTGAGCCTCTGTGGCCGGCCCACTTTTATCTTTTAATTCCACTTTCACGTGAACTTTCTGAAGCCCCCTTGTGTGTATGTGTATGTGTGTGCAGGTGGGTATCCTGAAATATCTAAATTCCAGAGAAAAAAATCTTTCTCTTTTATGTATGCTTTGATGGTATCATTTCTATCTTCAATGTATATTCTTCAACTTTCACCTGGAAAACATTCTCCAAGATCAGGCTCAAACTTCGTCAGCTTTACAAAGTCTTCTCTTATTGTCCAGAGCTAGTTCCTTGCTGTATTAGTCTGTTCTTGCACTGCTATGAAGAAACACTTGAGACAAGATAATTAATAAAGAAAAGAGGTTTAATTGGCTCATGGTCCCACAGGCTGTATAGGAAGCATAGCTGGGGAAGCCTCAGGAAACTTAACAATCATAGTGGATGGTGAAGGGGAAGCAGGAACATCTTTCAAGTCTGGAGCAGGAGGAAGAGACAGCGGGAGGTGCTACACCCTTCTAAACAACCACTTAAACAACAATCTCTGGCCGTAGACTGAAGCCTGCCCTGTTGGTTTCCCTGGTTTTAAAGCTTTTGGACTTGGATTGAGCCACTACTGGCTTCTTTCTTCCCCAGCTTTCAGACAGCCTATCATGGGACTTTGCCTTATAACTGTGTGAGTCAATTCTTTCTAATAAATTCCCTTTCATATTACATCCTATTAGTTCTGTCCTTTGGGAGATCCCTGACTGATACAGACTCCTTGGGAATCACTTTCTTTCTCTTTGTGCATCTCCCTGTGGTCTCTTCATCATGGTGGCTCCAGGGCAACAAGGCTTCTTATAGGGCAGCTCAGAGCTCCAAAGAAGTGTGGGTGGAGGGAAAGGTGCAGAGCTGTGTCGCCTTTTGTGACCGAGCTTCAGAAGTCATGTGGCCTCACTCTGTCACATTCTATTTACTGTGGCGGTCCCAAAGGCCTGAATTCAAGTAAAGGGGTCATAGACTCCATCTCCTGAAGGAAGAGTAACAGGGTTCTGTAGTAGTATGTGGGACCAGAAGCATCGTTGCAGATGATGGTTTTGGAAATACAATCTTTCATACTCAGCCTTCTCATTACAATCATTAATAGCCCTTCCACTTGCAAAATACACTCAACCCCTCCTCTAAAGCGCCTCGATGCCATATCATTTTATGCTATCAACCTTGGGCTTGAGGTCCAGAATCTTGTTATCTAAGTAAAGTTCAGGTGTGAATGAAGCTTCCTGAGCATCTCACCAACATACCAGAGTGAGACAGGCTGAGATCATTATAGACACTCGCATTTAAAACATGGGAAAATTGCAGCCACACAGCATTCATTGGTCCACAGACATTTTGAAATACAGTTGAGTACATGTTGCTAGTTCTTTAATTACTATTTGGCTCTATTTCCTGGGAATAATTTTCTATGCTTGGAATCCTGGTTCACCTTTTGAATGATCCTTCCTTCTTTATAAAACAGCTGGTGTTTGCTGCTGAATAGTTTTTTTTTTTTCCAGCCTGGTTCCTATCCATAGCATTTTTTTTTTTTGGTTGCAGGGGGTGGGAGGTGTCTAAAGACCCCTTTTTGCTTTGTATAGGATCTGACCAGAAAAACAGGTTGGCAAAAACATCACCAACCTCAGCTATGAAGCTGGTGATGTTCTTGCCAACATAATTTTTAAAAAAAACTTTGGGCCGGGCGCGGTGGCTCACGCCTGTAATCCCAGCACTTTGGGAGGCCGAGGCGGGTGGATCACGAGGTCAACAGATCGAGACCATCCTGGTCAACATGGTGAAACCCCGTCTCTACTAAAAATACAAAAAATTAGCTGGGCATGGTGGTGCGTGCCTGTAATCCCAGCTACTCGGGAGGCTGAGGCAGGAGAATTGCCTGAACCCAGGAGGCGGAGGTTGCGGTGAGCCGAGATCGTGCCATTGCACTCCAGCCTGGGTAACAACAACAACAACAAAAAAACAAAAAAAAACTTTGAGGATTTTTTGGGTGAATCTTATTTGGGTTTACTCAATTAGTTAGAATCAATACCCACAAATCCTGTTGATAAAAGTAATTCTCTTCCTTGGGCTCCCTGGAAAGCTGCTGTGAAACATTGCTCTTACTGTTATGAGTTTAACGTGGTTCAGTGAGGAATGGCTGAGAGGCATGCCTGTAAGACCCTTAGAGGACCTTTTGTTTGCTGAAAGGGTTTGTGAGGCACTACCTTAAATTTTTCTGAAGGCTGAAGAAGGGATCTAACAGTTCTACTCTGGATTAGATCTTTGTTCTAAGGCCCTTTCCTAATTTAAGAAATTCTCTTTCTCTTTTTTTCATATGGAGAAGCTGGAAAGGGGAAACAACTTTATTTTCAAACCCATCAGTCCAGAATCCTTTACACTTTCTTTAAATTTGGTTGAAAATCAAACAGCTCCTTTTTCGTCATGTTTCTCCATATTTATCTTTTATTGATTTAGTTATTGATTGATAGATCGAGACAGAGTCTTGCTCAAGTGCCCAGGCTGGAGTGCAGTGGCATGGGTTCAAGTGATTCTCCTGCCTCAGCCTCCCAAGTAGCTGGGATTACAGGTGTGTGCCACCATACCCAGCTAATTTTTTTGTATTTTTAGTAGAGACAGGGTTTCATCACATTGGCCAGGCTTGTCTCACACTCCTGACCTCAAGTGATCTGCCCATCTCGCCCTCCCAAAGTACTGTGATAAGTGTGAGTCACCATGCCCAGCCTCTATCCTTATCTGCTAAAAGAAAAGAAACCAGTATCAGCATTCTGTCTGGAATTCTAATCCCTTCATCCAAATTACTCAGTTAATTCTGTACATTTTCCATTCTCCACTTCAGCACAGGTGACAGGGTGCTAAACCTTTCATTACTACGTAACAAGGGTCATAACATTTTTCTGACTTGACTAAGCTCTCACCAGCAGCCTCCTGAAGGGCCATTAAGCCTCCGCTCACAGATTTCTCAAAGCCTTTATAATGCATACGCACCCCTCAAAGCCGCGACTGCAATTGAGGTTTTGTTATGGCAGCCTCCCACTTCCAAAGACCAAAGTCTGTATCTGTTATCAGTTACTGAATGGTAACTCTTCACTTAGTGTCACCGATAGGTATGACCTAATCATGGACGTGACAGACTGTTATATTCACAGGTTCCGCCACCCACAGAGTATCTGCATCTAGGGGCTGGGATCTGGAGGTCCCTCTTGGAGTTCTGCCTATCCCAAATTAATACAGAAGTTCTCAAGCAGGGGCAATTTTGCAACCTCCCCCTTTGAGGGAACATTTGACAGTATTTGGAGACATTTTTGGTTGTCATGAGTGAGGGTGGCGAAACAGAGACCAGGGATGCTGCTAAATATCCCACCATACACAGGACATCCTCCCAGGAAAAAGAATTAATCTAGCCCCAAATGCCAATAATGCCAGGCATCATTGAACTAGAAGAGGAAGGAGTTTGGGGAAGGGGCTTAGGAGAGTATCAGTGAATGGGTTGGTTCTATGGATTCCATTTATTACCTGGCTCTATAAGCCGGGTTTGAATGCCTTTGATTAGAGGAGAGATGGTCAGAAGCTTAGAGAAAATCTCTTTAAAGGATTTTCAGGCTTGGTGCAGGCTGATTTTGGCCCCTGCACAGAACCTGAAAAAGAGTTGGAAAAAACATAATTCTCGTCTCCTAATGGAATCCAACATCACTCTGTACCCTTTCCCCGGAACTCAGCAGGATTTCAAGCCAAGTGGGCTACTGGGGAAGGAGGTCTTGGCATGGCCGTTGAGTAGCAGCCTCAGTGAAGTCTGCCTCTGTGGGTTTATGAGCAGCAGGTGTAGACCAGCATGATCAGCAGAAGGAGAACGGGAATGGAATTATTTAACTTGGTAATTGCAACCAACAGGCTGACACTAGGAGAAATTAATCATTGGAGATCACTTTTTAAAAGGCCAAGGTCTAGTAATCAAGCTAGAAGAGACACAAGTATCATGATTTGGTCATGAGAAGGAAATATGTTAGTTATTAGGGAAATGTAAATCATTATGAGATTCCACTTCACCCCCATTAGGATGGCCACAATCAAAAAGACAGACAATAACAAGTGTTGGGGAGGATGTGAACAAGTCAGAACCCTCCTACACTGCCGGCATAAGTGTAAACCAGTGCATCTGCTTTGGAAAACAGTCTGACCATTGTTTGGTAACTTAAACATAGAGTTATCATAGCACTCTGCAATTCTATCCCTAGGTATGTATCTAAGAGAATTTAAAGTATGTCCGCAGAAAAATCTGCACACCAGTGTTCGTTGTAGCATTATTCATAACAGCCAAAAGGTAGAAACAATCCCCATGTCCATTAACTAATGAATAAATACAATGTGGTCTCTACAAAACAAAGGAATATTATTCAGCCATAAAAAAATGAAGTTTTGATACATGCCATAACATGGAAGAACTTTGAATATGATATGCTAAGTGAAAGAAGCCAGACACAAAAAGACATATGTCATATGATTGCATTGATAAGAAATGTCCAGAAGGATTAAATCCATAGAAATAGAAGGCCAGTGAGGACCTGGTAGCAGAGACCCTGTATCTACAAAAAATGCAAAAATTAGCTGGGCCCAGTGGCATGTGCCTATAGTCCCAGCTACTCAGGAGGCTGAAGTGGGAGGATCGCCTGAGCCCAGGAGGTTGAGGCTGTGGTGAATGGTGATAGTGCCACTGCTGTCCAGCCTGGGTGACAAAGTAAGATTCTGTTTCAAAAAAAAAAGAAAGCAGATTAGTGTTGAATAAAGGGACAATGGGGGAATGAAGATCATGGGTACAGGGCTGCTTCTGAGGATGGTGAAAATGTTCTGGAATTAGAGAGTGATAATGGCTGCCTAACTTTGTGACTATACTGAAAACCATTGAATTGCTGGGTGCAGTGGCTCATGCTTATAATCCCAGCACTTTGGGAGGTTGAGGAGGGCAGATTGCTTGAGATAAGGAGTTTGAAACCAGCCTGGGAAACATGACAAAACCCTGTCTCTACAAAAAATGCAAAAATTAGCCCGGTGTGGTGATACATGCCTGCAGTCCCAGCTACTTGGGAGGCTGAGGCAGGTGGATGGCTTCAGCCCAGGAGGCAGAAGTTGTAGTGAACCTACACTGCACCACTGCACTCCAGCCTGGATGACACACTGAGACCCTGTCTTAAAACAAAACAAAACAGCAACGCAAAACACCAATGAACTGTAAATTTTGAAAGGGCAAACTGTATGGCACACGATTGATAGCACAAGAAAAAATAATGTGAAAAGAAAATGTGATTTTATTTTGTAGTCCATGTAGCTGAGGTTTGAGACAGTTACATGTGGAAAGTCATACTTTCTAGGAGGCTTTTTGACTTGTCCTGTGAGAGTCTGTTCAGAGGCTAAGACACACCCAGCACCGTTCCTGGCTCCACTGTTTTTTCCTTATGAATGTCCTCCTCTGGATTAATTCTTTCCTATGCAAATCCTTTTATTTTGTCAAGGTAGAATATAAATTCCCTACAGGTGAGTGTTTCATATTCCCTCTACTGTGTTCTGAACTTTGTACATATACGTTTACGTAAAAAATATATTTATAGATAAATCTATAGATAAATTACATGCATTATATATAAATTATATATTTATATATATGCACATATATTTTAATATACACATTTATGTGTGTGCGTTTACTTATGGTATTTGTTGTGTATATATAACAAATATTGTTGAATTATAAACAAATTACCTATTGGACTATGTGTTCCTCAAGGGCAGAGTACCCACTAAAATTCTTTTTTTTTTTTTTTTAAAGGTATTCTTTTTTTAAAAATTTTTTATTGCATTTTAGGTTTTGGGGTACATGTGCAGAACATGCAAGACAGTTGCATAGGTACACACATGGCAGTGTGTTTTGCTTCCTTTCTCCCCTTCACCCACATTTGGCATTTCTCCCCAGGCTATCCCTCCCCAGCTCCCCCACCCCCCGCTGGCCCTCCCCTTTTCCCCCCAATAGACGCCAGTGTTTAGTACTCCCCTCCCTGTGTCCACTCACTAAAATTCTTTCTGTTGAAAGCGATATAAAACCAGTGGGGTGTGGTGGCTTACGCATGGTAATCCCAGCACTTTGGGAGGTTGAGGCGAGTAGATCACTTGAAGTCAGGAGTTCGAGACCAGCATGGCCAACAAGGTGAAACCTCATCTCTACTAAAAATATAAAAAATAGCCAGGCATGCTGGCACATGCCTGTAATCACAGCTACTTGGGAGGCTGAGGCAGGAGAATTGCTTGAACCCAGGAGGCAGAGGTTGCAGTGAGCCGAGATCACACTACTGCACTCCAGCCTGGGTGACAGAGTGAGACTCACTCTTGTTAGGGAAAGAAAAAGTCTAATGTCTGGGCTACTTTTAGATATGGCTTCATCTAGGGCTCAATTCTGTCTTTCGGGTCAATTTCTCAGTCTTTGCTGCAGATGTATTCTCTTGTCTCTTCAGGTTTAACTTCCGTGGCAGGTAAATGCAGGACCCTCTCTCTGGGTTGGTCTCACTCAGCTCCAAGATGAATTAATAGCTCCAACTGACCATTCCCTGAAGCCATCTCTGTGGGCGGGATGATGGGATGGACTGGATGGCTGGTCATAGCTCCATCACTGGTGCCGAAGGGATTCAGCCTGACCAGAGGCCTTGGCTCAGGAATAGCAAGAGAAAAATCAGTGGTTTTAGTAGGAAATTGGGATGGTGTCGCTAAAAGAATGGGAGATGAACACTGAATGGCAAAAATTAACCTAGTGCAGGACAGACATGGTGGCTCACACCTGTAATCCCAGCACTTTGGGAGGCCGAGGCAGGTGGATCACCTGAGGTCAGGAGTTTGAGACCAGCCTGACCAACATGGTGAAACCCTGTTTCTACTAAGAATGCAAAAATTAGCCGGGCATGGTAGCGCATGCCTGTAATCCCAGCTACTCGGGAGGCTGAGGCAGGAGAATCACCTGAATGCAGGAGGTGGAGCTTGCAGTGAGCCGAGATCACACCATTCACTACAGCCTGGGCAACAAGAGTGAAACTCTGTCTCAGGGAAAAAAAATTAACTAGTGTCCACTGTGGTTCATTTTTGAATCCCCAGCACTTAGAATGGAAAAAGAATTTAGCAAACACCTACTGAATTAAATTGAACCCTGAAATACAAATACCGGCTTCCAGATGACAGTCAATAGGAAGGAATGAAAAACTTTGAAAGTTGGGCCAAACAGAGAAGATGTATGATATTAAACTCCCAAGTACTTGGGTTTATGTCTGAAAAGCACATGTTCCGACGTTCATTTAGGACATTTGGTTTACACCAGTGAAGATGTTCCAAACAGTTTGAGAGTCAACATTAGTGGGTCTCAACCTTTTTGTTTAGTAACATAGCTATGGTTATTCTTTTAAAATTCAATAAAATCTGGTGGGGATTGGTGGCTCACGTTTGTAATCCCAGCACCTTGAGAGGCTGAGGCAGGCGGATCACTTGAGGCCCGGAGTTTGAGACCAACCTGGCTAACATGGTGAAATCCCGTCTCTACTAAAAACACACAAATTAGCCAGGTGTGATGGCACGTGCCTGTAATGTCAGCTACTCATGAGGCTGAGGCAGGAGAATGGCTTGAACCTGGGAGACAGTTTGCAGTGAGCAGACATTGTGCCACTGCACTCCAGCCTGGGTGACAGAGAGAGACTGTCTCAAAAAAAAAAAAAAAAAAAAAAAATTCAATGAAAGCCATAGACCCTTTCCAAAGAAGTTTTACATTAGAGACTGATTTACATGGAATTTGGGGAGTTCCTGGAACCCTTGCAGTGCCGAGTCGAGCAGCTTCCTTGTGAATAATTACACCCAGTGTTAGATTTTGTGTATTTCATAATTCCCCATTGTTTTCAGAATCTTTCCTCTTGGAATTACCCGGACTCGAGACTAGAGGGCATTGTGTACCTTGAAACCGCATCAGACACAGTGCAAGAGCTCCTTAGATTTTCATACAAAAAGGGTTGTTCACTGCTCAGTTAACAAGTGAGTCCCTCCCGCTCCCAGGAGGGAATGAAGTCAGCTCCCTGTGAAGAAAGGGATGGGGATGAGGGGAGAAGCACTGCCTAAATGTTTCCCTCATTTGTATGTTGATGAAACGTTGGCAATCTCCCTAGAGTTCAAGTGCCGGGTTTGGAATGATTTCCCAGCAAGGATCCCTGTGCGTTGGGATGAGCTGTATACTGGGAGTGGCTGAGATTCAGAGTCCCAGCCCTGCTTCCAGCTTCCTGTGGGATTTCAGGAAGGTCCCTTCCCTTTGCTGTGCCTCAGTGCTCCTATCTGCAAAATGAGGGGCTCAGATTAGCTGCTCCTAAGCTCATCACAGTATATGCTGTTTCTCAGGTTCAGAGGTGTCAGGAGTGGTACAGAGTTGAAGAGGAAAAAAAAATGCAGCCACGGAGGTGTGTGGTTAGACTCAGAAATGAACATATCATGTGATCCCACGAGGATTTGGGCAAAACAAATCTAGCGAGTGAATTCAGAGGTTGGAGGAGGAGGCCCCTCCGCAGCACTAAACGGTTTGTATATGAATGCAGTCTGTTTATCCAAAAAGAAAAATACTGCAGTAGACAGCCTCTGTGATAGCTCTACACGTTCCCACCTCCTTGTGCAATTACCTTCCCTTAAATGTGACTCAACCTAGTGACTTGCTTGTAGCCAATAGGATCAGGCAAAAGTGATGGGATATCACCTTGGAGAGAAGGTTACAAAAAGACGGTAAATTCCATCTTGCATACTCCCCCTTAGCCTGCTGCTGTGATTAACCCCAGTGCCATGTTGTAAGCTGCTAAATGGAGAAGCCCCCATCGTGAGGAACTAAGGAAGGCCTGTGATGAATGGGCAGTGAGAAACTGAGGCCTGTGGGCCCACAGCTTATGTGGAACTGAGTTCTGCCAACCACCCGTGAGTGAGCCTAGAAATGGATTTTCGTGCAGTCCAGACTGCAGTTCAGATCAGACTGTAGCCCCGGTGGACTGCTTGATTAGATAGACTCTCAGGGTCCTAGAGGCAGAGGCACCCAACCAAGCCATGCCTAGATTCCTGACCCGCAGGAACTATGAGATAGTAAATGTTTGTTGTCAGAAGCTGCTAAATTTTGGGGTAATTTGCCTTATATTGCGATAGATAACTAAGTCATCTACTAAGGCAGTAATTTTCAAACCATTTTCCTTCCTAGCAGAGCGACTTGGGGTAAGTGTTTTACTTGCTCTAAGCCTTAGTTTTGTCATCTGTCAATGGTCCCTACATCACAGGATTGTTGTCATATCTAAATGCACGAAAAGTGCTGGCACGTGTTTGGGATATGAGCAATAAATTGCCATCATCGTCATCGTCATCATGGCCTTCAAAGGACTCCAGTAATAGAGGGATGGAAACCAGTAGCTGTTTTTTAAAAAATCAACTTTCCCTATCTTTCTTTCTCCATTAATAGTCACTACAATTGTGTACAAATAACTGGCCAATCAGAGAGCCCCATCTTTCAGCAACGATGGGTCCAAGGGGTGCATGTTGACCCAAAAAGACCAATTGAGTCTTTTTCTGAGATTTACATAGAGTCTCTGGGAGGTGAGAAGGCTTCTGGAGTGGGGCAGAATTTCTAGTGGTCCTGAAGCCATAGAGAGAAATTCTCGAATCTTACCCTCAGAACAGTAATTTCCAGAAAAGCTCTTTGATATTTATTTTACTTTTCATGGAGTTAAATTCTAGCGATTATTGAAGTCTTTGCAAAGAAACAAACACAACAGAAATCCCTTCTTCAAAATCTATCTGCAAATGATCTCTCATGGTTTAACTGGCCCTTTAGGTAAAACCTCTCATTGTTGCAACAAAAATGCTCAGGGCTGATTACATTTGAAGAATGAGACCAGATCACACAGTGAGCTCTTTTATTCATCCCTGTCCTGGAAGCAAAGCATCACCATGGATGGATGGGGAGGAAAGCACTCCCATCTCCCAGATTTCCTGGGAGTCTCCTAGAAACCCTTAGTGATTCTCTCAACTTTTAGGTACTGATGCTTTCCTCCTGGGTGGTCAGGAGGGGTAATGGCAGATTGCCAGAAAGACAATGACTTATAAAATAATCCAACTCTAAATTCCTTCCTTGGAATGTAGAAAAGGCTTATTTACGTACAGATTTTTTTAAATTGTGGAAACTAGTTTAATTGGGCATGTTGAACTTGAGATACTAAAACAGGTACAAGTGGTAATTGGCTGGGTGAGTCTGTAACTTAAGGGAGAGTGTGGCTGGGCGTATAGGTTTGGGAGTTGTAGTATGTGGGAGTCATAGGAAGCCATGGCACCCGGTGAGAATAAAAAGGGAAGGGAGTGCTCCCTGTCCCCATCTTGGCGTAGGAACCTTTTCCTTTGGCAAGTGAGCTGAACAGAATCCCAGGACGCCCTGTGGGTATTGATGAGCTTTTTTCCCTTGGGTTACCTGGGAGATTGTTCCATTCTCCCAACCTCTGTTATGTTTCTGACTCTTTCAAGCGAGTGTGTCTCAAAGTGAGGAGCTGTGGAATAAAGAGATGAGGCACATCAGAAAATCAAAGATGGTGCCTAAAAGTGCCCAACCGATATCTTGACTGTACCGTGTATCTCCACACTGTGGCCTTTATACATTTCTCCTGTGGCTGTCTTTCTCACTGTTTTTCTTTCCCGTTGGGAAAGAAACTTCTTGAGATACTTGTCAGTGATTGGAGTCATTAGAAATTGTGTCTTATCATAGGAGTCTTTGCCTAGAACCTCTCCTTCCCAGAAACCATATATTAATCCCAGGGAAAGTCTCTGATTGGCCCTATTTAGGTCACATGTCCAACCCTTGGGCCAATCACTTTGTGACTTGGGTGGATATTATCTGTGGTGAATTACTCTGTTTCTGTCTCCTGTCACTTGGTGTCTCTGTGAGCTGATCAGTTTTCTCTCTCTCTTCTACTCTCTATCTCTTCCTGTCAATTTCTCTGTGTCTCCCTGCCTCCCTGCTGTTCTCTGTAGATCTCTCTTGGTTTTTCCCTATAAAATTTTCTGTGTCTCTACCCTGTCTGTTTTTTTTCTCCTGTCTCTCATTTATACTCTGTCTCTGCAGGAGCTGCCTGTCTTGATGGAGATGGAACGCAAGTCTGTCTTGCTGAACTCTGCGTCCCTAGTGTCTGGTATACAGTCGGCGTTCAATAAACATTAAATAAATAAGTGAACGAGAATATAAGCCTTCACATAAAGATTTACAGTCAGAGGAAAATCAATACCTTCGGAGAGAATGTGGTAAGGATATACCTGGTATCATGGCATTTTAGGAATAGGAAGAAACCTCTGGCATCACAGTCGTGGTGAAATCTGTTCTGGCCTGGAGGCAGAGGACGTGCTTGCCTCCATGGCCATAGCATCTCTCTTATCATCAGGGTCTAGGAATCACGGGGCTATTACCTGCCTCTAATATATATTCTGGCAGTCTCTCTCAATTCTTCCCGTTGTCTTGTCTGCACCTCTTCTGCTGTAGCTTAAGTCTAATTTCAACCAAGAGTAGATCTAGTCATCACCAAGATGTGCAATGGTGACATTAAAAAAAATTGTTTTTATTTCTTCTAAAAAACCCTGGGATGTATGTGCAGGATGTGCAGGTTTGTTACAAAGCTATACATGTGCCATTGTGGCTTGCTGCACCTATTGACCCATCCTCTAAGTTCCCTCCCCTCACCCCTAAACCCCCGACAGTCCCTGGTGTGTGATGTTCCCCTCCCTGTGTCCATGTGTTCCTCATTGTTCAGCTACCACTTCTGTGTGAGAATATAGTGTTTGGTTTTCTGTTCCTGTGTTAGTTTGCTGAGGATGATGGCTTCCAGCTTTAACCATGTTCCTGCAAAGGACATGATCTCATTCCTTTTTATGGCTGCATAGTATTCCATGGTGTATATGTGCCACATTTTCTTTATCCAGTCTATCATTGATGGGCATTTGGGTTGGTTCCACGTCTTTGCTATTGTGAATAGTACTGCAATAAACATACGTGTGCATGTGTCTTTATCGTGCAATGATTTATATTCCTTTGGGTATATGACCAGTAATGGGGGTTGCTGGGTCAAATGGTATTTCTGGTTCTACATCCTTGAGGACTTGAATGGCAACATTTTTTTTCCGTGACTCCATTAAATTTTTCCTAAAGGATAACTTGGATATTCAGGGCAGGCTTGTTGGAAAACCTTGTCCTGGGAGGTAAGATTCCTGGGTTAATAGTCCAGGCTCTGAGATGATCTGGCTATGTGACCTAGGGTAAGCCACTTTTTCTCCGTGAGCTTCAGTTTTCTGTCTACACAACAGTCAGCTCCACGAGGTGATCCTATCCCACTAATAGTCTTCCTCTATCACTTCCAGTAGGTTAAAAGCTAGCATGTTACAGACGTGCCTGACTGCTGTGGCCAAGTCCTAAAAACTTACAGCAAATACCATCTGGCCCCAATCTTTAGTAATTTTATAGAGGTTTCCAGTGACCTCTGTCTGTCATCTCTTTGTACCCAGAAGGCAAGAGTAGCTTTGAATTTTGTCATCCTCCCCCACCAAACCTTCAGGGTGGGACATTAAAATGCATTTGTAATGAAAGATTAATAGGGGGGGACTATGTTCAGACATTAATGGAACCTATCACATAAATTCCACTGAAATATTTTATGTCAGGCAACATAATGGAAAGTGAGGCCTTTTGGTTGGGGACTTGCTGATAAAAGATGCATTCATTTCCCTGGGGACACTGGATCCAATCCTCTTTTTAGGTGTCCTTGTTCATGGAAGAAATGATGGCTTACTCATCATTCTTTTTACTAAAGAGACATTTAATGAGCACCTACCACATCCTGAGATCTGTCTTCATGATGCTAGCCTACTCAGGCAAGAAAATCATCCTGGGATAGAAGACTAAGTCCCCAGATCCAGTTTTGCCACTTGGTTACTGGGTGAGCTTGGGGAAAATGTCAGAAGCTCTTTGACCCTGTTTGCATGTCTGTTAAGTGGGGATAGCAGCATCACCTCTCTCTTAAGGTTATGGTGAGCTCTAGGGAAGGCAGTGCATGCCATGTGTTAGCACAGCTCCGAGGGCATACAAAAGTGCTTTGTAACTGGCTGTTGCTTTACTTATTACCTTGTGCCAGGTACATTTGATGCTTTGCTTATGCCACAGTGTTATGTTTAGTTACACCATGGCCATCCGGTCCACTGCTGCTATTTGACAGATGAGAAAATGATCTTGCTTAAGGTCATACAACTCTTGATATTTGGCCACAAAAATTAATGGATGCCAAACTCAGGTAGGCCCTTGGGGCTACCTATACATTTTTTTTATTTGTGCTAATACAGATTATCTCATTTATTCTGTACAGCACACCTAAATGGTAGGTGTCACTATTACCTCCGAGGTACAGATAAGGAAAGGAATGTATTAAAAAGGCCACGTGGCCTCCATCGTTCTCCATCTTCATGACAACCCTGCAGAGGTGATATTTTCATTTTGCAGTCAGAAAATTTGAGGCTTGGAGAGATTAAGCAAATTGCCCCAGGCTTCAAGGCAAATACAAGGCGGAGATCAGATGTGAAGCATAGATCTGTCTGATTCGAGAACCCACGGTCTTTTCCCTAAACAATGTAGCAAAATGATCAGAATTCCGGTTCTGGAAACGGCCATTGTATACTTATCTATTAAAAATGACAACCCCTTAAAATTATAGCACCCCTCCTCTATTTTCTATGGGCCTTCTCTACTTTATTTTTAAATTTTGTTTATTTATTTTGAGACAGAGTCTCACTCAGTTGCCCAGGCTGGAGTGCAGCACAATGTCAGCTCACTGTAACCTAATGCCTCTCAGGTTCAAGTGGGTTCTCGGGTGCCTCAGCCTCCAGAGGAGCTGGGATTAGAGGCATGTGATACCACACTCCGCTCATTTTCTTGTATTTTTAGTAGAGATGGGGTTCCACAATGTTGGCCATGCTGGCCTCTAACTTTTGGGCCCAAGTGATCCACCCACCTCTGGTTCCCAAAGTTCTGGGATTATAGGCGGGAGCCACCCACCTCTGCTTTATTCTCTCAAATACGTATCACTTTCTTACAGGTGCATATTGTACCTAATTATTTTGTTATTGTCTTCATCCACTTCACAAGAATGTAAGCTCTGCAAATGTAGGATATTTTTTTCTATTTTATCTACCACTTTATCCCTTGCTCCTGGAATATACCAATATATGCTTGGCCCAAGGTAGACCTATCTCTAATAATTGAATTTCCTCAAGAGCAAAACGGGGAAAACAGTGACACCACTTCATAGGGTGGGTTTAAGGAAGATAAGGGTTAATACATCTGAAGGTGTTGAAACAGGGTCAGGAACACACTGCTTGTTAACTACCATTATGTAACCCATTGCATGCCAGCACGTTATCGATGTCAGCTCTTCCCTGATGACTGCTCACTGTGCCAATATTTGTTTTACATATATCGTCTAACTGATGCCTTTGAACAGTGATTGCCCTCACTTTACAAATGGGGAAATGGAGGGGTTAAAAGGCAGTGCCTTTTTCCTTCATGTCACTGATCAGTATCTAGGGAAGACATCTTCATGGTGCCTAGCAAAGTCATCCTTTCCAGCTGTCCTCCTGTGCAAACTGCCCCAACTCTGTGCTACTGTTTCACGTTTCCACTCATGAAACTCAAAAGCTTTACAGAACCAGTGGTGGTTTGCAAAATACCCCACGAACGTCCTCTTTAATTAACGCCAGTCTTCACGTAAAGCCACATTAGTAGGACTATTGTATCTTAAGACCCCGAGGCAATGCAATGCCCGGGACAATCTATATCTGAAGTGTTTGAAACAGTTTACCTTCTCCCAATTTTACAAAACAATTAATCTATACTAAATGCTGTTGCACAATCAGATTTCTCACTCAGGGGATTAAGAAAAATGAAGCAGCAATTTAATGACAGGATTTAGTTCATTATTTACCTTGTAGCATGTAAATTATAGATTATCATACATTTTTCATTCTTTGGGTGCCCACCACCTAATTCCAGAAAAAAAGAGAATCCTGTACTACAAAGAGCAAGTGTCCCCTCTCTGGGCACAAGAGCCATCTCTTCTGCCTTCTGACGGACGATAATCTGTCAAAATGAAAAATTAACGGCTGCTCCCTTAATTCATCATTGCCTGCTTCTGTTCTATTAATGCCTTTCCCCCTTCTTACTTTCCTCCTTCTTTCTTCTGCCTCCCCCTCCCTCTTCCTTCTACAACCACCGCAAGGGTGTGACTCTGTTCACCAGCAGTGAATTGGAGTGGTGGTGGTGAATAGGAAAAAGAAAAAGAAAATCAAATCCATTGACCTCTGATTCCATGCAGCATCTGTTAAGATGGGAGAGAATGGGCTCTGCTTTAGTCATGGAATGCAGCAGGGCCTCATGACATCAATGCTGATGTAGAGTGTGTATATCACAGCAGGCATCTGGGACATTCCATTTCCTTCTAAGACCTGTGGTTGGCACAGCGGTATTAAACTGCATGGTGTTTCAGTATCATCGGATTCACTGTCCAAATGATGAATCTTGGAATTTGGTAGTGAAACTTACAAGTCATCTGATCCAACTCCTCTATTTTGCAGATCAGAAGACAGAGCCTCAGAGAGGAGATGGGTTTTGCTAAAAGTCCCATGACTAGTGGAATTAGCAGCACTATAAATTATGGATGCCAAACTCAGCCAGGCTATCGAGGTCACCCATTGGTCCTTTAATTTGTATGAAATTCTCTCTCTTTTTAAATTCCCTTAAAGACCCTTCAAAACGCCCAGTTTCCCTGACTGTAGACACCATATCTCTCACTTCATCGCAATAACCATCTATGCCATTTACGAAATATTTCTAGCTCTCCCGTCAAATGTGTCCAAAGCTCTGAGTCCATTCTTGGCACCACTGTTCCAAGGAGAGTCAAGGAGGCAGACCACGCACAACTCCAGGAGCTTGGCCAGATCATAATCTGTCCTCTCCATGGTGGCTAAGTATATGGGCCCTGCATCTAAACTATCTGTGTTCTTCTCCTCGCTTTGCCACTTACTGGCTGTGTGACCTCAGACAAATTACTTAACCTCTCTCGAGATTTCCCTATCTGCTAAATGAAGATAATAATAATATCTACTTCCTCGAGTTGTGCTGAATATTAAGTAGTTTAATTCATACAAAGGACTGAGCATCACGCCTGACTTGTTGTGCTGGTTCAGTCAATAACAGCCGCTGCTGGAAAAATGGGAATTATTTTACTTGTGTCCTGGATTTCAGTTTTGGTTGGAAGGAGGCCTTTGTACTTTTTAAAGTGCCACGTAAACCTAAGTGGTGGATTGATGACGATGGTGATAATGATTAATGCGGTTGCCATCATCTTGACTCTCAATCACATGATAAGGTAGAAGAATTGAGTCCTTCTAAGGAGCTTGGAGTGGGGAGACTTTGGTGGGGAGGGGCTAGGGTGCAGAACATGGCAGAGGGCAAGCTGGTTACAGAAAATACAAGAACTTGGTCAAAAGAACCAATAATGCTGCTTATCCTGGACGCAAGAAAATTTCAGGGCAGGGAACCACCCAGAGCTGGCAGGAGAATGGATTGTTTTTGTCTCACCAGCTCTAAGCACCTTCCTTTGCAGGGACTGGAGAATATGGTTGTGGAGGTGTCTGTGTGTAAGTCTTGCTCGCAGCAGACAGAAAGGAGGCATTGGTTTCAGCACAGATAATTCTGCTCCTTTCGAATGTTTGCAGCACACAGCTGCCCAGAGCTGAGAGTGTGGACAGTCTCAAGAGTCCCTGCAAGCCACACCTCGGACACATCACAAGGATGGCTGTCTCTTGCCACAGAAGTCCAAGCCAATAATTCTCCTCAAGCTGGAAAATGGATGGTCTGGCTTTATTCACGGAAGAAGACAGGATGATGTGGGAAAGGAAAGCATTCACAAGACATGCACGCACACACACACACACACACACACAAAACCCACACACCAAGTCAGACCCACAGATAAGCCAGTCACAGACACACACAAACACATACACAGACCAATGCCAGCATGGAGAGACACAAAGACACAAAGAGAGACATCCTAAAGAAACACAGATAGTCATGCCGACACCAAAAGACCATGCAAACTTGCACCCACAGGGAGGCACATGGAGACGTGCAGGAGATAATGTGTAACACAAATGCATGCAAATGCAAATACAGACAGGCACGGTGAGAATGCCAGATGCAGATATGCAGAGACCCACAGAGGCACACATGTGCATGCATGCACACACATGTGCACATATACACACATGCGCACATACACACACATGCATCACATAATGCAATGATTAAAAGCTAAATGACAACTAGGAATTGGTATAAAAAAGTAAGAAAGAACTATGGTGAGAATTCTGTGAGTTCCCACTGTTGAAAGAGGGTGGGATAATCTGCCCCTCCCTCACAGCCATCCTATGTGGCTCTCTGTCTGGTGTGGTTTGCTCTGCAACGAAGCAGTTCTGATTTACATGATAGATAGAAACCATTTATACAGTTAAACACGGTAGGGGTCTAAATGCTGTTCCCCGCAGAACACCAGATGTGAATAGATGAACGTTTGATTGTCCTCGTGCCTGTTTCTGACAAGCTAACAGATAAGAAACCATCCCACTGAATTCCCAGAAAACTGGAGACCACGAATACAGATAGCAACATGCAGGAAGGGCGAGGATTTATTAAGGCAGATTTCTAAATATTAAAGAGATGGCAGCTGGCTGTGCTTTCCTCAGCAGACTTTGTAGGCGAGAAATCATTTGATAACAAAGATGAATGAGTAGAGCTCCTACCAGGGAATTTCAGGTCCTAGAGCACTGGAAATGACCTCATGTGGAGATTAAACAGGCATCGTGCACACTTCTGGACTTTAGGGTGTCTGGAACTGGAAGATCCCACAGCCTGGAATCATCTCTTTCTTAGAGCTGCCTGCAATTCCATTGTTAAATGCAACCCATTCACTAGAAAGACTTGGAGTCTCCCAAAATTATTTTATTAAAATATAATACAGCCAGGCATGGTGGTATTACACCTGTAATACCAGCACTTTGGGAGACCGAAGCAGGAGGGTTATTTGAGCTCATGGGTTCAAGACCAGCCTGGGAAAGATCATAGAGAAACCCCATCTCTACAAAAAATAAAAAAAAAAATAGTCCTAGTTACTCAGGAGGCTGAGGTGGGAGGACCCCTTAACCCCTGATGTTCAAGACTGTGGTGAGATATGATTGCACCACTGCTCTTCAGCCTGGGCAACAGAGTAAGATGCTGTCTCTAAAAATAAATAATAAATAATTATACAAAAAATATATCAATACACACATGAAGATATGTTCAGCATCACTAGTCAATAGAGAAATGCAAATCAAAACCACAATGAAATACTACTTCACACCCATCAGGATGTGTAAGAACAAAAGAAAATAACAAATGTTGTCAACGTGGAGAGACTGGAACCCCTGTGCACTGCTGGTGGGAGTGTAAAATGATGCAGTCAGTCTGGAAAACAGTATGGAGGTTCCTTTAAAGAATTAAATATAGAATTACCACATAATCCAGCAATTTCACTTCTGGGTATGTATCTAAATATAAAAGAAAGCAGAGACTCAAACAGATATTCACACACCCACGTTCGTAACAGCCAACAGCAATCTTCACAACAGCCAAAAGGTAGAAGAAATCCAAGTGTCCAATGGCAGACGAATGAGTAAACGTCGTGTGGCATAGACATGCAACTGAATGTCACGTGGCCTTCAAAAGAAGTTTAACACAGGCTACAACATGAGTGAACCTTTAAGGCAATAGGCTAGAGAAGCCAGTCACAAAAGGGCAAATAGTATATAATCCCCTTTCCATGCAGTGACTAAAGTGAGAGAGAGAAAAAGTAGAACACTGGTTTCCAGGGGCTGGTGAAAGGGAGAACGAAGAGTGTTTAACGGGCACAGAGTCTCATCTGATATAATGAAAAAGTTCTAGAGACATATGGTGGCGATGGTTACAGAACATCGTGAATGTACTTAATGCCACAGAACCGTATACTTAAAAATAGAGTAGTGGCTAGGCACGGTGTCTCACACCTGCAATCCCAGCACTTTGGGAGGCCAAGGTGAGCAGATCACATCAGGAGTTCGAGACCAGTCTGGCCAACATGGTGAAACCCCATCCCTACTAAAGATCCGAAAATTAGCTGGCTGTGGTGGTGCACACCAGTAGTCCCTGCTACTTTGGAGGCTGAGGCAGGAGAATGGCTTGAACCCGGGAGGCGGAGGTTTCAGTGAGCCGAGACCACGCCACTGCACTCCAGCCTAGGCAACAGAGCAAGACTCCATCTCAAAAAAAAAAAAGTGGTAAATGTTATGTTATTTTACCACAATAAAATAAATATGTTTGGATGTGTATATATATGTATATACACATGTGTTTATATATATGCATATATACACATATACACACAAACAAGAATGATTTAGCTCCCCACAACGAAGAATGATCTAGTCCCAAATTTCAATAGTGCCAAGGCTGAGAAATGCTGAATTATGTCAATTGCATGTAGAATGCTCTCCCACAATTCCTGCCTTCACCTTTTCTCCTTTCCTCCTTCCTAATTCAGCTGCCCACTCCTTCACCCAAAACGGAAAACATCCACCCATGCTGAACATTTATTTAGAGTGTTGCCATGTTCTAATTTCTCATCACAATTTCTGATCAAACATAGGCAGAGTGGGCATGCAGAAAATGATCGTTGATAAGAAAGCCCATGTTTAATAGGAAAACCAATTAACATGGATTGGTAGATCCTGTACCAGGTAAATGATGTAGAAATCATAATGATAATCATTCGGTTTTTGACGTGCACATTGGCACCCCTGAGTTTAGTGAATCTTATCAGATTGGCTTGGAGATCTAAAACTTCTATCTTACATACATACATACATACATACATACATACATATATGCACAGAGAGAAAGAGAGAGAGAGAGAGAGTAATGGACAAGATATGTTTATATATATAATCAAAAGAAGACTTGGCCAAGAAAAGAACGTCATTTCTTTTTTCAAATCTACTCTAAAACAGGACCACTGTTTTGTCCAAAGTACCCCATAAATAGACTTTTTCTTCCTTTCCTTTCCTTTACTTCCTCCCTTCCCTTCCTTCCTTCCTTTTCTTTCATCCCTCCCTTCCTTCCTTTCTTCCTTCTTCCCTCCTTCCCTCCTTTCCTTCCATCTTTCCTTCCTCCCTTCCTTCCTCCTTCATTTTTTATTCCTTCTTCCTTCCCTTTCTTCCTCCATCCTTTCCTTTCTCCCTTTCTTTTTCCCTTTTTTCCTCCTTCCTTTCCTCCTTCTTTCCTTCCCTCCTTCCTTCTTTTCCAGCAACTCAAGTTGAAAAGAAATGACTTGATTAACCCATGGAAGTGGGTTAGAGAGATGCAGTGACAGACTCTAAGGTGACCCTCGATGATCCCCCACCTCACACTATTCACACCCTTGTGTTATTCTCTCCCCTTGAGTGTGGACAAGACCCATCACTTGCTTCTAACCAATAGAGTGTGGCAAAGGTGATGGGCTGCCCTTCCATAACTATGTCATGTGTTATATAAGATTTCACCTTTCTAACACACTCACTAGAGACTCTTTTTTCTGGCTGGTTGAAGTAAGTAGTCACGTTGGAAAAGTTCATGTAGAAAGAAACTGTAGGGTTAGAAGCTAAAGGCAGCCCGTGGCCAACAACAAATTTAAGCTCCGGTCAAAAGGAATTGAATATTTCCAACAACCACACAGATAAGAAAACGGACCCTTCCCCACTTGAGCCTCCAGATGGAAACCCAGTCCTGGCTGACATCTTGATTATAGCCTCATGAGATCCTAGGCCAAAAACCCAATTAAAATGTGTCTGGAACCCTGATCCATGAAACCGTAAGCTAATAAATGTGAGTTGTTTTAAATCTCTGCATTTGTGCTCATTTGTTATGCAACAAGAGAAAACTAATATAGAAGAACTATGTCAGTAAAGCATTTCTTTATGCCCTTAAATTTCTCCCATTAACACAGAAACAGGGACATTTTCCTCAGCTCTGGACCCAGTGAGATGAGAAGTTGTGGAACCACGATTCTGTCCGAGCAGCCCTAGATTTATGAATGGCTCCAACTTCCATTAGGTTGCAGGAAGGGGCTAGGGTATCTCTGTTCATAGTTAGAAGTCCATTTGTTTCCATTCCTTGTCAGCAGTTTGCATAAGTGAGTGGTTTTATTTCTTGTGAGAGAGGAGGGAAAACGCATGAGTTACCCCAGCAGTGGAAGATTTGTCAAATAAAGCTTTTAATAATGGGTCTGTTTGACAGTTTTATAGTTCTTCAACTTCCCAGCCATTTGAAGGTGGTAGGTTTTCAATAAAAATTAAGTCCTTTTCCAAGAGAAACTCGGTCCCCTGTTATTTTAAAACAACTAGTCCAGGGTGCACTGAAGCACCTTAATTCCACCACCGAAAGTAAATCTCCCTCCTTTTCTGTATTAATAACTTGGGCAATCCATCAGCCTGAGACGGACTGTGAGCTTTTCGCACTAGTATATCCAGGTGACCTGATGAACCACATCCGTAACAAGACTTGCTGGGTGATCATTAGGCTGTTCCCGAAAATAAATGACCTGGCCTTCTCTCCAGCTTGCTTAAGTACACCAGGGAGGGGGCCAGCAGCCTGGACTTCATTCTTTAATTTCTGTGGATTCTTCAAAAGTTCTTCTGGGACAAAAGAAGTGGTTCAGAAATTAGTCCATTAGGAGGGAGGTAGCATGCTGGAATGGACCAGGAACTGGAGCTCCAACACCTTGGTTCCTGAGCCAGCTCCATCACCCCTAATCGTCTGACCATAGGTTCATCACCTGACTTCTCAGATTTGTAGTTTCTCCACTTGTTAATAGAGGGGTGGTAAAAAGAAGGCAAAAAAGCATGGGCTTAGAAATAAAAAATCTGGGGCTCAAATCCTGCCTCCATAATCTACTGGAATGATTGAGGGTGTATATTGAGTCCCTCTGTGCCTCATTTTCCTCATATGAAAAATGTGATAGCACACGGAAATGAAAATTAAAACCACAACGAAATATCACCTTCGCCCTGCAAGAATGGTCATTATTAAAATGTTAAAGAAAAACAGATGTCAGCATTGGCCAGGCGTGGTGGCTCACACCTGTAATCACAGCACTTTGAGAGGCTGAGGCAGGCAGATCACCTGCTGTCAGGAGTTCAAGACCAGCCTGGCCAACATGGAAAAACCTTGTCCCTCCTAATAATACAAAAATTAGCTGGGCGTGGTGGCGTACGCCTGTAGTTCCAGCTATTCAGGAGGCTGAGGCAGGAGAATTGCTTGAACCCAGGAGGCGGAGGTTACAGTGAGCCTCAGTTGCACCACTGCACTCTAGCTTGGGCAACAGAGCAAGACTCCATCTCAAAAAAAAAAAAAAAAAAAGAAAGAAAGAAACTGGATATTGGTGTGGATATAGTGGAAAGAAATGTTTATATACTGCTGGTGGGAATGTAAATTAATACAACCTCTATGAAAAACAGTACAGAGCCATTTGATCTAGCAATCCCACTCCTGGACATACCCAAAGGAAAAGCCATTCTTTCATCAAAAAGACTTCTGCACACATATGTTTATTGCGGCACAATTCACAACTGCAAAGATACGAAACCTACCTAAGTGCACAAAGACCACCGAGCAGATAAAGAACATATGGTATACATACACCAGGAAAGACGACCCAATCAGAAGAAAGAATCAAATAATGTCTTTCGCAGCAACTTGGATGGAGCCGGACACCATTATTCTAAGTGAAGCAACTCAGGAATAGAAAATTAAATACTGCATGTTCTCACTTAGAAGTGGAAGCTAAGCCATGGGTACACGGAGGCATACAGAGTGGTATGATGGACACTGGAGACACAGAAGTGGGGAGGGTGGAAGGACGGTGACAGATTAAAAACTACATATTGGTACGATGGAGACTACTCGGGTGATGGGTGCACTAACATCTCAGACTGCACCACTATACAATTCACGGAACCAATAACCGCTTGTGCCGCAAAAGCTGTTAAAGCTTTTAAAAATGTGATAAGCGCTTCTCGCGGTCCTTGGAGATCAAGAAGATTCATCTCTGCACAGTTTTCTTGATTCATCCTAAGTGTTCATTCAATGCTTGTTGTTCTATTGTTATAGTTATTACTCTTATTATTGGGTATGTCATTACCATCACAAAATTGTATTAAGCCCAGAAACCAGAAATTCAGATTAAGTGGGAGCTCTTGCTCTGCCACAGCCCATTCTCTGTGCCCCATCAGAGAAAGCATCCCACATTCCATGAGTCCCTTGTGGGTCCCAGTGTTCCCATACAATCAGCGCCCTTCCAGATGGCATCTCTGAATGTCAAATGCTGCTTCAGACCCAGGGGAAACAGCTAAAGGCTGCGAGAATAAAGATTCAGAGATGGAAAGTGTTGGGGAAGAGACGGTCGCCTTTTGTTGTAAGCCTTTTGTATAATTTGGATTTTTGCAATGTGCCACTACTACTTTGATTTAAAAAGTGCTTTTATTATAAATGCAAAAATAAATGGCATAAAGGACATCAACTTTAAGGCAGTAAAGAGATACCAGCTGTTACGTGGGTTGAGCCCTGGCCTGGACATTCAAAAGCATCTTCCACCAAGCCTGAGGTTTTCCTCACCTTCTGGGGCTGCAGAGCCATCAACAAGCACACAGAAGTCTCCCAAACTCTTTTCCTAGGAAGCGAATACGGTATGCCAAAGTCTTTTCCTTTCCCAAGCCTCAAAGGCTCACCCACCACAGGCTCTGTAGCCTCTTGCCTCCTATTCTTCTCACTGGAAGCACCCATTTTTACCTGGTACTACAGGTTTCTGCCTAGAATCTACCAGAGCCAACACTCAGTCCCAGTGAAACCTCCAAGGTATGCACCCCAGTAATGCCCTTCTACCTACAGGGTATTATCCCCAGGGGCTCTTTCTTCTCATGGTGCAAACACAGAGCCCTTGTGTGCTAGGAGAATCCAGAGCTCCCAAGTAACTCTCCATTCATTGCCAAGTGCACCTATTACAGGTATAAATTGTCAGCTGGTCTTAATCTTCACCATCTCCATCATTATCCTCTTTATCCTTTACTCTCCTTAAGAAGTCAGTTCACAACTGCAAAGTCGTCAAACCAACCCAAATGCCCATCAATCAACGAGTGGATAAAGAAACTGTGGTATAGTTACATGATGGAATATTACGCAGTCATACAAAGGAATGAATTAACAGCATTTACAATGACCTGGATGAGATTGGAGGCTATTATTCTAAGCGAAGTAACTCAGGAATGGAAAACCAAACAGCGTATGGTCTCATTGTTATGTAGGAGCTAAGCTATGATGATGCAAAGGCACAAGAATGATACAGTGGACTTTTGGGACACTGGGGGAAGAGTGAGAGGGAAGCAAGGGATAAAAGACAACAAATATGGTGCAGTGCATACTGCTCAGGTGATGGGGGCACCAAAATCTCACCAATCACCACCAAGAAACTTAGGTAACCAAATACCACCTGTACCACCAATAACTTATGGAAAAATTTTTTAAATGGTAGAGCATAAGAGGAGAGTCCATGGGAGACATAAAATATTTTTTAAAAAAGAGGTCAGATTCAGCAATCCCACCACTGAGAATTTATTCAAAGGAAAGAAGATTATTATATCTAACAGATATCTACACTCCCATATACGTTGCCACACTCTTCACAATAGCAAGATATGGAATCAACCTAAGTGTCCATTAATGAATGAATGAAGAAAGTGGAGTAAACAATGCTATATACTCTCCAGCTATTAAAAAAAAAGAAAGAACTTTTGTCACTGGTGGCAACATAAATGGAACTAGAAGACATCATATTAAGTGAAACAATCCAGGTGCAGACAGTTGAACATGGCATGTTCTCACTCACATGTGGAAGCTGAAGAGAGTTGATCTTGGAGAAGTGAAAACTAGAACAGAGGATACTAGAGGCTGGGAATGGTGAGAGAAGGATAGGATAGGGAGAGGAGAAGGGTAGCAAGCGATTTGTTTAAGGATACAAAATTATAGCTAGATGGGAGGAATAAGTTCTGGTGTGCTATAGCAAAGAGATTATGGTTTTTGCCATTGAAAGTAATGGCAAAACCGTACTAACTTTTGCACCAACCTAATAATTAACAATAATACACAGTTTCAAATAGGAAGATATTGACTATTCCCCACACAAAGAAATGACACATGTTTGAGATGATGGACATGCTCATTACCCTGATCTGATAGTTACATATTATATGCATCGCAGCATCACTATGTACCCCATGAACATGTACAAGTATTATTTATCCACTTAAAAAAATAAATAAAAAGAAGTCAAATTTCACCCTTACCCACAGAAACTTCTATGTGATTGCCTGGGAACATAGAGTTCTCTTGCTATATTGAGTTTAAATAGTTCAGTATGTTCTGTTCTTAGCTCTTGTTTTTCCAAGCTGAAAACGCAGTTTGAGGCCACATTGGCCTGTTGGCCAGGCTGGTCTCAAACTCCTGACCTCTGGTGACCCTCCCGCCGTGGCCTTCCAAAGTGCTAGGATTACAGGCATGAACCACTGTGCTGGGCCTAAAGTAATTTTTTTTTTTTTTTCTGAGACTGAATCTCATTCTGTCGCCAGGCTGGAGTGCAGTGGTACAATCTTGGCTCATAACAACCTCTGCCTCCTGGGTTCAAACGATTCTCCTGCCTCAGCCTCCCGAGCAGCTGGGATTACAGATGCCTGGCCAATTTTTGTATTTTTAGCAGAGACGGGGTTTCACCATGTTGGCCAGGATGGTCTTGAGCTCTTTACCTCATGATCCACCCACCATGGCCTCCCAAAGTGCTGAGATTACAGGCAAGAGCCACCGTGCCGGCCTAAAATAATTTTTTGAATTAAGTTTCTGACTCACAGGCATTCTTTGAACCACAGTAGCCCTTTCCTATATCTTTTCCTGTGCAGTCACTGGCTTCTCCTGAACACTGTCCTCTCACCACCATCCAACCCCCAGCCCCCGCTGTCTGCAGAGGAGTTAACTGTGCCCCCAGGTCTCTGTCCTGGCAAAGGAACCTGCTTGGAAGAAGATTGCTCTATTATGATCCCTCTCGGTCATTCCTTCCTGGAATTTAATTGGATTTTTCCTCTTTCCTTTGTTAGTCAAAACCACATAAAAATCTCCCTGAGTGCAATAACTTTTCTTCAGCACCATTCCAATGGTGTCATGACGAGGCTTGATGGAAAAGGTGCTCCCACCCATTCCACGTAGGAAATAAATATTTGACTTGCAACTGAGACTTTATTTATGAAATGGATTAACTCCTACAACTTCCTGGGGGAGGAGTGAAGGGCAGGCCTCTGATTTCCCATTGATGGTGGAGGTCAATTCATCAGTTGTTTTCACAAAGGAGCACCTGAAATTGTTTCGGGATTCCAGCAGGGCAGAATTTCATAAAGTGTAGTCTACACACGGCCTAAATCAGAGTCTCCTGGTATGCCTAATAAAACTTCAGATTCCAACACCCAGCCTCCGGCCCACTGAGTCCAAATCTCTGGTGGATCCAAACAGACTCTACGATTTTACCAGTAGGGTAATGGTTTTCACATTTTAGCGTGATCAGTGAAGATGCCAGAGTAGGAGAGAGAGGATCCCAAAGTAGACATTTGCTGGATAAAATTTAAAAGGGGAAGTACTTGGCATCCCTTCAGGCACGTGGGTTACAGCACTACAAACAGGCATTAGGACATGACTCTCATATGAATAGCCTCTTCATTTAATGTACCCCTATTTCTTACACCCCACATCCTATGGCTTAAGGATACATTTTGGAAGAACTTTCACTTTGTGAAAGTGTAGTTGGCTTTCTCAAATGTTGGATAAAGAACTCAGGGAAAAGATTCGACGGCTTGGGTTTTATCGATACACGCATATACACACTCGCATCTACACACACCGATACATCAATAGAAACGTTGGATCTGCAGTATTTAAGCCATCAATATTTCAGATTGATTGATATTGGCAAGCAAAGTAGTTACTTATGCATCACTTCCGTTATGATTCACGTTGATGTAAGGTCAAAAGAGACCCTGCATTTTAAAATAGAAGAATCTCTTTCAGAAGGAGTCAGGCCTAGTGAAAGAAACCACAAGAGAGAGAGTTGATGAAAATGCTTCAGGATGAGCCAGAGTCTTTAAAGTCCTAGGGGAAAAGTTTGCATTTTCAGGTGGCTTTAATATTGTTCAGGATCTCCTCGAGACTCTTGTGGGGTATTCATGGTTTAACTGGAGAAGTCCTAGGGAATGTACTCCACCTCAATCGTTTGATCCACTTCACCCTGCTCCTTCTGAAATGCTCGAGGACTTCAGATTCAATCTGGCTTTCATTATTAACAAAAACTGGCTACATAATAGTCTATCCAGAGACAGTATTTAAATAATGCTAAAATTGATTCATATCAAGTACGTGTTTTTTTTTTTAAATTTAACTTTTTATGATAAATTTCAGAGGTAGCCCTTACTTGGGTACTTACTTCGGGAGTGATATGGTTTGGGTCTGTGTCCCTGCCCAAATATCATGTCAAATTTTAATCCTCAGGTGGGGCACAGTGGCTCATGCCTGCAATCCCAGCACTTTGGGAGGCTGAGGCAGGCAGATCACTTGAGGTCAGGAGTTCAAGACCAGCCTGTCCAACATGATGAAACCTCGTCTCCACTAAAAATACAAAAATTAGCCAGGCGTTGTCGTGGGTGCCTGTAATCCCAGCTACTCAGGAGGCTGAGGCAGGAGAATCACTTGATCCCAGGAGACAGAGGTTGCAGTGAGCTGAGATCATGCCATGGCACCCCAGCCTGGGTGACCGAGCAAGACTCTGTCTCAAAAAAAAAAAAAAAAAAAAAATTGTAATCCTCAATGTTAGAGAAGGGGCTTGGTGGAAGGTGGCTGGATCATGGGGTTGACTTCTCATACATAGTTCAGCACCGTCCTTCAGTGCTGCTTCATGTAATGAGCGAACTATTGTGAGAGCTGGTTGTTTAAAAGTGTGCAGCACCTCCTCACCCACCCCTTCTGCTCCAGCCATGAGAAATGCTGCCTCCCTCTTTGTCTTCTGCCATGATTGAAAGTTTCTTGAGGCCTCTCCAAAAGCAGAAGCCACTATGCTTCCCATACAGCCTATGGAACCGGGAGCCAATTAAACTTCTTTTCTTTACAAATTATCTAGTCTCAGATATCTCTCTCTCTCTCTCTCTCTCTCTATTTAGTTTTACTCTTGTTGCCCAAGCTGGAGTACAGTGGTGTGATCTCAGCTCACTGCAACCTCCACCTCCCAGGTTCAAGTGATTTTCCTGCCTCAGCGTCCCAAATAGCTGGAATTACAGGTGTGTGCCAGTCATGCCTGGCTAAGTTTTTGTTTGTTTGTTTTAGTTTTTTTTTGTATTTTTAGTAGAGATGGGATTTCATCATGTTAGTCAGGCTGGTCTTGACCTCAAGTTATCCACCTGCCTTGGCCTCCCATAGTGCTGATGTGAGCCACCATGCCCAGCCAGGTATTTCTTTAGAGCAGTGCAAGAACTGACTAATATGGAGAGAAAAAGTTAGAAATATTTCTATGATTTTTGATGCATATTGTCCTATAGCTTTCCAAAAAGTAGCATATCACTTATATTAGTTTTCTGATGCTGTAGTAATAAACTACCACAAATTTAATAGCTTGGAATAAAACAAATGTGTTGTCATAGATTTCTGCAGGCTGAAGCCATTGCTTAGCTACAGTCTGGTTCGTGTGCCTTCTGCAGGCTCTTGAAAGGAATTTGATTCCTTGCCTTTTCTGGTTTCTAGAAGCCACCCACATTCCTTGCCTAGCAGCCCCCTCCGTCCATCTTCAAAGCCATCAGTGTGGCATCTCTCTCATCCTGCTTCCAACCATATATCTCTTTCTCTGACCCTCTTCTTCAGCCTCTATTCCAACTCCAAGGACCCTGGTGATTCCATTAGGCCTCCCCACCAGGCAATCCAGGATAATCTATGTTCAGTGCAGCGGATTAGCAACCTTAATTTCATCTCCAACTTCAATCCCCCTTTGTCATGTAGAATAACATAATCACAGACTCCAGGGACTCAGATGTGGACACCTTTGGGGGACCACTCTTCTACCCATTGATCCTCAAGCCATAGGATTTGGAGTGTAACAAAGGCAGGACAGAAATAAGGTACATCACATGAGCAGACTATTCACGTGGAGTAATGTCTTCATGCTACTCATTGTGCCCACTTACTGTCTCCATCTAGATGCATCTGGTGGGGATGCATTCACCAAAAGCTTAGCATCTTAATTATCATTTTTTTGGAGTTTTCCAAAGATTTAATTCTTCTTTTTATTGTACTTTAGGTTCTGGGGTACATGTACAGATCATGCAAGATGGTTGCATAGGTACATGCATGTCAAGATGGTTTGCTGCCTCTATCCCCCCATCACCTATATCTGGCATTTCTCTCCCACGTTATCCCTCTCCACCCTCCCCACCCCCTACTGTCCCTCCACCAACAGATCCCAGAGTGTGATGCTCCCCTCCCTGTGTCCACATGTTCTCATGGTTCAAGACCTACATGCCTGTGAGTGAGAACATGCGGTGTTTGATTTTCTGTTCTTGTGTCAGTTTGCTGAGAATGATGGTTTCCAGAATTATCACTTTTTAAATGCATTTAGAAACTAAATATCAAATACTGCCTTGTCACAGGTGAGGTCCTGGGTATCCGAGTCTGAGATGGGGATTAGTGGACAGTATGTTTATCAGAGGATCCTCAGTGGGAGTGGGGTAGGGGGAAGTCTGCTGAAGGATGCAGAAGAAGGCAAAACTGGGGCAGAGAGAAACTTGATGCTATGATGCAGGTCCAGCGAAGACTCAGGCAACTCCACTCTGGAGCTGGGAAGCTCATCAGGTTCATCCCAAGCTGGGGAAGGCTACCAGGCCCTAATACACTTGCACTAGTCTGTCACTGGATAGGGTGCTCCAAGGAGGAGTGCCACTTTGGGTGAGGCAGGTTTTTAGTTTTTCTGTTTTTTTTTTTTTGGAAGGGGATTGGGTCTTACTATGTCACCCAGGCTGGTCTTGCACTCCTAGCCTCAAGAGATCCTCCTGCCTCGGCCCCCCACAGTGCTGGCATTACAGGCATGAGCTCTCATGCCCAGACAAGACAGGTTTTCTTTTCAGCTGCGGGTCACCTTGGAGGACTACTGCAGCAGCCAGGGGAACAAGGCCTTCACCCAAAGCACATATCTGAATTGTACATCACAGCAAGGACACATAATTCAAAAGAAGAAAGAAAAGAATAAAAAGCATTTCTTTAATGCTCAATACAAATATTTTACTGTCTCTCTTCTTTCTGAGGCCTCTGGCCTCTCTCGTCAGCCTTTTCACCTCTGTCCATAGTCCTTGCCAGCACTTTGTCTATGCTTTGCTGCCCTCACCATTATAAGAGTCACAAACACTTTTCTTTACCAGATGAGCTTAATTCTCATTTTTCAGAACTTCATCCACATCTTAATTTCCTTCTTTCTTCTGGAAGTTTCTCCCTTCTCTGTCTGCTCCTCCTCTGCCTTTTGTAGCAGAAATCTATTATCCCACTTGGTTCCTTTATTTATTTATTTTTTTGTAGCTAACACGGAAAGCGTGACCTGCCTTTTCCAAAGCAAGGCAGACAGTTTTGAACCACGACCGACATAGGTTAAGCTCTGCTAAACTCTATGACATGAGGATTATAAATTAAAGGTCAATCCATTCTTTCACATGGTTGCTATTGGGGAAAAAAACCCTCTTGAAATGTACTAAATTCAGATGCATTGGAATCTTATGTGAAAGCCACAGAAGAAAGGCTGGCGTTGGAATAAAGATCTGCTTCCCAGAGTGCATTTAGACAAAGCTTGTCTGCTTCCCAGAGGGTATTTAGACAAACCTTGCCTCCGGTGATTCGCCTCCGACCCCATCTCCTTAATCAGACATCTGTTCATCCTCCTGCCAGCAGATGGTCATCAGAGACCCCCACACCCACTTCTACCCTCAGCTCACAGCTCAGACCTATGGCAGGAAGGGTCTGTTTGGCTTGGGGAGATTTTGCAAAGCTTCACCAAGAAGTGAGTTTCCATCTCCCCACGGCAGCAGTACTTGGAGTGACAAAGGGCTGACCGGCAGGTCAACAGCCAATAGTGAGAATAGCCCTGTTAACACCAGAAAACACTAACCACGGTCCCACCTCTGCCAAGACAAGACGTGTTCTGCTGCTCGGAGTTAAGCTGCTTGACAGAAATAGGACAGACCCAGGCAGGAATGCATTTCTAACGGTTACTTCCATTTGCAATGTACAAACACCAGCATGCAAATTATCTCATTTCGGTTCATCAACAATCCTGTCAAGTAGGTAGAGCAGGATTATTATTTGTATAACAATTTATTTCATTGTGCAAGACCGCAAATATACAATGCAGTCACACTGTACCTATGCTATCCAAAAGCAAGTGTAGAAACATGCAGCCGAAAAGAACCAGGTCTCATCCTGAGGCAATCACAAGCGCACCCAGAATCCAGACGGTGGTGCAAAGTCCGCCTTCCCTTCTCCCTTGGGTCTCCTTCTAGTCTTAAGCAGCCACCTCTAATGGAACCAGAAAGCCCTGCATTCTCATCTCCTCTCTGCCTCTTATATGTCTCTGCTATTTCTCCTGGTTAGTGCTTTTTTCCTACCTGTGCTTTGGTATGGAAAATGGTTTTATTTTTGGAAGCCATAGCAAGAAAAACACACTTTCCTTGAGTCCTTAAAAGCCCCTTCCTCACCACCCTTGCTTCTCTGTCCTGGAAGATGCATTTGCCTTTCGGTCTGAGGCCAGCGAATTCCATATGCCCACGCCAGAATAAAGTAAACATGAAGACCAGTCTCTCTCTCAGTGTTGCTGATCATCTCTCATAGAATAACATCACTGGGCTGTGATGCTGAAGATCCCATCCACCAGCTGTAACAATGAAGAGGAAGGAACACCCTCTCTTTCCATGTTTGTCTACTACCGAAAATGTGGAAGATGCAGAGAAGTAGGAAAGATGGCGATACTCTCACTAGTCAGTGATCATCAGCTGTTAAATAAAATTTGTAGGCAGCCATTCATTTGAACTCAGCTCCTTTACTGAACCCAACAGACCAAACTACTGTGGAGCCACATGGCCAATGAAATTCAGTAACTTGGGACTCGATTCACAACTGAGTTTGTGTTAGTCCCAGCAGTGGAGCTTTAGTCCACTGCCGGCGGCCGGTGGATTCGAATAAGATGAAAATGCAGAGCTCTAACCAATGAATTTATTCTTTTTCCTCACTTTTATTTTCTGCCCATAGATACTGTGTGACCATGTATGAGGCGGAGGATCTTTGAACACATCTGGTTCCCTGAATCATTTATTTAAAGGACGAGAGCTCTAAGTGCAGAAAAGGGAGGTACCTTGGTAAAAACCATATTCAGTATTTGAACCTGACCTGTTCAATGGGAAGCCCAGGCTCTTGGACACAGAAACCTCAAACTGCCATCCCCAACTGAATTTGGGTTTTAGTTGCAGGAAATGAGCCAAACTTCTTTCCCTCCCTGAGTTCTGAAAGTGACTCCTCTCATTCACTCACCACTCCATTTCTCAGAACTTTTCAGAACATCCATCCAATAATACTCAGACGGTTCACAAGATACCAATACTCTATAGCAGTTCTGTTTACTAAAAACATAATGTAAACCAAAAATGTCATTTAAAATTTTCTACTAGCCATATTAAACAAGTAAAAAGAGACAGGTGATGTAAATTTTTAAATTTGCTTAACTCAATAGGACCAAAATATTCTTTCAGTATGCGTCACCAACCACATTACAGACACTCAAAAGCCACGTGTGGCCAATGGGTACCATACTGGAAACTGTATAGGACAGTTCTATAGAATGGAGTGCAGTGTGCACTAGAATAAACCAGAAATCTTATTACATACAAACTCCCGAGGCCCATTCTTCCAGGTTCTGATTGACTAGGTCAGAAAAGAGATAGGCATTTTTAGCCAAGTTCTCTCAAGTGACTCCAGCGAAAGCTTTCTGCAGAATACACTTTGAGAAACCCCGATGTAGGGGATTGTTCAGGGCAGAGTGGAAGTTTCACCTGACCCTCGGGGCATCAGAATAACTCATAGGATTTACTTCCCTAAGAGGGTGCACCACTGCAATTTTCACTATTCTCTGACTCATGCACAATAAGTGGATTTAATACGTGTATGTGAAGACGTAGGTGCCCTAGATGAACAGGACAAAAGGACATTGGGTTGGACCCATTTGTTCTTGCATCATTATTTATATTTGCATCATGACCCATTTCTTCAAATGATGCTTGAGGTAAAATATTAATGATCCTAATAAATAAGGAAGAGCTCAGACAGAATCCCATTCCTTTCAAACCAAGACAACTTTGAATGGCTGTCTATCTACATAATGGTTTCTCTTCGTTTCATTCAAGAGTCTACTAATTAGGTAAGACCACTTTCCATACACAAACATGCCCCCAGGCTTGGACTCAGTTACAAGCAAGGAAGAACAAGGGTAGGAATCGTCAGACCGTCTGAGTTTTCCTTCTTGCAACGTTTCTCGAAGCATCATTTGAGGACCAGATAGGGCAGTGATGCTAGACATGAAATAGTCGGTCCCGCAAATTTGCAAAGTCCTCCTCTAAAGACAGATTCATATGGTCAGGTGTAGACTCAGAATCTCCAAGGTCCAGTACCCCCATCACCCTCTGCTCCTGGGTTATTCCGATGCAGGGGATAAGGGTAAAAGTAGTGGAACCTGTACACATGTCATTGGTCTCATCAGCATGAAACTACAAAAGTCAGTAATATCTCTTTTTTTTTAACTTTAATTATACGTGTACTATTTGCAATAGCAAAGGCATAGAATCAATCTGAATGCCCATCAATGGCAGACTGGATAAAGAAAATGTCGTACATACACACTGTGGAATACAATGCAGCCATAAAAGAGAATGAGATCACGTTCTTTGTAGCAACACAAATGAAACTGGAAGCCACTATCCTTAGCAAACTAATGCAGGAACAGAAAACCAAATACCACATGTTCTGACTTACAGGTGGGAGCTAAATGATCAGAACTCACGAACACAGAGAAGAGAGCAGCAGACACTGAGGTCTACATGAGGCAGTGGGTGGGAGGAGAGAGGGGATCAAAAAAATACCTATTGAGTACTATGCTTATTAGCTGGGTGACAAAATTATCTGTACACCAAAGCCCCATGACACACAGCTTACCTATATAACAAACGTGCATATGTACCCCAGACCTCAAATAAAAGTTTTAAAAATTATAGAAAATGTATCTATATTATAATTTCCAATTATTAAATATATCTACAAATACAAGGAAACTGAGTAAAATTTAAAAGTTCCCTCCCCTCTTCAATAAATACACTCTTCCCCAGAGGTAACCACCATTAACAGCTCAATTTAAATCCTTCTGGCATATTTTCAATATATTTACATATTGAAGATTTACACATATGTAAAGATGTTTTGTTTTATTGGTAGAATAACAGGTGTGTACTGTACTACAGCTTGCTTTGTCACTTAAGTAAAACGTCTCAGAAATCACTCCACACCCGCTCTGTAGGATCGAAATACAACTCTACCTCATTGTTTGTTTGTTTCTTTGTTTGTTGTTTGAGACAGAGTCTCGCTCTGTTGCCCAGGCTGGAGTGCAGTGGCACAATCTTGGCTCACTGTAGCCTCTACCTCCCAGGTTCAAACAATTCTCGAGCCTCAGCCTCCTGAGAAACTGGGATCACAGGCACACATGACCATGCCCAGCTAAGTTTTCTGTCTTTAGTAGAGACCAAGTTTCACCATGTTGGTCAAACTGGTCTTGAAGTCCTGAACTCAAGTGATCCATCCACCTTGGCCTCCCAAAGTGCTGGAATTACAGATGTGAGCCACTGCGCCCAGCCACTACCTCACTATTCTTAACTGATGCATAGTATTCTACAATACAAAAGGTCTATATTTGATTTAACCTTTCTTCGCTTTATTGGTGAGTATTTAAGTCTCTGTGTGTGAGTCTGTCTGGTTCAAATTTGCCACGGGCTTAGGGAATAATAAACAACCACGAATCTTGAGTCCACAGGTCCTCATCCAAACTCAGAACCTTTTATGGAACCAATTCTCTGACTGTCTTCCGGCTGTAGGTATTGGCAGTGAAAGCTCCCCTTAGCCTGCTTCTCAACAAGAATGTCCAAAGCACATCTCCACCTTCACACCAAGGTCTATCTCCCCCAGCCCCAGAGAGAAGAGGTCTCCTTCCCTCTTCCATTTCAAGATCCACTTCATTTCTCAGTTCAGGGTTTACCTTTCCCTGCCAAAATTTAACCAAGAGAACATGTGCTATTTTCAGGTCTTGTAGCCCCTGCTCCACCAACAAAAGACGGGGCTCTGCCCCAGGCTGGAACAGGTCTCTAAGTCCCTCTTCCCTCAACACACAAGTATTGAGCCCTTTTTCATGTGCTAGGAACCTGAGGAAGAAGGAGCAACAAGACAGAATCTGGTTTCTGTCCTGATGGAGCTTATGGTCTAGTGGGGAGACACAGCCCCCCAGTAAAGCAACAAAACAAACAAATTACTAAGTACAAACTGTGCCTGTTTATATGCAGAAAGGAAACAGAAACCAGGCTAAAGAATAATGACTGGAAGATGGGAGGTTCTTCTTTAGACGCAGTCATGAGGATGGAGTCTCTGGGGAGACATTTTTGCTAAAACTTTAACAATGATAAAGAGTCAATCAGGCGAACAAAGAGTCAGGAGAGTTGGAAGGAAAGAAGGGTCCAGGCAGAAAGAGTGACGGGTGCCCGTACATCTTGTGAAAAGGAACAAGGTGTGTTCTAGGAGCTGACAGAACAGTGTCTTTGGAGCCAAGTGAGAGAAGAAAACTCTGAATCTGGAAATGGGGCAGGAGATCAGATGATTGCAGGCTTTGTAGGCTGTGAGGAGGACGAGTTCAGATTTCATTCCAAATGTAATGAGAACCCTTGAGGGAATTCTCACCAGGGGAATCGTGATCTTAACATCACTAAAGATCATTTTAACGGAGGTGGAGAACAGACTAGAAGAGGGAGTTGTAAGATTGAAGGCAGGGAACTAGTAAGAAGACTGTTGGACTAGCCAATGGGTTAACCAACAGTACACAAGCCAAATTCTGTTTTTAAAAAGATCCCATTTAGGGAACCGGCAGTGAAATTGGGGCTGCGCTGGGTCAAACTCCGTCCATTGGTCCTTTAACCTATGTCAGTATGGTCCTCCCTGCCACAATTATGTCATTGGGATTTCGGCCCATCATGAACTGCATAAAAAGATTAAACAAGATCATGCACCTGCACACGCTGCCCAAGACAGTATCCAGGCATACAGCAGTCTATATTCAGATCCAGGAAAAAAAAATCTAAGATGGCTCAGTTCTGCCACTACATCCGCTTTATATTGCTAGAAGTTGATGTAACATCTCAGTCTGAAGAATCTGCATTATGGTTACTTTACTATACTTAGAGATTCTCCCAGACCGCTGGGAGGGATTTGCCTGGCATCTGCACAGCTAGTTGGGGCCTCCAAAATGGTACTTCCAAAAGAAATAAACGGATTGTCTATAAAGCAAATTTCAAACTCCTTCTAAAAATAAAAACTGATTATCACCCCCAAATTGATAGTTCCTTCCAGATTTCAAAACTTGAACTCCAATGTTCACCCGACATCCTGTTACTCCAAAGTGCCACTATGCAAACGAGAACAATGCAGCGTGCAGACTGGCTGGGTTTCCCTGAGCATCTTTGCAGGTGCTTGTCTTTTGCCACGTCTGGAAAGCATTTTTATTTTGAGGTGCTGCTTTCTTGGTTGGTCTGCCCACGGTCCAAGTCTGGGATTTCAGGTTAATTTCTAGCTGTGTACAAGCAACTAGACTACTTTGACCCCCTGGTCAAAGTTAGTTAACCCAGTTTGACCCCATCACAGAGATTAACCAAAACCGGGTATTGAATGCCAGCTCATTTTGAAACCCAAAACTTGGGATAATGTTTAAAGTCTATGCTTCTCTTGGCAAGACATTGACAGCACAGCACGTTAGGATGTATTTAGGTTTCCAATCAAAATGGTGGCCACCTTTGTATCTTCTTAAATGGTATTAGGATATATGGCACTCAATACAAACAAATTGGAAGGAAAAACCAGGTCTTTTACTTAGGATTCAACAAAATCCTAAGCTAGCAGGCTCAACGGATCCTGCAAAAACCAATCTGCAAATAGTGCTGTCTTCTTCGTCAATGTGTTTCTGGGACGGTTTCTAGATAAACCAAGTTAGTCGTTGAAAAAAAGAAGAACAAGCCAAGGAGTTATGGAAGCACAGGTCTCTTGATTTGGGGGCAGGAGTCCTTGGGAGAGGTCCATTGTCAAACGGCAGCCTGATCTGGTCACAGGCTGTCCTGGGATTCAGCCTCAATATATTGTCATCCATCATAGAGAAAGCCCAATAAATCCGTCCTGCTTGAGCATTTGTCACACAGCTTCTGTTTCTAAATCCATAAATCCAGGAGGCAAACAGGGATGGCATCTCTCATTTCTTCTACACACACAATTCGTCCTGGCCCTGCACCAGTCCGTGGGACCAGTTCACATACTTAAAACAGTTTCCACTTGAGGTCTCTGCAGTCTTCCTTCATCACTCCACAGCCATCATCACCAACATCAACAACTTGCACTGACACTGTTTAAAGTATTTACATTTATTAGCTCATCTGACCTAATCAGCTTATCACCGTTTTATACAGGAATAACTGGAGATACTAAAGTCAATTTATACCAACAGCAGTAATGAGAGTGTCCACTCATCACACCCTAGCTAGGACTGTACCTTATGATGTTTTAATTGGACAATTTGATAGGTAAAATTCTTTCCAATTTCCATTTATTTGATGCCTATGAAAGATGAACATTTTCTTCATATGGCTTATGGGCCATTTGTATTTCTTGCTTTGAAAATGAACTTTTTATGTCCTTTGCACATTTTTCTTTCAGATTTTTAAAAGATTTTTTTACATCATGAAACGATTAATGTTTGTGATATTTATTTTAAGCCTCTCCCTCCCCCACTGCCACTTGCCCTTAACTTTGCTCATAGTGCTTTGTTGTACACAGTTCTATTATTTAAATTGAATCCATGAGTATTTTTCTCGGTGATTTTTTTCTGAGTTTTATGCTTGGAAAAATCCTATCTCAAACTGAGATATAGATTTATCTTCATTTTTAAATATTTATCTGTTTAATTCATTTGAAATGTGTTTGGGAACATAACATAATAGTGAAGATACACACTGATTGCTTCTTTCCTCCTAAACAACCAACTTTCCTAACATGACTTCTTAAGTTTACCTATTCCCATTGGCCCATGGTGCCTTCTTTGTCATAGTCTCATATGATACGTATGTTCGGGTTTTAGTCCATAGTATTTCATTCTTTCATCGATTATTTCTTGTGCCAACACCACATTACTTTCATTGTTTCAGTTTTATAAAACATTTTCGAATTTGGCTGGGCAATTACCTTTGCTATCAAAATGTCATTGAGTCATTTCTTTTTCTCAAAATATCCTTTATCTCGCCCAGCACTTATTCAGGTGGACTTTAGAACTGTTTTCGCAAGATCCTTAAATGTCCCAATAGGATTTTGATTGAAATGTTGTGAACTTATACATAAATTTTTAAATAATTGACACCTTGGCAATATCTAGTCCCCTCATTTTAAAAAGAGGTATTTTTTAAGATATACTCCTCAGTCAAATTGTATATATTTATCAATACAAATTACATAATTTTTCCATTCGGATTACTTCTAAGTGTCTGTGTGGCAGCTACAGATGAATTGTTTTTCTCCTATGACTTATAATTAATTATTTGGTGATACCTTAAAGGTTTTGATTTATAGATTCATCTATCCACTGTGCCGAATTCCTTATTTAAAATATTATTTTTGTTATCTTCCATTTCCTACCTGTCAATTAATATAATCTGCAAATAAACAACAATTAAGAGTTGTATCTCTTATTTCTGTTTCCTACATTGTTACATTATCCCAAACTTCCAAAGTAATTAGGGAAGAAATTATCTTTGGGAATCTTTATCATTTTAATGGGAATGTCTTGCGTATTTCTCTATTATCAAAGATGTTGATTTTTATTTTAAATTAATATTTTATCACATTAAGTAACCAATTACTCCTCACTTTGATTGATTTTCATGAGTAATTAGTATGGAATTTTATTTAGAGGGTTTTGACGTTTTGGTCTATTATCATATTTATTGGACTTAGAAGTGGGATGCATCACATTTAAGTTAGTTTAAAACACATATTAATGTATACTTCTTAAATAAGGTTTTTACATGAAATATTCAGCATTGTACCTAGAACATATGAGGAACATAGTTACTGTTTCATTTGTAAATTGCTTTTATTATCATTGACACTGTTTATCAAAGACTACAATAAAACACGTTGACAGCATGCCAAGAGACAGAATTAGCATGTTTTTTTCCTTATGCTTTTTTTGTTTTTTCTCCAATGCATCTTCTCTTTGCAAACAGGTTATCAACATTCATGAATTTTATTGCCAAAATATTTGCATTCTCAAGTTTTCTATTGTAATTATCCTTTTAAGTGGCTAGAACACATCTTGAAGTATTGTTTAAAGAAATAGATTTTTTTCTCTAAGCCACTCCATTGCATATGCTAGAACAACATGGGCATAAAAGAGACAAACTTTCTTTTTTTTTTTGGAGACAAAGTCTTGCTCTGCCCCCCAGGCTTGCTGTGCATGATCTTGGCTCACTGCAACCTCCACCTCCTGGGTTCAAGTAATTCTCCTGCCTCAGCCTCCCAAGTAGCTGGTATTACAGGCACCCATCACCATGCCCAGCTAATTTTTGTAGTTTTTTCAGTAGAGACAGGGTTTCATCATGTTGGCCAAGCTGGTCTTGAACTCCTAACCTCAGATGATCCACCCGCCTCAGCCTCCCGAAGTGCTAGGATTATAGGTGCGAGTCACCGCGCCCGGCCAAAATAATTTTAAAACCTTTTTCAGCAATGCTCTGTCATGACAAACATCCCCACTGCAAAACAGAGATCAGCAAGTGGCAAGTAGTCACTGAACTCTGGAAGGAAGAGGCGAAAAGAAAACATTTCTCCTTAGCTGTTTATAAAAACCAGGCTTTCTTTGCTCTGGACATCAAAATAGTTTTGTAGTTCTCAATTTGGCTCCATCAGTCTTATGATTGGTAGAATTTGCTTGCAGATTTTGACAACAGTTTTGGTATCAGCTGGCTTCTCAAGGTTGTATGAGTTTTCATTTTTCTATGTCTTCTTAGAGTCTTTTAATACGAAGTTAGAAAAGACTGTGTCCAGTATCATTTTTAAACAGGTGTCCATCGATCATGTTCGACATAGCACTAGATAACTTTTTGGGAGTTTAGAAGAGCATGAGCATCAAATTCAGACAGACCTCAGACTGTATATTAGTTAAGAACCCTTTTGTTTGGTGGAACAAAAACCCCAGATTAAAGTGGCTAAAGCAATAAATAGAATTCAGAGATCCACATGACTGAAACATCCACAAGAGGGCTTCAGGTCAGACTTGTGCTAATGGAGCCGACAAAACACCAAAGTTCTGGTATCTGTCCATCTCTATTTTCTGTACTTCCCCAGCAGTGTAGTACCTATACTGGACACTGCCTCATGGCAGCAGAATGGCTGTAGGAACATCCAACTTCACTCCTGGGGAAAAATGCAAGAATCTTCCGAAGCCTTCTGCAAAATGAAAGTGAATTTCTTGGATGAGCGCGGTGGCTCTCACCTGTAATCCCAGCACTTTGGGAGGCCGAGGCGGGTGGATCATGAGGTCAAGAGATCGAGACCAACCTGGCCAACATGGTGAAACCCCGTTTCTACTAAAAAGTACAACCAGGCATGGTGGCGTGTGCCTATAGTCCCAGCTACTCGGGAGGCTGAGGCAGGAGAATTGCTTGAAATCGGAAAACGGAAGTTGCAGTGAGCCGGCATCATGCCACTGCACTCCAGCCTGGCAATAGAGCGAGACTCTGTCTCAAAAAAAAAAAAAGTGAATTTCTCTAGAAGGTACAAAATTTATCTCCTTGCATCTCAGTGGCTCTTTGGGGATGAGATGTCCATCCCAAAACCAATTGCTGTAGCCAGGAGGTGAAATGCATTGGTTTAAACATCATAGCCCACCCCTAATGCAAACTGCACAGCTGAAAAAGGCAAGACGCTAAGTTATTCAAGGGGAAATCATGACCCCTGTGGGAAGAAGAAAGGTAATGGTTGATGAGGTAATCAATAAGCATCCACTTAGTATGAAGCTTGATCAAGGCGTTTTATCTCTGGCTATGAGGGAAACCCTAGAATGGACAGATTCAGGATATTCTTCTAAAAGGGACTTCCGGGAAAATATTAGAGTCATTATCAAAATCCTATACCAGTGAAGAAGTAAATACTTGCCTTTGAAAAAAAGGAGAACGGTGCAGTACAAGTCACTTGCTTATAGGAAGAATAGAGAGGGGACCATTTTATAGCTGCCTTCCTTTTTATGAGTTTGATGTGATTACCACAGGTACAGAAAGAGTCTCACATATGTAGGCATATACACGTGGACACAAACACACTTGCTTACACACCCATCAACCTGGCCAGTCTGCACTTCTTGGGGAATGATAGCTGATTCAGCTAAACAGGGAGCAGCTGCACAACTAGCCTTGAAAGATTCCTTGGCCAGAAACAGGCTTAAATGTATGACCACTACCCAAGGCAAGGAGATAAAAAGCCTCATGTCAGTTTTCAGCTTGTGGGTCCGGTTAATTTTCAACTTTGGAAAGGGACAGATGAAATCTATCAACATGGAACATTCGTCAATCCTCAATGGTTCATCTGTCATTAACAGAGTGGGGAAGGATAATTTGTGGGGGCCACCCTGCAAATCTGGGATACCCTCCTCCTTGATTCTAATAAGAACCAAGACAATGAAAATAACAGCTCACAACCTATAGCGAGCTCTTACCATTTGCCTGGCATCATGCTGTTCTGTAAGCACGTCATCTCATTCTGTTTTCGCAACAACCCAGAGATTAGCATTTCAGAGATTAGAACCAGGACCAGAGTAAATCCAATTAGCACTTTCTGAATCATTTTTATTCATTACATGTAAGTCAGTCACCCAAAGGGTGTTTCTACAGAGAAATTGGTGACTAATTGGTCACCAGAATGAATTGAAGTGTAGGAGCATCCAGCTGTAGCATTAGGTTAGGTAGTAAACTTCACAGATTGGAATAAATAATGCCTAAATAATCTCTTAGGCCAAATCAAGTGATGCGTCGGGTCAGGAATTCAACATATAACTTTTGGGGTACACAATTCAGCCAATAACGAAGTCTTTGAAGGCAGTTCCCATTCTACCCCAAGTCTGTAATGTTAGCTAAAAAAAAATAAAAAATCACAATATATAAATTTAGAAAAGAGGAGATTTTACTTATTGTAAAGGGTTACAGACTGCAAGGTTGCCAACTGCAGGCTGGGAAGCACAACCTCTGGCCAACAGCCCAGAGAAAGGAACTTTGAAAGAGGGCTTGAGGTGAGAGATTTATGCTAAAAGGGTTGGCTAAGCATACATATTCGACAGATTACAGGAGGAGTGATGAATATTCATGAAGGAGGTCCTGATGCAGGTGCATTTAACAAACATGCATGTGACATGTGACCCATCTCCACTTCGTGGGTGGAGAGTCAACATTTAAATGTATTATAATTAGGTCCTATGCATCAAAGGGTCTTTTCAGGATGTGAAAGCATACGAGCGCACAATCTCTGTTAACTGGCCAGAACCAGTCCACGGTTGGTGGTTTTCCTAGCAGGAGAAAGTTACTGAAATCAGTTCCTTGTCCAATCCAAGCTGTAGTTGTGGCTGGTGAAAGAGGGGGTGAGTTAATCAGCATCTTCCAGCTGGATGAGCTATAATTGTTTTAACATTGCTTATCTTGAGGCCAGTGTTTGTTTAGCTGTTAAAGAAAAAGAAAAACCTGTGGCAGTTAGAACGTAGTTTATCCTTGAAGTATAGGGGTGGGTGACTCAACCCTTGCCTGATGCGCATGGCCTTAGATTCTGTTTATAATTTGGAGTCTTGTTGTCATGGAGACTGCTGTCAGTCTTATGGTCTCTATTTTAACATTAATGTGGGTCAGCTGTTGTGTCTAAACTCTAGGAGGGAGAGGGTATAAGGAGGCATGTCTAACATCCTATCCCATTGTAACTAGGAAATAAGTTTTTAATGTATTTTTTAAGGGAGTCTCCTTGGCCACAAGGAAGTGTCTATTGAGTCAGCGAGGGGCTTAGGATTTTAAGTTGACAAATCTCACCGTTTAAGAGCCACTTCTACACAACATATGTTTTTACAATGACTTTTGGGGGTACACAATTGTACCTGGATCCCCAGGACATACGTTATCAACGTATAAAGGTGTGAGACTTCTCCCATGGGAAGAGGCATGCTTTAGACAAACACCTCATCAGAAAAGAGCTAGCTGCCATCTCAGATGAAAAACACTCCAGGAAATGGGACTTGCTGGATACCTGGGCTGGATGCACAAAAAATCTCAGAGAGCAGACAGAAGAAGGGGACACGTCCTATGGCACACTTCCCCTCCTTGAAGCAACACAGCTCTAGAAGCAGTTCATATGACATAGCTTTAATCTTTCTGTGGTAACTTTGAAGACCTACAGAGATGACTTAGAAAGCCAACAATGCTCTTGCACCTGCGAAGCTCATACTACTTAGAGTTAAAGATCACAGCATCTTTTACAACTTTGCTTTTCAACAAGAGCGTCCTACATCTGACCATGACCTTTGTCCCTCTCTGATGGGGACATAACCAGGTTAAGATTCTGTAACTTTCTCTTCAGCCTCTGCTCAACTGAGTATCAAGAGCTTTTCCTAATTTCCTTGGGATCCAGGAGGGTGGCTGAATTCCAAGTTGTAAGCTTCACTCTTCTGGGAGACTTTCACAGGCACAATTTCAACTCCTTGGTCCATGGAGAAAGGGGTGGTGGTTGGTGATGAGCTAATTTAGTACCTACTGCCAGTGTATGCAGTAGTAAAATAAATTAAATTAATTCTACTTAGAGCAGAAGCTTTCAACCTTGGCTGCACATTGTATTCACTGTGGGAGCTTTAAAACAAATACTGATGACTGAGTCCCACCCCTAGATTCTGGTTTAATTGGCCTGGGGTATAGCCTAGCCTTTGGGATATTTTAAAGCTCTCCCAGTTATGCATATTGAAAGTAAGTTGAGAATGGGTGTCTTGGTGTGGTGGTTCTTGAAGTGTGGTTCCCAGACCAGTGGCATCAATATCACCTGGGCACTTATTTGCAGATTTTCAGGTCACATCTCAGACCTAGGCTTGGCAATCAGTATTTTCACCCCCAACCAGGTAATTCTGACATATGATGAAGTTTAAGAACCACTGTTCTTGAGGTCCTCAGGGTTTCACTGCCACCTGCTTATAAACAGATATTTGACAGGTCCTGCTCAGCTTCTTCCTACTGACTGCTCACAGCCAAAGTCCCTTTTTTCCACCTCTAAGTTCAGCCCACCTTCATTTCTACATGTAATTCTCACCTGAGGTTTGAAGGATGCAAAGGATCCAGGCTCAGTACTGAAGCTCATTATACACAATGGAGCACTATTCAGCCATAAAATAAAAGAATGAGATCTTTTCATTTCCAATAACACAGATGGAACTAGAGGCCATTATGTTAAGTGGAATAAGCCAGGCACAGAAAGACAAATATCACCTGTTTCCACTTACTTGTGGACTCTAAAAATCAAAACAATTGAAATCGTGGACATAAAGTGGATGGATGGTTACCAGAGGCTGAGGAGGGTGGCAGGGATGGTTAATGGGTACAGAAAAAAAGAAAGAATGAATAAGGTTTGGGTATTTGATCTTATTCTAGGGTGACCAGAGTGAATAATAATTTAATTGTACATTTCTTTTTTGAGACAAAGTCTCACTCTGTCACCCAGGCTGGAGTGCAGTGGCACAATCTCAGCTCACTGCAACCTCTGCCTCCAGAGTTCAAGCGATTCTCCTGCATCAGCCTCCAGAGCACCTGGGACTATAGTCACGCCCCACCATGCCCAGCTAATTTTTGCAATTTTTAAGTAGAGATGGAGTTTCACCATATTGGACAAGCTGGTCTCAAATTCCTGACCTTGTGATCTGCTCGCCTCAGCCTCCTAAAGTGCTGGGATTTCAGGTCTGAGCCACTGCGCCCAGACAATTGTACATTGTAAAACAACCAAGAGCATAGTTGATTATTTGTAACTCAAAGGATAAATGCTTGAGGGGATGAATACCCCATTCTCCATGATGTGATTATTATGCATTGCATGCCTGTATCAAAACACCTTGTGTACCACATAAATAGATACATTTAGTATGTACCCACAAGCATTATAAATAGGAAAATTTTGAATAATAATTCACACACACACACACACACACACACACACACACACACACACACACTAAAGTCAGCACAGAGTTCGTCTTCCTGGAAGACTTGTTCTGAACCTTTGGCCTCCATCTCTAATGTGTGAACCTGGCTTCTTAAACCCAGCTCCAGTCTGTCCCACCAGCTCTGGTAACTATGCTAGTGCCTTATTCCTTGGGATCAAAACATTGTTTTCTGAGTTATCCACCTCAGACCACCAATTCCTCTAACACTGGTAAACCTAATTATTTATATCGATCTCATCTTACTCCAAAACCAATGTCTTCTTCTGAATTTTTTCTGAACTAACTGCTTATTTCTCTCCCTAGCTACTTTCCTACTTGCTTTTTTTTTTAAAAGGAAGTAATGAATTATGTGGGTATAGGTTTATTGTCTGACTTTAAAAAATAACACCTACTCATCTTAGAAAACTTAGAGAAATCGAATGGACAAAAAAGATAATAAAAACCATCTGTCATCGCACCTCTCTGAGACAACCGTCGTTAACATTTTGGTATGCTTTCTTCCTGCTCTTTCCCTTGCACATTTATGTTATGATCTACTTTATTCCAAAAAAGTATGTGAGATAGGTTACAAAAGGGCATAAAACACAAGACAGAATACATTTGAAATGCCTTATTGATTGAATCATCGATCTCGATGCTTCTGTGCTTCACCGTAGCATGTTATACAGCCACATCCTTGACATAATGAGTGGAACGCATACCCCCAAACGCACACCTTGAGTTTGGGATTGGCTGCGTGACTTGCCTTGGCTAATGGTATATTAGCAACACGTAATGCAAACAGAGGCTCACAACATACTTCCTTTGTTGGGCTTGCTCTGCTATACTTGAGATCTGTCATGTGAAGAACCTACCACAGTGCCCACTGCCCCTTTGATGCGGGTCCCAAAATGGCAGACCTAGAGAAGACTGCCTGTATTAGTCCATTCTTGCACTGCTATAAAGAAATGCCTAAGACTGGGTAATTTATAAAGAAAAGAGGTTTAAATGACTTAAAATTTCACAGGTCGCACAGGAAGCATGATGCTGACATCTGCTTGGCTTCTGTGGAGGCCTCCAAAAACTTACAGTCATGGCGGAAGGCAAAGCAGGGATGAGGTGTCTCATATGGCATGAGCAGGAGCAAGAGAGAGTGAGGGGAATGCAGGTGGGAGGTGCTGCACCCTTTTAAACAACCAGATCTCACGGGAACTCACTATCATGAAAACAGCACCGAGGGGACGGCGCTAATCCATTCGTGGGAAATCCACCCCCATGATCCACCTACCTCCCACGGGGCCCCACCTTCAACACTGGGGACTATAGTTCAACATGAGATTTGATGGAGACAGATCCAGGTTGTACTGCTGCACTGTCCCCCCAACAAGCCTAGATGCATGAGCAATAAACGGTTTCTTATTATTGTATGCCACTGAATTATTGGGTGTGCTTCTTAAATCTTTTCTTATGGCCAAAGCTAATTGATACCGTCTTTTACTTATCCTGAGATGCACAAGTCTTCACATTATAATATCATTGAAGTAAAAATGTGTCTATAATCAAAGGCCTGCCACAGTTTTCTTGCCAAGGTTGTTTTTTCTTCCTTAAGACTATATAAAAAATGGCGTGTATTATATTTGGGGACATCTTAGAGTCTGTGAAATACAGCAGGTGAAAAATCGGTTAAAAAGTAAAGCATATAGCATTGCTCCATTAAAATTCATAGCTATGCACACACATATATATATCTCTTATGTGTGTGCTTTCCAGTCATTTTACGTACATGTGTACATACGTATGTGTGTACATATATACACATACATATCCATAAATTCAAAAAGTAAAACTTGGTTGTTCTAAAGCAGATAAGAAAGTATACTAGGGAAATAACTTCTCTTTGGTTTAGTAAAGCAATTGAATAGTAATTTTTGAATTTGAAATTCAAGGCTCTTTATATAAGTCTAGATGGAATGAAACAAAAAGAGAATTAGACTGTTTATTAAATTAACAGAAATTACTAAATAATATGCTAGTTGGTCAAGATAGCAGTTGGGATGGTGGGAGGCTGGAACTCTCAGAGAGGCATGACCGTAAGTAAAGTAATTCCCAGTGGTGGGAAACAGTCAATGAATCTGAAGACCGATGGTTAACACTTTGTGCAATTAACCAGTTTATCCTAGACCGTTTTCACACCACAGCCTTTCCGAGAGGATAAAAGGAAAGATGCCACTGTGCCCCATTTGGGGTAATGGATCTTAGGAGGCAGAACGGTGAGTAGGTTGAGGGAATTCACTAACTCGACAGATATCTTTGTAGGGCACTGAACGACTCACGGATTAAGAAGTAGAAGCTCAAGCTATGTTAATTGCAGAGGCAGAATCATTCCCAAAGATTTTGAAGAAGAGAAATCTAAGATAACACACGCAGAAAGAAAAACAACAACTACTAAAAGGAAGTATACTCAAACACTGGCTGCAGTTGTCATTAGGTAATGGAATTGTGGCTTATTCCTATTTTCCCTTTATTTGTACTTTTCTATGCTTTCCAAAATGTCCACAGTGCAGCTGTATTGACTCCATACACATAAGAACAGATGTTTTACTGTGTCCATGAGAAAGGGAAAAGAAAATCATGGCGCTGTAAAACGGAACCAGGAGTATGACGGAGACCATGAACTATTTTTGTATCCTGCTCATTTTCATGAATCAGGAGTATTCCTCATTTCATTGCAAATTCTTCACAGTATTAGTGATGGCTACATAACAGCATATAAATGAACGAATCATAATTGATTTAATCCTCTGTTGTTATATAGTTGGGAAATAATTATTTCCATTTTCCATACTATTTTCTGAACATTTTGTATATAAATCTCATCCACCCCATCAATAATAATCTTCTGATTATCTAAATGCCTTGCCTTCTTACTTTTCTTACCTTCTAGAACACTCCATAACCACCAGCTACGTATCCTCAATGCCTTTTGATTACTCACTTGTGACAGTCACTGTCTCCCCAAATTATTGGGGTCTGATTCCCGAGCAGGAACCCCTTCCAGCTCCAGCCAGCATTGATAAGGCCCAGCCTTCTGTTGCTTCAATTCAAAATAGCATTGTCACCACACAGCTCACTTCTCTTAAAACTGTGTCTCAAAAAACACTTCCAGCAGCTGTATGCATTTATCACTGGAGCTGATGTGATAAATGTGACAAATGATGATGGTGCTGCTGTTCATCAAATGGTCAGAGTAATTGTGTCACTGGGTGTGCCCAAGTCCCTATGAGTCCTCAGATATCAACCTCAAGGTATTTTATACAGTTTTTAATTTTAATTTTTAATTTTTCCAGAAGTTATTGGGGTACAGGTAGAACTTGGTTACATGACTAAATTCTTTAGTGGTGATTTGTGAGATTTTGGTGCACCCCTCACCTGACCAGTATACACTGCACTATATTTGTAGTCTTTTATCCCTCGTCCCTCTCCCACCCTTCCCCCCAAGTCCCCAAAGTTCATTGTATCATTCTTATGCCTTTGCGTCCTCATAGCTTCACTCTCCCATATCAGTGAGAACAGACAATGTTTGGATTTTCATTCTTGAGTTACTTCACTTCAGATAATTGTCTCCAATCTCCTTCAGGTCACTGCAAATGCCATTAATTCATTCCTTTTAATGACTGAGTAGTATTCCACTGTATAAATATACCACAGTTTCTTTATCTACTCATTGATCGATGGGCATTTGGGTTGGCTCCATGATTTTGCAATTGCAAATTGTGCTGCCATAAGCTGCAAGTATCTTTTTCATGTAATGGCTTCTTTCTCTCTGGATAGATACTGAGTAGTAGGATTGATGGATGGTAGTTCTACTTTTAGTTCTTGAAGGAATTTCCACACTGTTTTCCGTAGTGGTTGTACTAGTTTACATTCCCACTAGCAGTGTAGAAGTGTTCCCCATTAATTGCATCCATGCCAACATCTACTGTTTTTTAAATTTTTTTCCTTATGGCAATTCTTGCAGGAGTAAGGTGGTATCGCATTGCAGTTTTGATTTGCATGTCCCTGATCACCAGTGATGTTGAGCATTTTTTCATATTTGTTGGCCATTTCTATATCTTCTTTTAAGAACTGTCTATTCATTTCCTTAGCCCACTCTTTGATGGAACTGTTTGATGTTTCTTACTGATTTCTTTGAGTTCTTTGTAGATTCTGGATATTAGTCCTTTGTTATATGTACAAATTGTGAAGATTTTCTCCCACTTTGTGGGTTGTCTGTTTACTCTGCTGACTGTTCCTTTCGCCATGCAAAAGGTGTTTAGTTTAATTAAGTTCCAACTATTTATCTTTTCTTTTGGGTTCTTGGTCATGAAATCCTTGCCTAAGCCAATGTCTAGAAGGGTTTTTCCAATGTTATCTTCTAGAATTTTCATAGTTTCAGGTCTTAGATTTAAGTCCTTGATCCATCTTGACTTGATTTTTGTATAAAATAAGAAATGAGGATCCAGTTTCATATTCCTATATGTGGCTAGCCAATTATCCCAGCATCATTTGTGGAAAAGGATGTCCTTTCCCCACTTTATGTTTTTGCTTGTTTTGTTTAAGATCAGTTGGCTGTGAGTATTCAGGTTTATTTCTGGGTTCTCTCTTCTGTTCTATTGATGTATGTGCCTATTTTTACACCAGCACCATGCTGTTTTGGTGACTTTGGCTTTAGAGTATAGTTTGAAATCACGTAATGTGATGTCTTCAGATTTGTTCTTTTTGCTTAGCCTTGCTTTGACTGTGCAGGCTTTTGTTTTGTTGTTGTTGCTTTCCATATACATTTTAGGATTTTTTTTTCTAATTCTGTGAAGAATGATGGTGATATTTTGATGGGGACTGTGCTGAATTTGTAAATAGCTTTTGGAAGTACGGTCATTTTTACAACATTGATTCTACCCATCCATGAGCATGGGATGTTTTTCCATGCATTCATGTTTTCTATTATTTCTTTCAGCAGTGTTTTGTAGTTTTCCTTGTAGAGGTCTTTTGCCTCCTTGGTTAAGTATTTTTTTTTGTTTTGTGTTGGGTTTGGTTGTTGTTGTTTTGCTATTGTAAAAAGGGCTGAGTTATTGATTTGATTATCCTCTTAACCACTGGTGGTGTATAGAAGAGCTATGGATTTGTGTACATTAATCTTATCCCTGAGGGTTTATGGACCCGACACCACCATCTCTTTGGCTCGAGAGGCAGTCAGGGCATCCAAACCAGGCCAATGCCATTACTGCATTCCCTCTCACATGATGACTGGTTTAATAGTAGCCATGTGACTCAAACCTAGCCAACCAGGGCCCATGAATATCAGTCAGGAGCCCACAGCCAACACACAGGTAAATCAAAGAATGGAGATAAACAAGACTCCCTACCATAGTGATATGAACAGGAGACTGGGAAGTCTCACTCTGTCGCCAGGCTGGAGTGCAATGGCACAATCTTGTCTCAGTGCAACCTCCGTCTCCTAGGTTCAAGCAATTCTCCTGCCTCAGCCTCCTGAGTAGCTGGGATTACAGGTGCCTGCCACCACACCCAGCTAATTTTTTGTATTTTCAGTAGAGACGGGGTTTCACCATGTTGGCCAGGATGGTCTCAAACTCCTAACGTCAAGTAATTCACCCATATCACTCTCCCATAGTGTTGGGATTACAGGCATGAGCCACCACACCTGGCCTAAAAGTTTTTTTAAATGTCTTCGAAGCACCTATTACAGTGCCTTGCATGCAAGTCAGGGAGTATAAACATGTTGCATAGTATTTCTCTTTCTCAGCATAACATTAGACAATTATCTACCCCTTGTGAACTTCCAGTTTCTCATCTGTAAAATGAGGGCTTTTTCACTACATCTGTGACTTTCAATCCTTGCTGCAAAGTAAAATTACCAGGAGATTTTTAAAATATACAGATGCTCAGGCTTTCTGCCCAGACATACTGATTTAATTGGTCTGAGTGGGGACTCTTGGCATTGACATCTTTAAAAAATTCTCAGGTGATGCTGATATGAAGACGGGGTTGAGAACCGTGGCACTGGATGAGGATCACTTTACAAGTTAGCAATGTAAAGCTCTTATGAAGAAAAAATAATGTAATCATTATCAGCTATATATTTTCCTGCAGAAATATCCTGAACAAAGGCACACTGAGGATGCATTTGAAAATGAGCAATTCGCCCTTCAGCAGAAGATGTTTTAAAACTTTTGGGCTGGGCGCGGTGGCTCACGCCTGTAATCCCAGCACTTTGGGAGGCCAAGGCGGGTGGATCATGAGGTCAAGAGATCGAGACCATCTTGGTCAACATGGTGAAACCCCGTCTCTACTAAAAATACGAAAAATTAGCTGGGCATGGTGGTGCGTGCCTGTAATCCCAGCTACTCAGGAGGCTGAGGGAGGAGAATTGCCTGAACCCAGGAGGCGGAGGTTGCGGTGAGCCGAGATCGCGCCATTGCACTCCAGCCTGGGTAACAAGAGCGAAACTCCGTCTCAAAAAAAAAAAAACCAAAACTTTTACTCAGACTCTACAAAGTCAATCTCTGTGTAAGGAGAAAATTCATTAAGAGCAGAACATTTTTATCACTGAGATTATTCAGCAAACTCTCATACTGCCTCTACCATGCTTTTGTTAGGACTCTTATCCCTAAGTAAAAAAATCTTGGGGGAAAGAGAGATCAATTTTATTTTGCAAAATTATTTGATGGAGCTAATGAGTGTGTGTGTTCTTAATAGTTCCCTTGGGAAACGCTATACAGTAAATATAATTGAAAGTGGGAGATGGAACTGATTATTCATCAAGCATGTATTTTAAGAACCCAATTACGAAAAGAATAATGCAATGTGGAACATGAAATGGCTGCTTACAATGCCGCATATCTTCTAAAGTGTTTTAGAGAGCTCTCAAATCCCTAAGACCGATAAAATTACCACAGTGATATCTTGCTCAGCCCTTGCTATTTGCAGTGTCTCATATTTATAAGAGAGAACAGAACATATCCTCTTCTCAAAACGAAATTCTTGTAGGGAAATAGGCCATTGTCTCTAAAAATCTGGATGAAAAAAACACCATATAGTATTCACATTAACAGAAATCTGCAATAACAGTGGAACAAGAACTGAAATACGGCATAATAAACTGAGATTTTATTTCAGGTTCCAACACAAATTACCTGGATAGCCTTAGAAAATTATTTAGCCTCCAGGGATGTCTCCTTCCAACCAAGATGGAGTAATCGAGACTTGATTTACTCTTTTGCCTGAAACAACCACAAAAAGAAACCTCGAAGTATATGAAACAATGATTTTTCAGGACACTGGACTTTGGGTAACAAAGGATGGCAGTCCCTGAGAGATTAGAAAGAAATGAGGTGAGGCCTTAGGGCTTCCCAAGCATTAGTCTTGAGGGATGTCTCAGACACAATACCAGAAGGAAGACTCCAGGAGGAGCCCAGTGGACTTCCTGAGTTGAGAAGCTAAGTTTCCAAAAGGCCAAAGCGGCTAGGGTTTGCAGCGCAGGGTGCTGGAGAGGAGAGAACCACACAGAAGAGAACAACATCCCTTGAAGACAGATTGTGCTAAGTTAGATATATACTACAAACCTTAAAACAAGCACTAAAATACAAAACAAAAAGTGATAGCTAATCAGCCAATAATGGAGATCAAATAAATCATTAAGAAAACTCAATTACTCAAAAGAGGCCAGGAAAAGAGAAAAAGGGAACGAAAAACAGATAAAGTAGAAAACAGGCAGTAAGATGAGAAACTCAAACCTATTGCATCAATAGTCACATCAAACTCAAATGGGCTAAACTCTTTAACTAAAAGGAAGAGCTTTTCAGGTTAAATTTAAAAAAGTAAGACCCAGCTATATGCTACCTATAAGAAACGGACTCCAAATATAAAGACACAAATAGGTTTAAAGTAAATTGATGGGAAAATATATACTATAATAACACTAGTCAATAGAAAGCTGGAATTGCCATATTAATATCAAAGCAGATTTTAGAGCAAAAAATATCACCAGAGAAAAAGAAAGTCATGTCATAGTGATAAAGGGGTTGAATCATCTAGAAGACATGACAATCCTAAATATTTATGTGCCTATGTGTACCTAATAACAGAGTTTCAAAATAAAAAATAATAAAAATTCAAGGAAAAGTAGACAACTCCACAATTATATTCAGAAATTTTAAATAATTCTCAATCATTGACAGAACAAGTAAACATAAATCAGCAAATATATAAGACATCTAAACAACACCAACAATCAACTTGACATTGATAGAACAACTCAACGACAGAAGAATACACTTTCTTCTAAAATGCAATACAGCGTTCACCAAGACAAACAATTTTACAAACCATAAAACATGCCTTAGTACATTTGGAAAAATTTTAGTCATTCAAAGTATATTTTCTGACCACAGTGAAGTTAAATGACAAATAAACTTAACATATGTAGAAAGACATTTGAAAAGTAGCCAAATGTTTGTAAACTAAATACACCTTTGAATAGTCCAATTGTCAAGATAAAAATTAAAAAAAAAGTATATTGGAAAGCATTTTGAAGTGAAGGAAAAGGAATTATACATATCAAAATTTGTGGGATGTAGCTAAAGCAGTTACGTAGAGGAAAATAAGTAGCCTCAATGGCTGTATGAGAAAAGAAGAAAGCTCTCAAATCAATGACCTCAGCCTCTGCTTTGAGAAACTGGAAAAAGAAGATAAAATTAAAGTAAGCAGAGAAAGGAGATAAGTAATGATGATAAAAGTGGAAATCAATGAAGCAGAACACAGAAAAATAATAGAGGAAATCACTAAAACCAAAAGCTACTTCTTTGACAAAACGCAATAAAGTTGATACATCTCTAGCCAGACTTACAAGGGGTAAAAATGAAGAGAAGGCATACATTACAAATGTTAGGAATGAAAGAGCTGACATCACTACAGATATTAAAAGGATAATAAGGAAATATTATGAACAACGTTATGCTAAGTTCAACTAAGATTAAAATTAATATACAATCATTCAAATTGTTATACAAAAATCAATTGTATTTCTGTAATGAAGCAACAGATAATTAGAAATTGAAGTTTTCAAATAAGTATTATTTACAATGGCAGCAAAAATGTGAAATACTTAGGGATAAATCAATCTATAAAACAGAAATTAAAGAAGACATAAATAAATGGAGAAATAAAACCTTGTTCATGAATCAAACTAAAGTAAAATGTCAATTTTCTCTCAATTGATGTATGGATTTAACACAATCTTAATCGAAATTACAGCAGTCCTTTGCACAGGAATTAAAAAGATGATGGCAAAATCATACGGAAAGGCCAAAGATCTAAAATAGTTTTGAAAGTAACTCTGAGAAAGAAGGAAAAAGTTGGTGAGCGGACACTATCTGCAAGTCTCTTTGACATGCACTTTTTTTTTTTGAGACTGAGTTTCACTCTTGTTGCCCAGGCCGGAGTGCAATGGCCGGATCTTGATTGACCACAGCCTCTGCCTCCCGGTTTAAGCAATTCTCCTGCCTCTGCCTCCCGAGTAGCTGGGACGACAGGCACATGCCACCATGCCCAGCTAATTTTTGTACTTTTAGTACAGACGGGTTTTCACCATGTTGACCAGAATGGTCTTGATCTTTTGACCTCATGATCTGCCCACCTTGGCCTCCCAAAGTGCTGGGATTACAGGCATGAGCCACTGCGCCCGGCCTGACGTGCACTTTTTAAATGTTATTTGCATTTGAACCATGAATAGGTACTATATTTTCCAATAAATAATTAAAAAACAAAATTAAAAAAAAATGTAACGTGTTCTTTCTCTTTCTCTCGTTTTTTATTTTTTATTTTTTGGGAAGGAGTCTCACTCTGTTACCCAGGCTGGAGTGCAATGTCTTGATCTCGGCTCACTGCAACCTCCGCCTCCTGGGTTGAAGTGATTCTCCTGTCTCAGCTTCCCAAGCAGCAGGGATTACAGGTACCCACAACCACACCAAAGTAACTTTTGTATTTTTAGTACAGACGGGGTTTCACCATGTTGGCCAGGCTGGTCTCAAACTCCTGAATTCAGGTGATCCACCTGCCTCAGCCTCCCAAAGTGCTGAAATTACAGGCGTGAGCTACCACGCTTGGTCACATGTATTCTCTTGATGCAAAAAAAAAAAAGTTATATAACCTCTCTGAATCATTTTTTTTTGTTTTACTTTGTTTTGTTTTGAGACAGAGTCTCACTCTGTCACCCAGGCTACAGTGCAGTGGTTTGATCTCTGCTTACTGCAACCTCTGCCTCCGGGGTTCCAGCGATTCTCCAGCCTCAGCCTCCTGAGAAGCTAGGATTACAGGTGCATGCCACCACACCCAGCCAATTTTTTGTATTTTTAGTAGAGGCAGGGTTTTGCCACGTTGGCCAGGCTGGTCTCAAACTCTTGACCTCAAGTGATCCACCCACCTTGGCCTCCCAACTTGCTGGGATTACAGGCGTGAGCCACTGACGCTGGCCTGAACCTGTTTTTTATTTCAGTAATGAGAATAGCAATGCTTGTTTCAAATTGCACACCCCTGTGTTTATGGCTGCACAATAATCCATGCCCTCATTAAACAAATTGTACTGGGCATCTACTAGCTGCTGGCACTGGGCTAGAGGATGCTGATGCTTGGTGGAGTGGAAAAAGACATGATTTTTGTGCCCTGAAGCTGATATTTGGGTGGATGGGAGCAAATAATGAATGATCACCTTACACATTCAATAATTAATTCAGATTGCCAGAAATGTTCATAAGGTACCCAGGGAAAGAACGGATAACTGGAGGAAGGAGATACCTACTTTGGATAAATTTTTCAGGGAAGATCTTTCTGGGGGAGGGTAAAAGTTAAGCTGAAATCTAAGTAAGTGGAAAAAGTTGGTCACGAGAAGAGCAACCTAGGCTGACGGCACAGAAACAGGAGAAAAGGGAAAAGAGAAGGGAGAAAGATGACTGAAAAATAAAAATAAAAATTTAAACAGCAAGAAGTGGCAGTTAATCACACGGTAAAGGCATCTCTCCCAAAATTTCTGCCTAAAAATGCAGAAGGCACACTAAGGAACCAGATGGCAAAGGAAGCTGTGTGCACCTTGTGATGATCTGCCTCTAAACACCCCATCGTGCCCGAGGACAATGCTGCTGGCAGAAAGGGGAAAAGAGCCTTCATTGTCTCCACTCATCCTACTGCCAGGACCCACCTCCAGATTAGAAATAAAAGGGAGAGAAATCTCCAAGACAGCAGCAGGTTAAAAAGGGAAGAAGGAAAATATGATCAAGTAGCAACATCGACTGTACCTACACACATAGATGTTTATGACTGGAAAAGTAAAAACTATGTCTAGAAGGACACATTAAATTCCTAGCACTGATTGTCTCTGAGAATAGACTCAGAATATGTTACAGCAAGCCTGTGTTCTCTCTATGGTAATTATTTGGGCTCACCTTTATTAAATATTTCCTAGCTGCCAGGCACCACATTGAATGTCTAGTTTATAGTACTTTGTCTCATCCTCACAGCAACTCCATAAGGTGAGTATGATTATTGACCCATTTTACCAACGAAATGATGGCGAGTTGGAGGTTAGAGGCCATCTGAAGGTGTCACAGCAGGAGGTGGCACGAAATTCAGGGCTGCATAATGCCAAAGGTTGGTGCTTTTAACCAACACACTGCCTCCTCCAACACAAAAAGAATTAAGCTTTACATTAACAGAGCACTTAGCACATGCTATGGGCTATGTACTTAATCCTTACAACAACCCTATGCGGTTGGTGCTATCAGGGTCCCCCTTTAATAGATGAGAAAAGTGAAGGACAGAGAGGTTAAATAACTTGCCGCTAAGTGATGCTCCTGGATTCAAACCCTGGCTGTTTCAATCCACAACTGGTGCTTCCACTACTAATCTACAATGCCTCTAAACTCACAGTTGTGCCTGTTTTGTACCAAGCACTGGACTGGGAATAAAAAATATATGAGATTGTCCCTTTCTTCAAGGAGAATCATGATTAGAAGGAAACGCTGCGCTAAAAAGATAAGTCAAAACCAGGAGACAGCATGGCGGACCTTGTGTGTTAGCAATTGCGTAAAAACCTGTGCATATGGAAGTCTTTAAAACATTCATATACTTGCGGCACATGACAAGTCATTTCACTCCTAGTAACCCATCCTAAAGAAATCAGCTGAAATGCTATCAAAATGCATGTGCAAAAATGCTTCTTGCAGCAAATTATGTGATAGCTAAAGCTGTCTCCCTGTGGGGATGTTGAATTAATTATAATACATCTATTTGAAGGGATATTGTGCAGTCATTAAAATATTATGTTGTAATATTTAATGCTTTTAAAATATCTTTTAAAGCTTTTAATTACAAGGAGAAATGCTCATGATACAGGACTAAGCAAAACAAGAAATTGAGGATTGCAATTTTAGCACAATCTCAGTCAAGTAAAATAAGAAGAAATAATTAATACTACTCTAATAATAATAATATGCAAAACTAGGCCCAAGAGTTAATAGTGGTTGCCTCTAGGTGGTGGAATTGTGGATGATTTTTGTTGCTGCTTCCTTGTTGCTGCATTTTCAAATCTTTAGAAAGTCATCATATATTACTTTTATAGTCAGGAAAAGGTGAGCATAAAATTGTATGTGGGAGAAAAGGCTAGAAGAAAATATAGAAATATATTAGCAGTGGTTATGATGGTGGGAGATGGTTGGTATTTTTTGTTGTTGTTCCTTTTTCAAGATTTTATGTATGGCAGTTTCATCACATTTGTAATGAAAATATATAAAATTAAAGATGAATAATCCCAGCATTATTTATAAGAATGAAAAGTGGCTGAATGTGGTGGCTCATGCCCATAATCTCAGCACTTTGGGAGGCCAAGGCGGGAGGATTGCTCAAGCTCAAAAGTTTGAGACCAGCCTGGAACATGCCAAAACCCCGTCTCTACAAAAAAAATACAAAAATTAGCTGGGCATGGTGGCACATGCCTGTGGTCCAGCTATTCAGGGGAGGCTGAGGTGGGAGGACTGCTTGCACCTAAGAAGTTGAGGTTTCAGTGAGCCATGATTGCACCACTGCACTCCAGCCTGGGTGACAGAGCAAGACACTGCCTCAAAACAAAAAAACAAAAAGCGAAAAAGAAGAAAAGAAAACGAGAAGTCGAAAACAATATAGAAATTCAATAGAGAATTGATCAAATGAATTATGGTGTTACCTGGAAAAAAAAGGACATTATGCAGCCATGGGAAATAATGTTTGCAATGGGTTTTTAATGATGGAAGGGCATGTTTATGGTAGCTATTTAAGCTAAGATTTCGTATCAAGGCATCTCTCAATTTTTTAATAATAATAGGGAAAATATTTAGAGGAAAACACACCTAAGTAAACCAACTAAAATGACTGGGGCGAGTCATTTTGACTCCCTTTTATTTCTGATTCATAATTTAGAGGCTGATTTTGCTCAGGTTGAGGATGCACTCAGGAAAAAGAGAGTCAATTTATAGTAGGATCTCTGGTCTGCACTTTTTCCAAAAAATGCTTTAAGGACTTCAGTATTTAAAGGGGATACAGCAGGCAGGAGGAGAAGGAGGAAATTAAGAAAGAAAAAAAGGGAGGGTACGTAGTGAGTTAAGTGGTCACCTTCTTGTGAGGCTTTCATTGGAGCTACATGTTACATGTAGAAGGAGGGGTAGTGGAACAGTCACTCATGCATTCTCTTGCACTCACCGAATCTGCATTGTATGTATGATAAAGTAAACACAGAGTAGAGGAAGAAGTCAAATATGCATTTGAAGTAGGGGGAGTGATGATTTCTATTCCTGTTTTGCAGCATTATTGTAACAATAGATAATCCAGGTACCCATTCCATGCTAAGCATTTCTCCAGGCGCTGACCATAAAGCAATGAAAAGATAATCACGCCTGTCATGTGTGTGGGGGCAGGGAGGTTGATGATTAAATAAGAGAAAACATGTAAAGCACTTATCTGTTAATACATGCTAGCTCCTTTTGTGTTTAGCCACGTGGCTACAGATCAAATGCATCATTTCCAGGATGGTTTGCGGAGATATGTCACCTGGCTGGATCCTCATTCTCCGGTGAAACCTCAGCCTGGATACCTATATCACAACAACAGCTATTTTCAGAAGCAAGTAATGCCATCCATGGGTAGCCACCATTCCCATTCTCGAATCTGAGAATTTCTAGGTGGTTAAGCTAATAGTTGTTAAGGAAGACCACCCAGTTTTTCTAATTTCTTTATCTACCATGGTGCATTCCTTTTTCTTCCCCGTCAATGGCCTTTAGAACTTCTGCTCAATAACCCTAGGTAAAGTGGAACTACTGTGAACAGTACTAGGTGCCCTGGAGCAGACTGGGAGAGAAATTGAGATGGAAAGACCTTATTCCTGAATTCAAGGAGCTTATGGCAAAGTAGCATTGGTAGCATCCTTAGAGGTAGTCCCCACAGTGGTTAAGGGCAAAAGCATTGGAGCCTGACTTCCTGAGTTCAAATCCCAGCCCTGTTGCTAGCTATGTAAGTGAACATGAGCAAGTTTCAGTTTTCTCATCTGTGAAATACGGATAATTGTATAACACATGCCACTGTGAATAAACCTAGAACTTTGAATAGTGCCTGGAATGTAGCAAGCACTCAACAAATCCTAAGGATTACACAAATGACTTCTCACTGTAATGATCCGTGTCTATGACTATCTCTCTACCAGATAACAGAGGATATAACTAGTAAACAATCTATCTCTTGAATTCAAGTTGCGGGTATGATGTATTAGGCCAAGACTCATGTCTACCAATGTAGTGATTCTAGTAGAAAGAGATGCCTTTTTTTGATAAATCCAACAGAAGTATTGCAAGAAAGGTCATAACTTGCCCAGCTTGGGTCATGTGCACAGCCTCGTGCCTGGAAGTGTGGATCATCCATCAAATGGGATGAGTTCCCTAAAGGAAAGAGAAATTCTGGGGAAAGCAAGATAGGCAGGTAAAATTACAGACATCCACAAAGGGGTCATGATGATGAAGCTGAAATAGCTACCCAATCCCCCATATCTGTCCTTTTTAAACATTTTTCTGAGCATCACAGATAGACTACACTTTCTAACCTTTCTTGCAGTCAGGATGGTGATTAACACGTAGGCCGTGGAATGGAAGCTGGAAGGTCGAATGCCCTTCTGAGCCCAGGCTTTAAAAAATTATGTGGGGCCTTCTCCTCACTGTCCTTCCCCTTATACCAGCTGGATGAAGATGATAATTAGACACTTGAGGAGCCACAAGGCAGACAGGACCTCCATCTCCACTTAGAGAAGGTCTGCCCATCCAACCCGATTACCCACCCAGCACTGTTGCCTACTAGGAAGCATGCGTCTGTCATGCTGTTCCATTACCTGTCTGGGGCAATTTGTTACTTCCACCCAGCCTATCCTAACTCATGCAGGTAATAATATTAAAACTATAAGTAGGGTTCAACTTATAAAAAGTTTTAAAAATCAATTGGTAAAATGGACAGCCTGCAGAACCGTGAGCTAATTAAATCTCTTTTTTATAAATTACCCAGTCTTAGCTATTTCTTAGAGCAGTGCAAGAATGACCTAATGCGCATTATTATCCCCACTACACAGATGAGGAAACTGAGGAACAAAGACTTAATCAAGTGCTTGGTCAAGTTGAGTAGCTGATAGAGCTGAAACTTTACACCATTGTCTGTAGAGCTGAAACTTCACACCATTGTCACCCACAACTTATCAATAACCTATGAGAAAGACAGAGAAGGACCCACAACAAATCCTAAAAGCCAAGCTCAGGAAAACAGAGAGTGCTCATTAAATGCTAGTTGAATGATTAAAACGTCAAAATGTTGGGAAGATCCAACAAATCAAAGATGTAGGGAAACTGGACTTGCCCTATCCTTCCAAAAGATGCTAGAGAGACACTGAGAGATCACTCTGAATCTCTGCTTTTGCTGCACTGGACTTGATGAACAAAGCTCCCTCAAGTCATCTCAGATGACCCTGGCAGTCTGGGGCCAGGGAATTTATTTCAGGAAAAAAAAAATTCGTGAGGACATGCTTGCTTCATTAGCTGCCCATCCATGAAGAAGACAGACCAAAGAAAGATGTACTTTCCAACCTCTCCAGAGAAAGAGCCCAACACATTTTGACAGATATCCCTGAAGTCCCTGTCTGCAGCTTTTAAACAGTTGGCTTAACAACTGCCTTTAATTTCACCGAACAGAAGTTATTGATCCTGATCTCTGTTGCCTGGAAGCCCAATCTTGACTATTAATTGAGCTATTGATTTGGGGCTCACATTAACCGTCCCTGAAGGGATGAATCCTAGGTAATGTGGGCAGGTGGGCTAGCGAGGTGCAGAAGGTGAGGGCTCTACAGGAAAGTGATTTGAATTAGTAATAATAGCTCCATACTTAGCCAACTGGCTTGTAATACATGCAGTGATATACCTATAGATCAGGCAGACAAACCAGCGGTCGTCCTTCTATAGGAAAATTAAATTAGGTCAATTATCTAACTGTTGGGTGATTTCAGATAGTTACTTAACTCAAAACATACCTACTGCTGCATGTTTCAGATCCATGGCTCAGCCCCCAAAGCTTACTCCAGTTTGGAAGTATAATTAGTCAGGCTGGCCTTTCCAATATAACATTTTAATGCTTAGAAATTTCCAGTCAAAAAAAAAAAAAAGGTCATTAATAGGACAATGGCTATATGAAAGGACTTACGTCTCTGCCATGGAATTATTATGGAGTCACTTGTCAACACCAATTGACTTGGCAGAGCAGATTCTACAGTAGATGTATCGTAAGTTAAAAAGCCACATTCTAGGGCCGGGCGCGGTGGCTCAAGCCTGTAATCCCAGCACTTTGGGAGGCCGAGGCAGGTGGATCACGAGGTCAACAGATTGAGACCATCCTGGTCAACATGGTAAAACCCCGTCTCTACTAAAAATACAAAAAATTAGCTGGGCATGGTGGTGCGTGCCTGTAATCCCAGCTACTCAGAAGGCTGGGGCGAGAGAATTGCCTGAACCCAGGAGGCAGAGGTTGCGGTGAGCTGAGATCGCGCCATTGCACTCCAGCCTGGGTAACAAGAGCCGAACTTCGTCTCAAAAAAAAAAAAAAAAAAAAAAAAGAAAAAAGCAACATTCTAGAAAGGTATATATAAAATGATCACAGTTTTTTAAATAAGCAATTAACAACAACCATATTGATTATATGGGCCAAGAGAAAGACAGGGAAGGACCCACAACAAATCCTAATATTGGCTGACACTGGGGCAGGCATGGAAATGGATGAGGGGAGCACAAGAGTGCTATTTAAGATTTAGTAGGTTGGGCGCAGTGGCTCTCTCCTGTAATCCCAATACTTTGGAAGGTCAAGGCAGCAAGATGGCTTGAGCCCAGGAGTTTGAGACCAGCCTAAGCAACACAGGAAGACCCTGTCTCTACAAAAAAAAAATTAAAAAGAAAAATTAGCTGGCCATGGTGGCACACCCCTGTACTACCAGCAACTCAGGAAGCTGAGCCAGGATGGTCACTGGATCCTAGGATTAGAGGCTGCAGTGAGCCATGACTGTATCACTGCACGCCAGCCTGAGCAACAGAGCAAGACTCTATCTCTAAAATATATTTAATATATACTTACATAATATTTATTATGTACAAGACACTATTTTAAGTATTTTATAAATATTTACTCATTTAATCCCCTATAACTAACTGATATAGGCACCATTAAGATATAGTTTGGATATCTGTTCCCGCCCACATCTCATGTTAAATTGTAATCCCCAGTTTGGAGGTGGGGCCTGGTAGGAGGTAACTAGGCCATGAGGCTGAATTTCTGATGAATAGTTTGGTACTACCACTTGGTTCTGTTCTTGTCATGCTGCGTCAGTTCTCACAAGATCTGGTTGTTGTGAAGTGTGGCACCTCCCCCACCCACACTCACTGTCTCTGTCTCTGTCTTGCTCATGCTTTTGCCGTGTGACCTGCCTGATCCCCCTTTGCCTTCTGCCATGAGTAAAGCCTTCCTTGGGCCTCCCCAGAAGCAGGCACCAGCATTATGCTTCCTGTACAGCCTGCAGAACCATGAGCCAATTAATCTCTTTCCTTAAAAATTACCCAGTCTCAGCTGTTTCTTTATAGCAGTGCAAGAATGACCTAATACACATTATTATTATTACACTGTACATCTCACTGTACAGATGATGAGACTGAGGAACGAAGACTTAATCAAGCGCTTGGTCAAGTTGAGTAAGTGGTAAAGCTGAAACTTTATACCACTGTCTGTAGAGCTGAAACTTTACATTGTAACCCATAACCTATTAAAATCTCTGGGATACAGCACTTAACAGACCAATAACAAGTAGTAAAATTGGAATGGTAATAAAAAAAATTTACCAACAAAAAAAGTCCAGGTCCAGATGAATTCACAGCGGAGTTCTACCAGACATTCAAAGAAGAACTGGAACCAATCCTACTGACAGTATTCCACAAGATGGAGAAAGAGGGTATTCTCCCTAAATCATTCTATGAAGCCAGTATCACCCTAATGCCAAAACCAGGAAAGGACATAACCGAAAAAGTCAACTACAGACCAATATCCCTGATGAACATAGATGCAAGAATCCTTAACAAAATCTAGCTAACTCAATCCAACACCGTATCAAAAAGATAATCCTCCCATGATTAAGTGGGTTTCATATCAGGGATGCAGGGATGGTTTAGCATACACAAGTCAGTAAATGTGATACACCACATAAACAGAATTAAAAAAAGTCACATAATCATCTCAATAGATGCAGAAAAAGCATTCAACAAAATCCAGCATCGCTTGATGATTGAAACTTTCAGCAAAATTGGCATACAAGGGACATATCACAATGTAATAAAAGCCATCTATGACAAACCCACAGCCAACATAATACTGAATCAGCAAGTTGAAAGCGTTCCCCCGGAGAACTGGAACGAAACAAGGATGCCCACTCTCACCACTTCTTTTCAACGTAGTACTGGAAGTCTTAGCCAGAGCAGTAAGACAAGAGAAGAAAATAAAGGGCATCCAAGTTGGTAAAGAGAAAATCAAACTGTCACTGTTTGTTAAAGATGTGACTGTTTACCTAGAAAACCCTAAAGAATCCTCCAGAAAGCTCCTGGTACTGATCAATGAATTCAGCAAAGTTTCTGGATATAAAATTAATGTACAGAAATTAGTAACTCTTCTATACACCAACAGCAACCAAGCTGAGAATGAAATCAAGAACTCAACCCCTTTTACAACAGCTGCAAAATAATAAAATACTTAGGAATGTACTTAACCTCGAGGCAAAAGACCTCTACAAGGAAAACTACAAAACACTGCTGAAATAAATCATAGATGACACCAACAAATGGAAACACATCCCATGCTCATAAATGAGTAGAGTCAATATTGTGAACATGACCCTACTGCTAAAAGCAATCTACAAATTCAACGCAATTCCCATCAAAATACCACCATCATTCTTCACAGAACTAGAAAAAAAAATCCTAAAGTTTATATGGAACCAAAAAAGAACTTTATAGCCAAAGCAAGAGTAAGCAAAAAGAACAGATCTGGAAGCATCACATTACCACATTTCAAAATATACAATAAGGCCATAGTCACCAAAACAGCATGGTACTGGTATAAAAACAGGCACATAGACGAATGAAACAGAATAGAGAACCCAGAAATAAACTCAAATACTTACGGCCAACTGATCTTAACAAAGCATACAAAGACATAAAGTGGGGAAAGGACACCCTTTCAACGAGTGGTGGATAATTGACAGGCCACGTGTGGAAGAATGAAACTGGATCCTCATCTCTCACCTTATACAAAAATCAATTCAAGGTGGATTGAGGACTTAAATCTAAGACCTGAAAGTATGAAAATTCTACAAGATAACATTGGAAAAGCCCTTCTAGACATTAACTTAGGAGAGGATTTCATAAAAGCAATGCAATAAAAATAAAGATAAATAGTTAGGACTTAATTAAACTAAAGAGCTTTTGCATGGCAAAAGAAACGACAGAGTAAACAGACAACCCACAGAGTGGGAGAAAATCTTCACAATTTATACACCTGACAAAGGACTAATATCCAGAATCTAGAACAAACTCAAACAAATTAGCAAGATAAAACAAATGATCTCATCAAAAAGTGGCCTAAGGACACAAATAGACATTTCTCAAAAGAAGATAGTTAGAATCCTCATGCTGCTGTGAGAAATTATCACAAACGTAGCAGCTTAAACAACACAAACATGTTAGCTTGTATCTCCGCAGGTCAGAAGTTCCACATAGGTTTTCCCAGGTTAAAATCAGGCCCAGCACATCTGCCTTCCTTTCTGGCTCTAGGGGAGGATCCACATCCTTGATCATTCAGGTTGTTGGCCGAACTTAGTTCATTGCAGTAGTCATTTTTGGAGTCCTCATTCTCTTGCTGGCTATTGGCTGAGGGACGTTCTTAACTTCTAGAGGCCACCCTCATTTCCTGACTTGTGATCCCTTCTTTTCATCTTCGAAGCCAGCAATGGCAGATTGAGTCCCTCTCATGCTTTGAATATCTCCTCCTCTTTTAATCTCCTGTCTCTGACCCAATGGAGAAAGATTCTCCACTCTTAATGACTCATGCATTTAGGCTAGGGCCACACAAAAAATCCAGGATAACTTCATTATCTCTAGGGCTGTACTCTTAATCACATCTGCAAAGTCTCTTTTGCTATGCAAGACACCATATTTACAGGTTCTAGGGATTAGGAAATTGACATTTCTGGGAGGCCATTATTCTGCCTGCCACATTCCTGAAGGTTTTTATACATCCAGGAGACATACTGTGTTTTAAGGTATGTTTTCAGTAGTAAGCGTGAAAAGGATTGAATCAAATGTGCTCAGATCCCTTTCCATTAAACTGAATAACATCAGCACGTCAGCTGCTTCTACAGCTCTGTGTGAATCAGGAGAATATTTGAGATGATGGAAATGCTAAATACCAATTTCATCATTACATATTGCATATCTGTATCAAAACATCACACTATACTCCATAAGTATGTACAATTATTATGTCAATTAAAAATAAATAAAATAATTTTCTTAAAGAATACAGTTTCTTATCACCATATTTGTTGTAATCATAGGCACTGACTTTTCCTAGTAGAAAAATCTTCAGTAATTTTCCAGAAAGGAAAACCACCTGGACCAAAGTGTCCATGTCCCTGTCACACTCTCAGTCTTCTCCTAGTAAATGTGGTGTAAAATCAGAACTGTGTTCACATTCTACTTCCACCAGCACTTGCTAGCTTCAAACCTTCTTCGGAAAAAGAAATCAAGAAAGCAATCCCATTTATAATAACTATAAATAAAATAAAATATCTAGGAATGAACTTAGCCAAAGAAGTAAAAGACCTCTACAATGAAAACTATAAAGCACTGATGCAAGAAATCAAAAAGGACACAAAAAATGGAAAGATATCCCATGTTCATATATTAGAAGGATCAATATTCTTAAAATGTCCATACTACACAAAGTAATTTGCAGATTCAATATAATCTCTATCAAAATACCAATAACATTCTTCACAGAAACAGAAAAAAAAATGCTAAAGTAATATGGAACCACAAAAGACCCAGAATAGCCAAAGCCATCCTGAGCAAAAGGAACAAAACTGGAGGAATCACATTGCATAACTTCAAATTGTACTACAGAGTTATGGTAACCAGAACAGCATGGCACTGCTATAAAAATAGATGCACAGACCAATGGAACATAATAGATCATCCAGAAATAAGTTCACATATGTACAGTAAACTTATTTGCAACAAAGGTGCCAAGAACATACATTAGGGAAAAATCTCTCAATAAATGGTGCTAGTAAGACTGGATATTCAAATGCAGAAGAATAAAAGCAGGCTCATGTTTCTCAATAAATACAAAAATCAAATCAGAACCAATTAAGGGCTTAAATTTAAAACCTCAAATTATGAAACTACTACAAGAAAACATTGGGTAAACTCTCCAGGACATTGGTCTACACAAAGATTTCTTGAATAATACCTCGAAAGCACAGTTAACCAAAGCAAAAATGGACAAATGGGATGACATCAAGTTAAAAAGCTTCTGCACAGCAAATGAAAGAATCAACAAAGTGAATAGACAACCCACAGAATGGGAAAAATGTTTGCAAACTACCTATCTGACAAAGGATTAATAACCATAATATATAAGGAGCTCAAACAACTGTATAGGAAAAAAAGCTAATAATCTGATTTTAAAGCAGACCAAAGATCTGAAATTCTTCAAAAGAAGACTTAGAAGGACAAACAGACACATGTAAAGCTATTCAACCTTACTGATCATCAGAGAAATACAAATGAAAACTGCAGTGAGTTGTCATCCCACTCCAGTTAGAATGGCTTATATCCCAAGACAGGCAACAGTAAATGCTAGGGAGGATGTGGAGAAAATGGAACCTTCAAATGCTGTTGGTGGGAATATAAATTAGTACAACCACTATGGAGAACAGTATATAGGTTCCTCAAAAAACTAAAAACAGAGCTACCATATGATTCCTCCCCATTCCCTGGGGACATCTGACAATGTCTGAGAACATTTTTGGTTGTCACAACTGAGGTATGAGGTGAGACTTGACTCCAGAAGCAGGATCCTGGACACTGGACCAAATTGAGGACTAGCTAAAAACAGGGATGAGATAGAAGCAGCCTTCCAGAAAACATGCCCATCAGTGTCCCATGTCAGCTTACCATTGCCATGGCAACACTCAGGATTTACCACGCCTTTCAATGGCAACCACCCAAAAGGTCTCAACCTTCTCCTAGAAATGTCTGCAGAAGCCACCCCTTAATTTGCATATATTTAAAAGTAGATATCAATATGACTGAAAAACTGTCCTTACCTGCTACTCTCTGCCCTGCTCTGCAGGAAGTCATGGGGCTGTAACACTGATGCTTTAATAAAGCTGTTTTCTTCTGCCCCACCACCCCTCACCCTTGAATTCCTTTCTGGCAAAGCCAAGAACCCTCGTGGGCTAAGCCCCACTTGGGGCCTTGCCTTCCCTGTATCACAGCAGGAGGAGGGGAGTGCTACTGGCATCTCGGGGGTAAAGGCCAGGGAAGCTGCTAACATCCTGCAATGCACAGGACACCCCACTCCTTGCACTGCAGAATTATCAGGCCCAAACTGTCAATAGTGCTGAGGTTGAGAAACTCTGCTTTAGAGTTTCTCACTCGTCTTTTGTTATGCTAAATAAAGCACCAAATAACCCGAGTCCACCAGTCACAGACCCACATCATCAGCACGGAAACTGCACAGAGGATGTAGCATCTCACATACCCACAGGGGCCACACGGCTCAGGGGATGACCACCAGGCCGACACCCTGGTGACCCATAATCTTCACTGAAATAAACTGGGCTGGGGAATGGCCATGAACAGCTGAGACCCCTTTCTCACATCTAAGCCCCGAGCTGCCGCTCAGCAGGAAGCCAAGTCTGTTTGACAAGTGTAAGCTCCTTGTCAATGCTGCTGAAGGTTTCAAAGCCTCTCTCTCCAAGATGGAGGTATCCTCTGAAGGAGAAACTTCCCAGCAGCCCCGGCCAGTGCAATTCAAATGGCAATAACTTCCTGGAGCGGAGCCTGACCTTGTGCGGCGGGAGCTCGGCAGAGCGGGGAGCAACGTTGATTTCTGAAGACTGTCAAGTGAGAGCTACTTTGGGCTGAGTTGTAGGGAACTGGAGATCTATAAACCTTTTTATGTGCAGAGAGAAAGGAGCCAGCATTGTTTCCAATGAGTTTCCCAGGCGAGAGGAGACAAGCAGAGGCTGAGTGACAGTCGGACAAGGAGCAAGTTTCCCTTTTATTAACAGGCTCATAAAGCTACTTTAAAAAATAAATTAAAGCTAGAAAAATATCCTTGCATTTACTGCCCGAAGGGAAGGGGGATGGGGGCTGTGCTGATCAGCCTGGCAGTGACATTGCAGGGACATGCTCTTGCAAAATCAGCTGAATGTCCGGAGGCTGCAAAGCACACTGTAGGGCAAGTTGCTCTTGAGTTTTGACCCCAGGTAATTGGCACTTACAGTCTGCAGCCTCAGGTGAGTCCTGAGACAAAAAGCCCATCCCCAAGACCTAACTCTACAGTATGGAGGAGGGGGCCTCTGAGAGTTCCTTCTGCACCATTCAGCCAGGCCCTGAGATAGAGACCTATAAATCACCATTGAGTTTGAGCCCTTATGCCTGTCCTGAGACTCCTCACTAATCTAGAGGCAAGCCAAGCCCTGGAACCTGGTATCAAATGGATGCTTCACCCATTTTTCTTCCCTGTCCTCTGCTCCTCCTCCTTCCCTAACTTCAATTTCCTTTCCGTTTCCTTTCTGTTCCTTTTCCTCCTTCCTCTGTTCTTTTTTTCCTCTCAAAGGATTCCAATTGCCACTGTGTAAGGTGAGGCACACCTCATTTCTCACGTGAGCAGATATAACCATGTCAAGTCACTCCACCATATGTAATTCTCAGTGGCTTCCCACTGGGGCCAACCAAGCCCTCTAGCATGGAACACAAAACATCACAGGTGATTCCAGATGGCTTTCCAGTCTCACCCCCAATACCACTGTGCGCGTGCGCGCACACACACTCACACACACACACACACACCACCTTCTGCCCTTCACAAGCACAGCATATCATTTTAAGCCCCCACTCACAATTATAATAAGCTAAGATTTAATAAATGGTTCCTTCTATGCTGGAAGCTTTCTATTGATTAGTTCATTGAATTTTCACAAAAATTGGATGAGGTTAATTCTGTCATCCTCATTTTTCAGATGCAGAAACAGAGGTTTAATGAGGCTAAAATGACCATCAAAGATGATATAGTGCTACAGATGTGATTTGGTATCAGCTAGGTCCAGCAGCACAACCACAGCGACCTCCGCTGCCTCCGTACCTGTGTCCCTGGACCTGACCTGTTTCCTTCTTGGAAACCCTGACTCTTTCTCTAGGTGAAATGAAACCATTTGCTTTTTTTTTTTTTTAACCTGTATAAACTGACTCTGATATGTATATGTCCTGAAACTGTCTCTTTTTTATTTCACTTAACGTATGTATTGAATGCCAAAAACCACATGAGACGCTGGCAATACAGTAATGAATAGAAAGCAACTTTCGAAATGAGGCCCCTGGATTTTAGATTCTATGAAGCCAGGCACCAAATCTGTGTTGTTTGCTGGGTCCCTGAGACCTAGAACAGGACTTGCTATGGAGGAGGCATTCAAAATGCATTTAATTCAGAAAGCAAAAGATTGAATAAATGAAGGCAAATTCAGACGGAGGTGGTACCTCCTTGCTGAGATTCCATCTTGAAAATAGCCCAGTGGTGGCGTCCTTAGAGGGACTGTCCCATAGCCATAGCCCGTTAGCACTACTGATGGCATCATTCATTCATTCAGTAAACATTCATCAGACATCTGTTAATTAGTGTGCCCTAGGTTGGGTGCTAGAGATGACAAAGAATGAAACACAGTCCCTGCCCTTGAGGGAGTGAGCTGGTGAGAGAGCAAAAGACAATTACAGTGTGGTGTCCTCAGTACGCTACCGCAGGAGTAAGCCACAGGGTGGGGATTTTGAGAGTACACGGATGCAGCTCCTACTCGTATGTGAGAAATCATGGAAGGCTTCCCAGGGAAAGTGACATCTGAGCAGAGACTTGACGGATGAGAAGGAATTAGCCAGATCTAAGTATCTGTGTATGTATGTGCGTGTGTGTGTGCATATGCATGCATGTGCACACACCTGGGGATGGTATGGAGAAACGTCTCCAGGTGGAGGTGTCAACATATGCAGGATGCAGAGGCGAGAGAAAAGAGAAACTGTTCACTATGGCTTGTGCATGTGTGGAACATAAAAAGCTGGAAGGCAATGGCCAGGTGCAGTGGCTCATACCTTTAATATCCATGCTTTGGGAGGCTGAGGTGGGAGAATCATTTGAGATTGGGAGTTCAAGATCAGCCTGGTGACATAGCAAGACCATGTCTCTACAGAAACCTTTTTTAAAAAAGCATCCAGGTGTGGTGGTGCATGCCTGTAGTTTCAGTTGCTTGGAAGGCTGAGGGAGGAGGATCACTTGAGCCCTTGAATTCAAGGCTGCAATGAACTGTGATCGTGCCACTACACTCCAGCCTGGGCAACAGAGCAAAACCTCCACCTCTAAAATAAAATAAAAAATAAATGTTTGGCACTAAAACTAAAGAGTTTACCTCATGCCATTTGAAAGGATGGAATTTTATTCAGAAGGATTTTTTTTTTTTGCCAATCAGTTTGAGCTTATAAGTTTGCTCAGGTTAGCCTTGAACTCATGACCTCGCCTTCACAAGCGCCACGACCTCCGGCCGGAGCCACTTTGGACCCCTCAGAAGGATTGTTGATCTCATTCACACAATGTGAAAGAAAGAAAAACGCATGGACCTTGGTTTGATACTCTGGAAGGAGAATGGGATTTGCAGTTGGCCAAGTACAAAAAACAAACAAACCAAAAAAAAAACAAAAAAAAAACCTTAAAACAACATGGCAGCACCATAGCAGCCCCTTCCATATGTTTCTGCCTCTGCAAAGTTTCCTGGGACGCTGGTTCCCAGCCCGGTATGCCCACATGGAGGCAGGGCCGTGGTGGTCAGCCCTGTAACTCATCTGCCTCAGGGATCCCTATCCATCAGCCTCCTTCATGATATTTTGCTACTCATCTCTTTTGTCAAACAAATTTCTATTTTAAAAAATTTGTATTGGATTTTATGATATTGACCACATTAAAGCAAAATTTAAAAAACTGGAAAGTAGGGTGAGGAGAGAAGGTAGGAGATTAAGAGAAGGTACAGTGTCAGTCCTCATATATCGCAGCTGAGTGGCAGCTTCGTCTCATCTTTGCACTCCTAGGAGCAATAAACGCCAGAAATGCTTGGGCGAGGAAAGAGCAAGTTGAAGAAAATGACGTTAGGTTTGACTAGGTTATCACTAGAGAAGCTGACACGGTTATCATTGCTTTGTGGCTGGGCCTTCACTCTGCTTTGAATATTTTTCCTCCTCTCTCCTCCACTGCACCTTTCAAAATTCAACACAGTTATCTTCAGGTCGGTTGACATTAATTAAGCACCAATTGCATGCCAAGTCCTGGGAAATCAGAGAAACATGCCCCATTCACTGTCATTGAGGATCTCGAAATCTTAAGCTGTAATAAACTAGAATTGGATTATAGGAAATTGGCTTTAAATAGTCATTACCCTTGATAATACCCTTTGCAGCATGCTTTATACATGTTTCACCACTTCTAATCCTCACAGCAACTCCAGGAGGTAGGTTTCTACGGAGCCTTACTTTATGAATGAGTAAACAAGCTCTTAGAGGCTTAAGGACCTGCCTGAGATCACGCAACCAGAAAAGGGTGAAGGTGGGATTCTTAGTCTAAAGGTTCAGCCACTATAGTATACATTTTGTAAGTGGCAGGGCTAAGTATTGAGTCCTTGTCTGCTTGAATCCACTTTCTGTAACTAATCATCAAGCAATGGTACCATTTGGAAATTAGGTTTAGTGCTGGTACGTGGCTTGAACCCCAATACGGCATCCTCCCCATCCAACATAAGGATATACTCTGTGTTGTAAGAATATCAAAGGAGACTTCAGTCATTCCACCCCGGACTGGAGAAGGCTTCAAAAAGGAGGGGATACTGAAAATTAGTCCCAGTAAGAGTCTACCATACAGCGGGCACTTCCTGTGAGCTTCATGCTTCACTAGACTTTAATACATCCTCTCATTTCATCCTTAAAACAACACTCTGTCAGCTCCAGTCTGGCTGCCATAACACAGTACTATAGACTGGGTGGTTTATAGATAACAGAAATTTATTTCTTACAGTTCTGGAAGCTGGAAGTCCAAGATGCGGGTGCCAGCATGGTCTGGTTCTGGTGAGGGTCCTTTTCCATGTTGCATACAATGATCTTTTCATTGTCTCTTCACCCAGAAAAAAAAGGGTGAGCGAGCTCTTTGGGGTACCTTTTATAAGGTCATTCACAGTGGCTCTACCCTTACGACCTAATCACTTCTCAAAGGCCCTGCCTCCTGATACCAACACCTTGGGCTTTAGAATTTAAAAATATGAATTTGCAGGGGACACAAACATTCAATGCAGAATACCCTCCAAGGGAAATTTCTGTGACAAAGGCTTGGTTTCCCACCCAACCTCCATGCACCCCCTTCCTTTTTGCTAAGAGAGCTGGCATCTTCCTCACTACCCTCCGTGCAGCCAGTGAAGTATGGGTCCCTTTCTTACCAAGAGAGCTGGCATCTTCCTCACTACCTTCCATGCAGACAATGAAGTATGGGTCCCTTCACAATCCACGAATCTGGACATCTCTAAGCCAATGCCAGTAGGCTCACTGGCTTGCCAAGCAATCTTCAAAGCACAAGCACGTGATTCAGCTCTGGTCATTGAAATACGATGAAAATTCTGCTGTAGAGTTTCTGGGAAAGGTTTGCAAACTCTTAAGAAAAAAAAAACACATGGCATGGATTTTTTTTTTTTTTTTTGCTCTTTCTGAGTGTTGTCACCTGCATATACTATGTAGATAAGCAGCCTTCATCTTAGATAATGCAGGATCCATCCTAAGAAGAAAAGCCAGGCCTGGTGTGGTGGTTCATGCCTGTAATCCCAGCACTTTGGGAGGCCAAGGCAGGTGGATGACCTGAGGTCAGGAGTTCGAGACCAGCTTGACCAACATGGGAAAACTCTGTCTCCACTAAAAATATAAAATTAGCTGGGCTGGTGACACATGCCTGTAATCTCATCTACTTGGGAGGCTGAAACAGGAGAATCACTGAACCTGAGAGGTGGAGGTTGCAGTGAGCCAAGACTGTTCCATATCATGCCAGCCTGCTTGACAGAGTAACACTCTATCTCAAAAAAAAGAGAAAGTTCTTGGCAGTGGCTCACACCTGTAATCCCAGCACTTTAGGAGGCCAAAATAGGCAGACTGCTTGAGCCCAGGAGTTCAAGAGTAGACTGGGCAACACAGTGAGAAACCCTGTCTCTACAAAAAATAGAAAAAAAAAAAAAAAATAGCCAGGTGTGGTAACATGTATCTGTAGTCCCAGCTACTCGGGAGGCTGAGATGGGAAGATCAACTGAACTCAGGAGGTCGAGGCTGTAGTGAGCTGAAATTGTGCTACAGCACTCCAGCCTGGGTGACAGAACGAGACCCTGTTTCAAAATCAAAGTTCTCGTGCCTGCAAAGCTTGCACATCTGCCGTGCTTACGTCTCTGATGGAGTCTTCTACCACTCCCCTGCTCTCTCACTATGTCCAGCCCAACGCACCTTCTTTCTGCTACTCAAACACAGCAAGGGGGTTTCTACCTCATGGATCTTATTCTTGTTTTTCCTTCTGACTTAAATGCAACTTCCAGGTTCCTTTAAAAGTGCTTTTTTTCTCACCATACAGGTCTCAGCTAGAATTTCACCTCCATAGAAAAGCTTCCCTTGAGGTCCTACCCCCCAGAGAACTGCAGAGAGAGAGAAAGAAAAAGAGAGAGGCTGACTTTGTTCTTCTGCATTTGACATTATGAGAAAATCCTGGGTGCTTTAAGAATGAACATTGTAGGTAATAGAAGTACGAATTGCAGAATTCCATTTCCATGTAAATGACCCAGACGAGCAAAGCACTGACTCACCCCAAGAAGAATCTACCTGGAGGAAAAAAAACGTTGTTTACAAGAACGATACCAGATGTTGGACTTGGAAAGCCCCGTCTTGACATTTGAAGGCTACCAAGGGAGATACAGAGACTCGAGGGCAGGCGGAGAAAAAGCAGCAGAACAGAGTTCATTTAGAAGTGACTTTACATATTAAGTTAATTCCCGGTATAATTCAGGAGTCTGATGGGGGATGGAGGAATAATGGGAAAAAAAAGGAGCCCTTTAAAAGTGCTGAAGAGAGAGCAAGACCCATAATTCCATCTCCAAGTAATGGTAGTTGAAATTGGTTGTCCCTGATTTGAATAATCTTGATGGCATCGTTATTTTTAATTGTGATTAGTGGTCGTAATGTGCTAATAAATAAGACGAGAGACAAGGTACAACCTTGCCTTGTCCCACAAATGAGTTGGAATCAAGACTGCTGGAGGCTGGCAGGCTCTGGACTGGAGGAGCCCCAACCAGGGCAGGTGCCTGAGAACTAAAGGATGATTTCCGTGAGCTTTTGAGACAGAACACGTCTGAGTAAATTTCCTCCACTCCGAGATCAAGCCATTCCACCAAAAAATAAGAAAGCACTGGGCTTGTTTTTCCTTAGGGTAGCTCTTCACTGGAAGAAAGTCACTCATGTGTCCCAAGCACCCCACTGGAAAGTAGCACTCGGAAAGCCTTTTCCTGACTTGTTAACAATATCATCCATCTTAGAGCAAGGCACGGGCACAGTGGCCCACTGGAAGGTTCTCCTCTATATACTTTGAAGATATTCTCAGTGATAGGAGGTTTTTGAGGTGGTTAAGTAGGTAGGTGAGAGGTTAACCCCAGAACCAAGACAGCCAACAAGCCATCATCCGTCCTAGAGCAAGGCACGGGCACAGTGGCCCACTGGAAGGTTCTCCTCTATATACTTTGAAGATATTCTCAGTGATAGGAGGTTTTTGAGGTGGTTAAGTAGGTAGGTGAGAGGTTAACCCCAGAACCAAGACAGCCAACAAGCCATCATCCGTCCTAGAGCAAGGCATGGGCACAGTGGCCCACTGGAAGGTTCTCCTCTATATACTTTGAAGATATTCTCAGTGATAGGAGGTTTTTGAGGTGGTTAAGTAGGTAGGTGAGAGGTTAACCCCAGAACCAAGACAGCCAACAAGCCATCATCCGTCCTAGAGCAAGGCATGGGCACAGTGGCCCACTGGAAGGTTCTCCTCTATATACTTTGAAGATATTCTCAGTGATAGGAGGTTTTCGAGGTGGTTAAGTAGGTAGGTGAGAGGTTAACCCCAGAACCAAGACAGCCAACAAGTCAGGAGTCCAGCACCAGTATTGTAAGTGTCCCCAGTAGAACTCTAAGGGAAACACATTCATTTCCTAGGACTCCGTGGCAAAAGAGTGCAAAGTAGCTAGCTTAAAACAACAGAAATTTATTCTCTCAAAGTTCTAGAGGCCAGTAGTCTGAAATTAAGGTGTGCTAGGGCCATGCTCTCTTCCACATTCTTACAGGTGCTGACAACCCTTGCGTTCCTGGCTGGAAGCTGCCTAACAGAGCGCTGCCTCCCCAATCACAGGGCTGTCCTCCCTCTATGAGTCTGTATATCCACACACACTCTCCTCTGCATGTGTCTGTCTCTGTGTCTCTTCCCCTCTTTGATGACTCCCGTCATATTGGGTTAAGGGCTCATTCTATATCAAGATGACTTCAGCTTAGCTAATATCTCAATTACTCTGCAAAGACCCTATTTCTAAATAAGGTTACACGCACAGGTACCAGGGGCTAAGACTTCAGCATGCCTTTTGGAAGAATGAAATTCAACCCACAACAGGAAGTGAATTGCTTAGATGAGGGGGAAAAGCTGATGGGAAAGACAGAAAAGATGAAACAAGAAAGAAAGATAGGAAGGAGGAAAGAAAGAAAGGGAGGAAGGAAGGGAGTAAGGAAGGAGAAGGAAGGGAGGGAGGGAGGAAAGGAGAGAGAGAGGTAAGAAGGAAGGAGGGAAGGAAGGAAGGGAGGGAGGGATGGAAGGAGGGAGGGAAGGAAGGAAGAAGGAAGAAAGGAAGGAAGGAAGGAGAGAGAGAGATGCAGCAATAGGGAAAGGAGCCTAATTTATGTAAAATTTTGTGTGGACATTTACAACTTTTTGATGACATATCTATTTCCATTAAGTAAATTAAGCCAATAACCTTTCCTCAACTTTGGCAAGTCATATGAGTCTCTGTCTACTTAGCGCTTCCCTAAGATCCCTGATCAGACTCACCGGGGGAGAGACAGCAGCAGTGGATTCAAGCCACCCTAATTCACTCTGCCTGAGGCTCAGAAAGGTTAAGTCACTCAACCCAGTTCTCATTGCTGGCAAATGGCAGATGAGATTTTAACCCAAAGACACGCTGTTTTCATTGTGCCGCAATGCTTTCCTGAATGTTAATTTTCGTGAATTAATCAGTAAATAAATTAATGAACGAATGAGTGAAGAAACTACCCAGTCACACGTGAAGTGGCCTCCAGTGCTTCCGGAGATGGTTTGGGGTCTGGAGCAACACAGGAAGGGTATCTCACTCACCCATGTGATCCAGAGCTTGGTGGAAATGCAATCAATATTCTCTGTGAAGATCCAGTATCTTCCAATGCCAAGGCACTGGATTAAAAATAGCCCTTTTGTCCTGTCTTCTTCACCCCAAAACAGATGCTGGGGCTCAGCCTTGCCCTCCTACTCATCCCAATTTGCCTCTTGTCATTCATCCACCTTGGCTGGTCCACAGTCATGTTCTACTTTTAGGACCAGAGGAACTTGGGCTGCTGTCAAGGGAAGACACTATTAATATCAAGTTAATGTGTGAAATCGGCTGGTCGCCCTGTTCCTCCATAAAAGCTAGCTGCTATGAATAGTAGTAGAAGTATTGGTATTCATATCAGCAAGATTATGACCATTTATTTCGTTGATTATACTACTTTGCTAGGGCTGCCGTAATGAAGTCCAACAAGCTAGCTGGCTTAAACTATAGAAATTTATTTTCTTACGGTTCCTGAAGGCTAGAAGCCTGAGACTGAGGTGTCGGCAGGGTTGGCTCTTTTTTTTTTTTGAGACGGAATTTCGCTCTTGTTACCCAGGCTGGAGTGCAATGGCGCAATCTCGGCTCACCGCAATCTCCGCCTCCTGGGTTCAGGCAATTCTCCTGCCTCAGCCTCCTGAGTAGCTGGGATTACAGGCACGTGCCACCATGCCCAGCTAATTTTTTGTATTTTTAGTAGAGACGGGGTTTCACCATGTTGACCAGGATGGTCTCGATCTCTTGACCTCGTGATCCACCCGCCTCGGCCTCCCAAAGTGCTGGGATTACAGGCTTGAGCCACCACCCCGGGCCGGTTGGCTCTTTTTTAGGGCCATGAGAGAGTTGTCCCATGCCACTTTCCTGGGCTTATAGACGTCTGTCTTTCCCCTATGTCTTCCCTCTGCTTCTGTGTCCAAATTTCCTCTTTTCATGAGGACACCACCATATTAAATTAGGGCTCACCCTAATGACATCATTTTAAATGACCTCTTTAAAGACCCAATCTCCAAATATAGTCACATCCTAAAGTCTCGAGGATTAGGAGTTGATATTAGTTTGGGGAGGGATACGATTTATCCCATAGCACTGTTTCTATTTGCAATATGGAGACCTAAGGCAAAGTCTTTAAAATAAAGTTAAGTTGCATTTTGTTTTCAGACAGTGTTTCATTCTGTTGCCCAGGCAGGAGTGCAGTGGTAGGATTTCAGCTCGCTGCAACCTCCACCTCCCAGGTTCAAGCGATTCTCCTGCCTCAGCCTCCCAAGTAGCGGGACTTACAGACACCTACCACCACAACTGGCTAATTTTTGTATTTTTCATAGACGTAGCTTTTCACCATGTCGGCCAGGCTGGTCAAACTCCTGACCTCAAGTGATCCTCCCACCTCAGCCTCACAAAGTGCTGGGATTACAGGCATGAGCCACTGCCCCCAGTCTAATATCAAAGTAGAAATTACAGATAACTATTTTCAAACTACCCATAGTCACAAACTCTAAACTCTGTATTTCTACCTCCAAGTATAAGATTGAAGTCAGGAGAAGTGAGCATGTAGTGGAAGGATCGCGGCTTCGGAAGAATCATCTGGGCTTTGAAGAATGGGTAAAATTGAGGTGAATGGAGGAGAGTGTGTGCCAGACAAAGACTAGAATATAAATAACAGATTATAGGTAAAAAACCCATTTTTCCCTGTTTTTGAGATTTTAGTAGTATACATTCTTCACTCCTAGATTTGCCAAAGAAGGTATTCAGTTTGGGGTACACCATTTAGACAGTGGTTTGAAATTCAGAGCCCTAAGAGACACTAGCTGTGTCTCATTTTGAAGCAGCTCTCCATCTTCCAAGAGTGAGTCTCCTCTTCCCATGTGTCTGCTTCTGCGGATTACCATACACAGCTAATGGAGGGGAGTTAACAGGAAGTGTCAGGGAGTTTTATGAAATTATCGTGTCAACTCTCTTCCTGTCAGTGTGCATAAGGGAAGAAGACAAGAAGATGATATTGTCGTTTAATAGTTCACTTTTATCACTCATCATTACTCCATATTAATTACTCTGTATTGGCAATCTCTGGCTGTCAGTTACTCCATAAAATATCTCACTGAGCTCGTGGCTGGACAGCTTTCATTAGGAAGCAATTTGGACCACATTTAAATCGGGAAGATTAACAGATTAACTGGAACCACTACCCCATCTGCCTCCCTGCCTCCAGTGAAGGTATAGCTATTTTTTGTATTTTTAGTAAAGATGGGGTTTTACCATGTTGCCCAGGCTGGTCTCAAACTCCTGAACTCAAGCAATCCTCTCACCTCAGCCTTGCAAAGTGCTGGGATTACAGGCATGAGCCACCATGCTTAACCAAGGCTTTAAATATATGTAAAAAAGTTTGACACAGGCATTGGTACAGAGCTGGTGCCAATACATGACAACTGTTAGTATTTATAATTAGTATAAATGGAATGAGAGAAGATTCAATGGACTTACTCCAAAATGAGGCTACCTCCACTTTCAAAATATTGCTCCCTGCTCTCATTTTTCCCATCAGGAAGGGAGAGAAGAGCTGGGGTTCAGTTCTACTCAGCAATACTTTATCAGATGCCTGCTAAGTGCCAGATGTGATGTCCACTCTAGGGATAGACAGAATAATCTAGGATATCCCTGTCTTTGAACCCACCAGCCACAGAAGCACAGACCGTTCCCTCTGCCTGGAATGTCCTTTCCTGTTGAGCCACCAGAAGGGGTCACTCTCTCGGAGCTTGGTCTACATGTGCCTTTCTCTGGGAAGCCTCCTGTGATGCTCCCGAGCAGCACCTGCCATGCGTCTTTACAGCTCTTATCACAATGGTGCTCACAAACGTATGGTATGACCATTGCATTGCTAGTCACTCCTGTGGATCTGCAGGCTCCCAGAGGGCAGGACCACATTTGTTCTGCTCATTGTTCAATCCCCAGTGCCTGGTGCGCTGAAAGGAGGGAGGATTGAAAGAGCTCGGGAGGAAGAGTCAAATACATAAACAAAAAAAGGGCAAAAAGATGTAATTACACCTGAGCAGAAGCAACCCAGACACCACTAAGCCATCAACTTGTTCTCCTCTGAGCCATCAGCTTAGGAAAAGACAGCTCTAGGCTGAGCATGGTGGCTCACACCTGTAATCTCAGCACTTTGGGAGACCGAGTGGGCATATCACCTGAGGTCGAGAGTTTGAGACCAGGCTGACCAACGTGAAGAAACCCCGTCTCTACTAAAAATACAAAACTAGCCAGGTGTGGTTGTGTGTGCCTGTAATCCCAGCTACTTGGGAAGCTGAGGCAGGAGAATTGCTTGAACCTGGGAGGCAGAGGTTGCGGTGAGCCAAGCTTGCACCATTGCACTCCAGCCTGGGTAACCAGAGATCTGTCTCAAAAAAAAAAAAAAAAAAAAAAAGGCAGCTCTACCTTCTATTTCTCAATGGTTCTTTTTCGGAAAAAGGTGCCAGCAGCCCCAGAGTCCCATGGAAGCAGCTTTCTCTCAATACTCAGCCCACTACCTCCCCACCAGGAGAGAAACTCCAAGAGGGAAGACCCTTTATTTCTCTTGTTATTGTCATAGCTTTCATTTCCCAACACAATGGGTACACAATAGTTCACAAAAAATTGAATGAATGAATAGCCCTTTACCACTCAACTACTTTTAGCCAAAAGAACATGAAAAAGACACTGTCTAGCCAGGAGCCCATGAGCAGTGGCTTATGCCTGCAATCCCAGCACTTTGGGAGGCTGAGGCTGCAGGATCACTTGAAGCCAGGAGTTCAAGACCAGCCTAGTCAACATAGCAAGATCCCATCTCTACAGAAAATAAAATATTAGTTGGGTGTGGTGGCACACATCTGTGATCCCAGCTACTTGGGAGGCTGAGGTGGGAGGATCATTTGACCCCAGGTGTTGGAGGCTGCAGTGAGCTGTGATCATGCCACTGCACTCCAGCCTGAGCAACACAGTGAGATCCTATTAAAAAAAAAAAAGAAAAAGAAAAGAAAAAAAAAAGACATTGTGCCCAAACTGGGGCTTGGTCCTTAGAGATTTCGGGAGCTTCTCCTTCTCCTCCCTTCCATAAAGGCTTTACCTGCCTTAGGGAAGTCCCCACATCATGATATTTATTCTTTTCCAGACACAAACTCACAGGGCAAGAAAAGACTTCAGAATTCACCTCCATTACCCCCTCCACACTGCAGATGAGGCACCTGAGGCTCGATTCAGAGCCACATAAGGAAGGCAAAGCACAAAATTAAGATTCGGAAGACATGGGTAGAGGCCTTGGCTTACCCACTGAGTTACTGTGTGATCTTGGGCAAATCACTTCATTTCTCTGAGCCTCGGGTTCCTAAGCTAGCAAATGGAAAAAATAGCACATACCTTAAAGGATTGTGGTAAGAATGAAATACAACCAGGTTTGTAAAAATATTTGAAACCTCAGCCAGGCGCGGTGGCTCACACCTGTAATCCCAGCCCTTTGGAAGGCCAAGGTGGGTGGATCACTTGAGCTCAGGAGTTTGAGACAGCCTGGCCAACATGTGAAAACCTGTCTCTACTAAAAATACAAAAATGAGGCAGGAGTGGTGGTGCATGCCTGTAGTCCCAGCCACTTGGGAGGCTGAGGCACAAGAATGGCTTGAACCCAGGAGGTGAAGGTCACAGTGAGGCAAGACTGTGTCTTTGCACTCCAGCCTGGGCAACAGAGCAAGACTCTGTGTCTAAAAAAAAAAAAAAAAAGGAAACATCTAAAGTCTAGACATCTAGGGGAAATCTTTTTTCTTCTTTATTGCCTCAGCACATGGGTCTTTAGAAGGGATTTTTGGATGTGATTTCCACTCATTTTGATTCAACAAACATATAGACATCTGCAAGTTTCTAAGCACTAGGCTTTGCCAAGATGGCCATAAACAACAATAACAATAGTAAGAGCTACCATTTGCTGGTCTCTCAAGGGTTCCGGGCACTAGGACCTGTGCTTTCAGTGCATGGCTTCATTTATTCTCCCAACCCTATCAACTGTGTTCAATTATTAAACCTCTCTTTGAAGATGAGAAAATCATACTCCACTTAAAGTGACTCTTCCAGAGCCACACAGAGAAGTGGAAGGGCCAAGAATTTGACCCCTGAACTCACTGAATCCAGAATCCATGCTCTTATTCAGTATCTAGAATTAATAGGCAAACAACCAACCCAATGTAAAAAAGGGCCAGTGATTTTAAAACACACTCTCCAAATAAAAAGAAAAAGAAAAAGCGCTCAACATCATTAGTCATCAGGAAAACGAAAATGAAAACTAAACAAAATACCACTTAACATTTACCAGAATAACAACATTTTTTAAAAGACAATAAAAGAAGAAAATTAACAAGACCAAATGTTCATGAAATTGTGGAGCACCTGGAACTCTTATAAGATGTTTTAGAAATACACTGCTTATATAACTCTTTCCAAAAATGCTAGCAGTTTCTTATAAAACCAAATATATACTTATTCTATGACTCAACAATTTCACTTTCGGCTGGGCATGGTGGCTTAACAGACCTGTTATCCCGCCACTTTAGGAGGCTGAGGTAGAAGGATCACTTGAGCCCAGGAATTTGAGAACAGCCTGGGAAATGAAGTAAGACCACATCTCTACAAAAAAGGTTTAAAAATTAGCCAGGCATGGTGGCACCCACCTGTAATTTTACCTACTTGGTAGGCTGAGGCAGTAGGAATGTCTGAACCCAGGAAGTCAAGGCTGCAATGAGCTGTAATCTGCACTCCATCCTTGGTGACAGAGCAAGACCCTCTTCCAGGCCAGGTGTGGTGGCTCACGCCTGTAATCCCAGTACTTTGGGAGGCTGAGGCGGGTGAATCACGAGGTCAAGAGATCGAGACCATCCTGGTCAACATGGTGAAACCCCATCTCTACTAAAAATACAAAAAATTAGCTGGGCATGGTGGTGCGTGCCTGTAATCCCAGTTACTCGGGAGGCTGAGGCAGGAGAATTGCCTGAACCCAGGAGGCGGAGTTGCGGTGAGCCGAGATGGTGCCATTGCACTCCAACCTGGGTAACAAGAGCGAAACTCGTCTCAAAAAAAAAAAAAAAAAAGACCCTCTTCCAAAAAAAAAAATTCTAATTATTCTCCCAAGATAAATGAAAACATATATTCACAGAAGACTGTGCAAACAAAGCTCATAGAAACTTTATTCATAATGGCTGATGACTAGAAACAAACATCCCAGGTATCTACATAAATAGAAGAATGAATAAGCAAACTGTGGTATATCCATACAACAGAATACTATTCAGCAATGAAAGGAAATAATCTCCTAATACACGCAACATAAACGAACCTCAAAAACATTATGCTGAGTGAGAGAAGCACTGGAAAAAACAATATACGCACCATGATTTCATTTATGTGAAATCCTAGAACAGGATTTCACATAAATGAATCTATTCCACTATGGGAAGAAAAATTGTAACAAAACTTGCCTCTGGAAGGAACCTACTGAGAAAGAACTTGAGGAAACTCTATGGCGTGATGATAATTTCTATACCAAGATAAGGGCTTGTAGGCTGGATGCAGTGACCCACGCCTATAATGCCAGCACTTTGGGAGGCCGAGGTGGGCAGATCAGCTGAGGTCAGGCATTTGAGACCACCCCGGCTGACATGGTAAAATCCTGTCTCTACTAAAAAAATACAAAAAATAGCTGGGCGTAGTGTCGTGCACCTGTAGTCCTAGTTACTCTGGAGGCTGGGGTAGGAGAATCATTTGAATCTGGGAGGCAGAGGTTGCAGTAAGCCAAGATCGTGCCACTGCACTCCAGCCTGGGAGACAGCAATACCCCATCTTGAAGGAAAAACAAAAAAGAAAAGGGCTTGACTTACACACAGATGTACGCATTTATCAAAATTTGGTTAATATATATTTAAGATTTTACTGTTAATATCAAAAGAAAAACCTGTAAAATTTTGAAAATAAATAATAGAATCGATATTATCAGTGACTGATTACTCAGAAAAGGGCCAATATTTTTACAGTTCCTTCCATAGTGTGATGATAGACAGCAAAAGGACTATCCCAAAATGTCTCCCCCAATAGACCTGTGAGAATGACTACAGTTCCAGAAATAAAGATCCATCAATTTGCAGTAGCAAACTGTAAATGCCTGTACAGGAATAAAACTGTCTGTAGACAGAGATCTCTCTCCTGACCACTACATCACAGTGGGCCTGGGGGCTGCCCATCAACCCCCGGCCACCTTCTTTCTCTTTCAGAGCTCTGGGAATGGCTCATAAGAGCTTCCCTGGCAGAAGCAATTGCCTTGCCCTCTGGGTGCCCAGCCCACACCCCCAGCACCTGCTAATTGCAAGAAACAACATATGGCAGGCAGCCTGGCTGCAGACCCCACGGCTCCCCTGACTTGCAGCCCAACCGTGGAGGCAGGCTGCATGCTGAGCTGCTGGGATCGAAGAGGTGTCATTAGAAAATGATTCATAGCCCTCTGCCTTAATGAGGACTCACACCCTAGGGCTTCCAATTACCCAATCGATGGCCAGCGTGCTGCTCCCAGCCAGCGGCCTCTTGTTTTCCTTTCTCTTTCTTAAACATATTTGCAAGAGGGTTCGTTGAGCTCCTTACTTCCTCTCCTTGGCCAACCTAAGCCCAGGTAGGAAACCAACCCAGACAACCACCCCAGGAAGTTACCTGGGGCAGACTGATGGATCCTGCATTGCTCAGCCTAGAAGACAGAAAACTCCAGGTGAATCCCCCACCTAGACAGGGCCAGCTCTGGGAGGTGACATGTGAGCTCAAGGACTGGGGAAATAGCAATGTGTTCAAATGTGATCAAATGCCCTGGTGTTGGAAATAGCATGACACATTTGAGGACTTGTGAGAGGATGGCTGTGGGCCAGAGGAGAGTGGAGGGAAATGATGCTGGAGAGATGGACATTAGCTAAGGGTGAGCTGAGGGAAGAAAACTCAAGAGCTTTGGACTCAGTCTGGGCGTGGATCCCCGTTCCTCAACTCCCTGTGTACATAATATCTGCATAGTGAAAATTACTAGGTGTCCACTAAAGTCATCATTCCCTTCTGTAATAACAATCTATTTATAGCTGTGATTTAGCTGCCCAGCCTGACACTCACTATTTTCTAGCCTTCCCTGAAAATAGATGGAAGCTCTTGCCCGAAGGTTGTGAGTGAAAGTGTGTGCGTGTGTGTGTGTTCATGTACATGTACGGCTTCCAAGCCTGGCCTGTAAAACCTTGCATGTGTGATCATCCTGTATTTATAATTTACTACTCACTGGGAATAACAGTATCACCCTAGTGGATGCCACAGCTGTTGATAAATGTGAAGAGCTGAGACCAAGAATGACTGAGGGGAGCCGGTACCTACTTGTCTGGACTCTATCAGCAGAGAGAATCAAACTTCTTTGTTCTTTAAGCCTCTTCATTTGGCAGATCTCTCTGTTATACCAGCTTAGCCTAGCCTGGGTAACATTTGGCAAACATTTAATCCTCTGTGTATTTCAATTCCTCATCTGCAAAGGATAATTTCTTTCTCTCAAGACTGTCGTGAGACGTAAGTGAGCAGACACCAAGAGGCCCAGATATCAAAGGGGCTCAATTAGGATGTCTTCCTGTCTACCCCTCTGGCTACAGCAATTTCTACTCAGGACGCCGGTGTCTGATTTCACTCTCTTCTCCACCTTCCCACCCCAATACCTGTCCCATAGCTGCGGCTTCTAGTTGATTACAATGGAGGCAGGGCCTGCCATCTCACACAGATTTCTGCATCTTGCTGTCTCCTGTTTTTTGGCTGCCCACAGTGACGGCCAGATGACAGATCTCTTTGTTCTAGGACTGCTGTTTCTCAAAGGCTCAGAACTCTTTGCCGATTTCTTTTTTGCTGCTGTGTTCTGGAAGTCAAGTGGAAGTCACACAACTTTGGAGGACTTCCTCACAGGTCACTTTGGGGACTCACCTGTAGGTCAGCCTGATGAGGTAAAAATTAAAATGTGTGGAGAGGACAGAATTGTCGACAGTTGACACCGAAAGATTCCTATTAGAACACCTCTTCCAACCCTTTTGCAATACAGATAAGGAAACTAAGAAGCACATCTGGGAAAACTAGCCCAAGGTCACACATAAAATTAAGCTCCATAGGTCCGGAAGCAGTCAAAAGCAGATGTCACCAACTTTTTCATGTTTAGGGCTTCAACAAATGCTGATTCACACAAAATATCTCTATAAGGCAAATAAGAGTTGGGCCAATGAGACAAGCTCTCCTAATTTAAAGAGAGAATAAGCCCTACTTCTTTTGTGAGGAGTGTTATTTCTGGTATGCCCATGTGTCTAAAATCCAATTTCAACAATTTCTAGAAATCAGCCCTGGATGTTGACATAATAAGCAATTTTTAGTCTTTCCCTCCTAAGTGCCAAGCACTGTGCACAGTGCTTGAGATTCACTGGACAGAAGAACCAGAAATCATTTGAGCCTTTTAAGACTCATGGCTAATGGAAAGGCAAAGCAAAGAATCACGTAATTATTAATAGAAAGTACTTCTAAGGGTAAGTACACAGAACAATGAGAATTTACAAAAAGAGGAACTGAGAAGGTGGCGGAGGCAGGAAGCCTTTCCTAACTAAGAGGGCTTTTGAGCTGGGAGGGCTCTGCATAATCCATTTCCTAGCCTCACGTTCACTCATTTAACCACTCAGTCATTCAACAAGCACGGATCACCTGCTTACGGCATACAAGTCCCCTTGCAAGGCTTAGGAGATACTGCACTGAACAGATCATCATCCTGCCACGATGGCTTTACACTCTTGCCATTCCTGACTCTTAATTTCTAGCCTGCCCCTGACTGCTATGGCCAGTTTCTTCTATCATCTCATCTCTCAGGATTCGGTGACATCTGATTATATTCCCAACCATTATCAGCCTGTCTCCACATCAGATACGCGTGCTGCATTAGGCCAGCTCCCTGGTGTAAATATCCTAAGAAAAGGCAACTTTACACTACAATGGGAATGACTGATACCCAGATCGTGTGAAGCATGGCTGGAGGACTGGGAGTGCCTTTCCTGAAGAAAGGAAAACTCAGCCATGCGAGGTCAATGACTTCAAATGTGTCGATGGCTGTTTGGGAGAACAGAGCCTAAACTTAGAGTCGACAGGGTAAAAGTTACATGGAGAGATTTCAACATCACACCACTTACAGCTATATAACAACGAAAAGGGCTTCTTCAAAAGGTAGTGTCCTCACTGATGATATTTAGGCAGAAGCTAGGTGGTCATTTACTGAGATCGGTCAGCAAGACAGCTTCTATGGGCCCTTCAGATCAGATTCTTACAATTTATTATTCTATCGTTGTTTTCTTAAGTCGAAAACTAGATACTTTTATAAAAAAAGAAAAAGAGTTTTGTCACTTCCAAAGTTGGTTGTAGAAAATTAAAATATTTTAAAATTAAAGAAAACAAAAAAGAGGGCCTTGCTCTGTCACTCAGGCTGGAGCGCAGTGGCATATTGTAGCTCACAGCAGCCTAAACCTCCTGGGCTCAAGCAGTCCTCCCACTGCAGCCTCCCGAGGAGCTGGGACTACTGCTGCATGCCACCATACCCAGATAATTTTTGTATTTTTTATAGAAACAAGGTTTCGCCATGTTGCCCAGGCTGGTCTTGAACTCCTGGGTTCAAGCAATATACCCACCTTGTGCCTCCCAAAGTGCTGGGATTACAGGCACGAGCCACCATGCCTAGCCACAACTAAATTCATAATACTTCCTCCAAAACGTGCTCCTCCCACAGCCTTTCTCATCTCACTTCAAGTTGATCAAGACAAAATCCTTGGAGTTCTCCTTGATGTCTCTCTGTCTTTCATACCTCATATTCAATATGCCAGGAAGTCCTATGAGCGCCGCTTTAACTTACGTCAGCATCTGACCACATCTTGCCATCTCCATGGTTATCACAATGATGGAAGCCATCAATAACCACTCACTCCTATTTATTATAATAGCACATGTGAAACCCCAAATGTTCATAGACCGAACCCTCAAGTTTACTGGGTGATGGAAGAAAAAGATACAAATTAAATTATCACACAGATAGAAATTTGTAATTACAAGTACTTCAGAGGGGAGGACCCTGGTGCTATGAGAAGGTAACTTCATTAACTCAGTAGTATCAATTTATTTTAACTGCACCCAATAACCTTTCATATCATTATAGAACTATAAAGTCTTTTATTAGCTTTTACTGGCTTATGTAATTCTCCCAGAAACCTGGTGAGCTGGAAAACTGGATTTGGATCTACATTTTACAGATGAGGAAACTACGATTTTGTGTGGTAAACTGAGTCACTGCAGGCCACACAACAAGAAAAAGAATAAAACTGACAGTTAAGCAAACTACCAGGGTTCTCACACTGCCTCAGGTTTATATACATCTTCTCCCTCACTGCCTCTCATGCAGGTGTATACACACCTCCTCCCTCACTACCTCTCATGCAGGTGTATACACACCTCCTCCCTCACCGCCTCTCATGCAGGTGTATACACACCTCCTCCCTCACCGCCTCTCATGCAGGTGTATACACACCTTCTCTCTCACCGCCTCTCATGCAGGTGTATACACACCTCCTCCCTCACTACCTCTCATGCAGGTGTATACACATCTCCTCCCTCACTGCCTCTCATGCAGGTGTATACACACCTCCTCCCTCACTGCCTCTCATGCAGGTGTATACACACCTCCTCCCTCACTGCCTCTCATGCAGGTGTATACACACCTCCTCCCTCACTGCCTCTCATGCAGGTGTATACACACCTCCTCCCTCACTGCCTCTCATGCAGGTGTATACAAACCTCCTCCCTCACCGCCTCTCATGCAGGTGTATACACACCTCCTCCCTCACCGCCTCTCATGCAGGTGTATACACATCTTGTCCCTCACCGCCTCTCATGCAGGTGTATACACATCTTGTCCCTCACCGCCTCTCATGCAGGTGTATACACACCTCCTCCCTCACCGCCTCTCATGCAGGTGTATACACACCTCCTCCCTCACCGCCTCTCATGCAGGTGTATACACATCTCCTCCCTCACCGCCTCTCATGCAGGTGTATACACACCTCCTCCCTCACCGCCTCTCATGCAGGTGTATACACATCTTGTCCCTCACCGCCTCTCATGCAAGTGTATACACACCTCCTCCCTCACCGCCTCTCATGCAGGTGTATACACATCTTTTCTCTCACTGCCTCTCATGCAGGTGTATACACACCTCCTCCCTCACCGCCTCTCATGCAGGTGTATACACATCTTGTCCCTCACCGCCTCTCATGTAGGTGTATACACACCTCCTCCCTCACCGCCTCTCATGCAGGTGTATACACACCTCCTCCCTCACCGCCTCTCATGCAGGTGTATACACACCTCCTCCCTCACCGCCTCTCATGTAGGTGTATACACACCTCCTCCCTCACCGCCTCACATGCAGGTGTATACACATCTTGTCCCTCACCGCCTCACATGCAGGTGTATACACATCTTGTCCCTCACCGCCTCTCATGCAGGTGTATACACATCTTGTCCCTCACCGCCTCTCATGCAGGTGTATACACATCTTGTCCCTCACCGCCTCTCATGCAGGTGTATACACATCTTGTCCCTCACCGCCTCTCATGCAGGTGTATACACACCTTCTCTCTCACCACCTCTCATGCAGGTGTATACACACCTTCTCTCTCATTGCCTCTCATACAGGTGTATACACACCTTTAATTCAAAAGTTAAGGACTTTGGGAGAAGAGAACTAAGGATAACTATTAAAAACATGGGAAGGCATAATCCATGTTCTGGAGGTTCAGACCAACACAGCTAGCCTCAGCCATGCACCTGTATCCTCTCCTCTCCCTGTGGACATAAACATGGAAGAGTTGCTTATTACTTTAGAAGAGTGAATAGGTCATAATAGCAAAGACATGGAATCAACCTAAATGCCCATCAATAATAGATACAAATAAAGAAAATGTGGCAAATATAAACCATGGAATACTATACAGTCACAAAAAAGAAGGAGATCATGTCCTTTGCAGGAACATGGGTGCAGCTGGAGGTCATTATCCTTAGCAAACTAATGCAGGAATAGAAAACCAAATGCCACATATTCTCACCTATACATGGGAGCTAAATGATGAAAACACATGGATACCAAAAGGGGAGCAACAGAAACAGGGCCTACCAGAGGGTAGAGGGTGGCAGGAGGGAGAGGATCATAAAAATAACTAAAGGGTACTGGGCTTAATACCTGGGTGAAATAACCTGCACAACAACCCCTATGACATGAGTTTACCTATGCCACAAACCTGCACATGCACCCCTGAAATTAAAAGTTACAAAAAGTAAAAGTGAATAAATAAACAGAAGAGTGAATGGGAAGAGAAAGTAGAAAGGCAGCAACATTTACAATGGTCAAGGGCTATATCCCTGCTAATATGTAAGCCAAAAGTCAGAGTTTAATGATTCTAAAATGCATTAAGGTAAGCAGGCTGCTCTAGGGAGGGCAGAAATTATTCGGGGCAGTTTCCATGTCATTGTCAAGAATTTTGGAGGAGATATTTCAGTTTGGATTAGAGAAAAAAATTCCTGATGCTCCAGGTGTCTGAACTGCCTCCTAAAGTTAGGCTCTTGTAGAAGAGGTGTGAGCCGCTGCCTCCAAGGTGAAAGATGAAAATGTCAAAAGGCCGGGACTCCGAATACACGGTGCACCCACCACCTTGGAGCCTGAGGACGCCAAGGCTCTAATCATATTGCTTGCACTTTATGCAATGATTGATAAGGATCATCAGGTCAAATCTCTTCCTCTTGAGCATCATGGTATGATATGCGAAATCATTAAACTTACTTACTTGCCCTTTCCTTCTTTTTCTTTTTTTCCTTTATTTTCCAGGCCCCATTCCAGAAACGATTTAAGACTGACTGCACCCAAGTCATAAAGTAAAAAATTATGAACTCTAATTAACATATTACTAATTCATAAGATGTGAGGGGGAAGAGATCTTACACATCAAGTTCAGAGAGGTTAGTCAAGACATCAAAAGCTATAGAAAGTCATTGTTCAAAAACTATTCCATGGAATGCCTACTCAGTACACAGTCTTGTATTTTTATAATAGATTTTTATTTCCTCCAATGCACATTTAATTGAGCATATATGTACAGATCCAAATCAAGATTAGACCTTGAGATAGACAAAGAGGAAATGGACACATTTTGAATATTTGCTGTGTGCCAAAAACTGTACCTTATGTCCAATTTTATGTACGTAATGTCATTGCATCCTCGCCAAAACCCTTGGGAGAGGTAATATTGGTTACTGGTTTTAGTTCCTAACTCTCCTGTGGCTGTGGACCTAGGGTCCTGTAAATGAGGAAGGAAATGATTTTTGCAATGAAATTTACCTGTTACTGACCAGCTCACCAATGCACTGAAGGTAGGTAACATTCTAAACCAAGCTGGATGCAAAGAGGGAGGTTTTCCCAATGATTTTGTCAACTCTAAAATTACAGTAACTTCCTACACTAATTCAACAAGCTTTCCCACCGTCCCCAGTAACTACCCAGGTCTCTATACAAGTGCATGGTGAGGAAATGGAAAGAACCTTAGCTGTAAAGAAAAGAGGTAATTAATTTCTCTTCATTCCTTCCTGAGAGAAATTTTATTCCTTAAGCATCCAAATAAGCTATTAGGTTGGTACAAAAGTAACTGCAGTTTTTGCCATTATGTTTAATGTACTCCCAGCCTACTTTTGCACCAAGAGAATTGTTCTAAATTCTTCGTTTTATATACCAAATCGGAAAAGCCAAATATTTCTCACCCTTCTTACCTGTAGCTCACTATAAAATGACTGAGGCCACGCCCAGGTCTAGAGGCCTATTAACTAACCAGAGTACTCTAACTCAATTCATCAGAGAACAAAGAAACAGAGAAAGTCATTATGCAGACGTCCAGTCACTCAGAGCCAAAGGACCCTAACATAATGTCAGCTCTCTAGCAGTGAATGGGGAATAGAGCTAGGTTTGGACAGTTCCCATTGAAAACTCTTTGCTTTATTGCTCATTCTCATTTAACGTGAGAGCATCGCATGATCCCTAATATTTTCTGGATCTGTGTGTTCTCCATTTTACAATGGACGCTCAGAGAGCTGAAGCAACTCTGAGGACTGGCAAGAAGCAAAAGTTAATACCAACTTGGGTCTCCATGTCTTTTTCTGCTGGAGTATGTTTCTCCCTCTACTGAGGTCTCCACCTGATGCTATGGAGACACTGAAGTCCCTGGAGTTTAAATGATCCCAAAGCTATCAAGCTATGTGGTTGCAAGTGATTTTTCTAGGATGTAACACCAGCACGTTCTTCATTGTTTAAAAGGGGTTGCCTGACTCACACCATGATCCTAATGATTATTTTAGATTCATTTTTAGATTGGTGTTTTTTGTTTTGTTTTGTTGTTTAGAGACAGGGTCTCCCTCTGTTGCTCAGGCTGGAGTGCAGTGGCACAGTCACAGCTCACTTCAGCCTCAACCTCTTGGGCTCAATCAATCCTCCCACCTTAGCCTCCCAGGTAGCTGTGAGTACATGCACATACCACTACATCTGGCCAATTTTTGTTCTGTTTGGTTTTGTTTTGTAGAGACAAGTTTTCACCATGTTGCCCAGGCTAGTCTCAAACTCCTGGGCTCAAGGGATCCATCAGCCTCGGCCTCCCAAAGTGCAAGGATTATAGGCATGAACCACTGTGCCTGGCCACATTTTTAGATTCTTGGTCTTGGGCATTCTCTATTGGCTCAACTTGCTCCTCTAATTGGTGCCCCTCCAATGGTCCTAGAAAATAAATGTCTGACTCCAGCTTGATTCTATTCAGTCTCGTTGGCCAGGTCAGGCTGCCTCTTCTCTCCCATAAAGAGAAAATTGAAGCGTGGGTCTACTCTTAGAAGTTAATTCACTTCTTCACCTTGGGGTAAACTCAGCATTTGGCAGTGCACACTCAGCAAATGAGCCTCTGAGCACAGGGATAAAAATAAATAAGTAAAAGTCTTGCCCTTAAACCGGACAGTATGAATTGTAATTAAAAACCTCCATTATGCCATTTCGACAGGAACACTCCCGCCATCATTAAGCTAAGACAGAATTCCTTCAGGGAGAAATTATTTCTCGTTTGATTTCTGTCAGAATGGCTTTGACTTTGAGGATACGTCTACAGAATGGTGTCTCCAGGCTCCACCTCTGAGGCTTTGCTCAGACAAAGGAGACGTTTGCTTCGAACAGATGAAACCTGATTAAAGATTCATTTCAAATTAACTTTCCCTGCTTATTTCTCTTTTGTAATCTTTATTATTACTTTAAGGGGGGTGGTATAGAAAGATAAAAAGCAGCTCTCCCTAGATCCACACATAAATCTTCAGAGTGGCCACTCAGCAGTATCATTAATTCTCCCCGTGAATATTCCTGCAATGCAAAGTAGCAGGCATTTGCGCAATGGCGATTTATTGGGAAATCAAGCCCCCATCCATTCTTTGATGCTGTGTTATTAAAGTGAGAAGGGAACAGCACTGGCGAGATGGATGGAGGTGAGAAAGTCTACAGCATGGACCAGCCCCGATGCTCTGAAGTCCTGTCTTCAAGGTCATGATAGAAACAAGGTAGGTGGTTCACAAATTAACCTCAGAGGGCCCAGGTGGTGCCCAGCCCTGGGCTTCATAGCAGAACGCTTGGCTGAGCAGAAGCTGGGCTTCAGATCGCTTCCAGTGGGTGGAGATGGGAGACAGTCCTATCCATTTGCAGCTCCATAGAGGTTGAGGAGCAACCTTGGAAGAGAGCCCGAACCCTGGCCACTATAAGGATCTGGGCATATTTCAGGCATATGCAAGAGGTGAGGGTATCTCAACAGAAGTTATTTTAGAAGAAGGAACAAAGGACTCCCGAAGGAACACAGTAAAAGAGAAAGCAAAGCCTGCCATTGCAAGTTAGATGCAGGGGCAAGGCATGAGCATCCAAGGGAAGGAGGATGCTAAGACGGGAGGGAAGAGGCTGTGTACTTTCCACGCACTTCAAGAAGTGACTTAAAAAATGGGCATCACTAAAGGCTGTAATACCTTGAGTCTCAGGCAGCTTAATAGTGTGACACCCCAACCAAGCGTAGCACAAAAAGTGTATTTGTCATGTTTCATGTGCGATATCACCTCGGTCTCAGATGCTGGTCTTTCCAGCCTGCCGACATTGGATATGTGTGCATTCTCATGCTCCTGCCCTGAAAGAGTGGCAATGGTAAGGGAACAGAACCCCAGCCTTACTGTGTCACCTCCACGGGATGGGACAGGTAGGCCCAAAGCAAGGGATTTGTAACCCATCAAGAAATGGGAAAGAGTGTGAGGCTTTTATTAGAAAATCTCAAGCAATCAAACCGTGGGCTCCCTCACTGGACAGAGCACAGCAGCAGCATTGCCTTCTCACTTTTCAAGCATTACAACTTATATCTTTGGTACCAGAATTCAAAATGGCATTTCCTGGCCAGGTGTGGTGGCTCACGCCTGTAGTCCCAGCACGTTGGGAGGCTGAGGTGGGAGAATCACATGAGGACAGGAGTTCAAAACTAGCCTGGGAAACATAGCAAAACTCCATCTCTACAAAAGAATTAATTAAATTAGCCAGACATGGTGGCATGCAGCTGTGTTTCCACCCCTCTGGAGGCTGAGGGAGGAGGATGGCTTCAGCCCAGGAGATTGAGGCTGCAGTGAGCTATGATTGAACCACAGAACTCCAATATGGGCAAAAGATCAAGACGCTGTCCCCCCCGCCCAAAATAAATAAATAAATAAATAAATAAATAAAAAGGCTTCTCCAATTTCTGCAGTTTTGAGGAGGGACAGAGTTCCAACTCTCTGAAACCTAGTTGGTAGAAAGCTATAACTGAGAAGATAGGTCATGTTACCACACTTTACCTAGGCTTGCATAGAGAAGAAACAAGTCTGATTTTTGGATATTCATGGGTACCACAAGGATTCTTGAAATACTGGGGTAAGGAAGTCTTCCTGTTGCCCAAATAATAGGATTTTATTTGGTACTCACAGATGAGTGATGCCCAAAGCATATACATCTCATCCCACTTAATACTTACAAACATCCTGAGGAAAGGGAATGATTGATTTTTTTTTTACTTAAATTGGGAGCAAGTTCAACCAGGTTGTGTCATCTGCCCAAGCTCATACAACTGGGGGCAGAGCCTGGACTCACCTACCACATTTGATGAACTTTCTCTGCTTCCATATTTCCATGCTGTCTTTCAAAGTATAAAAGCATTTAATGCTATTGGGGTAATATTCAAAAAGGAAGGTCACAGGTAACAGGTACAACTGGGGTGGGAGTCAGGGAAAAGGGTACCCAGACTACTTGAGAGTTGGAGCAGCTTTAAATGAAGAGGTGAAAACTTTTCCCGGAGAACAATTACTATCGCAGATGATGGGGACTAGAACTGATGCTGAGCTAAAGAGCTGTGATGCCCAGACAGGTAACCTGAATTTCCCAAAGTCACACAGCTACTATGTGGTGGAGACAGGATCTAAACTCAGACCACATGGATTTCCAAAGCTCATGTTCTTGAATGTGATGGTGCACAGTCTTTCAGGTGGCTGCCTGCGGTTCTTGACCTAAGATGGAAGGCAGGAAAGGAAATAGGAGTGTCATACAGAAAGGAGGGCCAGAGCATAGAGGTGGAAATCTCTGTGGCTGTATTTACATCAAACCTGGAATGAATCTCACCCTGCCATCTTCCTTGGCGCTTCTCATTCCCTTCAGCTGGTCACACAGCTTTTACCTTCATCATGACCTTCTTATGGAGACTGACACACAAGATTAAACAAGGGAAAGTAGAGAGGTAGAAGCTAAGACCAGGAACCAGGTCATGAGGAGCCTCAAATACCAGCCTAGCTTGGGACTGGTAGGTTGATGGAGAATGATTGAAGAGCTATAATCAAAGAACCTAAAAACCGCCTTCCAAGGTGATCCTGAATTTTGTCCATACTTGCAACCAGCCAGTGTAGTCGGCTGCTTAAGGTGAGGAGAAGATGGCTCTCCAGAGGATGCTAGAGATTTTGTGGACAATTTTGATCCTAGCTGTGATCTCTTTGTGATTATTCTATAGCCACTAGGTTGTTGGAACTGACTAATTCCTCATTTTTCCATCCTAGCATATTCTCTCTGCCCCTTCTCTTATCTTTCAGGGAAGGCAGCTAAGTTATGCTCCCTGGGCCTTAAGTTTACTGTCTCCCACTATTTACTCCAATCCCATTAAAGTGTCACCTTATAACTTCCATCCTGACCCCAGAAGCTGTATCTACATCTCAACTTGGGAGGGATTGCAGGAATCAGAGCCCATTTGAGCACCATCTGAATATCCCCTCTAATCTATGGTAAGAATAGATAAACAGGCCGGGCGCGGTGGCTCAAGCCTGTAATCCCAGCACTTTGGGAGGCCGAGGCGGGTGGATCATGAGGTCAAGAGATCGAGACCATCCTGGTGAACAAGGTGAAACCCCGTCTCTACTAGAAATACAAAAAATTAGCTGGGCATGGTGGTGTGTGCCTGTAATCCCAGCTACTCAGGAGGCTGAGGCAGGAGAATTGCCTGAACCCAGGAGGCGGAGGTTGTGGTGAGCCGAGATCGCGCCATTGCACTCCAGCCTGGGCAACAAGAGTGAAACTCCATCTCAAAAAAAAAAAGAATAGATAAACAGAAAACTAAGAGATCCCTGGATCCAAGTCATTCAATTTATCAATGGACAGAAGCCTGTATGGGTGAAAGGATTTTCCCAAAATCACCAAGTCAAGTTTGAGCACTCACAGAGCAACAGCTCAACATACATGTCTCCTCCTTTGTCAAGGTAGGTTCTCTTCTCTTACCCAGTAGTTCTTTTCTTATCTTTCAGAAAGGAAATAAAAGCAGGTTGATCTACTGGACAACTGGAGTTTACCTTTGGCTTCCTCTCTCATCCTCTGGGGAAGGAGGGAATATAAGAGAAATAATCTGATTTAGGTACTGAGATTCTGAAAAGGAGGAGGAGTTGGCTTGGACGCAGAGAAAGATGATGTGGCCAACTATAAGAAAGGAAAAAAAAGGAAAAAAAAGTTTTGGAAGAAGGTGATGGTGTTGACAAATATGTAGATATTCTCTGGAGATGAGTAGTAGACAGTTGGTGATATTATTCCTAAGTCTTTAGAAAGACATCTAGACTGAAGAAATGATCTAAACGTTATAAAGGGTTTCAACTATAAATGAAGTAAATGTGGAGTACTCGAGGGTGCTAGAGTGCTGAGAAGCACCAATAATACATGTAGAAGCTGTAGGAGAAAAATATTCAGGGAAGAGCCAGAAAGGAACTAGCTGGAAAGGCATGCAAATATCCAGGAGAGTCAGGTGTAACACAAGCCAAGAGTCATGGTATTTCAAGAAAGAGCCAAAATCAACAGGAGCAGTCACATTAGCAAGGTCTAGCATGGTAGACTGGACCTAACCAAGCAGATGACAGTGCCCGTCCAGAGTGCCCATTAACAGTCCCACTGCTCATGCCATTTATCTTCTCCAAGTCTTCAGTGGATCCCATCTCCCTCACAGTCTAAGACAAACTCCTTCCTGGAAGACCCAAATGATATGGCCACTGCCACCTCCTTGGCTGCTGCTTTCTTCGTTGTTCACTGTGGCCAAACTGATTTTGTTTTTTTTTCTTGGAGTCAGAGGCTCAATCTCTTGCCCAGGTTTGTGCAGTGGCATGATCTCAGCTCACTGCAACCTCCGCTTCCCAGCTTCAAGTGATTCTCCTGCAACAGCCTCCTGAGCAGCTGGGACTACAGGTGTATGCCACCACTCCCAGCTAATTTTCATATTTTTGAGAGAGACTGGCTTTTGCCATATTGGCCAGGCTGGTCTCAAACAACTGGCCTCAAGTGATTTGCCTGCCTTAGTCCTCCAAACTGCTGGGATTACAGGCATGAGCCACCACGCCTGGGCAAACCACACTGATTTTATTCACCCTCAAACATGCCGTGGTCCCAGCTCTTCCCTGGGCCTTGAATGCTTTCCCCTACATTCTCCTGGCCAGTAATCTCAATGAAGCTCTCTTTTCCTCCCTAAAATTTCAACCGCTCTTCACCCATTCACAGCACACGAACTTTCCCTATTTTTTCTCCTTAACACTGATACATGTTGGAAGATCTAATGTATATCATGAAGAGTTTAGTGAATAACAGTATCTTGTAGTCAGGATTTCTGCTAAATGAGTAGATCATAGATGTTCTTGCCACAGGTAGAAAAAATATGGTATAACAATGTGAGATGATGGATATGTTAATTTGTTCCACTATTGTAACCATTCTACTATATATATTATAACATCATGTGCTATACCTTAAATATACACAATACAATTTATTTAAAAACATAATAAATGTTTATGTATATTTATCTTGTTTATCATTGTTTTTATTTTTTTAAAATTTTTTGTTTATTATTTAACTTTTAGGTTTGGGGGTACATGTGAAGATTTGTTACATAGGTAAACTCATCTCATGGCGGTTTGTTGGATGGGTTATTTCATCACCTAGGAATTAAGCCCAGTACCCAATAGTCATCTTTTCTGCTTCTCTCCCTCCTCCCACCCTCTCCCAGTGGCTACTGTTTTCTTTGTGTTCATCACTTCTCATCATTTAGCTCCCACTTATAAGTGAGAAGAGGCAATGCCTCTTCTCCAGTCCTATGTTAGTTTGTTTTCCAGTCCTATGTTAGTTTGTGGAGGATGATAGCCTCCAGTTCCACCCATGTTCCCTCAAAATTCACGATCTCATTCTTTTTTATGGCAGCATAGTATTCCATAGTATATATATGCCACCTTTTCTTAATCTAATCTGTCACTGATGGACATTTAAGGGGATTCCATGTCTTTGCTACTATGAATAGTGCTGGAGTGAATATTCACATACATGTATCTTTATGGTACATAAAGAATCTTGTTCATATCATAGCAGGTAATCCTCTGACCTAGTGTCATGCTGGTGCCTGGACTATAGTGTGCCACTCGCTATGGTGAACGGCAGATACCACAGCTTTCAGCCTGTTTCCCCATTTCTCAATGCTCATTTCTTTCCTGGCTCTGACCTCAGCTTGAGCTGTTCTGATCTGTTGCTCCCCACATCCTCCTGAGCCTCATTCCACAAAACCCCCTGTGAATTTCCTCCATCCCTTCACACTCGACGACTTGGGTATTTTAGCAAAATAGTCCATGATAGGGCAGGGATTTTTTTTTCTCATGTGTGTTCTTTGTCTGTTTCCTTATGGTTTTTAATCATTCTCTTTTGACTTGATAAATGAGTCTTGGCTTCTCACAACTTTCCTGATGACCCAGGGTAAGAAAATATCCTTCGTGGTAGCTATAGCAGTTGTGAGGGAAAAATGAGCCTCCTCGATAGTCAATAAATCACTTTGTCACCTGAATCTTTTATTGATCTCCATAAAAGTTGTATTTTGTTTCTTAACAAAAATCTACCAGGGAAGACATCCCATACAGTGGGGGCAGGATGAAAGTCGTGCTTAAGCCATCACTTCATATTGTTATTTATGGGAGAGCAAGGGTTGTGAGGGGGCCAGCGAGGGGCAGGTTAGAGACTAAGAAACCATTCTTGTAAGTGATGCATCATATTTTAAAAGACACTCTTGACTCCAGGTAGCCCAGTCACAGACAAGACTCCAAAGCTGTATTTTATGCAGACTTTTATAAACAGGTCATAAATATCCTGCTTCTCCAAGCCAGGAAAGCAAAGGCTCTTTCCTGCTTGCTAGTAATGCGTCTGTGCGGTCAGTTAAATTTAGAATGTGGCAATCATTGTGCTTTGAGCTGGTTTCATCTCTAGGGGAGGATTATCAAAACAGGTTACTCATGGAGGAATGAGGAACGTTTCATCAAAGCTTAGAACCAAGCTTTCATTAAGGTTTGGAATAAATATATGTCCCCCTTGGTGCAGAGGTAAAGAAATACTAATAAAAAATTGTCTTCAATGTTAACGTTTGTGTCTTGCTCATGTTTCCCCAGGGCTTGAGTATAGGGAGGGTTTGGTGATTTGGGCTTAAAAAAAAAAAAGAAGTAAAACAGTGGTGCAAACACGCCACTCTTGTCTTTCTTGTCTACTTTTTCTGCTGTAAGACTTGACTCAATTGTCATCTCTGTCAAGGCTTCATCCATGGGACTTTTTTTTTTTTTGAGACAGAGTCTCTGTCTGTCACCCAGGCTGGAGTGCAGTGGTACAATCTCAGCTCACTGCACCCTCCATCTCCTGGGTTCCAGAAATTCTTGTGCCTCAGCCTCCTGAGTAGCTGGGGTTACAGGTGCACACATCACACCCAGCTAACTTTTGTATTTTTAGCAGAGATGGGGTTTTGCCATGTTAGCCAGGCTGGTCTTGAACTCCTGACCTCAGGTGATCCTCCCACCTCAGCCTCCCAAAGTGCTGGGATTACAGGCATGAGCCACTGCACCCCACCTACTTTGGTATTTTTATTCTTGCCAGATATCCTGTGACCTCCTATGCCATAGTGTTATCACAGCATGTGATATAAATCAGGTACAGTCTCTGACTTCATGGATCTTACATTCTTGGGTGAAACAATATGCTTGGTGCATAGTTGGGAGCTGAAGTTTGTCTTTATTTCTTTCATCTGACTGATGGCTGTCAAGCACCTCTGGGCTCAAACAGCATGTGTGTGTGTGTGTGTGTGTGTGTGTGTGTGTGTGTGTGTGCAGGGAGTAAGGGTGCATATCTCTTAAAGAAAAGATAAAAAGCAAATGATCACCAAAGACCAATTCAAACGCTTGGTAAGATGAATTGAGTGTTTTCATTGTGCCAAGCACCAGGGAATTATATTCATAACAGGTGGCATTTTGGGGTGCTTACTATGTGTCAAACACTTTGCCAAGTGCTTTTTATGTATTCTTTTTAATCTTCATAACGATCCTACAATGTAGGTACTATGATTATCCTTATTTTATCAAAGAGGAAACCATGGCACAGAGAGGTTAGGAACATGTCCCAAGTACCCACAGTAATGGCAGGTCCAGGTTTGAAGCCCGGGCAAAACACTCCAAGCCCCTCCAATTCACTTTTCCCTGTGCCTCTCAAATTTTTTTATCCTCAGTATCCTAAAGGTAAGCTCTCATGTGTATTAGTTCAAGCACTCTTAGATCGTCCTTGATGTCTAAACCAGGAAGGAAATCTGTCCTGGCATCAACTCGGTCCATCTGGCATATTGGACAGAAACATGTTTACAAATGATGTTGGATCACCTTTGATCAAATGGGCCTTGAACACTGTGCATCTCCTTAGGACTGGTTTTCCATGCGGATGTTACTTAAGCATTTCTCACCGTTACGGGACAAGATTCTCCAGTGGCACTTACTGAAACCAATTAAATGGAGGATTCAACAGGACCCCAGACACCACGGTCTTTCTGGAAAGCATTATCTCTGCTTCTCTGTTCTACTTGAAGTAGGTTGGGCTTTGTAAACGAAATAGCATATGCAACCTGAGACAGGCCAGAGAATGGCGAAATTACTCTAGAAGATTTTTTGTTGTCTTCTTTCCCATCTATATGCAGCAATTTATCCACTTGCAGATTGTGGAATGCCCAGGCCTGTGTACATTCAGAGAGATAGAAAGCACTATATACAACAAAGAGGGTTGTTAGTAAAACAGATGTAGTGTTAATTGCACTTGTGAGAGTAGCATAAATAAACCAATACATGTGCTAGAAAATCCTTTTACAATGCGCAGATTTTACAAAACTGTAAATATAAAGAAAAAAATCACAGCGCAATGACTAGAATGAGATCTTTCTAAAAACTGTTTAGATTGATTCTGAAGCCAGTGATTTTCAGTGTCTCATTCATTTGTTTCAGTCAAAAAATATTTGCTGAGGGTCTGCTCAATACCAGACCATGTGCTCAGTGTTTATGATCATAAAGAATATTTAGCCATTGTCTTGAAGGAGCTCCAAGTTTAAGTGCCTAAGTAAATATCTAGGAAGTGGTTCTCACTGGGTGGTGGTGGGGGGTGTGGAGTGAAAAGGGAGTTTGGCAATATCTGGAGATACTTTTCATTGAATAACTGGGAAAAGTGTTACTGGCACCCAGTAGGTAGAGGCCAAGGATGTGGCTAAACATACTACAGTGCACCATGCAGCCCAACAACAAGGAATTATTTGGCCCCAAAGGTGCATAGTGCCGAGACTGAGAAATCCTATTTTATATTACATAAGTGAGTTCTGTAATAAGGGCACACAAAGGTTCTGTGGAAGCACAGAAAGAGAGCAACTACATCAGCCTCATGCATTGGAAAGGTTTTTACGAGGAATGTGACATCTGAGCTCAGCCTTCATGGATTAATAGAAGCTTATTTGCTATGGAAGAAGGGGAAGGGCTTTTATAGCGTGGGGACCAGCATATGCAAAGTTCTAGCAGCATATAGAAGCAAGGTGGATTTTGGGAATGATAATAGCTTCAATAAGGCTGAAGCTTAGCAGGTGCGTAGCTGAAAAAGAGCCGGGGTACAGCAAGACAAGTCCATTGAGAAGATATTGCAAAGCTCTTTCAATGCCATACAGAACTCAGCAACCTTCAGTGAGATCAGGGGGCAGCAAACTACCGCCCAAGGACCAAATCTGGTCCATTGCCTGGTTTGGAGTCAGTTGTCCTATGTTTACAAGGTTGAAAACAAAAACTGAAAGAATGATATTTGCGACATGTGAACATGATAAGTAACCCAAATTTCAGTGTCCATAAATAAAGTTTACTGGAACGCAGCCAGACTCATTTGTTTATTTATTGCCTGTGGCTGCCTTTACACTCCAACAGCAGAGTTGAGTGGTTGTGGCAAGAGACTGCACGGCTTGCAAAGCCTAAAATACTTACTACCTGTCCCTTTACAGAAAAATTTTGCTGATGCCTGAGTTAGAGAATTGAGAATAATGTGATCACACTACAAAAATCACTATGGCAGCAGTTTGGAAGATGACCTGGAAGCTGAGAAATCTAGGTGGAAAACTGTTATTAGTCCAAACCAGATATTTATTAAGATAATGTATCAGTGAGGATATGCCAGATTGTGCTGCAGTAACAAGTAAGACCACAGATTTCAGTAGATTTCAAGGCTGATTTCTCACTCGCAATTCATATGTGTTATAGGCTGGCTGGAGTTCCACTCCTTTCCATCCTCATTCAGGATCCATACTGACAGAGAAGCCTTTATCTAAACTATTTTAGCGTTTGGAGAGGGCAAAATAGACATAGCAAGTCACAAGCTGGCTTTTATAGCTTATGCCTGATAGAGACACAAAATGCTTCCACTCAGATTTTATTGGACAAAGCAGGTGCCATGGTTACTACTCCTGGGCTCAATGAAACAGGAATGTAAAATCTTCCCATAGAGATGGGCACCACAGGCAGAAGCAAAATTAACAGATGAGGAGACAGCTCCTCCTGACATGAGACAGAGACAATGGGTAGGAAGAAGGAAGGAGAGGGCAGAGATTAGGGGAGTACCCTGATTTCTGCCTCTGATGCTTTGTGCATGACGACGCATTCAGTGAGATGGGTGATCCAAGGAAAGAGTGGGAAATAAGAGGATGAATTCGTTCGGGGCCAGGTGAATTAGGGGTGCCTTTGGGAACTGAGATGGGAGCGTGTAGTTAGGCATCTGGAAAAGTAGATTTGAACCTCAAGATAGGTGCAAGAAACTGGAAATCACCATCAATTTTGTTCCCCTTGTGGTTGTAGAAAGGGATCGTCTTCCTAAGCGAGATAACAAGGGAAGTCAAGGGCTTAGCATACTGCCTGGCACGGAGTAAGACACCATTAAAGATTCTAGCGATGATTATTTTTCTTTCGAATCAAGTGAAACCGTGGAGATAATTCAAAAGCCCATTCATGATTTACCTTGCCTAATTTGGCCACATGGTCATTCCAGAAAAACCGCTTGATGAGACACCATTAAAAAAAAAATGTCCTCCTGACCTGGAGCTGGTGTTATTAAGCACACATCTTACTAACTTAACGTATCCTTTCTTAACCCACAGTTGCTTCTGCGTTTGGATGGGATCACAGTGCTATTAACCTGAGAAGATTTCTGAATAATTGAAATTCTGTAAGAACTTGTATCTTTCCAGTAAAGTAAACAATGAGTCAACCAGTATTTCTGTGGGTAGGAATTCCAAAGTTCAGGACACATGTCAAAGCTCAGGACGAGGTTTCGGGACTGTGTACACTTTGCGTTTCCCAACAGATTAAGAAGAGAAATACACAGCAGCCTAACCTGTAACACTGTTCGTTTACTCTGGGAAGGACAGAGTTTTACCTTTGATTAAAAAAAGCAGGCTTAGTAGAATCTAAGTTAAACTGAGCAAAGTTAAAATGAGAGATGTAGATACAGACACAGTCACACATCAATTTTGGTTTTTGTTTTCCAAAGCTAGTCAATTTGGAGGAGTAACTCCATCCACTTATTCAAGAAATATCTGAGTTCCTTACATCCCAGGCCACTGGTGTAGAATTTGGGGGAACAGTGATAAATAAGACAGATAAATTCCATGCTTTTATTTTCTGGAGGGTGACGGACATCAAGAGATAAACAAATACACAGGTAATCTACTATTAGGTTATAATAAATTCAGTGAATGGAAAAAGCAGAGAAGGGTAGAGAATTCATATGACATGGAGAGGAGCATGTGTCTGTGTATGGTGTCCAAGTGTCTCTGTGTTACATTAAACAGGACTTTTAGGAAAGCTCTTACATAAGAAGGAACTGCCTAGGCAGAGTCTGATGGAGAAGGATGGAACCATGTTGATGTTTCAGAAGAATAGCTCTAATCGGAAGAAAGACAACAGCAAAGCTCTTGGGGTAGGGAAGAACTTGGTGTGTTCAAAGAGTAGCAGAGAATCCCAGGTGACAGGGTCAAACTGAGCTGAAGGAGAGGGCTGGGAGTTGTGTTCATGAAGGATGCCAAGGGACTGGTCAAGGAAAGGAGTCTGGAATTTAGGAAGCTGATGGGGAGTGACCGGAGCACTGAGGACAAGGCAAGGCAGCATATGATCTGATTCTTATTTCAGAAGGACCTCTTGCCATGGCTGCTTGGTGGAGAGGAGATTGTAGGACGGTAAAGGTGGAAACGAGGAAGCCAGTGATGAGGTGACTGTGGGTGCCCAATGACGAGGGTCATTGTGGAGGAGGTGAGAAACATATTTGGGGATATATTTTGAAGTTGGAGTAAGTAGAATTTGCTAAGAGATTGCAGGTGGAGTTTGGGAAAATAAGAGGCATAAAAATGGCCTCATGTATTTTAGTTGGAGCAGCTGAGTGCTGTCATTTATTGAAATGAGGAACAATGAGAGAAGAGCAGCTTTTGTTGGGTCAAGAGTTCTGTAGCCCTCTACATAACCAGGGCCACGTATCCAGGAATGACTTATCCTCATAACACTTGACGTTTAGCAAGAACAGTTTCATGCCAGCCATATGAGCGAGGTGGGACTGATGCTATTTGTTTCCATTTTGCGAGTGAAAGTAACCAAGGCTCAGAAAGAGCAAGCCAGAGATAGCATAATAGACAGGACTATTTTGAAACACAAGACAGAAACCAACTCCACCTAGCAGAGGCACAAAAGAAAATGTATTGGCTTTTGCAAATGGGGGTATCTAAGGATGAAGCTAGCTTTAGTTGTGGCTGGGATTCACGGTGAGTACTGCCCATCTGTCTGTCTGTTCATCTGTCCTTCCAAGATGTTACCTTTCAAGTCCAGGTAAACGTTCACAGCCCCTAGAAAGAGCACTCAGAAGGCTCTGTGCATATATTCTTCCAGGATGACCTCCCTTTCACATGCTGAAAGACTACTGCAATAACACCACTGCCAAACCCATAAAGATGGAAGATTGAGTGTTCAGCGAGTTGGCTGACAGGCTCTAGTTTAATTCTGATCTGGGAGCGGGGAATCCATTGGAACCCTGTCACCTCACTGCCAGAAGAGATTGCCTTCTTTCTGCTTAGGAAAGATAAAAGACTCCTGCCTCCCAGAGAAGCATTTTCCCTGAAGCCAGTCACTGCTGGCCCTTCTGGGACAGAAATCTGCTGGACTCGGCTCCAGCTGGAGCTGGTTTACAGGGAGGCCACTACTTCTGTGTTGAGATTGGAAAGATTCTCAGCTAGGTGCCTCTGTATTTGATATTCTCTCAGTCAAAAGCTATTCCTTAGGTCTTCAGCTGTCATTGTTCCCTCTGGCTGCTCCTTTTGGAACACAGAAATATCCTAAACTCTGTGTCATTTCAACTTACTTATGCCTTCTTGTGATTGACATTCTCATATACCCTCATCTTCATGCCGCCTCCTCTGTATGTCTCCATGACATCACGATCTGCTTGCTTTCTTCCCATCACATTGGCTGTTTCCTCTAAGGATTCTTTGCTGATATCTCCTTCCCCATCACCTGCCAATTTCAAAATACTGACATTCCTCAGGCATCAGTCATGGGTCCTGTTTTGTACTCTATCTGGACTCTCCCTAGATGAGATCTCATCCATTCCCTGTGGTGGAGACCACTGGCTTCCTACTTGATAGTCATCCTCCCTTCTCTGTTAAGATTTTCATTTGGTTTAAGTTGGGACAGGGCATGCGTTCTGGGAAAATGGATGAATCCTCCATCCCTAGTGGATGATCCATGATGGGGTCTAAGCCAATCAAGGGTCTAACCTCATGACCCTTTGCTCATGATTGGTTTAGGGATGAACATGTGATCCAGTTCTGACCAGTGGGATCTTAAAGGAAACTGGAATTCTGGGAGAAATTTCACTCACACTTAACAATTTGAGCCATCTTGAATGTTTACATGTTCCCGAACAGTTGAATAAACTTGTCCTTAGGCCTTGCATGTTGTTTACCACGTTCTGCAGCTGATGGAACTTTAAGATCCCACGCAAATGCCACTTCTCTATATCTCTCCCCTGTGCTTCCTTTTTCTCCTCCAGGCTTTCTTCTCTGTGCTCCTGCAGTATCCCATGCCTGTATTGTGGGACCCATCAGGTTGCATGGCAAGTGCGTGTCCTTCCTCCTCAACTTTAAGCTTGTCTAGGGTAGAGATGCTGGCTTGTTTATTTTTGAAACCATTCCAATGGTTAGCCCTTTACCTGATTTGAAGAAAAGTTTCAATTACAGTGAATGAAAAGTGCTACTGAATGCAGCAAGAAAAGATGGGTGATATTGACAAGATGCGCCACAGAGCCAGTGGGGGAATCAGGGGAGACACAGGGCCATATGTTCCTGCTGTTTGCAGGATGCTCACAGTCCTCACTGGGCCCTGCCTGTTCTTGTCCCTGATGACCTCTCTACCTACATTTTCTTACCACAAACTCACACTACTGGAAGCTTCAAGTTTTATTTTGTTTTACTTATTTTATTTGTATAATTTTAAATTCTGTTTTAGATTCAAGGCTGGAAAGGTGCAGGTTTGTTACATGGGACCACTGCATGACACTGAGGCTTAGGGTACAAATGATCTCACTGAGGTAGTGAGTGTAGCACCCAGTAGGTAGTTTTTCAGACTTTGCCCCCCCACAGTGGCCCCAGTGGCTAGTGTTCCCATCTTTATCTCCATGTGTTTAGCTCTCATTTATAATTGAGTACACTTGATTTTGGGTTTTTTGTTCTTGTGTTAGTTTGCCTAAAACCATGGCTTCCAGCACATCTATGTTGCTGCAGAGAACATGATTCTGTTCTTTTTTTACAGTATTCCACATTTCCTTTATAGTCCACCGTTGATGGGAATCTAGGTTAATTCCAAGCCTTTGCTATTGTAAATAGCACTGTGATGAACATACAAGTAAGTGCATGTATCTTCTTGGTAGAACAATTTGTTATCCTTTGGGTACATACTGAGTAATGAGATTGACGGGTCAAATGGTGAAACTTCAAGTTTTAAATCCACGTACACTATATTGTTTCAGGCCACTGTCCGTTTTCACTCTCTATCACTTTGTCTGTCATTTCTTCCCATTTTGTTAACATTGTTAAACTCCTATTCATCATTCAAAACCCTTCTTAGGTTGCCTCTGGAGGCCACTCTTGAAAGTGCACAACTCCCTGTCCTGCACTTTCTCTGTGCTCGGAACACAATTTATAGCATGGCAGCTGTGTCTGTGGGTTGCTCTTCACGCATCTACCTCCTATCCGGAACGGTAGATTCCTGGAATGCAGAGATCATGGCTTCTGCATATGTGAGTCTCCACTGCCTAGCTCAGAGTCCAGCTCAGAATCCAGCACATCATGGGTTTATTAAGATTTGCCTGTCTGGGCTGGGCACGGTGGTTCTCACCTGCAATTCTAGCACTTTTCGGGGCCTGGGCAGGCTTATTACTTGAGGCTAGAAGTTTGAGACAAGCCTGGACAAAAAGTGAAATTGTGTCTCTACTGAAAATAAAAAACTTAGCTGGGCATGGTGGTGCATGCCTGTAATCCCAGCTACTTGGGAAGCCAGGTGTGGTAGTGCACACCTGTAACCCAGCTACTTTGGAGGCTGAGGCATGAGAATCACTTGAATCTTTGGGGTGGACGGAGGTTGCAGGTAGCCAAGATCAGGCCACTGCACTTCAACCTGGGCAACAGAGTAAGACTCTGTCTCAAAAAAAAAAAAAAAAAAAAGACTTGCTGGCTGAACTAACCCTCTTGCTTCCTAATTCCACTGAGGCTTCCTCTGATATATCCATCCAGAGTCCACCACTGGATAGTTCAGCCTTAACCCATATTTAGTGGGCTTTCCAATGGGTGAATACAATAATCATCATAGCCTAACATTTTGAGCATTTATTATGTGTCAGAATCATTTCAACTCTGTAAGATAGCTACTATAGGTATCTACATTTTACAAATGAGGCAGAGAACATTAAGTAACTTGCCCAAGGTCACAGAACAGATAAGGGACAGAATCAGGATTCCAACTCACAGTCTGACCCTGTGCTGGGTGCACTTTGGGAATTGATAGCTCCTACCAACCTGTTGTTAAGCCATTTTTCAGTATTTCCTGTGGCCCTGATCTTTGCAGCAGAACTCTTAAATTCAGAAGCCTGCTAGAATCACTCCTCCTCCCTCTGGCTGCAGAGAGGATGCCAGTGTACATCACTGAAAGCCTGTGGCATGGTCTTCAATCTTTTCACACTCAGCTTCTTCCAACCTTGACCTTAGAGTTGTGAAGACGATCCTTATGGGGCTGTTACTCAGAGGAAAATTGAAACGATCCCTGTGGGGAGACTGCAGGATTTTAGTCCCAGCCTTCCAATTTCGGATCAGCCTAGAAAAAAGAATCATGCTGCAGCCCACTCCGCAAAATTAGGTGAGCTCCATTCTTTGCCTGTCTTAAGAAATATGGGTGCTGCTCTAAAAATCTTTTTTTAATCTCCTCTCTGGTCCATGTAACAGGAAATTGGTCTCTGCCACAGGCCAATAAATCTCCAACTTTTTATTGAATATTAAAGAAAGACTTCAAGTCAAGTTCAAATCTCTTTGCTTGGAGCTTCTTACATAATACTGCAGCTCCGGTACCTTGGGTCACAAAAGCTTTTAAAAGAAGGAGAAAAATGGAAAAGCTCTGCAGGTCAGTGGCCCTCAGGGATGATTTTATTCTCCTTAGAAATAATGGCCTATTGCTCTAACAGTCTTAAGCAAGGCATTCTCTCTCTCACTCGTACATTATAATTGAGATGGGGGGATTAATAACCAGTAGTTTCCAATTACATTTAAAATGAACATGTAGCAACTTCTCTCAAAAGACAAGCTGTGCAGTCCATGGACCTGTGATGGACAGTGAGTGGCACTGTCCTGATGCCTTCCAGGATTGAGGAACTTGTTCCTCCTGCTGCTGGGACTGTTGGCTGACACCGCTCAGCCAGTATACTCTCCCAGACAGGGCTTTGGCCTGAAGAAGGTACATGGACCAAGGCCACGTGCTCTCCCCAGGAGCAGCCCAAATGCATTAGGCGAACATGGTGGGGAATAAAGGCCTGGCCCTCTTGCCTCAATCTGAGACAATTCCAAAAGCTATCCAAGCTCCAGAGCTCCCCAGGGGTTGGCTGAGGTCTCTTTTGCAACTGCAGCTCTCCTCCCCTTCCTCAAACTTGGTTTTCTCTTTCTGCAGCAAGGGTTGATTCTGCTGGTGCTCTGCGACAAACCTCCTGCGTGAGAATCTCAGTTTGCTTCCCTGGGGAATCCATCCTGACACAGACCTTGATGCACCACTGACTGTGAGAAAATGAGCACATTTGGGTTGGGAAGACCTTTAGAAGAAAACACACAGAATGATACCATTTTTATAATATTTTAAAACACACAAACACATGTGCACTGTTTGCAAATGTATAAATAAAGGTGGAGGAATGATAAACACCAATTTCAGAAGAGTATTTGCCTTTTCGGTCTGGGGCAGTTGAGAGGAAGCTAAACAGGGTCCAGGCACAGCACACAGAGGCTTCAGCTCCACTGGTCAAATTTTATTTCCTAGGCTGGGTCATAGGTGCATGGATATTTATTTTACTGTTATGTTTTTTGGAGGTCAAGATATTTTGTAATAAATAGAAAAACCAGGGCCTATTCCGAGATGCAGATTTAAAATCCAGCCCTCCTTGTGAAAAGCTGAGTACAGGCGAGTGACTTAACTTCTCTGAGGCTGTGTGCAGTTTTGTTCATAAGAAACAGAAACTCAGACCTACTCCAATGACTCTAAGAACTTAAAAATCAAATTCAAAGACTGCCTGAAAGGAAGTCGGTTCTCTTTCTTCCAGGGCTTCAGGATCTCTCCCGTTTCTATTTCTCTGCATGTGTCTGTCCTCGTCTCCTTGTCCTGCGGACGAACTTCCCGTTTCTTCGCCAGCTCATATCCTCTCCCATCTATAGCATGATCTTCCTGCTTCAAGTTCCTCATTCCAAAGTTCTTATTCTGAATTCCCAGGAGAATAACTGTCTTTGCATTGAGTATTTACGCATAGTGCAAGCAGCTGTGCATGGCAGCCCTCATGGCTGGGGTTGAGGGATAGATCATATTATTGTAAGATGCTCACTGCCTGTATTAGGGTTTTTCAGAGAAAAAGAACCAATAATCGTGTTCACTCTATCTACGTATATATCTATCTATCTCCTGTATATATCCCTATATACATACGAGGGTGTTGGATAAATATCAGAGGCTTCGAAGGGGGTCAGATTCCTACGAAGGAGGAAAAGGCTGGATAGGTACCCTGCAAAATGTCTCAATACAGATACCATTTCCCTGTAGAGTTTTTATAAAGTTGAATTAAAATAATGAATATTTAAAATAAGGCCTGGCATTAGAAGACACTCTGCCGATGTTAGTCCCCTTCCTCACACTGCAAGTGTCATGTAGGGCATATTTCAGATCCAAGGTTGTATAGATTAACAGTTAATAGGGTTGAGAGTCAAATCTGTAGGGTTCAGATTCTGGCTCCACCCCTTACTCTCCGGTCAAAGAAATTAACCTCTTTGTGCTACCAGCTTCTCATTTGTAAAGCAAAGATGTTAATTAGTCTCTCTCCAACAGGGAAGTTGGGAGGAATAAATGAGATGATTTATGTAATGGGCTTTGCAGGTGCCTAGCAGAAATAAAGCTCTCTGCTGTTGAACCATGATTTTTACTATTATCAATAAACTTGTGATTCATGAAAAAAAAAATTCTTGGATGAAGAATTCACATGCTGATGAAATTTGGCCACTGCCTTCATAGTCCACCAAACCAACTGGGGACAGTTTTGCAGGAAATGTCTTGGGTAAGCTACAAACCCAATCCAATGCTTATTTAATTACTGCTTTCCATGTGCCAGATAGCGAATGAAGCTTGGTTTCCACCGTCTGATTTAAATGCTTAAAGAAATGGGCAGTGAAAGCCAAAACATTTACCTCTTGCCTGTCTTTAAACTACAGTGAGTTGCTCACCTGTCATTCCCACTTGAATGTACAAAGGAAAGTCCAAAGGCTGGTTGGTAAAGGTAGAATCTCTAAGAACAGTGCCTGTCGCATAATTGCTATGTAAGTATTGCTATTGTGATTACTATTATTGCTATAATTATTATTACTATTATATACTCTTCTCTTGAGGTCCTATGATCGGCATTTTCCCTCTGGTTCCTCTACATTTTAGAAGACATTTCACCTCCCAGGTGCTTGCCCTGATTGCTGTCTTAATATCCCCTGGATTTAGGGCTCAACTGTCTCTCTAATATCTGAGGATCAGTTCCTGTTGCTTCATTGCCTTTGTGGTGTCTTTGTCGCCTTTTCTCCCTGTTCCCAGCCTTGTGGAACCATCCCTCCATCTGGTCTCTTGACCCTCCTAGAGGGGAGGGACATGGGGGTTGGGATATAAAGCTTAGACGTTCAGGCCAGGTGCAGTGGCTTACACCTGTAATCCCAGCACTTTGAGAGGCCGAAGTGTGCAGATCGCCTAAGGTCAGGAATTTGAGACCAGCCTGGACAAAACAGTGAAACTCCATTTCTAATGTAATTAGCTGGGCCTGGTGGCATGTGCCTGTAGTCCCAGCTACTTCAGAGGCTGAGGCAGGAGAATCACTTGAACCTGGGAGGCAGAAGTTGCAGTGAGCCAAGATCGTAGCACTGCACTCCAGCCTGGGTGATAGAGTGAGGTGGTCTCAAAAACAAACAAACAGAAGCAGCAAAAGAAAAGCACGTTAGAAGTTCAGATACCTATAGGCTTGCTTTTGCTGCAGGAGAGAGATACTCCTTAAAGCTAGCCTAGGCAAGACAGGAGCTCAAAGAGGTTCATTTCCAGGAAGGTTTCTGAAGATATTACTAACTGCCTCTCCTCCAAAATGTAATCTAGAGCAGACATCGCTGCAAAATGAGAGTGACCTACATTTGCACCAAACTTTCCTCCCTCCCAAGAGAGGACTTCTGAACCGTAAGACTCCCTGCTATGGATGGCTTTGTAAGCTGCCCCTGCCACCTTTTCCTCCCAAAAAAGCAGTGATTTGTTTGATACCACCCAGACTCCAAAGTAATATTCAGCTTGCAGTCCCTTTCCCTCCCCCAAAAGCGAGTTATATGCCAGATCCCAAATGGTCCGTGGTTGATGGATGGTGGGTGATTTCTACATCAGCACACCTTGGAGCCCCAGAGCTAACCCTCTGACAGCGTTAGCATAAAAGATTTACATTTATGTTACGAGGGCCACACAAGAATAATAATTTTAAGATACATTGCCTTGGCTGCTGGTGCACCCTGGGAAATCTAGTAGCGGCAGGCACTGGGCTGCAGCACTGTAATTACAAAATGGCAGTGCAGGAGAGGTTTTCTAGAGACAAGCAGCTAGAGACCAAAGCCATCTGCATGCCTTGGCGGATTGAAATTACAGTAATATATGAAGACATTACCTGAAAAACCCGGCACCATTTAAATGATTTACTCTTCAGCCCCAGCAAGCTTTAATTTAAGGATAAAGTCATTCAGAAAGCTAATCTGATAGAGGAGGCATTATTTCACACAGTTAAGTTAATTTACAGTAGCTGATTGTTGTGGTTGCTTTTGGTATTATTATCTTCCTGCAAACAGCTGATCTGCCAGACAGAAGCAATACACTGCTTAACATAGTGTCTTAATTCAGCAGGCAAGCTATCTGTGATAAAGGTTTGTTTACAAGCAATAGTAGGAAAGTCATTTTGAGGCCATGCTGATAACACTGATGAGAAATATTTTCTTAAGGGGAAAAGACACAATTAAATAAATGAATGATTCAGCAAGCCCTGCACTCAGGCATGGGTTTGTCTAGAACCGCTGTCCCGAGTGGTCGTTTTCCATGGGTGGGACCGTCTTTCCCTGTTCCATGCGTGTCCCCCTGTTGGTCTTCTCCTGTGGTCCTCGCCATGTTTACTGCAAGTTGTCTTTGTGCCTGGTGACAACTTCCCCGTTGCCCACGGACTTCTCTGCCATGTCTTTGAGAAAGCCGTGTCTTTGGACCCCAGTTAATTTGGTTGTCCCATCAGCTGTCTGCTTTCCAAGAAAAAAGTGAACTTTGAGATTTGTCTTTAATGACGTTTTATTTTTCATCTTTGGGAGACCCAGAGTGTTCTCTAATGGATACTGAGGTGGAAAAAACATCAGAAAGTGGGCATTTGAAAGGGAGCTAACAGATTAAATGGTGAATGAAACTGGAGATTTTGAATGGGTTACATACAAACCAACTTGCTGTTTCCATTGCAAAAGTAGGAAGGTGTGATTGTGTTTTATAGCAACTCAGGATGATGAGATAATTTGGGGGCTCCGTTAGCACACGCAGGGGCGTTTGTTGAATGGATTGCCTTCATCTGCTGAGAAATGTTTTCTTTAAAGATGAACAGTCTCTCGTGACCTCATGAGTTTATTTCAATAGCAGAGGCATAACTTTTGGAAAGAGGCTGAGGAAATGCTACACAAAGGATCAGGACATCACTAGCCAATGGTCTAAGAAAGGAGTTCATAGGATAAGCGTCTGTTAGAAAGAGCCAGCAAAGTCAGATTCATACAGCTGAAAGGGGCTTAGCCCAGCCCACTCATCAGTACCTATCACTTCCTGAGTTCTTATTATTGGGTAGGCATTGTGCTATATGGATCTTACATCATCTAATTCCCAGTTTTTAGAGAAGTAATATAGATTTTAGAGTGCACATGATTTCTACCAAAATAGAGTGGGAGGGGTCACTTTCTATGCGAGCTGTCTGAGAAACAGCTTCCAAAGATGACCCTTAGTGGCCCCCAGCTCCAGTGTTCATGCCTGTATGTAGCTCCCACCCTAAAGTAGGGATTATCTCCATTAGACTATAAGTTAAATAAGAGAGAAAAGCCCAAGGCAAACAAACCAACTCAAACCAAAAGCCAAAAGCTTGGCTTGCTCAATTGTAACTCAGCACTGAGCACATTCTCTAGTATCTAATAGTCCCTGAATATTTCTTGAATAAACAGTTGAAAGAATAAATACATGAATGAGTTTCCTTAGCTACAAGATGAACATGAAATATCTGTCCTACAGGATTATTGGGAGGAGTTAGTAAATGTTTGCTTTTACAGCAGAGATGCCTGATGAAGCTTCTCTTCCCCACCTCCTGTGTTCTTACAGGCAGGGTGGACTCCTCCATTTTCCATTGTGTTTCCCCCCCAGTGAATCTACTCTATGGTGTTTTGAAGAGCATGTTGCCTTTTCTGAATTTTTCTTTTTCTTTTTGAGACAGAGTCTCACTCTGTCGCCCAGGCTGGAGTGCAGTGGTGCGATCCCAGCTCACTGCAACCAACCTCTTCCTCCTGGGTTCAGGGCATTCTCCTGCCTCAACCTCCAGAGTATCTGGGACTACAGGTGCGCACCACCATGACTGATGAATTCTTTGTATATTTTTAGTAGAGATGGGGTTTCACAGTGTTAGCCAGGATGGTCTTGATCTCCTGACCTTGTGATCTGCCTACCTCAGCCTCCCAAAGTGCTGGGATTACAGGCATGAGCCGCCGAGCCCGGCTGCCTTCTCTGAGTATTTTGAAGGGAGCTACGGAGCTAGCATGCTGGCATGGCATTGCACGCATCACACAATTCATTCCCCATCTGATTTTTCTTTTCATCCCCAGTTTCCACCCCAGTGAGGTCATGAGGAGGGAACCTCTTCTTCATCCCTTCCCTTCCCGATGGAGTAATCAGTTCTGTGCCCTGTTTTCCAGCTGCTTTTGAATATTAAACCTTCCGCCACCATCAAACACAGTATCTCCTCTCTTCTATATTAGAACTGGTGCCAGGATATAGACGTTTGCTTCTAACCTATAGCAGGTTTATCAGATAATGTCAATGAAAGCAAGTCTCTCTCTAAGACGAATCTTCACTCCTTCTGCTAAAAGTATTTTATATAATTACCCAAATGACCTAAGGTTTGGCACAAACTAAGTATGCATAAATATCAGTTCCTTCATCTCATATATAAAAGCATATGTTACGAAGAACAACAAGTTAAAAGTGAAGACAAAGGGATACAAATATTAAAGAAAGAGTCAGAAAGCAGTGGCAACCCTTAGGATGGAGAGGGAAACTGCTTACTTTGCACATGAATGGTTGTCAGTCATCCCTGCACGATTCCCACCAGTCGGGGCTGCAGGCTTTAAAATAAGATTTGATTCCATTTCAAGCACCTCTCTTCAGCCATCGGAGGAAGAAATGCCAATGGAAAACGCTCACCTTCGAGAGCAGAGACCCTGTCATAAATTCTGAGACGTGTTAGTGTTCCGTGTTGCACACTACTGGGCCATGTGTATGCTGGTTGGTTTTATTTCCGATCTGTGAAAGGAAGACAGCATGTGACAGAGCTTGGAGAACTTAGGATGACCAAGCTTTTCCTGGAAAACTGTGTTCTCTCATTAAGGTGGGGACACAGTTGTCTGATCCAATTCAATATCCTTTCCCAAGCTGTCTTTCTTCCAGCCAGGTCTCAACTAGCATATACTATCCCACCAGGAGATGAGCTTTCTCAATCGACTGTCTCGGCATTAGACTGTAAGCTCTGCGAGGGTAGGCTCTTTATCACATACACCATTGTTTTCCCAAAGTCTAGCCCCATTCTCAGCATTTAGTAACCACTCAGTTCTCTCCACTCCCAAGCACGTTTCTACAGCCATAGGTCAGAAATTCTTAAAAGGATGCAATCGACTATCCCTAACTTCCCCTTTCACTTTCACCACCCCATTGTACCCCTCCAAAAGCTCTGCAAGCCACATCCACGCCATTCTGTCAGTCTCCTTAGTCTGAGAGACTGTGATTGTCCCATTAGATGAGTTCTATTAAATACAGGCCCCCATCCTTTCAGAAGTACCCACTCCTATTCCACCCGCCACGTCAATAGAGAAGTGGATTAGTTAACGTGGTGGGTCTGTCTTCTACCTCGCTGTCTTGTACTGCAACAGAGACCAAGAAAAATCCATTAGATTATACTTAGAGATAGCTGAAAGAAAGTTTAGATTAAGTTTATCTCTCGAGGCAATTTTATTAGATAGATTAAGTTTCTGTTCATCTCTCTGAAGACTGTAGTAATAACCAGTGTCATGACTTTCAAATCCTTTGGACTGCAGAGGGTAATCAAACATGGTTGTCTTTTTATCCTTCTCCTTTACTTGTTAGTATTCTACAATCCTGAGCCGTTCATCTGTCAAAGGGTGGTATTAAGGGGATCAATGTTGACAAGTGATAGTACAAATTATGTAATGCTGATGACATTTCACTGTCTCCTTTTGATCTGCAATTCCCACTCTCAATCACTCCTTGTTTTATAAAAAGTATTGAAAGAGAAAGGCAGCTGTGGACGCCATTGGCTTCAGTCCCTAAGTCCCAGGGGCAAAGCAGGGTAAATTTGAAGAGTAGAGGAGATTTCTGAATTAGACATGGGGCCTGGAAAGATGGCCTGACTGACAGAAGGGGAAATTGAGGTCATCTTCCTACAACAGGCCTTTGACAGCTACCGCTTGGGACCACATTGCTGTAGTCCCATGAAATATTTGACATGTTAGGCCCATGCTGGCTGTGGACCTTCTATTTCAAGTATATATCCTTTGACTTCTCCTCCATAGGGAATTTCGCCCTTCCTTTTGGGGAGTTGATGGAGGATAATTTAAAAGGAAGAACTGAGCTGGTTTTGTATGAAGAGCAGAAGATTAGAATGACAAGTATGGGGGTGGGGGTGCCTATCTTCCCTGGCGTCGGGGGAGTACTACGTTTTGGACCAAGCAACAGATAACTAAATAAGAAGACATGTGTTCAGAGTACAGCAGAAGACACTTTTGTGGGGAAGGGGAAGAAATTTTCCTTCCTCATGTTTTTTTTCTCATGAAGGAATCCCTGCTAGCATAACACCGCTGGACATTCTCCCTACCCTCTTGATGCCTCTCTTCTTATAAACCTCAAGGAGAATGCCTATTCACAAACCTGGGCTCTGAGTTGAGAAAGTTGCTTAATTTCAGCAAATCATGGTTTTCTCATTTGCAAAATAAGAACAATAACACCAAACTTGCAGGGATACTGTAACTCATAAAATAGTGGAGTCCAGAGTCTTCCACCTTCTAAGGTACTTACTCGCTTGGAGGTTTCATAAAAGTTTATGAGAACATCTCCTGTGGAGCAAGATTGGATCTTGGGCTTTACTTGAGTTCTATGATCTGATACATGTCATATGACCAATAAAATCTTTTATGCTTCTTTCAGCCAAATGGACTTTGCCTTCACTTACGTCATGACACTGGTCCCAAAGGGCTAGAATAATGGATGGGTGGGATGAGGTTTGATGGCTTTAGCATAATTTACTTGCCTAACTCTTTCAGTAGATTCATTTATTTCAAAAATATTCCTTAATCACATACTATGTATTGAGGACTTTTATAGGCATTGAGGATGTAATGATCAGTAGTTCATAGAGAATCTTGATTATCGCAGTTGGTCAGTTCATTGATGGAATTACCCTGTTTCATGCATGTTGGTATTTCTATGTCCTGTCATGTTATCTGGTACACAGTGGGCACTCAAAAAACGTTTCCTGAATAAATGAATAGACAAATGCATTCAAACCACTGATATCCTTCCTAACCACCAATGCTGGGTTGCAGAGAAACTGAGCCATTACTGGGAAAGTTTCTCAAGACATGGGAAAACACTATTGCTCAAAACCAGCAGTCAAAGCTAGGAGGAAGAAACAGGATTCAAGACCATATTTCACCATGAGATATTCTTTAGAATGTAAAATAAAAACAAATAGAATTTTATTAACCTGTTTTTGCCTATGGCCTGGAAAAGCTCTTATGTCAAAAACCCCCGCATGTAAATTATGCTTTGTCTTCCCATTATACATTTTATTAACCACTCTTTTATTAGCAATCATATTACAGTTGATCTGCACATGAATAGAAACAATTTACAAATGATCAGGGTTGGATCAGAGAAACCATAAACTCAATGCAAATTGTTACAAATTATTTACTGGCTTAGCACAAATCTGCATATAGATTGAGGAAGTCAATCAGAAAGGTACCTTCAGGTATTCTTCACAAGATATGATTGTGAAGATAGTTGCAGACTGGTATGCATCGTGTGGAATAGAAATGAAAATAAATAGATTCATTTGTCAAATACTCTTAGGTGTGGGTCCTCTCATTTCATCAGAACTTTGGAGCACTGGTTATCTGGGAAAATTTAAGAAGGGGAAATGGGATGGGGTTGGAAATGGGATTACTGGAAGTACAAGGTCAGGACTCAGGCGTATAGAGGGATTTTTGAAAAACAAAAAGTGGAAACACTGACCCAGCATATACAGAATATTTTTTTTTTGTTTAATTTTAATCATCTTCCAGCAACTCTATGAAACAGAGAGACCATTGCTTCTGTTTCTCAGATAAAGGAGCTGAGTTTTTACAGTATGGCCAAGGTCACACAGAAGTCAGGGCCTGGATCTGAAACCTCTACCTCCACATCTGAGGAACTGTCAATGAAAGCATGGCCTATGGTATTGGAGTTGTTTTTTGAGGGTGAGGGGTGCAGGTCCTTGGGAATAGCTCTGAAGTCCTAACTCTCTGCCAGCATCAGAACACTTGAATATATCCAGATTACCCCTTTACTCCTCCTTTAGCTGAGGGGGTGGCATGATTTAACATGAAGAATTCAGGGCTGGGCAACTGGAGGAATAAGCTCTTCTATCTAGCTTGCTATGGGACCTTGAACAATCGTTTTCTTCTCTTCAGGACTTGGGTTGTTCAAAGTACAGCAGAAGATGCTTTTGTGGGGAAGGGGAACACATCTTCCTTCCTCATAATGTTTCTTTTCTCAGGAAAGAATCCCTGCTAGTGTAACACCCCTTGAAGTTCTCCCTACTCTCCCCCAGCTTTGGTTGGGGCACAATATTAGGTTTCTCTAAGCTCTTTATATGCTTACTTTAAATTCTGTATATGTTACTTTTGGCTCAGGGTGAAATATGTGACTACTTATGTATCACCTACAGACCTATATTACTCCTTTGGCAAAAGGGGAGTTGGGCAAAGTTGGAGCTCCCGCTCCCTACTCCCTCCTCTTGGTGCTACATCATATCCCCTCTCTAGCATTTCACAGTTCTCTTCTTTCAATCAAAAACTGTTTTCAGGTCATTTTCAATCCTAGTAACTCAATTCTTTGCCCAGGGAAATTTGGCTTTTAAGAAGATCAGAATCTTCATGAAAATGATAAAACATTTAATTGGTGATATTTTGAATCTTTCCATTAAATGGGCAAGTTTTTTGGTAGCCCACAGCCTTCTCAGTGCCCTGAAAATTCAGCTACATCTCTTAGATTCCATGGCTAACGTTGTGGATCTTTGGGGTTACGGGTGGAGATGATGTGTTACCATTTCACCCTTTTCATACAGAATAAAGTTTTTTTCTATTCTACTTGTTGCTATTGCATGGTGTCAACAATGAGTCTAAGAAATGCTAAAATGGGAGACATTCTCTGCCTTCTGCTTCCTTACCAGCTATGGGACTCATCTCACTGCGTGTGAAAAATGAGCGTCATCATTATATGAATAGTAACAAGAGGCCCATTTTTCAGATGCTCCCCCTGCATGCATGGACCAGGCATGACTCAGAGCCTGTGTGCTCTATTTTACTGAATGCTCACAACAACCAATAGATCTGGTATTCTATTATCACCTCATTTCACATCTAGAAAAATAGAGATTTGGGAGGATAACTTGTCTAATTGCATACAACTATGAATTAGAAGAGATGAGTCTATCTCAGTTCTGTTTGACTCCGAAATCTATATATATCCTTAACCAATAAATCATGTTCATCAAAGGAGTTTGAAACATATGGAGCAGGATCAGGTAGCTTTTCTAGATCTTTTCCATCTCAAAGATGTAATCGATAAAGTTGCACAGTTACTTATCTGGTCCAACATCCCATGTTGCAGAGAAAGAAACTGGGGCAATACAACAGGGATTTTTATAAACATATATGAAGATGGGGGCATTGGGAATAACATTGGGAGCAATAGGGGAATGGCCAGGCATTACACCTTGACTCTTCTCTCCAGATGCACACCCCCATCCATCGTTAGGAATACCGTGCACTGCACAACTCTGGGGGCGCCACTTGCATTGGCTGTGAGGTGGTAGACTGTCCCCTCTTCTTTCAGTCTCTCTACTCTGACACATAAGGCTAGGGTATTTTATTATCTTTCTATAATTTTATGTAGAAGAGAGCCAGCATTCTTTTTTTCTTTTCCTTTTTCCTAAAAGAGAAGCTGAGAGTTTGCAGAGACTGGGTTGCTGGCATCAATGGCTTTGGAGGATGCTAGTGAATCAATCAGGAGCTGCACTGTGAATGCTTGGAATGGATGTTTTTCTCTTTCTTTTCATTCTTTGTGTGGGGGGTGTGTGTGTGTGTGTGTGGTGTGTGTCTGTCGTGTATGTATGTATGTATGTGTGTGTGGTGTGGTGTGTGTGTATGTGTGTGCGTGTGTGGTGTGGTTGTGTGTGGTGTGGTGTGGTGTGTGTGTATGTATGTGTGTGTGTGTGGTGTGGTGTGTGTGCGTGGTGTGTGTCTGTCTGTATGTGTGTGTAGTGTGTGTGTGTGTGTGTGTGTGTGTGTGTGGTGTGGTGTGTGTGTGTGTGTGTATGTGTGTTTGTGCATATGCAACTTTGCAACTTTGGTGCTTTTCCACCAGCAAAGGGCTCAGGAGCTTGAAGCTCGATGTGATTAAACAGCAGCAGTATATACAATATCGAGGCTTGCTTTGTACATGAATCTTCTCTTTTGCTCTGTTAACAAATGCCCCACTGGCTCTGTGCTCTGCATTCATTAACACCCAGCACCTGGAGTGTTGGAGCCTGCTGACATGGACTCCCTAAGACTGCAATCCAGAGTTTGGGGCCCATAAGGGAATTCCATGCTGCTGTTAGCAATCTTTTAGGCTGCTCTGAGGTCAGGCAGAGTAAACTTGGCAAAGTCAATAGGACCTCTGCAGGGACTTCTGATGATGGCACCCGTGCCTATGACTTTGTTCCTCTTGAAATGCTCAGCCCAAGTCCTCAGGAGTTGACTTTGGATAAAATTGAAAGGTAAACTAATTACACTGGGGCCATTTGAGCTTTTGTGGTTTGACTTAGTCAGCAATTCCCAACAAAATTGAGTTCTTTGGGGACTTCGAGGTCTGCTTTAAATGTCTTTTTTCATCCTTATTATTATTCTCTCTAGTTCTGAATCTAGTTCCATTGCAGGTTCTGATATTTGGACAAAATGAACTTCACTGCCGCTCTCATCGTGTGTGGCTCAGGTGTAAATACATTCATTACAGACACACACATACTCTTTCATAAGAAAACAAACACACAAGGATTCTGTATTTGTTCAAGATGGCTTTAGTTGTAAGGGACAGAAACACAAATCGAGCTGAACAAAAGGAAATTTAGAGATTTGTGTAGGTGAGAAGTTTGAGGGTGGGTCTAATTTCCCACTGATTTTCATACACAAATGTGTTGGTAGTGCTTTGTCTCTCTGGCTCTCTACCTCTCACTTATGCTCACTCCAGCCTGTCATTTAAAGGAAAAAATTAATTTACTCTAAGCACCGGGATACACGTGCAGAATGTGCAGGTTTGTTATATATGTATACATGTGCCACGGTGGTTTGCTGCACCTATCAACCTGTCATCTAGGTTTTAAGTCCCACATGCATTAGGTATTTGTTTTAATGCTCTCCGTCCCCTCGACCCCATCCCAATGGGCCCTGGTGTGTGTTGTTCCCCTCCCTGTGTCCATGTGTTGTCATTGTTCAGTTCCCACTTACGAGTGAGAACATGCGGGGTTTGATTTTCTGTTCCTATGTTAGCTTGCTGGAGGATGATGGCTTCCAGCTTCAACCATGTCCCTGCAAAGGACATGATCTCATTCTTTTTGTGGCTGCATAGTATCACATGCTTTTTAGTTTCTTCAACTCTGGAAGGGATGGGATACTAATCATCTCACGGGCATTATCAAGGATTAAATGAAATAATGATATGTATAATAACCACTTATTGAGAAGCACTGACGATAGACACTGGACACTGAATAGGCGCTTTCTTCTTTACCTTTTATTCACATCCCAATCTGCAAGCTGGACATCCTCAGGAGTTGTGAACTGGGATGTGAATAGAAGGATCCATTGCTCATATATTTGTGCAAAAGAGCAGAGTTCCTGACCAGAGGACCACTCAGTCTTTAGCATGAATATCCCCAAATCGATTGCCAAACCAATTTTAACCAGGGTGTTGTTTGGTCATGGATCTTCTTAGGATAACAACTGCTCCACCTGACCCGGTTATAGAAGCATGCTGTTAATATTTGAAAGCTTAAGTTCTAAATAAAAGCAGACCAGGGAAATTTGTACATGGCTTACAAATTTGGCTTCTTCTTCTTTTTTTTTTGAGACGGAGTTTTGCTGTTGTTACCTAGACTGGAGTGCAATGGCATGATCTCGGCTCACCGCAACCTCCGCCTTCTAGGTTCAAGCAATACTCCTGCCTCAGCCTCCCGAGTAGCTGTGACTTCAGGTGCGCACCAGCATGCCCAGATAATTTTTGTATTTTTAGTAGAGATGGGGTTTCACCATGTTGACCAGGATAGTCTCGATCTCTTGACCTCATGATCCACCCGCTTCGGCCTCCCAAAGTGCTGGGATTATAGGCGTAAGCCACCACGGCCAGCCTTGTTTGGCTTCTTCTAACTAGTTTTCCTAAATTTCTTGTTAATAAGCTTTATTATGAAATAATAGAATTAAATTAGTTAATATTAGAATTAAAGCCAGCTAATGGATTTACTGTGGAAATGACTGAGGTCACAAAATGATGTTCCCATCAGGATAAACTACTGTCAGGCATCAGTACCAGGAAGCTGTATACACATCTCACTCAAGCAGCTGAAAATTTATAATTTTCTGTAAACTGTTTTCTTCTTTGCTTTGGCTGCCATGAAGCTCAGAGTCAAATGTTGGCCCTACTTCTAGCAAGTTTACAGAACTTGGGTTATGCATTTTGTGTATTCCTTTGTCCTTGTCTGTATTTTTGCTTTCTACTTTTTATATTACATTTATTCTAATTTTAAACATTACTTATGTTTCTGTTGTTTTATTTCTGTAGGTGTCTCACAACTTTGTGGAGTTGAGATGGGGCTTTGTAAATAAATAAATAAAATTAAATAAATGCAGGTGGGATCTCAGGGGCCTTTTTCTGTAAAGATAATGTTGGCTGTGCTAATGCCCTTTCTCCTTCACTGCTAATATCTTGGCTCTGCTTGGTGCCACTTGTTCAATTATAGCACCAAGCTCCTGTTTTACAAGGCTTCCTTTGAGCACATCTAATCAGAAGCAGCTCCTCACTGCAGTCTCTTTGTTCACTGACTGGAAACTTAAATGCCTCGCTTTGCCTAATAAATAACCCAAGGGCTCAAATTTGGCCTTAGCCTTTATTTAGAAAACGGAACTGGCGAAGGTCTGAAGCCCATGCATAGCCAAGGCCATTGGAAGGTCAGGCATCTCTCAGGCGTTTTAGGAAGGTTGTATACTGCCCCATTTCCTCCCACATTTATTGGACTTTTTTTTTTTTTTTTTTCCCTAGATCCCTCTGTGCTTGCTCTTATCTTGGCACAGACAACATTGGGTTAATCTACGGGTGTACTGATGAACGAGTGACTCACTACCAGGTGACTCATGGCTCTTGCATATGGGCTAAAATGTGCACCATGCAAGGCTGAGTTAAGTCTAAGTGACCATCTGTGAAGTTTTGCTTACTTTCATCCACCTACTTTTTCTGCATTAAACATTATTAGGTAGCAACTATCAAAGGGATATAAAAGAGTGAGCCATATCCATTATAAAGAGGCCATGACCTGAAACCAGCCCTTTGCTGTTTCTCTTCTTGGGCTCAAATCCTGTTATTCACCGTGTGACACTGGACAAGTTTTCTTAAGGCTCCGACTTTGAATTTCCTTATCTATAAAGTAGGGACATTATTAGCCGCTCCCTTAGTATTGTTGTAAAATCACTGAGATTGTGTCTTTGTATGCAAAGTCTATTCACAGTCTCAGTGATCTGTGAATAGACTGAATATTTGCTTCCTCTCCAAAATCTGTTTGTTGAAGTCTAACCCCCAGCGTGAGAGCATGTGGGGGTCGGACCTTTGGGAAGTAGTTAGGCCATGAGGATGTAGTAGAGGCCCAGTAGTTAGGCTCTCATGGATGGTGTTAGTGTCCTTATGAAAGGGACCTCAGAGAACTCCCAATGCCCTTTCCACCACATGAAGGCACAGTGAGAAGTTGGCCGTCTATGAACGGCCAAACATGGGCACTCACTAGACACTGAATCTGCTGGTGCCTTGATCTTGGACTTCCCAGCCTCTAGAACTGTCAGAAATCAATGTTTGTTGTTGATAAGCCACCCAGTCTATGGCATTTTGTTATAGAAGCCCATACAGACTAAGACATGCCTTTTCTCCTCTTCATTCCCAATTTACCTAGTTAACATCGTTCTGCTCTATTTTTAACTCTTGGTCTAGGAGATATTTCCTTGTGTGAAGACTTCCTTGATCTGTCTGACTGAAGCTGATCTCTTATCATGAATTCTCATCATAGTCTGCATCATTCTCCCTGACACCTGTCGGAGTTGCATTTTGACATTTGCTTGTATGATTATTTAGTATCTGCCTCTTCCAGGAGACCGTAAGCTCCATGAGGGCAAGGACTAGGCTGTCTTTTGTTCCCTTGCTTTCCTCTGGGATACTCATAGTGTGGCTCAATCCAGAGTGAACAGTAATAAATGAATAAAGATGATAAGTGGATGGTGTTGGTCAGAATCTGCAGAGGAAACAGAGGAAGGTGCTAACTTGAGCATCTACCTACATCTACTATGTATTAGTCCAGTCACACATTGCTATAAAGAGAAAAGAGATTTCATTGGCTCACGATTCCACAGACTGTACAGGAAACATGATGCTGGCATCTGCTCAGCTTCTGGAAAGGCCTCAGGGAGCTTTTACTCACAGTGGAAGCCAAAGATGGAGCAGGTATCTTCACATGACCAGAGATGAAGCAATAGAGAGTGGGGAGGTGCTACACACTTTTGAAACAACCAGATCCCCAATAACTCACTGTGATGAGAACAGCACTGAGGGGATGATGCTAACGCATTCGTGAGAACTCCACTCCCACCACCCACTTACCTCCCACCAGGCCCCACCTCTACCACTGGGGATTGCAATGCTACATGAAATTTTCTGGGGACAAAGATTCAAACCACATCATACTGCAAACCAGATATGGTGCTACATGCTTTACCTAGGCCAACAGGTTTCAATTTCAGCACAAACCACCTTGAGGCAGGGGTTGTGTTGTGTTAGTCGTGTATCCCCAGAGCCATGTTGAACATACATGTTAGGTTCAATGTATGTTGCTTTCATTAAAAATTTAAATAAATAAGCAAACAGATCTTCATCACATATAATGGAGCTGGAAAGTCACCTACGACAGCTTTTCGACATTGCGAGGATGGAGGTCTGAGTCCTCTTTATGTTTCATTTCTTGGAGGTACCAGGCTAAAAACGGACAGCTTCTAATTAGAGATGCTGCCACCCCTACCTCTTGCTCAACCGCAGCTCATGTGAGTTGGTGTGCTCTTTATTTATTATACATGTCTGCATATTGAGATAATTGGGTTGTAGAATATTGCATGCAGACTAATCTGAGAATGATTTCTGCTGAATAGAAATTACTTATTTTGATTCCTCGGGGGTTTGTTTTGTCAAAACTCATGTAGTATTTAGCAAAGTAATCATTGTTCAATTGCCGAGCACAGGAAGTGTAAAATTATCCTAATAAGAATGAAAAGAATGAAGAGAATGAGTGCTGCTGACCTCGTCAACTTGATTAGTGATGGTTTTTCATCACCTTCTCAAGACCTAACCTCAAACGCTGCCCGTGAAGATCACCACGTACCTCTTTATCTCACTGGCCCTAATGAGATATGCAATTTGTCATATGGTTGATCGGCCAGAATAGAAACACACACACAAAAGAAACAGAGAACAAAAATGAGGATATTTCTGATATTCATGAGAAAACTACTCAATAGCAAATTAAATAGCCAAAGTAGAAGGATAGTTTTGAAAGCCAGGAGCCTGGGTTTTTCCATATATACATATATGCTCTGTGACCTTGACTTAGTTGTTAACCTCCCTGAGCCCAAATTCTTCATCTGTCTGATGGAGTTAGTAGTTATACCTACATTATGTTAGCTTCTCGTAGTCGAGAATCTGTTTTGTTCATCTGCCTCATTCAAGAGGGTCATCGACCATTTGGCCCTTCTTGCCCTGCAGGAAGCTTTGAAATAAAACATATTCTTGTAGAAATTTGGGGGCACCCTATACAAAAAAAAAAAGTGAAGTTTTCCTTTGGAATCTTCTTGAGTAAATAGCAACACAGCTAATAAAAGTGCTTCCTATGAATGATCTCCCCACACACATGTGAGGACACTCGGAGGTGGGTTGAAGAGACATGCTCAAGGTCACACAGGGAAAATGTGGGACTCAATCTCAGGTCCCAGTTCTTATGTTTCTTTCTGTTCCTCTAAGCTGATGATAATACAGGGCTGTTATGATGACCCAGAAGAAGCTGTTTCTTTTTTTATGTCTAACGAAAGGTGAGGTCCTATGTCTGAATACCCTGCCACACGGCAAGTGCAGGAGTAGCTGAGAGGAATTGCAAAACCTGCATTGGAACCTTTTCTCTGATTCTTTTTAGGAGTGTGAACGTAGCAAAGAACTTAGTCTGTCTATGGAGGGCTAAAATAAGGATTTCAAATTCTCTGATGCTATGTCCACTGAGATGTAGGCTCAATGTTCCTTTTGCTCGCATTTAGGTAGGCTTCCAATGGTTAAAGTAGACGTTGGTTTCGGAGGTGTTTTCTTGTGTGAAGCCTTCCCTGATTTTTCTGACTGAAGCTCATCTCTTATCACAAGTTCTCATCATACTCTGCATACTTCACCCTGCACCTGTCACAGTTGCATTTTGACATTTACTTGTATGATTGTTTAGTGTGTTTCTCCCAGGAGTCTGTAAGCTCCTTCCTCTGGGATGAACTCGTAGTGTAGCTCAATATAGAGTGAACAGTGAAGATGAACTCATCAAAGGCAAAGGATCTGCCGCTGGCCTACTGGAAGGTCTCCATGTTGTGAGGAAGCTCAGACACATGGTGAGACCACCTGTCATTGCTGCGGTTGACAGCTCCAGGTGATCTGGGCCTTCAAGTCTCCCCAGCCAAGTGTCAGATGTGAGTGAAGATCCTCCAATTATTTCCAGTTATCAGCCATTGGAGTCATGTGAACCAATCAAATCTTCCCAGAGGAATCCCTCAGTGTGATGGAACAGACACATCATGCCTGCTGTTCCCTGTTCGAATATCTAACCCACTGAATCTATGAGAATTGAAAAACGGTTGTTTTACAGCATTTGTTTTAGGGTTGTTTGTAATGCAGCAATAGTAACTAGAACCCAGGCTAAGTTTCAAAATCCTCATCTGCATGATAGAGGTAATAATTACGTCATTCTCATAGGAGAGTTGAGAATTGGAAGTTCACGAGCTTAACATCATATGGTACGTACAGTAAGTCCTCAACAAATGTAGGTGATAAATAATGTTACTACATAATAGTATCATTAGCATCATCTAATAATTTGTCCATTGAGTATGGAAGTTAGGAAACCTGGGACACCACCCCGGTGGGTGTGTTGTAACTGAGTCAGGGGCTGCAGCCAGTGGCAAAGAAGCAATACCAGCTGTCAGAACTTGTTTCCCTGCCTCTATCTCCTGGGAAATAATGTGGCTTCCACAAATGTCCAGGGAAAGCAAAACCAGATTATTTGCTATGACTCCAAAAGGTTTCACAGGAGGCAACTTTGATTCCTTTACAAACTGCAGAGTCATAATTTATCACTACCATGGTACTGAGTGGCAAAATTGCATACCTCTAAGTTTCTCCCTCCAGCTGCCATGTTAACAAACTCCAGCAGGTTGGTCTCTTTGTTCCATGCAGCAGAAAACTCAGCTGGGGACATGACTTGTGTCTTGTGCTCTCTGTCTCTCCCTCCTCTGACTTACACAGTCCCCCTGTAGAGTCTCTTGACACTTCTCAGCCTCAGCAGTGGGCTCCTGCGTCTTTTCCCCATCCAGGTCAGCTGTCTGCCGAAGTGCCCAGCAGTGCAGTATGATCTCATTATAGAGCCCAGAACCTTCCAAGCTAGTGTTTCTTGGCGTCCCTTTGAAGCAGAGTTTCCCTCCGTCCCCGCAACTCACAGTCCCTCACTAAGTTACATTACCTGCTGTTGCCTTAGTACCTTAAACTTTGATGATCACCCAGCTGTGACTGTCCCAATATTTCCCCCCAGAGCTGAATGCAGGCTGGAGAATGAGACTCAGAGTGAAATCCTTTGAGCTGAGTCCTGGAAACCTCCTCATGTTACCAGCTTTTAATCCTGTGATGATCCACTACGCTTTTTCCCCATGTACTTATGGTTGGAGAACTTGGGGTTTATCATTCTCAACTTCCTTCCTGTGGTGACAGTGCCTAAGATGTGACAAACATTGCTCAGAAGAAAGTCAGCTGTTCTATTATCTGTTACAAGGGGACCAGGCACCTTTCTTTCAAGAGATAGGACCAAAGAGCTTACAGGTAGTTTTTTTTTAAGTGAATACTTTCTAAACATTTACTATGTGTCAAACCATTTTCTTTTTTAAAAAAATTTTTATTTTACCTTAAGTTCTGGGGTACATGTACCCCTGCAAGTCACATAGATATACAAGTGCCATAGTGGTTTGCTGCATCCAATGCCCTGTCATCTACATTAGGTATATTTTTCCTAATGCTGTCCGTCTCCTATCCCCCGAGCCCCTGCTATCCCTCCCTTAACCCCCCACCCTCAACAGGCCCCAGTGTGTGTTGTTCCCCTGTGTCCACGTGTTCTCACTGTTCAACACCCACTTATGAGTGAGAACATGCGGTGTCAAACAGTTTCCTCAATGTGTTCTGAGCATTCTCTCACTGAATCTTTGCAACAACCCATTCTTTTCATGCCCATTTTATAGATGAGGAAGCTGAGTCTGGGAGAGAAAAAGTAACCTTGCCAAAGCTAGAAAATTACGGAGTTGGAAATTGCATGAAGGTGACCCAGCTCCAGAGATTGGAATTGTTTTCGACTCTGCATGCCGCCTCTTGATGTGAGATACTTAACTCTTCCCTCACCCCACATCCTTCATGAGGGTGATTTCTGGTCTGATGATGGTTGTTAGTCATCTCTTCAGTCCTTGAGTTTAGTTCAGGACCATGCCAACAGAAGATGCTGGACAAGGTGTTTGTCCAGTGAATGGGTGTAAGGGAGACCAGTGTAGTGATGTAACTGAAACAAGGACTCCTAGTTGAAAACGAGTTACTTTTTAGTGTGCAGGGCCTTTGAGAGTCATCTTAGCTGTTGGGAAAATCTTAGTGGAACTGCAGTAAGAAAATACAAAGTGAGAGGCAAAGGGTTACTGAAGGTTACCATCAGCCTATCTCATGGGAGTCCCAAATTCTACCTCTCAGTGAATCGAGAACTGAGAATTGGAGAGACGGCAAGACTCAGATTCCTCATCTCTAAAATGGGCATGAAAAGAATGACTTGTTGCAAAGATTCCGTGAGAGAATGCACAGGACACATTTAGAGCACTGTTTGACATGTAGTAAATGTTTAGAAAATATTCACTTAAAAAATACCTTTAAGTTCGTTCATCCTATCTCTTGAAGGAAAGGCGGCTTGGCACCCTTGCAACAGATAAGTAGAAAAACTGACGTTTTTTTTCTGATCATCTCCCATGTATGACTCTCTCTGAATATCTGATTAATTTTTACTCCCTCTGAAGGGGAGAAAACATATATTTGCCTTTTTTTTCCCCTTCTTTGCTCATTCCATGGACATAGGATGACCTCCAGAGTTTTCCCGTCTTAGTTCAAGTCCCAGTTCCAAATTTCAGAGAGAGAGAAAGCCTAATTTCCCAAATTAGTTGTGATGTTCATTACTAGTCTGATGTCCAGTTGCCTAAGGGAGTGAGGGGTAGGAAATTGAGTATAAATATGGTGACCAGAAACCCCGCTCCCAAGATTGAGGGGACAATTGGGTGGGGGGGAAACACACTCAAATGTGAATACCCAGGGCTACTGCATCAATTTCAAACTAGATCTGACCTAAGGGTATTTGAGTTGGGGGTAAGAAAGTAGTTGGCTTAAGTTAGCCCCTCTTTGCAATAGAAATGTGTCTTTAGAAATGTCGCACCCGAGGAGGAGACCCTTCAAAACCAGACACGATCAGCTGAGAAACTGGGATATTTGGGGCCATAATTTAAAATTAGTTTCTCAACCTAAAGACACATGGTGATTTGTGAACAGTTGCCAAAGATTGCTCTTAGGGAATCCTTTGGGAGAAAAAATTCTTTGATTAGGCATGGTGGTTCATGCCTGTAATCCCAACACTTTGGGATGCTGAGGTAGGATAATCCCTCGGGTCTAGGAATTCAAGACCAGCCTGGGCACCACAGTGGGGCCCTTGTCTCTACCAAAAAAAAAAAAAAAAAAAAAAAAAAATTAAAAAATCACCCGGACACAGTGGTGTATGCCTGTAATCTCAGCTTAAAAAAAAAGCATTTGACGGCGGGGACTGTATCCACCACTGTAATCTCAGTCTACCTCCATGCTTGGAGTATGGCAGGTATGTATATTAGACAAACAGGAACTTCTATACAAGGCCCTGCTGCACTCCAGGCTCCAATACCAGGCATATTTATAATTTAAACTTTATCACAGGACGGTAGGAGTCCAGGTTTTTCTTCCCACTTTATAGATTAAAGATGGTAAGCTCAGAGAATTTAAGAAACTCAACTAAGATCACAATTAGTAAATTACGAGATTTACGTCTTGGTTTATCCGACTGTGCACCCTGGTCTCTGTTACTTCACAGAATCTCTCTGATCAAAATGAATGTCCTGCAGAGTAAGAAAAATACAAAGTGATTTATCTTCCATGAGAATTTCTGGAGGAGGTGCGAGACCTCCAGGTACCTGAGCACCAACATGAGGGAATGTTGATAGAGATCCGGTCTTCATTAAGCTGGGCTCTCATCAGGGATGCCTTGGTGCTTTGGCTCTGGGAGTGAAAAGCTATGCATACCTAAGAGCTCAGGTAAACAGAGTGGCTACCAAATGGTTCCTCCGTTAGCGGGAAATCTAAAAAGACAAGTTCAATTCTGATGAAGGCAACACACGCAGAGGGCAGAGTGTGCTGCTCTGCAAATGATCAGTGCTACATCAGGGAAAGGAAGGGTGGTCAGAAAGGATGCCAGAACACCAGGGCCTGGAGGGAAGACACTGTGTTCGCATGCAGTGGCCCAGGATCCAGGGAAGACTGAACCTTAGAAGATGTGATGAGAATTAAAAGCACCAGCCTGTGTGTCTTTGAAAGCATCATCCAGGCACTCACTCTGCCATTCTTCTACGATACTCCTTGTTCTCGAAGCTTTTTCCATTCCTTTATGTTGTGCTGAGATACACAAGAGTGAATTTGCCCTGGCCCGGTTCCTTGAGAAAGACCTGATTCTTCAGTGGGCTTCAGAGTGACTCTTTAGAAACTATTATCAAACCAATTCGTCATCAAGGGAAACATGTTTATACAATCGTTCTGGCTGGCTAATTTTTGCTTAGGTTACAATGGGGGGCAGGAAGGATTGGGAAAGTAGGATTTGCTTGGTCTCGTTTAACACTGATTGTTTTCCTAAGTGCTGTATCTGGTATGCTAGGATTGCAATTGATCAAATGAGCCAATAATAAGTACGTGGCTTCTGAGCGTCTGTCTCCATGTATGTAGAATTGTAACAGTCATCCATAGCTCAAAGTGTTGTCACAAAGATAACACTAAGTAGTGGCTCATGGTGGTTCTCGAACTGACCGGGCTTCTTTCCATATGCATTTGTGTAATACTTACAGAAAGCTGACTAGGTAATAGACACATTACAGTTATTAACTCACTCGACACGCACATCCACCCTTGGAAGCAGGTATTGTCATTGCCATTATTAAACGAATAAATGGAAGAACAAAGATGTTAAGTAATTTATGAGTCATGTTAGTAATTTAGCTAGAAAGTAGTAAAGCTGAGATTTTCTTTTTGCTTTTCTTTTCTTTTTGAGACACAGTTTTGCTCTGTCCCCCAAGCTGGAGAGTAGTGGCACGATCACAGCTCACTGCACTGTCCACCTCCCAGGCTCAAGCAATCCTGCTTTGCCCTCCTGAGTAGCTGGGACTAGAGGTGCACACTACCATGCCTAGCTATTTTTTGATAAAATTGTTTTTGGTGGAGACAGAATCTTTCAGCCTGGACACCGCCATCCTAGAGTTCATGCTCTAGCCACTCTGCTATGCCAACTTGATGAGTTACTCTGCTCCGAGCCCACAGTCCCTTGAAGGGTGCCTTGTGTGTGCAGAGCTGGAAGGCTTCCAGAGGGGAACACTTGGAGGGAAATGGGCTATTCTTGGGGTCTAGCTCCCCGGATGCTCCGATTTCTAAGAAGGGTTCTGGTGATACACAGGTGACATGGCCAGAGGCCTGGAAATCTGTGCAGCACTTACTATGTGTACCCTATGTATTGCCTCATTACAATATGCTCAAATGACTTGGAGCGACACTATCTTCATCTCCACCTTTTGGCATTTTCTGGAAAGCCATTTTGTTCATGTGCCAGGGAATTAGCCCCTCCAGGAGCAGCCCCCACACAGTGTCTGATGGGAGTGGGTGCATATAGCCCAGCTCCCCAATACCAAAGAACGTGTTCACACCTTTCCCTCAAGTTTTCCCGTGGGATTAAGTTTTAGTTACCTGCTGTGGAAATTGGCTTCTTAATGTACATTTTACTGGCTGCCTTCACTCCCTCTTATGATTTCCTCCCTTTCCTTCCACTGTTCCATGAACTTTCAGAAAAACAGCTTGTGTTCAGATGATCGTCTCAAGGGTCTGCTTCTGGGAGAACCCAAAGACACGCTCCAATTCTGCCTTGACACTCAGTCTTTCCCTCCCAAAGATGCCTAAGTGATGAAGAGCACAATATATGCAAAAAGCAACAGCTAAATGGGAAACAAAGTACTGCTTTTAAATAGCTGGATAAGCTCCCAATACTCCCCAGTGCCTGGCGGTAAAATGCTAGATGGGGAATGTGGATTAGGGCTGGAGGAGGGCTCCTTGAGGTCCCCTGGTTGCTATTTCCTGTCTAGATGTGCTGACAACATGGGGGTGGAGAGCCAGAGAAAGTTCCACTCGAGAAAGCAGAGCAGTAAGGAACTGTAACCGTATCTAGCAGTGCACGTGGCTCAGTGGATGTACAGGGCTCAGAACAATCAGATTAGTAACTCTCCTCTCTTAGGGGAGAGCTAGAGGTCTGAGCTATGAACGTGTCCCCTAACAGGGCTGAGGACCTGAGATGGATGCTCAAACTTGCCTTGGTTTATTTTCTTTCTCTTGTTCCTCTTTAGTGTCTTGGTGGTCATTGATTTGCCTGTTTAATCTCTTTAAATATCAGATTCCTCACCTGCAAAATGAAGACAATGTTACCTACTTTCTAGATTTGTGAGTATTCATGAAATATACACCAAGCATTACTTGCACTGCCTGGGACAGAGCAAGCATGCACCACATGTGATTTTTTTGGTCATTTCTAAATTGTCACCATCCTAATTGTTGTTAGGTGCTGAGTTCATTTTCTCTAGCAGCATTTCTTAGCTTCTTCCTATGTGCAACGGAATTAAACAGTAACCTTAGGATTTTGCAATTTGGTCTCTGCTGCACATTGGTGAGGTGTCTGAAACATGTGATACCTTTTCATGTTAATGTATTGCTCCTGTATGTTACAAATCGTGAAGAAGCCACAAAAATGGAAACAAGGATGATGCTGACGATGATGAGAATGACAGTTTAGAAATGGCAAAACAATTTGCATTTTTGTGCATGCTTGCTCTGTGCAGCACCAGAAATGTATTGTGCATACTCAGAAGTCTACAAAGTAGGTAATAATTGTCTTGATTGTTCAGATAGGGAAACTGCTATCTAAAGAAGCGAAATAAGTTGCTCACTATCACAGGTGTATCATATGAGGTTCTTGAAATGAGACTACTAGTAATACGTTCAGGCTCTTTCTCAGTAATGTTCCTGCCTATGGAATATTTAGGTATTGGAATAAAGGAAAAATGGGGAAGGAATTGGGAAAGATACTAGGGTGTGAGGGGCTGGGAATGAGCCATCTAGATTCTTGTGAAAGTTTATCATTGCCATGTGGCTTGATATATTTCATCACACATTCTCTTGACAAGATACTTTGAAAATAAATGTCACTGTCCTGTTAGCCTTCCCGCCATGAACTCCATAAATACCAGCATGGTTGTTCACAAAATAGGTATAGGGTCACTTAACAGAATAAATGAACAAAGTAGTCATCAGTCTATTAATCAAAATATGTCTGTAACTTGAAACTCCCCAAAGGGAGCTCAGTGCATAACGGGCCCTTGGTAAAATGTGTGAAGACAGTGGAGCTGGGTGGAGGCCGTTGTGCTTGTCTTGGTCTTGTGCATTGACTCTTGCAAATCCCGGCCTCCCCAAGTGCTGGGATTACAAGCATGAGCCACTGCGCCTCGCCTCTCCCTCTTGCAAAGGCATCCTGGCTCTGTTGAATCTTTCTCTCTTCTGGCCCTGAAAGAGTCTGACCCTGGTCTTTTCTCCCTCCCTTTTATTTTTTAATTTAGTTTTTTATCTTCTTGAGACAGAGTCTGGCTCTGCTGCCCAGGTTGGAGTGCAGTGGTGTAATCTCAGCTCACTGCAACCTCCACCTCTCCAGTTCAAGCGATTTTCCAGCCTCAGCCTCCCGAGTAACTGGGATTACAGGCATGCTCCACCACACCCAGCTAATTTTCCTGTTTTTGGTAGAGACGGAGTTTCACTGTATGGGCCAGGCTATGCTTGAACTCCTGGCCTCAAGTGATTCGCCCACCTCGGCCTCCCCAAGTGCTGGGATTACAAGCATGAGCCACTCGCCTCGCCTCTCCCTTTTATTTTTATTTGAACTTCAAAGGAAGAAGATCTTGGTATTTTCATTTCAAAAAGTTTTCCGGAAAACACAGTCAGGGAAATGAATCTTTACTGGTGGCACTCCAGGACTGGCATAACAGCATGCATTTTTGCTGGTTTTAAGTGCAAAGAATAGCTCTTCATGCCCCTACTGCACTGCCATAATCTGTCTCCCTGGGTTCTTTACTTGTTTGCAGGCTGAGACCTGGGATATTGGAATGTGAAGGAGATTAGAAGCTGGTCCCAATTAAACAGGCAAACCAGCTGAGGAAGAGCTGGAGCGGGAGCTGAATTCTCCCATTTATCAATGTCTTCACCAAGGAGTCCTTGTCACCCCCTCTAGTCACCCACACAGCCCCCTGAGCCATTTCTGTCCCCACCGCGACGGCTTGCTGAGCCCTGGATGCTGATTAAAAACCTGGTGAGTAATGGGGAACAACACATGCCTCTATTCCTCGGGTAAATCTAAGCAAGTTAATAACCTTCTTTAAAGCGAAAGCAAATCAAGTTCTATTTTAAACATTTTATTGACAAGCACAAAAAGGCTTCTGTCTGTGGTCCAGGTAAATTTATCACTTGGTTTTGTTACTTGTTTCTGACTCATGCAACAGAGAAGAGCCTTTAAATTGTCCAAAGCCTCCCGTTGTTACAAGACAGAAGGAAAAGGGAAAATGGAGACATGGGAAAATGGCATGAAAGGGAGAGGACTTGTATTCCTTGTGCTCCTACCATGTGACCAGGATGTCTCTGGGTGCTTTCTTTGCATGGACACACCCGATGCTCAGGTAGTCCATCATGTTTGTGCTGTGTTCTTCCCATTTTACGGTTGAGAACACTGACATACAGAGACATGAAGTGTTCTTTCCCAAGGCTTTTGACAGTGGTGGAACCAAGATTCAAATCTTCACCTGGCATTCACAATCACCTTGTCTGTATCAGTTTGCGTCTTAAGACACATTCAAGTTAGGGGCATCCAAGGATATTTAATTTGGGATCTCTTACCCAAGAGAGAATGAGGTGCAGGGAACTACAGGAGATGGTGCCATAGCTCAGGAGAAATAGTAGAGCCCTTACCACCCTGAAATGGGAGGGCAGGGGAAGAATGCAGTTACTGGAACCCTGGAGGAAGCTGAATAAAGCAGGCTGTTTTGAGAAATACAGTATCTTTCAGGTCGAGGGCCAGAGCCAGTCCAATGTGATTTTCCATGGGGAGAATCAAGGAGGGAGCCATACTCCTTCCCTGGCAGACCCAATCAGAATCCAGAGATCCTATGGATGTGGTCCATACTGTCAGTCTCCCAGGGTGGGAGACAAGGGCCCACCCAGCACACTGTCCCACTTTTCTATACCTGAAGATCTTCCAGAATTTCTTTCCCAAGAAGGCAATAGATACCAAGCTGTACCAGTGAAAAACAAAAAAAACAAAACTTTTTTTCTTGAGATGGAGTCTTGCTCTGTCACCCAGGGTGCAGTGCAGTGGTGTGGCTCACTGCAATCTCTGCCTCCCAGGTTCAAACGATTCTCCTGCCTGAGCCTCCAGAGTAGCAGGGACTATAGGCGCATGCCACCATGCCCAGCTAATTTTTTTTTTTTTTCATTTTTAGAAGAGATGGTCTCGATCTCCTGACCTTGTGAACCACCTGCCTGGGCCTTCCAAAGTGCTGGGATTATAGGCATGAGCCCCCACACCTGGCCAAAACAACACTTTTCTATAAAAACCTGGTACATATCAAAGTATTTCTTCTTAGATATCGTTGAATTGATCTTAAACCACATTTCTTCGATTTCCGCCATGACCTAGAAGGAGCAGATTTCAAAGAACAAGTTATATCCCTAGAGGAGGGCGCCCAGCAGAAAGGAAGAAACACACAGGTGGCAGCTGTGTGGGTCACTCAAACTTACCTCCTCTGTTATTTAATACATCTTGACAACATCCGGGGGCAGCTAGGGAGAGATTGGCAATAAACCATGTCTGCTTTCCAAGTAGGTCTTTGGAGGTGAAAACAAGCATTCCTCCCCTTCAAAGGTGAGTCACTTTGCTATTTTGGGTCAGCTTGTGCTGCTGTTTGCACGATTTGGGGAAACCCCTTGCCACCTGTGCTGAGGACCAGGGAAAAGACTCCCCATCCCCAGAATGTCTATGTCATTCTCTATCACATTTCCATCGTCCTGTTATACCAAGCATTTTAGGATCATGGCCTCTGTGATTCATGTTATTAACCTACAATTCAACGTACCCATGAACAGTGTTTTGCATCTAAAAGCAGCATTTTTTTCTCCACAATTTTTAGTTTCAGAGGTACACATGTAGGTTTGCTACACAGGTAAATTATGTGTCACGGGGGTTTAGTGTACTGATTGTTTCATCACCCAGGTAATAAGCATAGTACCCAATAGGTAGTTTTTAGATCCTCACCCTTCTCACTTTCCACCCTCAAGGTGGCCCCAGTGTGTGCTGTTGCCTTCTTCGTGTCCATGTGTACTCAGTGTTTAGCTTCCACTTACGAGGGAGAACATGTAGCATTGTGTTTTTGCTTCCGCTTTTAGTATGCTTAAGATAATGACCTCCAGCTCCATCCATGTTGCTGCAGAATACATGCTCGCATTCTCTTCGATGGCCCTGTAGCATTCCATCTTCTTCATCCAGTCTACCGTTACGGGGATTTAGGTGGATTCTATGTCTTTGCTATTACGAACAGTGCTGCAGTGAACATATGCATGCATATGTCTTTATGGTAGAATGATTTACATTCCTTTGAGTATATACCTAGTAATAGGATTGCTGGGTGGAATGGTGATTCTGTTTTGAGTTGAGAAATTGCCAAACTGTTTTCTGCAATGGCTGAACCAATTTACCCTTCCACCAGCAGTGTGAAAATGTTTCCTTTCTCTGCAGCCTTACTTCCATCTGTTATTTTTTTTTTGACTTTTAAATAACAGCCATTCTGACTAGTGTGAGATGGTATCTCATTTCTCTAATGATTAATGATATGAAGTGTTTTTTCTTATCCTTGTTGGCCATGTGTATGTCTTCTTTTGAGAAGTGTCTGTTCATTTCTTTTGCCCACTTTTTTTTTTTTTTTTTTTTTTTTTTTTAATTTTTTATTGGATTATAGGTTTTGGGGTACATGAGCAGAGCATGCAAGACAGTTGCGTAGGTACACACATGGCAGTGTGCTTTGCTTTTCTTCTCCCCTTCACCCACATTTGGCATTTCTCCCCAGGCTATCCCTCCCCACCTCCCCCTCCCACTGGCCCTCCCCTTTTCCCCCCAATAGACCCCAGTGTTTAGTACTCCCCTCCCTGTGTCCATGTGTTCTCATTTTTCATCACCCACCTATGAGTGAGAATATGCGGTGTTTCATTTTCTGTTCTTGTGTCAGTTTGCTGAGGATGATGTTTTCCAGATTCATCCATGTCCCTACAAACGACACGAACTCATCATTTCTGATTGCTGCATAATATTCCATGGTGTATATGTGCCACATTTTTCCAATCCAGTCTATCATCAATGGGCATTTGGGTTGGTTCCAGGTCTTTGCTATTGTAAACAGTGCTGCAATGAACATTCGTGTACATGTGTCCTTATAGTAGAACGATTTATAGTCTTTTGGATATATACCCAGTAATGGGATTGCTGGGTCAAATGGAATTTCTATTTCTAAGGCCTTGAGGAATCGCCACACTGTCTTCCACAATGGTTGCACTAATTTACACTCCCACCAACAGTGTAAAAGTGTTCCTTTTTCTCCACATCCTCTCCAGCATCTGTTGTCTCCAGATTTTTTAATGATCGCCATTCTAACTGGCGTGAGATGGTATCTCAATGTGGTTTTGATTTGCATCTCTCTGATGACCAGTGACGATGAGCATTTTTTCATATGATTGTTGGCCTCATATATGTCTTCTTTCGTAAAGTATCTGTTCATATCCTTTGCCCACTTTTGAATGGGCTTGTTTGTTTTTTTCCTGTAAATCTGCTTGAGTTGTTTGTAAATTCTGGATATCAGCCCTTTGTCAGATGGGTAGACTGCGAAAATTTTTTCCCATTCTGTTGGTTGCCGATCCACTCTAGTGACTGTTTCTTTTGCCGTGCAGAAGCTGTGGAGTTTCATTAGGTCCCATTTGTCTATTTTGGCTTTTGTTGCCAATGCTCTTGGTGTTTTGTTCATGAAGTCCTTGCCTACTCCTATGTCCTGGATAGTTTTGCCTAGATTTCCTTCTAGGGTTTTTATGGTGCCAGGTCTTATGTTTAAGTCTTTAATCCATCTGGAGTTAATTTTAGTGTAAGGTGTCAGGAAGGGGTCCAGTTTCTGCTTTCTGCACATGGCTAGCCAGTTTTCCCAACACCATTTGTTAAACATGGAATCCTTGCCCCATTGCTTGTTTTTGTCAGGTTTATCAAAGATTGTATAGTTGTATGTATGTTGTGTTGCCTCCGGTGCCTCTGTTTTGTTCCATTGGTCTATATCTCTGTTTTGGTACCAGTACCATGCTGTTTTGATTACTGTAGCCTTGTAGTATAGTTTGAAATCTGGTAGTGTGATGCCCCCCGCTGTGTTCTTTTTGCTTAGAATTGACTTGGCTATGCGGGCTCTCTTTTGGTTCCATATGAAGTTCATGGTGGTTTTTTCCAGTTCTGTGAAGAAAGTCAATGGTAGCTTGATGGGGATAGCGTTGATTCTGTAAATTACTTTGGGCAGTATAGCCATTTTCACGATATTAATTCTTCCTAACCATGAACATGGAATGTTTCTCCATCTGTTTGTGTCCTCTCTGATTTCGTTGAGCAGTGGTTTGTAGTTCTCCTTGAAGAGGTCCCTTACGTTCCTTGTGAGTTGTATTCCAAGGTATTTTATTCTCTTTGTAGCAATTGCGAATGGCAGTTCGCTCTTGATTTGGCTTTCTTTAAGTCTGCTATTGGTGTAGACGAATGCTTGTGACTTTTGCACATTGATTTTATATCCTGAGACTTTGCTGAAGTTGTTTATCAGTTTCAGGAGTTTTTGGGCTGAGGCGATGGGGTCCTCTAGGTATACTATCATGTCGTCTGCAAATAGAGACAATTTGGCCTCCACCTTTCCTATTTGAATACCCTTTATTTCTTTTTCTTGCCTGATTGCTCTGGCTAGAACTTCCAGTACTATATTGAATAGGAGTGGTGAGAGAGGGCATCCTTGTCTAGTACCAGATTTCAAAGGGAATGCTTCCAGTTTTTGCCCATTCAGTATGATATTGGCTGTTGGTTTGTCATAAATAGCTTTTATTACTTTGAGATACGTTCCATCGATACCGAGTTTATTGAGGGTTTTTAGCATAAAGGGCTGTTGAATTTTGTCAAATGCCTTCTCTGCGTCAATTGAGATAATCATGTGGTTTTTGTTTTTGGTTCTGTTTATGTGGTGAATTACGTTGATAGACTTGCGTATGTTGAACCAGCCTTGCATCCCCGGGATGAATCCTACTTGATCATGATGAATAAGTTTTTTGATTTGCTGTTGCAATCGGCTTGCCAATATTTTATTGAAGATTTTTGCATCTATGTTCATCATGGATATTGGCCTGAAGTTTTCTTTTCTCGTTGGGTCTCTGCCGGGCTTTGGTATCAGGATGATGTTGGTCTCATAAAATGATTTGGGAAGGATTCCCTCTTTTTGGATTGTTTGAAATAGTTTTAGAAGGAATGGTACCAGCTCCTCCTTGTGTGTCTGGTAGAATTCGGTTGTGAACCCATCTGGACCTGGGCTTTTTTTGTGAGGTAGGCTCTTAATTGCTGCCTCAACTTCAGACCTTGTTATTGGTCTATTCATAGCTTCAGCTTCCTCCTGGTTTAGGCTTGGGAGGACACAGGAGTCCAGGAATTTATCCATTTCTTCCAGGTTTACTAGTTTATGTGCATAGAGTTGTTTGTAATATTCTCTGATGATGGTTTGAATTTCTGTGGAATCTGTGGTGATTTCCCCTTTATCATTTTTTATTGCATCTATTTGGTTGTTCTCTCTTTTATTTTTAATCAATCTGGCTAGTGGTCTGTCTATTTTGTTGATCTTTTCAAAAAACCAGCTCTTGGATTTATTGATTTTTTGAAGGGTTTTTCGTGTCTCAATCTCCTTCAGCTCAGCTCTGATCTTAGTAATTTCTTGTCTTCTGCTGGGTTTTGAGTTTTTTTGATCTTGCTCCTCTAGCTCTTTCAATTTTGATGATAGGGTGTCAATTTTGGATCTCTCCATTCTCCTCATATGGGCACTTATTGCTATATACTTTCCTCTAGAGACTGCTTTAAATGTGTCCCAGAGGTTCTGGCACGTTGTGTCTTCATTCTCATTGGTTTCGAAGAACTTCTTTATTTCTGCCTTCATTTCGTTGTTTACCCAGTCAACATTCAAGAGCCAGTTGTTCAGTTTCCATGAAGCTGTGCGGTTCTGGGTCGGTTTCTGTATTCTGAGTTCTAACTTGATTGCACTATGGTCTGAGAGGCTGTTTGTTATGATTTCAGTTGTTTTGCATTTGTTGAGCAGTGCTTTACTTCCAATTATGTGGTCAATTTTAGAGTAGGTGTGATGTGGTGCTGAGAAGAATGTGTATTCTGTGGATTTGGGGTGGAGAGTTCTGTAAATGTCCACCAGGTTTGCTTGCTCCAGGTCTGAGTTCAAGCCCTGGGTATCCTTGTTGATTTTCTGTCTGGTTGATCTGTCTAGTATTGACAGTGGAGTGTTAAAGTCTCCCACTATTATTGTGTGGGAGTCTAAGTCCTTCTGTAAGTCATTAAGAACTTGCCTTATGTATCTGGGTGCTCCTGTGTTGGGTCCATATATGTTTAGGATCGTTAGCTCTTCTTGTTGTATCGATCCTTTTACCATTATGTAATGGCCTTCTTTGTCTCTTTTGATCTTTGTTGCTTTAAAGTCTATTTTATCAGAGATGAGAATTGCAACTCCTGCTTTTTTTTGCTTTCCATTAGCTTGGTAAATCTTCCTCCATCCCTTTATTTTGAGCCTTTGTGTATCCTTGCATGTGAGATGGGTTTCCTGGATACAGCACACTGATGGGTTTTGGATTTTTATCCAATTTGCCAGTCTGTGTCTTTTGATTGGTGCATTTAGTCCATTTACATTTAGGGTTAATATTGTTATGTGTGAATTTGATACTGCCATTTTGATGCTAAGTGGCTGTTTTGCCTGTTAGTTGTTGTAGATTCTTCATTATGTTGAAGCTCTTTAGCATTCAGTGTGATTTTGGAATGGCTGGTACTGATTGATCCTTTCTATGTGTAGTGCCTCTTTTAGGAGCTCTTGTAAAGCAGGCCTGGTGGTGACAAAATCTCTGAGTACTTGCTTGTTCGCAAAGGATTTTATTCTTCCTTCACTTCTGAAGCTCAGTTTGGCTGGATATGTAATTCTGGGTTGAAAGTTCTTTTCTTTAAGAATGTTGAATATTGGCCCCCACTCTCTTCTGGCTTGTAGTGTTTCTGCCGAGAGATCTGCTGTGAGTCTGATGGGCTTCCCTTTGTGGGTGACCCGACCTTTCTCTCTGGCTGCCCTTAGTATTCTCTCCTTTATTTCAACCCTGTTGAATCTGACGATTATGTGCCTTGGGGTTGCTCTTCTTGCGGAATATCTTTGTGGTGTTCTCTGTATTTCCTGCAATTGAGTGTTGGCTTGTCTTGCTAGGTGGGGGAAATTTTCCTGGATGATGTCCTGAAGAGTATTTTCCAGCTGGGATTCATTCTCTTCGTCCCCTTCTGGTACACCTATCAAACGTAGGTTAGGTCTTTTCACATAGTCCCACATTTCTCGGAGACTTTGTTCATTCCTTTTTGCGCTTTTTTCTCTGATCTTGGTTTCTCGTTTTATTTCATTGAGTTGGTCTTCGACTTCAGATATTCTTTCTTCTGCTTGGTCAATTCGGCTATTGAAACTTGCGTTTGCTTCGCGAAGTTCTCGTATTGTGTTTTTCAGCTCCTTTAATTCATTCATATTCCTCTCTAAGGTATCCATTCTTGTTATCATTTCCTCGAATCTTTTTTCAAATCTTTTTTCAAGGTTCTTAGTTTCTTTGCATTGATTTAATACATGATCTTTTAGCTCACAAAAGTTTCTCATTATCCATCTTCTGAAGTCTAATTCCGTCATTTCGTCACAGTCATTCTCCGTCCAGCTTTGTTCCCTTGCTGGTGAGGAGTTTTGGTCCTTTCTAGGAGGCGAGGTGTTCTGGTTTCGGGTGTTTTCCTCCTTTTTGCGCTGGTTTCTTCCCATCTTTGTGGATTTGTCCGCTGGTCGTCTGCGTAGTTGCTGACTTTTCGTTTGGGTCTCTGAGTGGACACCCAGAATGTTGATGATGAAGTATTTCTGTTGCTTGGTTTTCCTTCTACCAGTCTAGCCCCTTCGCTGTACGACTGTTGAGGTCCACTCCAGACCCTGCTTGTCTGGGGTGCACCTCTAGTAGCCGTGGCACAGCGAGGGATGCTACCAGTTTCTTTTTCTGCTCTCTTTGTCCCAGGATGATGCCTGCCTAATGACAGTCTTTTGGATATAGAGGGGTCAGGGAGCTGCTTGAGGAGACAGTTTGTACTTTATAGGGGTTTAATTGCTGAGCTGTGCACTCTGTTGTTCATTCAGGGCTGTTAGGCTGCTATGTTTGATTCTGCTGCAACACAGCTCATTAAACAACCTTTTTTTTTTTCTCAAATGCTCTGTGTTGAGGGGTTTGGGCTTTATTTTTGGATGTCCGATCAGGTGTCCTGCCCAGCTCAAAGGCAGACTAGCCACTGTTTGGCTGCCGAGGCTCCGCCCTGCTGTTGTGTGATTCGCGCTGTTCCTGCCGGCTCTGCTGTGGTCTCCGCCACGCCCTGCGGCGGAGTCTCTTCGTTGTAGCGTGTTGCCTCAGCAACAGCAGGCTGCGTCAGCAGTGGGCGTGTATCTCAGTTGGGGCGGGTTGCCTCGGCAACGGCTGGCTGCGTCAGCAGTGGGCGTGTATCTCAGTTGGGGCGGGTTGCCTCGGCAACGGCTGGCTGCCTCAGCAGTGGGCGTGTATATCAGTTGGGGCGGGTTGCCTCCGTAGTGGTGGACGCCCCTCCCCCACAGAGCGTCTCGGACCGTCTGCCCGGGATAGTTTGAAATCGCGGTTTTGTTCGTCCCACTGGGTATCCCAAACGATTTGTCTCTGCAATCCCCTGGGCTGGGCTACTGTGCAAGTCTCGTTCAGTCTCAAGTCCAGCCCTCTCAAGTCTCAGGTTGCCGGTTCAACAAGGCACCCGGACAAGCGCGCCCTGTGGGGATTGCTGGGTAGGGCCGGCCGCCGCCGCCCCGGCTGCCGGCTTCGCCAGGCAGACCTACTGCCTGGCGTCCCGTGTCTTTTTATACTTGGGAGTTTCCCCGTTCTGTGGGCAACAAAGATCAGTCTGGAAATGCAGCACTGACTCACCGTTTGCGAATTCAACGCGGGCTCCAATCCTGGGTTGTTCTCACAGCGCCATCTTGAGTCCCCCTCTTGCCCACTTTTTACTTAGATTTTCTTTGTGCTTGTAGATGTGTTTAAGTTCCTTATGGATTCTGGATATTATACCTTGGTTAGATGCAGAGTTTGCAAGTGTTTTCTCCCATTATATACGGTGTCTGTTCACTCTATGAAACCAGCATTTTGAACATCTCCTGTGTACCAGGCCCTGTGCTAGGTTTTTGCTAGAAGCAAAAATGAATAAAACACAGTTTATGCACTTAAGAGGACAAGGACCTAATGAAAGACAAACTTGTATAACCTGCAGATGAACATGATTTAGGAAACCACAAATGTAAAATGAGCGAAGTGCTCTGGATATACAGATGAGGAGGAAGTGCATTTGTCCCGGTTAGTCAGGAGGCTTACACAGCTGAGCTGATGTGGAGTTTTGGGGAAGGAATTCCTGAAGAGGGGATGGAGACATGCTATTGTAGACAAGGGCGATGGCAGAGGTATTATGTCACTGAAACTATGCGAAGGTGCAACATGTCACAAAGTGTATCTGAGCAAAGGACGTAGGGAGAGAGTTAGAAATAGGAGCGATGCCTCCAAGGCTTACTAAGGTTGAAACTTCAATGGCATTGATGCTGTGCTGGTTCTTGTATTTTGGGGGCAGCAGGGGATTATGGAAAGTTCGCAGGGAAGTGATGGAGTTCGATCTGTGTTTTAGACAGATGGCTCACATTTTGCTTCTAGCCTGTGGTTGACACTCGGCCAGGCCAACTTTCTGAAGGATTCAAGTAAAGGTTCTCATTTACAAAAAATACCCGGTAGAGGGCAGGCTTATTTATTGCAATCCCAGCCCCAAATCCCCTGAAAGGTGAGAGAATGCAGGGGGAGAAATGATGCTGGCATTGACAGAGACTCATTTGGAAGCAAGAGAGAAATCATAGTTCTAGGCAAGACACAAAATATTAAGCCGCACTTTCAAGTCCTAATCAAATGCATGCAAAAGCATTTTTCAAAAGGAGGAGTAATTGGTGGTCGAACAAAGCCTTCTTTTAAGCCACAAATGTTTTCCCACACCCAGAGACTGATAACGGCTTTCCCTTGCTCCTTTCTCTTCTGCAGTAGCAGCGTCACGCCTTCAGTGGAACCCAGTCAAGGCATGAAACTTATTATGAACTTGGGACAGGGCCCTGGTGAATTGTTGGTGGCTTTTGGGATTGGCGGTGTCACAATGTTGGCCAAGGAGGTTGCAATGCTGGCTTCTATGCACAAGTGTACACACACACACACACACACACACACGTCCTTTACAACCCTGGGCTCTCCTATGCTCTGCCCATGACCACATCTTCACATTTATCTCCTGTGTTAGCATCCCATTCTCACCACGTACCTGCAACACTCACCACGCCTCCTCGTATACCCCCAACACACTTGTAACACTTACTGGCTCTGTTTACAGACTCACACACATCCAATTTTATCACCAGCCCATTGCAAACACAGATTCCCTATTCAGTCACCATACACCACAAACAATCATACTGAACACTCACTTCTCTTGAAGTTTCCTCACGCTACCCATTGTTTCTCCTTATATTCCCCCACGCCCCCTCCCACTCACCCATTCTCTTCTCACCTACAAGCCCTTCACATACTATTTCACACTCGAACTACCCACCTCCTACCCAACCATACCTCATCTCAGAAGGAACAGCATGTAAAATAGCCTAAGTAAAAATTTCACAGTGGTAGGATTATCTTTGAGCTCTCCCCAATTTTTTTCTTCTCTCTTCTGAACAACGTTTTTTAACTCAGAGGCGTTTCTGACAACCGTTTGGGGTACTTCTCTTCTTTCTGGGTACCTGGATTATGTAGCTGATTAAAAACACCAGCTTCCACCAGCTGGGGTGTCTTTCCCTTAAAGGCTGCCTCAACTTTGGTCAGTTACCCCTCACCCAACCTCAGTTTGCTAATCTGTAAAATGGAAAGAGCAAGAGTATTGGTCTCTTAGGATTGCAGATCAGATGAGTAGGTTAATATTATATAAAGCTCTTAGCTCAGCTTCAGGTGCATGAGAAAAGCTAGATAAAAGTTAGCCCCAATAGTAGCAGGTAATGGTTAAAGCAGGTTTAAACTGAGTCTTACGTGGCAGCAACAAATTATGGCTCAGAGGAACTTGTGAAACTCTTATTCTTGCAGAGCAAGAGGTTGAACAATCAAAGCAGAAGTTGATGTCAGATTATTTGAACATGAAGACCGGCTCTGGAGGGAGTTTGTGCCCAATGCACCTAGTGGCCTTGGATGAGGTTAGGTTTGGGGGTTTCGGGGAAAAGCACTGAGGGGAAGAGAGTCTCAGTTCTTTGGGGAATCTACTCTCAATGCATCTGTCCTTCTAGGAGAGAGAAAACTCCAGTCATCCCACTGGTAAGCAAACTGGCATCTTTCATAATCATACCTACTTGCTTTTCTTCACTGGTGATGATACAACTATCTCAATTTGTTGAGAGCTGATTATATTCCAGGGATTGTGCTAAACTAATGCTCAATGAATCCTCATAGTCACCCTGTCAATGATCAATATTTTTTTTTTTGAGACAGAGTCTCACTCTGTCACCTAGACGGGAATGCAATGGCGTGGTCTCAGCTCACTGCAACCTCTGCCTCCCAGGTTCAAGGAATTCTCCTGCTTCAGCCTCCCAAGTAGCTGGGATTACAGGTGCCTACCACCATGCCTGGCTAATTTTCATATATATATATATATATATATATATATATATATATATATATATATATTTTGAGACGGAGTTTCGCTCTTGTTACCCAGGCTGGAGTGCAATGGCGCGATCTCGGCTCACCGCAACCTCCGCCTCCTGGGTTCAGGCAATTCTCCTGCCTCAGCCTCCTGAGTAGCTGGGATTACAGGCACGCGCCAACATGCCCAGCTAATTTTTTGTATTTTTAGTAGAGACGGGGTTTCACCATGTTGACCAGGATGGTCTCGATCTCCTGACCTCAGGTGATCTGCCTGCCTTGGCCTTTCAAAGTGCTGGGATTACAGGCATGAGCCACCATGGCAGGCTCATGGTTAATATTCTCATTGTGTACACAAGGGTACTGAGGCTCACCTTGAGGGGAAAGAATGCCTCCTAGGACGGACAGTAAGTACCAAAATGGGGTTATCCAAAGTCATCAATCCTGGTGGAGTTTGAGCTAAGGGACCTATGGACAAGGAAGAGAGGGTCAGAAGGAGAGAAAGAATGGCAATGTTGGCTGCTGGACTTGAGGGGTCATCTCCCCTTACCCCTATCCCCTGCTCTCATCCCTGGGCTAATGTCCCATTTCACTCAGGAATGTGTTTCTGGGCAATTTAAACTGCTAAAAATCCTGTTACTATTCTGCCATTCTGCCTCTTAAGAACGAACGGCTCCACCTATCACCAGCTCTGTCAGACGCGGCTCTCTTATTGATCCCATTTTATTTTCAGACACAAGGGGGAGACACTAAAGGCTGCACCGCTCAAAGGTGTCAACTAGTTGAAATGAGGTCAGGCACTTAGAGAACAGGCAACGCGTGCCTTCAGATCCCGGCTTCTCAAACACCTGCCACTGCTTTCCTGCGTTTGGGCTCAGCTTCCAGCCCCATCGCTGTCTTTCTTTAGGAATGCAGTTTGGTTTGGTTAGACAAGAACAGAACATCAGGAGCAGGGGAGACCAGGGTTTGAATCTCAGCCCTTCTACTAAACAGCTAGGACTTTGGACAAGTCTCTCTCAACTTTCTCAATCCTTTTCAGTCTGTAAAATGGGGTAATAATAATGCTTACCTGCAGGTCATTTTAAGTATGATCATTAAGAAATGATCAACCTATTGCAAATGCTCATTTTATCACAATTTCATCTGACTTGGTAGTGGATATAGCAATATAAAGGTTGTATCCTGAGAGGATGGCTGCAGCAGGGTCTCACTTTCAACTGGGAGGCCCCAAAAGTCTGATACCCCCCACTGTAGAAGACAAGTGCTCTGAGAACCCACTGGGAAGCTGGCCTGTCTGCAGGAGACAATGATCCATCTACTTGGCAGATGAGAAGGCTGAGGCCCATGAGTCTAAGGTGGCTTGCTTAAGACTTCCCCAAAAATTGGTACAAAAGCACAACTCTTGGGATTAGAAACTATGATTACCTTTATTTTGAGAAAGCAAGGGCCTAGAAAGACTGAGAACTTGTCCAAGATCAGATGGCTGGGAAATGGTTAAGGAGGGAGACAATCTAAAGTCATATATGTTTTTAATCTTACGGGGAACACGCCGTGTGGCTCAGCTTCAAGGGATGGATGAACCTGACTTAGTTGAGTAAGAAAGTTTCATGGGCATCACAGATTTTTCTTTAACCCTCTCTCATTACATTGGTGTTTTTTTTTTTTTTTTTTTAATCAGTGGCTTTACCTGGGATAATTCTAGGCAGAGATCAGGAGGTCCCTCTGTGCTGACCTGGACAATAGGTCCTTGTACTCTGTAGTCGTTACAGCTTAAGGGAGATTCCCAAGCCTCTGGTATGATCCTCTGACACCTCTAAAAGTGAATTGAAAAGTTTTTCTTCTGTCTTGGTTCCTCCTCCTCTTTTTCAGCCCTTGAGTTCCTCATTTTTATTTCCTTTGTTTGTTGGGGAGCCAAAGATCTAGTAGTCCCTGTTTATCTAATAGTCCCATGCCAAATATGCTGTACCCATGAGCCTCTTCCTCTTTGTCTCATTCTTGCTCTTTATGTGCACGTAAGGCACTGGATCTTGGTCCTCAGTCCATGACATAGTGTCATCATCAGATCGTGCACGACTTTCACTTTGTTTTCTAAAAGTGTATTCTTTTCCTCTTTATCTACCATCTTCACCTTCTTCTCTTTTCTACAACTCATTGACATTCTCTGTATTGTGCTTTTTTGTGTGTGCATAACAGGATCTCACTCTATTGCCCAGTCTGCAGTGCAGTGGTGCAAACAGAGCTCACTGCAGCCTCAACTTCCCAGACTCATTTGATCCTCCCACCTCAGCCTCCCAAGTAGCTGTGACCACAGGCACACACCACCACGCCTGGCGAATTTTTTTTTTTATTTTTTAGATGGCATCTTGCTTTGTCGCCCAGGCTATAGTGCAGTGGCACGATCTTGGCTCACTGAAAACTCTGCCTCCCAGGTTTAAGTGATTCTCCTGCCTCAGCTTCAGAGTAGCTGGAGTTACAAGCACCCACCACTACACCCAGCTAATTAAAAAAAATTTTTTAGTAGAGATGGTTGGCCAGGCTGATCTTGAACTCCTGAGCTCAGGTGATCCGCCTGCCTCGGCCTCCCAAAGTTTTGGGATTACAGGCATGAGCCACTGCACCCAAGCCAATTTTTGTATTTTTTGGAGAGATGGGGTTTTGCCACATTGCCCTAGCCAGTCTTGAACTCCTGAGCTCAAGTGATCCTCCTGCTGCTGCCTCTGAAAGTGCTAGGATTACAGGCATGAGCCACCACACCCAGCCTGTCCTGTCTCAATGTATACATTTCCACTCTACTATACATACGTTTATTTAGATATATGTGCATGCATTGGGCATTGCTTTGAGAGGGTGTTCATGAACTTTTGCATAAATAGTACTGTGTTTTGATTCTCTGTTTCCATTTTCATTCAGTGCTGTCATATGGGAGCCATCTTTGTTGCTTTATGTAAAACTATTTCATACTTCTGAATGGTTCGTGGTATTTTATAGTCTCCCACACTACATTTTCCTGTTCCCCTACTGACAAGCATCTAGGTTTTCTTGAACTCTTTGTGACCACAAACAAGGATAGGATGATTTTCCTCATATGTGTTTCTTTGTGGGCCTTTGTGAGAATGTCTGTAGAATATGTATGTAAGAGTTGGTTTGCAGGATTATAGAAATTAAAGCCCATGGCTGGGTGTGGCCAAGGCAGGCAGTTCGCTTTAGGTTAGGAGTTTGAGACCAGCCTGGCCAACATGGTGAAACTTTGTTTTTACTAAAAATACAAAAATTAGCCAGGCAGGGTGGCAGCCACTTGTAATTCAGCTACTTGGGAGCCTGTGTCACGCGAATCATAAACCAAGGGGCTGGAGGTTGCAGTGAGCCGAGATCATGCCATTGCACTCCAGTCTGGGTGACAGAACAAGACTCCATCTCAAAAGGCAAACAAACAAACAAAACACCAAGAAAAAAAGAAACTAAAGCCCATCTATTTACTCTAACATGGTTTTTAGGAGTTTACATTATCATCAGTAGATGATATCATAGAGCTTGCATTTTTTTCATATCCTCTCCAGATAAAATTTTTGCACATCTGCAGTTTATAAAGTGACTTCTCATTGTTGTTGTAATTTTTATATCCCTAAATACTCAACATCGGAGTCGCTTGTCATGTACTGTCTAGTGAATTTGTTTTCTCCTTCCATGATATTGCAAATATCTTCTTCCAGTCTGGTACTTTTCAGTGATGTTTGTCATTGAAAAGAAATCTTACATTTGTCAAAAAGTAGACAAATCCATTAACCCCCTCTGCCAAAGTTGGTGCTTTTGAGGTCCCATCTAGGAAATCACTCTATACCCTGAGGTCAAAAGCTATTTAAAATTTTCTTTTGTTTATCCTTGAAAGCTTTCTTTTAATGTATTTAAAGCTTGTTTTTATACATGGTTTGAGGTAGGGATTAAATTTTAATTCTAGAAGAATTTATAATACATGTAATACATGCCAAATATGCAACAACATTTTAAAAACCATTGCTTTTTCTGCAGATTCATAATCCTACTTCAATTATATGTCAGTTCCCCCCACTTTCTGCTCCACACTATTTACTCTATCCCAATGTTCTATTTGCTTTTTGCTCCAAATACTACATGGTTTTTATTACTAAGGTTTTGTGAGATGTCATAATATCTGGTTGAGTGATTTACCCTCTCTGCCGTTTCCCCTCTCTTTTTTTTCCCTTCAAAATTGCCTTAGATATTTTTTGAATTTTGTTCTTACATTCACATTTTAAACCAGTCTGTTGAGTTTCTGGTAAAGTCCTCCTGTGAGAAAGTTTACCCCACGGGATTGGTTGGGTGAATGAATGAAGTAATAAATAAAAAGCGCTTTGTAAACTGCTAAGAAGTCTAGGGAAAGTTAGTACAGTGTTGAGATAAGACCAGAACTTTGGGGGTTGGTCAGTCCTGAGTTGAAGCCTCTTGGAGCTTGAGAACATCTAATTCCTTCGAGACTCAGTGTCTTTATCTGTACTATTGAAGTTGGTATTAATGAGCTCCCAGGTTTGTGTGAAGGAAGAGCAATTATATGGGATGTCATAGCTTGGTGTATCGTAGGGCTGGGAGATGGGAGAAATGCTGGAAATGGGAGAAGAAGAATGAGAATGCTGAGCAAGGCTTCACACAAGGGATTGGGGCTGCTGTTGACATGGTACGGGCTGCCTGGTTAATGAGATCATTCATCAACATTATGTTCAGGGCCATGATGAATTTGCCCAGATCTCCTGCCTGAATCTTCTGGGGGAAAGGACATTAATGGTGACATCTGTAAGCACAGGGATGTGTCAGACTCCTGGAGTGACAGTGGGGAGAGCACTTGCCTCTCTCCTTCAAACTCTTTGTTTCAACATCTTAAACTCAGCAATGCCTGGTGGGCCCTGCTGGGTTATTACTTATCTGCCCTAGAATCAACCAGCTATGGGAAAAGTGGCTGCTATTAAATGCTCCAACAATACTGGGAGGCAAATAGGTAACGTGGAAAGGGCACCAGGCTTGGAGGCAAATGCAATTGAGTCTGACTCTGAGCTCTTCCACTTATCAGCTAGGTGACCTTGGGCAAGTCCTTTTGGCTAGTAATTATACCTACCATGCAGCATGGTGGAGAGGGTCATATAATATAATGAATGCCAAAGGAAGAAGATAAATGGTATAATGCCACAGACATGTAAGGCATTGAAGTCATTAAAAAAAAATCATGTGCTGCTTGTTAGGCCACAGTTTTTTTTTCCAATTTTATCTCCAGCCCTGCCACTCACTGGTTGCTGCAACACCTACCTGGGATTTGTTGTGACAATTGACTTGGACAATATGATTTAAACATGTCCACTAGTTGGCAGGTGTGCATATGTATGTATATGAGTGTGTATGTATTTACTGAGGGGTACTCTAAGATGAGAGAATGTTAGACATAAGAAAAGTTACAAACAAACCCAAGGGTTTAAGGGATAATCAAATTAATTTAAGCTTTTCATTCAAGTAAAAGTGCAGCTGATAATTTTGACTCTAGAAAGACCTTATGACTAATTATAAGGGTGATTAGCAGTAACAACAACAACAATAGCTGAATATGTTTCCAATGCTTAAGTGATTTAAATTTACTCTTCCATTTATATTTATAATAATCAAGTAAATCTGTATCTTATAAGGATGAAGACACTGAGGCTTCCAACAATCAAATAATGTAACTGCTCAGTTGTGGGAGCTGGGATTCAAACTCGTGTCTGCCTGCCCTCAATAACCAGGCTCTTAATTGCTTGGAAGGGCCTGTCACTTACCCTTGGAGATTCATTTGGGGTTCTCTTCTCTGTCAAGGGCAGGCTGACGCTTGGGTTGAGGCATTACACTGGGGCAATGTCATTCTCTATCACAATTTGGAGGCGCCTGTTGCAGAGAAAGTCGTGAGTGAGGCAGCCAGCTAGAAAATCAGAAAAGGAAAACGTGGCTGCTCTCGGCAGAAAATTCGTGCTTTTTGAGCTTACCAGGGCCCTGATCCCTTTCCTAGTAACTTCCCATTCAATTTCCATTGGAAGACAGCTCTTTCTTATGCTGTTCAATCTCGTAAAGACCTACCCTTGCCTCCCAAAGACTTTGGCCAAACAATAAGACAGGCTTTTAAGGTTCTTAAAAATTTATTTTACTATTATTAAAATATTTTTATCATCACACAGAGAATACAACCACTAAAAAGCCTACTTGGGGCAAAAGAAAGATATTAAAAATAACCCACAAATCTTAACAGGTAGAATCAAGCAGATAGTTAAACCTCTGCTGCTACTCTCTAGCTGAACAGTTTTAGGGAAGTTCCTGTGTCCTTCTGAGAAGGACTAGTATATTGCACAACTCTAGAGGGCACCACTCACCCTGAATTCCTGGGGGGTGCCTTCACATAGACTATCCTGTTTAAGGCTACTACTGATGTATTCTAGAATAATGGCCTCATTTCCAAACATCATCGTCCTCATTTACACAATGAGGTTGATAAAATAATAATCTTCAAAAGAATTGTTTTCGTAATTAGCTGAGATAATGAACGCAAAGAGATTAACTGTACCCGGCACACAGTAAGCACTCAACAGCATTCATTCTCTTCTCACGTTACTCCTCAGAAATTGGAGAAATGGAGATAAATAAGACACTGCACAATCCAGTGCTTGGGAAATCAAAAATAAAGATAAATGATGATATCAGGGTTTGTGAAACAATATAGAACAGGAGATTTACAAGGTGAATCTTGTTTAAACATTAGATAAGTGACACAGTGGATAAGCATTATGACTTCCTAAGAGGGAGGTTGTCTTAGGTGAGATTCCCAGCAGTAGATTTTGAGATAGGAATTCATGTGCAGATTAAGAAAATGCTCCCAGTAGAAACTGGCAAAGGAGTGGAGAAAGGAGGGCAGGGTAGGGCAGGGCAGGGCAGGGCAGGGCATGGCAGGGCAGGGCAGGGAAGGGCAGGGAAGGGCAGGGCAAGGCAAGGCAGGGCAGGGGAAGCAGCAAAACAGAATGTGAATTTCAGGGAAGTCCAAGCTCTGGCCTAATCCTGCAGAGAAGCTCTGGAATATAAATTATGAAATATAAATTATGTCAGAGTTTGCTTCAACTTGCAGCAAGGAGCTTTTGTATAAAACCCTCAGTCAATAATTGGCTAGGGCTGCCATAGGAGGGCTGCACTCCTAGGCACTCCTGGGTCTCTCTGCAACTCTCCAGACAGAATCTCAAGCATCAGCCATTAAAAAATAACACAACAGCTGGTGAGGAGATGGAGGTTCCAAGACAGTATTTTTCAAAAATGGTCCCAGTAATATTTACCATCCCAATAAGCTCATCAAGGACCTTCCTCTCTCCTATCAGGAGGTGTAGCCTATTGACTTGAAGTCTTCATGACTGCCTTGATGAGTAGAAATAGCAGAAGAGATGCTATTTAACATATAAGGCCGAGTCCTGAAGGATGATCACTCTCCTCCTTGGAAGACTGTGCTTAGAACCCAACTGTAAGGCTTTAAAGAACCTCGGGCCACATGAAGAGTCCCATGTAGGGAGAAACCAAGGATCCCAGCCCTCAGCCATGGCTAAGCTCTCACCGATGGCTGGTACTAGTTTGCTGACCATGTGAGTGAGCCCTCTTGGAAGTGTATTTTCCAGTTGAGCTGTCTCACCTAAGCTTGCATGGAACCAAGATCAGCCTTTCTTGCTGAATCCTGCCTGAGTTACAGAATCGTGAGCAAAATAAACAACTTAGTATTAAACAACTAAGCTTTTGGGGTGACTTGTTATTGCAGCAATAACCAGAACAGGGTACAAGGAAATAGTAAAAGGAATCTGAGAAGCTGGGTAGAGCTCTAACAGTGTAGTAGTTGCTAGTGGGTGTATGTTTGGATTCTCATTGCCATGTTGGTGCATCCATCTCCCAGTTCCTGTGAACGTTAGCTTCTAACAGCTCACTGTAGCCCTCCTTGGAGAATTTCTCCAGGCTTCCTGGGAGCCATTGAACTGATGGCTGGCTCCAAGCCACTGAACTGGGAGGGTATTTCTTTCCCTGGGAAGTCTACAGCCAATGACTTACAGGATACTAAAAGGCCCATCCCTGTCTCAAGGTGGAATCAGTTTCATGGTGCACTTTGTGCTCCAGATTCAATCTCCTTTCTTCATCCTTGCTTAGGATTTGCCTCCTCACTCTACCCCACTTTATTCATCTCTCTTCTCCTGAGAGTAGTGTATTAATAAATCACTTGCACAGTATAACTCCCTCCACCCAACTCAGGCTTTGCTTCTAGGAAACTTGACCTAAGACAGTGTTTTTTATATAAAAAAAAGCATCACAATAGGACTCACATATATAAAAACTCTATTTCATAAAATGCTTGTCACTGACTGGGGCATAGTAGGCGCCCCCAAATGATGGAGATGATGAAGATGATGCTGCCGTGATATGGTAAGATGTCTTAGCAGAAATTTTTCCACTGTGTAGTTAAAATACCCTGTAGGAGGTAAGGTATAGAATAAGGATGTTTTCACAGCTGGTAAAGGGATGTGGTCTTTAGGTCTAAAGGCTGGGCTAGGCAACAATGGATTTAGAAACTTCTAGTTCAGCACCACCACACGTGGACAACACTCCATGCACCCCCATGGCTTCTGGACAGCATACACACAGTGAAAGTTCTGTGCAATTCAGCACTGCAACTTGTGAAAGGAGATGCTGCAATTAAAGGGCATTCTTCCTCGTAAGTCTTGGTTGTGAGGTCTTATGCTATTTTTCACATATCAAGACCCCCTCCCTTGACACTATCAGGATATTAGAAAAATCCCAGGGCCTGCCAGGGGATTACTCTGTTTATTAAATTTAGCTTCACAAACAGAGATGCTCTGCACTTTGTATCACCCTTGAGAACTTGAGCATTAAGGCATTCTATTGGCTTGAAACCCAGCAATTTCACAAGACAATAAAGCAATGTATGCTCTTTTCAATTTTTTTCCTGTGTACTTTATTTGCTAGGGGAAGTAAAACATAGTGCAATGATACACCATTATGTGATATGGAAGCTCTCTACTGAAATTAAATCTCACCATTACCAGGGTGAATATCCAAATCTGTAGTGTTAGCGTTTTTACTTTGTGCACAGCAGTGGCTGAGACTTGATGTGATACTTCACTCCATGAGTGTTTTGCTATCCCTTATTCTAGTCTGGGACTCTGCAAATGAGGTGAGTGTGTGCAGCCACGTATTCAAAGAAGTACAGAATACAGAACTGCAGGAAACCTCAGAGATTATCCTGCTTATATATTTTCTTTTTAAATGTCAGGAGAACAATGCTCTGAGAAGCAAAAATGTATTGCCTACGGTCGGAGAGCTGTTTAGTGAACGTTAATAACCCAGGTATTCTGACTCCAAGTCTCATGATCTTTCTGTAGACAGTAGAGTCTTCTGCCTCTCCTATCCATCATGGGTAAATAGCTGCAATATGGAGGTTGCTCCAATTCATTTATTATGTTTGGTTGCTATTGAAGTTGGGCAAACCATACCTTGTTCTGTGTAAGAGCAAACTGGTTGGCTGTCTACGTGTGAAGGGGGATGTATTATTCTATTTTCATGCTGCTGATAAAGCCATACCCAAGACTGGACGATTTAAAAAAAGAAAGAGATTTAATGGACTCACAGTTCCATGCAGTTGGGGAGGCCTCACAATCATAGTGGAAGGTGAAAGGCAAGTCTCACGTGGTGGCAGATGAGAGAAGAGAGCTTGTGTAGGGCAACCCTCCTTTATAAAACCATCAGGCCTCATGAGACTTATTCACTGTCCTGAGAACAGCATGGGAAAGACCCAGCCCCACAATTCAATTACCTCCCACTGGGTCCCTCCCATGACAAGTGGGAATTGTGGGAGCTACAATTCAAGATGAGATTTGGATGGGGACACACCCAAACCATATTACAAGGTGAGATGTTTGAACACTGTAGAAAGATCTTCCCCAACTACGATAATATGCTCTGCCTTCATTGCCAACACTATTCAATGCCAGACACGAAAGCTGAGGAGGATTTGCCGAAGTTGACATTCTGAGACATTGTGATAATACCACTGTAAAACATGGTGACACATGAACTCCTTGTATGTGTCACTATGTACTTGCAGAGCAAAACTTCCAAGAAAATCAAGGTTTTCAAGAGTCTGCCCTTTTAGAAGCTGAGACATGTCATAATAGACTTTGTAGATCAATAGTTAGTACTCGAGGTAAACTTGTAAACTGATAGTAGTCCCTTAATTTATGTTACGGATTCATGGTAACATAGTGATTTAGCCTCTAGACTTTGGAGTATGGTACCTGGGGATTTGAATTCTGGCATGCCACATACTTGCTCTCGGGCAAGTCCTTTAATCTTTCTAAGCCTCAGTTTATATGTGTTCATATATATATAGATATAGATGTGATTTTAGTCATCATGTGGCATTTTGTAGATCAAGGAAGTACATTGATGTACAAAAGTACAGTGCCTCATTTTTAACAGCGCTTGATAAATGTTGGCTCCTATCAGTAACGAGAGCTATCTGTTAGTGAACAGAAGTTCATTCAGGCAGGGTAGTAGGTAATTTGTAACTTGTTCTCATGTACTTTCACAACAACTCTGAGTTGAGGATTATCTCCTGTACATTACAGATGGAAACATAGTAGGCCAGAAGATGGAACCAGCCTGAAGCTTATCAAGCTTATACGTGGTGCCAGGTTTTGAATCCAAGTCTCTCTAGTCCCAAAACCTGTGCTCATGTCACTACATTTCTGGAATTGAAAGGGATCTCAGAGACCACTGAATATTATGTTATCACAGAGGAGTGGATTTACATGTATCACATCAAAAATAAGAATTGCACCATCAGATAATTTTGAGAAAGAGGACTCACTCTTTGTGAGGATTGAGGATCTGCCAGTAACAATGACATATTTTAGTCTCCATGAGGCTTCAGGATAAATCCACCTGAGTTGATTTCCATAGAGGGTGTCATAGGACTGGCATCCTATGGAACATGCTTTTTGGTGCACTGATTGAGGCTAGAAAACTCACGTTGTAGATGAGGAGAAAATGCCAGGAGTCATGAGATGAGTCGTGATCAAACTACAGGGCTCCAGGTCAACAATCCATCTGCTGGAGTACTCTGCCATCTTTCCCTGCCACTGTGTCACTCTTACAATCTATTGGCAAGAGGGTTTGTGCACCTTGTATTTTTCTATTAGGACTTCCTCTTCATTAAGAGGATTTCCCTTTCTCTTACACCCTGTTCTCTTCCATTTTATGACGGCCCCATCTGTTGACGAATCCATCACCAGGATGACAGCGTTCTGATGATACACTCCCATAATACATTATCGAAGTGCTTGGTTCTGATGGCCCTGTACTGTATGAGGCAGGCATTTGTCAAAGCCCTGCAGTTCCAACAGAACCATCCATCACAATAGCATCCTCTTCATAGGGCACTACATGGAGACTCCTTCCTAGGGAAATGAGGAGCTGTGGGGAACTGAGCAGCCAGGTGAATGTAATACTGCAGAGGCATCCAGAGAGGCAGGAAGAATGCATATATTAATCCTGAAGGAAAAAAGAGTGTTTGATGGGCTACTCTTGCTGAGCCTAGTGTTCATTCAAATACATCAAACCAGGCACAGTTCTAGGTGTTGGGGATTCAAATAATAACCTTGATAACAGTCAGTACGACTTTAGCTCTTCCTGTGCATCGACACATTGGTGCATTCTGCAGAGATGTTATTGCATTGGGTACTCCCTAAAATCCCACTTACAGAATGACTCCATTTATAGAAAACTGTGGCCCAGCGATATTAAGCAGCTCGATGTGGAACATCAGCATTGAAACTTTAAATATTGACTTCAGAGTCTAGTCCCTTAACCACTGAGCTTGTACAGCCTCACAGGGGCCACAGGTCCTCACCTAAGTGCTCAGTGCTGGGTGTGCAATATATACATTCCCTAATGCAGACAGCAACCTGCAGAGCAGGTTTTATTAATGACGTTTTCAGATGCTAAAACTCAGAGAGGTCACATTGCTAGGAAATGGCAGAACCAGGGAGCAATGTCAGGTTAGCCTAATTCCAAATCCACTCAACTTATATCCCAAGACAGGAGAGGTGGATGGGAAAGAGTAAGAGATTCAGAAAAAAACCTGGGCTCACACCCAATTCTACCACTTACCACCTGTGTGACAGGGAAAAACATGATTGAGCCTTGCTTGGTAAAATGAGGATAAATACTGGGATCTACCTTCTAGATTTCTTGGGGATTGACTGAGCCAATACATAGATATTTTTAAAAAGATTAACACCAGCCCTGATGTTCAGAAGTATTTAGGCAGTAATGATAATTTTATTAGAAGAGGGAAGTATATCAGGGATTATTAGAAATAAACGATAAAATATAATTAACATCTAGATCTGAGATTCTGAATATCATTCTCCAACTAAAGGCATTAAGGCTCTTTGGAGAGATGCTTGAATCTAGGGCTGTGAAAGATTCAGAAGTTGAATCTGAAACATCTTGCAGTGTAAGCACGAAAGTGCCAGAAATGAAAAAAATAATGAAAAGATGAGGGCAGGTCAAATAGAACTCACGAGGGCTAGGTTGGAGCAGTCTGGGCAATGAAATAGCTCAATGATAATACTGAGTTATAACCCAGAGGTAAAATAAATATACACAAGTCCACACTGATAGAAATAAATAAATGAAGTAATAAATGAATGTGGGAGGAGAGACCAATCTTCTTAAGAGAATAGTTCAAGTAATTAAAGTAAAAAGAATGAAGGAAATAGAAAACCACCACTGGAACAACAATAATGATTGCTTCATGCAGGATTCACAGATGAACACTAAAATTAGTGGATAATTTTGTGGAGAAACAGGAGCGTTGCCCAGCCCTAAAGTATCTTCCCCTCCTCAAATTTATTAATTCTGGTGGTGATAAATGCTCTACAAGTTCTTTGATACTCATCCTTCCAGGAGATGGATTTTAATTTCCCTCCCTTTGAACATGAGCTGGATTTAGTGACTTGCTTCTTATGAATAGAGTATGGATAGGGATAAATACTAACTTTAGAGCGGAGAACCTTGGCAGGTACCACTTTAATCCAGTGATAAATGTTAATATCACCAGTGATAAATGTTAATATCACCAGTGATAAGTCAGGCCAATGTTATGTACTCCTTGATGCTATGTCATGAGAAGGGCTTTTCACCTCTGCAACATTCTCTCCCTCAAATCTATAATCTCTATCCTATTAGGAGAAAATATCAGACAAACCCCATTCGAGAGACATCCTATGAAATTCCTGACTGCTACTCTTCAAAAGTACCAAGGTCATCTGAGATAAAAAAAAAAAAGAAAAGAAAAGAAAAGAAAAACTGAGAAACTGTTGTAAGTTGAAGACAACGGAGGTATGATAAGTAAGTACAATATGGTACGACATGGTATCCTGGCCTGGGTTCTGGAACAAAAAACTACCCAGTGGGAAAACTGATAAAAACAAAGCTAGTAGTATTGGACCAAGGTTAGTAGCTTAGTTTTGTAAGTAAGATGTTAACATGACAGGAACCTGACCGAAGAGTATATGAGAAATGTTTGCGCAATCTTTATAACACTTCCATAAATCTAACATTATTTAAAAACAGTTTAAAATATAAATAAGATGCTTAAGTTTAAGGATTATGTCTTAAGTAGTTTGTATAAGGTGGCTCAATAGAAAGATAATGAGGGCTAGTCATTTTGTTAAGATTTATGATGCATTAATGAATGTGAAATGAGTGGGCAGTGAAATTTGCCCTCAACAATAAAATACAGAGGTTAGAGACTTCCCTGTTTTCAATTACTTGCAGTCTTGAAAATAGGGTAAGCCAAGAACACAGTGGATGTATTAGTCAGTGAACAGTATTGCCTTTTAAATAATATTATAAGGAGACATCTATATGCAAGTGAATTGAATAATAATTAGGGAAGGTGCAAGATGTGGCTGGGTCGTCCCATGCTGGGGGAAACCCAAGAAGTTTGGGAGGTATCTGTGTTACAGCAAAGGATGGGGCCCTAAGTGAGTGGATTTGGCCTGGTTCTGAACACATGCCACTCAGTTTTTGTGGCTCTTGGGCATCCTGTGGTTTTGTTTGAGGTCTGGACCCAGTTAATGCCCATAAATCCAGTTTTTATAAACCCTCATTGCCTCACTTGTTCTGAATGTCTAGAACTTGACATTGAAAGGAATATTGGATTGTGAAACAGCAGAGCTCATTGTCCTGGGGCCCCTTGTGAGTTGGCCTAGGGCTACAGCAATGGGTGAGTCTGCTGCCATATAAGTTCTTGATGTTCCTTGTGATTGCCCAAAGGGTGCAGTTGGCTTTGTAGGCATAGACGACAGAGGGTGCCTGGTGCATACTAGGCACTCAGTAGAAGCTGTGGTAATAACAAAGACATAGAATCAACCTAAATGCCCACCAATGACACACTGGATAAAGAAAATGAGGTACATATATACCATGGAATACTATGCAGCCATAAAAAGGAACAGGATCATGCTCTTTGCAGGGTGGAGTGCAATGGCTCGGTCTCAGCTCATTGCAACCTTCACCTCCTGGGTCCAAGCGATTCTCCTGCCTCAGCCTCCCGAGTAGCTGGACTTACAGGCATGCGCCACCAGCCTGGGTAACTTTTGTACTTTTAGTAGAGATGAGGTTTCACCACGTTGGCCAGGCTGGTCTTGAACTCCTGACCTCAGGTGATCCACCCACCTCAGCCTCCCAAAGTGCTGGGATTACAAGTGTAAGCCACTGAGCCTGGTCAACATTTAGTTTTCAAATTACATTCATTTCTCTTAACTCAGTGAATCCTTACAATAATCTCATTTTGCAGATGGGGAAACTGATGCAGAGAGATTGAGTTGCACCCATGTATTGGCCTAAAGAAGCCTTGAACTTGGGGTTTTTCAATAATACAGCCTCTCCCATTCTTCTACAGGATTTTGGAAGTAGAAGCTTCTGGGAAGGACAGAAGTCTTATTGAGATTTTGAGGTGGTAAGAGCATAGGAATGAAAATCAGGTAGATCTTAGATGTGTTCATTGTTACCTGCTAGGTGACCTTGGTAAGGCATTTTATGTCTTGTAACTATATTTCCTCCTCTGTGAAATGGTGACAATAATAATCACTGCATGGGCTTGCTGGAGAGATTAAATGATTTATTATGTGTTCGTGTTGTTTTGAATGCCCAGCCCATAGGAGGCGATCACTCAGTATTAATTTCTCCCCTTTTACCTTATACTTCTGCCTCCCTGAATTCTAAAAGAGCAAATGCCGGACTAGTTTAATCAAGTAGATCAGTCCAGTGGTGTCTTGGAAAGTTACTCCCAGAACTGAGGTCTTGTGCTCGTGGAGCATGCACATGGCCTCTTGCTACCTAGAGTGAAGACTGGGTTGACATGCCATTGTTCATTTCACTTTTCGCTAAAGCCCCCTGAATCTTCCTGCCTTTGCACTGGTCACGGCTGAGAGCCACACACTGCCTTCAGAGGGGCACCAGCCTCCAGGAAAGCCTCAAATGTCATGAGGCCACAGCTGACGAGACACCTCTTACCTGAGCAGGGTGGGATGATTTATATCTGATCTGTCAGAGGTCACCAAGCAGCTCAAAGCTAAACTGAAAGATTAAGAATTGATCCAGATGTAATAACACCCCAGATAAGACATCCAGGCTTCCAATTCATTTGGCGTCCATCAGGCACTATGCAGGCAGCCTCTGTTTGCTGGAGGGTGCTGCAGGGAGGTGCCCTGGAGCTGTCCCTGGGGGTGTACACAGTGTCCAGAGCTGAATTACACATCCTGGGATCATTTTGTGAGAAGATGATATATTTTGAGGTGGAGGAAGCACTGAAGGGATTTGTGCTCACTTTATTCATTTATTCAAGTATATACTGAGAATCAGCATGTCTGATCTTGTACTAGACTCACAATCCAGTGTGGGATTCCTAACTTGAAGTCCATGGAATCTTAGAGGGAGGAAGGCCAGTGACTCCCTGACACCTGTCCCTTCCAAAACAAAAGAAAAATGGGGCATCATCCCAGTTACTGGCCCTGGCACCTGGTTACCTTTATTCTGATCTCAGTTTGGTTTCAATTCTTTAATTTATAAAATAAAATTAAAATATTCACCTCATGACTTGAAGAGACATTTCTCCAAAAAACATGTCAACAGTCAAAAAATATTTAAAAAGATATTCAATGTCACTGGTCACTAAGAAAACACAAATCAAAACCACAATGAAATACTACTTCATACCCATTAAGATGGCAATGATAATAATAATAATAAACTCAGAAAGTAATGAGGGTTGATAGAATATCAACCTGATGGTGGTTTTAGCACTTTACAGAATTCCACAATGCAGATCTCCCACATTACCTGTTTCTTCCCCCTTGACCACACCCATACTGCCTCTAATCCCACCTCTACAATGGCAGAGTGACTTTTGCTGGGCATGGACTTTTGGGGACCTGGGCAAGATTTTCTTTAAGATTTGTATCCAGAAATGCTATTGTCAAGAAAAATGGGGCATTCACATTTTTATTTTAATGGACCAACTATTAACTGTCCTCCAGAATGGCTGCGCGAAACTATACTTTTAGGCCAGCAAATAGAAACCCTTGTATACTGCTGGTAGGAATGCAAAATGGTGCAGCCATTTTGGAAAACTGTTTGACGGTTTCTCAAATTCTTAAACAAGTCTAGACACAGTGGTTCATGCCTGTAATCCCAGGTCTTTGGGAGGCTAAGGCAGGTGGATCACTTGAGGTTAGGAGTTTGAAATGAGCCTGGCTAACATGGTGAAATCCTGTCTCTGCCCAAAATACAAAAACTAGTTGGGTGTGGTGGTGGGCATCTGTAATCCCAGCTACACTGGAGACTGAGGCAGAAGCATCGCTTGAACCCAGGAGGCAGAGGTTGCAATGAGCCAAGATCATGCCACTGCACTCCAGCCTGGGTGACAGAGCAAGATTCCGTCTCAAAACAAACAAACAAATAGAATTAAACATAGAATTATCATATGATTAGCAATACTTATCCTAGGTATATATCCAAGGGAATTGAAAACATAGGTCCACATGGCAACACGTAAACAAACAATGTGTATAGAAGCATTACTCATAACAAACAGCAGATACAACTCAAATGTCCATCAACAGGTGAATAGATTAATAAATCTTGGTACATTCATAAAATGAAATATCATATAGCTGTAAAAGAGAATGATGTACTGGTAAATGCTAAATCTTGGATGAACCTTGAAAACGTTATGCTATGTCAAAGAAGCCAGACACAAAAGGTCACACATTCTATAATTCCAGGTATGTAAAATATGCAAAATAGGCTACAGGGTGTTCATCTGGGTTGATGAAAACACCTTGAAACTAGAGAGAGGTGGTCGGTTGTCGCACAGCATTGTAAAGGCACTAAATACTCATGAAATGTGCACTTTAAAATGGTTTAACTTCACATTATGTAAACTTGACCTCAGTAACAATAGTAATACCCAACATAAAATACTGTAAAAGTGAACTAATACATGCACCTTGATACATAAATTTAAACTTTTTTCTTATTATTTATAAAGAAGGATTGTATGATAATATTTACTTTTTATGAAGTAGAGTTTCCAAATGTCGTATCAGCTTCTCAAAGAGATCGCGGATTTCCCAAATATTCGAACTGAAATGCTGGCCTAAAAGTATAGATTGGCGCAGCCATTCTGGAGGACAGTTAATAGTTGGTCCGTTAAAATAAAAATGTGTATGTCCCATTTTTCTTGACAATAGCATTTCTGGATACAAATCTTAAAGAAAATCTTGCCCAGGTCCCCAGAAGTCCATGCCCAGCAAAAGTCACTCTGCCATTGTAGAGGTGGGATTAGAGGCAGTATGGGTGTGGTCTAGGGGGAAGAAACAGGTAAATGTGGGAGATCCGCATTGTGGAATTCTGTAAAGTGCTAAAACCACCGTCAGGGATTCTAAATAACACAGAGTGCTCTTAAAAAACAGTGCTGTGTGCAAAAAGGAAAGGCACCGAATAAAATCTACAGCCCTCTTCGTGTACATAATTAAAAATTATGTAAACACACCAGTGATACGCAATGTATAGGACTATAAAGAAACGAAAGCAAATACAGCTGAATGATTGCCAAAGGAGAGGGAGGGTCTGATGTTGAGGTTTGTAATGAAAGAAAGAAAAGCAAAGACAGCCTTGCCCTAGAGCAAGGATGGTACAACGCTGTGAACTGAGGAAGGTGAGTAATGCTCACCTCTGCACCTGAAGTTCCACAACACAGATGGCAGCACAAAGCAAAAATCCGTGGGCCTAGAGAACCAATACACGAAGGGGCAATTCCAATGTGGTGATGAGTTGAACATTCAGTGCTGGCAGCTCATGATCTTCAACCTGGGTTCCCTTATGAATGAAGTAAGACTCTCCGGGAGGTTGGGTCAGACGCTGCCAGCTTTAGAAGCTTCCCAGGGGATTCTAATGTGCAGTCAGAGTCAGGAGCACTGGGTTACATGTCCTGGGCCAAGGTAAGCACCAGGAGCTTTAGGGAGGCAGCAGGAGGACTGTCATGGGGGAGAAAGAGGTGAGGCTAGAGAAAAAGGCCTTTGGACAGTTTTCCAGAAGTTCATGGGGGAAATATTGAGCAGGTATTAGCTAGGCAGTGACATGACTAGGTTTGCCCTTCAGATCATTCTAATGTATTGTTTGGGATGGATGGGAGGTGGGTAAGGAAGAAAGAGGATATTTCACTGGGGAAGTTGTTCAAATACTCCAGGTTAGATGCGAAGAGTCTGACAGAGAGTCTGACAGTGGGTAGTAAATACAAGTTCAGGGCAAGGAACTACTATTCTCTATTACAGACGGGCAAAGGGTAGACGGGACTAAAGCTACTATCCTCAGGCTACTTCATAATTGTATTAGTTTGTTTTCACATTGCTATAAAGATACTACCTGAGCCTGGTTAATTTATAAGCAAAAGATGTTTAATTGACTCACAATTCCACATGGCTGGGGAGGCCTCAGAAAACTCATGATCAAGGTGGAAGGTGAAATGGAAGCAAGTACCTTCTTCACAAGGTGGCAGAACAAAGAGAGAACAAGAGAGAGAAGGGGAAACTGCCACTTTTAAACCACAAGACTCGTGAAAATTCTCTCGCTATTATGAGAACAGCATAAGGGAAACCAGTCCCATGATCCAATAGCCTCCCACCAGGTCCCGCCCTCGACATGTGGTTATTACAATTCGAGATGAGATTTGGGTGGGGGCAGAGACAAACCCTATTAGTAGTCTAAAGCAGACTCAATAAAAGACCTGCTCTTCAGCGTGGAGCACTAGTTCCAGCCTAAGAGACCCTCTGACCAGATGCACTGTTTATATCTAGGAAGCAGCTGGAATGTTCCTTCTAGGATCACCATATTGAGGCACAATAGAGACCTCATAGATTCTGAATAGGCCATGACTCAGCTGGGGTTGCTGTAGCATGCAGATTAAGGAAGTGAAATGAGTAGAGCAATGTACCTTTCTGGTCACAGACAGCTTTTATGTAGAATCCCCCCACCCTGTACCTGCTCATATCTGGACCAGTATTTGTCTCTAACGACATGCAGATCTATTAATAAAGTTTGAAGAAATAAGCTGGAAAGTGAATAGTGCTGAGTCATGGGTGGAGGGAGGATGGTTTTGTGGAATCTGTTTAAGGTGAGGGGATAGTAACAGCTAACATTTTTGAGTTGTTTATAAAGTGCTTGGTACTGTGCCTTGCACATATTACCATTTCCCACCATTCTAACGACCCAGCGACATAAAGCAGTAGGTCTCGTCAAACCCAGAGCCAGAGTGACTCTCCAGACAAGGCTCTGAAGCATTCACTGTTGGCTCAAAGCTGATGACAGAGCCAGCACTAGAAGTTGGCTCTTCTGACTCCTTGTGTTATTTCCACTGTAGCTGTGAGCCATACATAGATTGACATTATCAGGTATCGCCAGCTGCTTTAATGTGTTAGTGCTTGTAACGCTTTTGTCTTTATTCTAATCCACGAAGAAAGCGGAGTCTCATCTTTGGGTTCAGCCGGGTCTGCAATGGTTGCCCTGAGCACTTTGAGGAACCGCTAAGCCAAATCACCAGCTGGTAAACCTGGGAATGTGCTATTTGGTCTTCTCTGAAATGGAAGGAGAAGAGGCTTCTTGGGGGACCATTTAAGCGCTTCCAGAAAAAACAAGAACAGTTCCCAGAAGAGCACAGGGGCTCTAGCTGTCACAACGGGGCTGCCCGAAAGACCCTGCATTGCTATGGAAACAGCGCATTTCTTTTTTTATGGAACAGCCACATACAACTCCCAGAATGTGTCATTAAGTAAGTTACCACTGTCCTGAGGCTGCCAAAGATGTACACTCTCATTAGGGGAGCAGTGTGACAGTCTGGGGTTTATAATGAACGCTTTTGCAGGCTCAGAGGCTGAGCTAAGTCTACCCTGTTGGGATCACAGTCTCTTGGTTTTTGGGGACTGAAAAAGGGGCCCCTTCCTCAAAATGCCCACAGGCCAAAGACCATCAGTTTCTGCTCTGATGCAAGATGGCCAGGTGACATCATTAGGGTGCCTGCATATCTCATTTACATGCAACTGGTGAACAAACCCTGGCATTTCCATAAAGACACTCCTGCTGAAATGAAGCGTTTTATCGCCTGCATTTCACCTGGAGCCCTTAATTGGGTAGCTCTGCTTCCCTCAAAGCTTTGTTTACCTAGTAATATGCAGATGTCAGTGGGCTAGCTTAGAAATAGAGAGGCATTCCAAGAGAGGAATGGAGGGACCACACAGGTGTATCTTCCCCTTGACCTGGAATAATGCAGCCTATAATTTTACACTTCACCTTGTATCCTGAAGTCTTACCCACCGTCTTGTAAAACCTATTGTGTTTCCAGTTGATTGACAGTGTCTCTGATAGGCTTTTCAGAAAAATGAGCTTGTTTTGGGAAACTGACAATTAGATTGTGCAGTGAGGGAGGTGAAGGGGAAGGAGGTGAGACACTAACAGTCAGAGAACACCTGGACTATTATCAGTAAGGCCTAGATAACCATGAAGGATTTGTCGTTGAGGAGACAACCATCTTTGCTCAACATTGACGAAAACAGGAATAGGAACAGAGAAGAAAGTCTCTGACCAGGAAGAAACAGCTGCTTTAATAAATACATGGACATACAGATGACAATATACTCTCCCTTCGGATATTTCTCACTGAGAAAGGGGCAGGACAGCAGCGTCGTTACAGGCTTAACTCTGGAGTTGAAATGCCTGGTTCAGTTCTCTGCCCTACTCCATCAGTTTATGATCAGTTTATTTAATTTGATTTTTGACAGCTCTGTTGCTCAGGCTGAAGTGCAGTGGCACAATCTCAGCTCACTGTAACCTCCACCTCCTGGGTTCAAGTGCTTCTTGTGCCTCAGCTACCTGAGTAGCTGGGATTATAGGCGTGCACCACGATACCCGGCTAATTTTTGTATTTTTAGTAAGGACGGGGTTTGACCCTGTTGTCCAGGCTGGTCACAAACTCCTGGCCTCAAGTGATTCTCCCGCTTCGGCCTCTCAAAGTGCTAGGATTACATGTGTGAGCCATCACACCTGGCCCAGTCAGCATTTTTGAGTGCCTTCTGGATGCTAGGCACCAGACTTGCTAGTTTTGTGACCTCGAAGAAGTTATCTAACGTCCCTGAGCCCCAGGTTTCTAATTTATAAAGTGGGAATGGCAAGCATACCTTCCTCACTGGGTGATGGAAATGGGTAAATGAACCAATGTTTGCAAAGTGCTTATTGCAATGTAAACAATAAATGTTTGATACGGTATGTGGTACTGCTGTCCTCCGTGTTAGGTTTGGGAAGCAAGTGCGGCAGGGGCATATTCTTTTAACAGAGAACAGTGGCTCAGCAGTGAAGAGAGAGCACACTTCTTTGATGATCCCTGATATGGCCGGACCAATCAGAATGTCCAAGGGATTTCTACTAAAAACACAGCAATCCCAAGGTGAAAATAAAAAGATAACTTCAATAATAAAAATAGTAATAATAACTTCAGCTATTACAGCTTTAGAGATGTGTTTTAACCTCTGGTTCCAGGAGAATCTTTTTACCTCTTAGCTTCCAGGTGGTCCCTTAACGTGGCTGAAATGATGATGGTGGTTTTGGTGACAGGGACAGAAACAGCAGTCATGATGACCACCATTTATCAAATGCTTACTACACACGGTGTTAATTTTGCAGTCTAATTCAGTTTTTGTAACACTAACATAGGCATCTACATGTTTTCATTTCATATGTGAGAAAACAAACATACTACCTTGTCCAAGGTCATACAGTTATTGAATATGACCCAGAGCTCAAGTTCTGGTTATCTGGACATGTGAAACTTTTGCAAGACTCGGGGGAAAATGGAAAATCATCTCCACCGCCCTCAATATCATTTGCCTTTTGAGAATGGTTTAATTTCTGAAGTCGTGCATCTTTTGTGGATCTTGGCATAAAGAAGAACCACTTCTTTCTGGTGAGGCCACACCTATGCACAAAATACTGGCATGGAACAGAGTAAACTGCAGTTTTCATTCATGCAGTAGGAAGAGGCAGTTTTTTGTAGCACCCAAGGGGAGGTTTGCATTGAGGAGGGGCTCACTGGCTATCTAAAGTGAGGTTTTCTGTCTGGCTTTCCATTGTTTGGAATTCATGGCAATTTTGTGGCATTGATTACCCCAAGATTAGACGCTCATTGAATACTGGGAAAACTTGGAGTTCTGAAAAAAGTCAATGAAATTACCAGTGCCACTGAGCCAGCTGGGCAATTCAAGTCATGTCTCTGGAGGGTCCGTCTCTAGTATCACAGTGCCTGTCATGTGAAGAGTTCCTACATGGGAAACTGAAACGCAGTTTCTGCTCAGATGAGGTCACTGGTAAATTCAAAGACCTAATCATGAACTAACTCTAGATACTGCCATCACCTAATTGTACCATTGCACATCTCGCTTCCAGCTCTGACTTCAGTTTAATTATCTGTAAAGTGGGGCAGAATATGTTTACTGTCTCCATATATGTTTTAAGAATGAGACAATGATGGTGAAAGTGTTTTAGGAAGCTGTATTCAAGTATTTGCGAAGGTTTCACATGATTTTAATACAGGATGGACCCCTGTGCTTTTACCCTCGTTACCCTCCAGTGCCACTCTACATCCATCTCTGGGGCTTGAGAAGGGCTGACCTGTAAAGATGGCATTACCGGCTCTCTAGCTCTCCAGCTTCTAATTGACTTTAGTCAATGGGAGGCAATGGCAGGAGAGCTGAGGGTTGGAGGAGAGTGAGCTTGGGGTATTTATTCCCAAGGTACTCTCCATACCAGAGTAACAGGCATTAGCCTTGTGTCTCCAAAGAAGGCCCTATCTCCTAAGAGGCAAGACTTTCCGTTCTCTTTCCCCCTTTTCTGCCTGCCTTTGCATCTATGCCAAAACAAAAATGGTCCTGGCTGACTCCCTTGCTATAGCAAGCTCTGAATACGTGGCCTTTGCTTGCTCTCATTTGGAGGATCTTCACTTATTTCCACATTGGGATTCACCATTTTAAAATGAAACTGACCTCATAATGGACTATTGAACATGCCAGTAGACAAACACACTGGAACATTCACAGGATTGGTCAACATACTGGACGGAGCACCCACTGACGGTTGTCAGCTGCCATGCTTAACTTAGCAGTTAAGTCATTCCACTGGTTTGTTGTTTCTTTTTTTTTTTTTTTTTTTTTAATTTTTTATTGGATTATAGGTTTTGGGGTACATGAGCAGAGCATGCAAGACAGTTGCGTAGGTACACACATGGCAGTGTGCTTTGCTTTTCTTCTCCCCTTCACCCACATTTGGCCTTTCTCCCCAGGCTATCCCTCCCCACCTCCCCCTCCCACTGGCCCTCCCCTTTTTCCCCCAATAGACCCCAGTGTTTAGTACTCCCCTTTCTGTGTCCATGTGTTCTCATTTTTCATCACCCACCTATGAGTGAGAATATGCGGTGTTTCATTTTCTGTTCTTGTGTCAGTTTGCTGAGGATGATGTTTTCCAGATTCATCCATCGGCAACCAACAGAATGGGAAAAAATTTTCTCAGTCTACCCATCTGACAAAGGGCTGATATCCAGAATTTACAAACAACTCAAGCAGATGTACAGGAAAAAAACAAACAAGCCCATTCAAAAGTGGGCAAAGGATATGAACAGATACTTTACGAAAGAAGACATATATGAGGCCAACAATCATATGAAAAAATGCTCATCGTCACTGGTCATCAGAGAGATGCAAATCAAAACCACATTGAGATACCATCTCACGCCAGTTAGAATGGCGATCATTAAAAAATCTGGTTTGTTGTTTCTTAAACGGAAGTACACTGCTACCCAGTGGCAGTCAAGAATCTACTGCACAGACCAAGGAGGAAATGGAAGGGGAAAGAGATAGACATCAAGATAATTCATTTGGCTAGGTGCGGTGGCTCATGCCTGTAATCCCAGCACTATGGGAAGCCAAGGTAGAGAAAGATCATGAAGCCAGGAGTTCGAGACCAGACTCACCAACATGGTGCAACCCTGTCTCTTCTAAAAATACAGGTGTGGTGGCATGTGCCTTTAATGCCAGCTACTCAAGAGGTTGAGGCAGGACAATTACTTGAACCCAGGAGGCGGAGGTTGCAAAGAGCCAAGATTGGGCCACCACACTCCAACCTGGCAACAGAGTGAGATTGTCTCAGAAAAAAAAAAAAAAAAAAGAAAAAGTAACTCATTTATTGAGAATTCACTACATGAAGCTCTTTTCCCATGTGATCTTGCTGAATCCATACAAGGCGGTTTACAACAGTTTCTATTATGTCCATGTAGATGAGGAAACTCAGGCTTAGAGTTGCTGTGATTTGTTCAAGGTCATGCAGCTACCAGAGTGGCTGGGCCAAAATTCAAAACTGACTTCCATGTCTGTGTTATCCGGCCTTCCCTTCCATTTTGAGTAATTAGGAATATTCATGAACATCAGATGCTTTTGGTCAAAATTAAAGGTCTCCTACACGAATCAACTGGACTGCACCAATTATCAGCATAGCTGAGACTTTTGTTTTAATACTCTATAGAATAAATTAGACAACATATTACACATTTTCATTTATTTACATTTTCCTTAAGATCCTGCTGAGTTTTATAGAAAAACGTTAAAAAAAAAAAAAAAAACAAAAACCAGTGGTCCTCAACTGGGGGCAATTTTGTTCTTCCCTATCTCTCTTCCTTCCATCAACAACATTTGACAATGTCCAGAGACAACTGGGAGTGGTGGTGCTACTGGCCGATAGTGCTTAGAGGGACGCTGCTAACAACCTACAGTGCACAGGACACCCTCTTCCACCACAGAGAGCTGTCCAGCCCAAAATGTCAATGGTGCCAAGGTTGAAAAACCCTGGCTTAAACACATGTAAGGCCATTTTAATCTTGAACGTAGCAACTCAGTCATCTCAGTCTCAGCATAGGATTTTCTTTCCATGAGATGAAATCATTTCTCTCACCATTAAAATGTAAAATGATATGATGACGCAGCTTTAGAGTTTAAAAAAAGCTCGTTTTGCCTTTACCAGGTGGACGTCCTTGGGCAAATTGCTTCATCTCTCTGAACTACACTTTTTCTTATCTGTAAGGTGAGGCATTTCCACATTTCTATTACTGAGATTGTATGTGGAGTAAGTAAAAGAAAGCACATAAATACTTCATAAAAGGTGCTGTATGTAATAGGTGATTAATTTTTGCACCTTCTCTTTCCCCTTAGAGACAGGTACTATAACATCTTCCTGTAATGAAAAGAATTGCTGGGGCGGGTACTCAGTGAAGTATCTGAATTTAAAACATTGCACACTTCAGTTCTAACTTAGTAATAGAAAATGGGGTTAAAAACTCGCAGGCTGATATTATAACACAACCCAAATCAAGCTGGATTCCAACTTGTCTCATTACATTGTGCCAAATTCTGTAGTAGACTGCAGGGAGACAAGAGGAAGAAATAAGTCATGATTATGGTCATCAGACAGCTGGGTAGGGAAGGACAGTGAAGGCTGAAAGAGGACGCAAGAGGACAAAGTTAAATTGATTCTTGGAATAAGCTAGAGTGCAACAAGGAGAAAAAACTCCATCCATTCAGAAACCAAATACAATCATTTCACTGTGAAAGCGAGTCTATAATTTGTACATCTGTCTGTTTTTCCCAGTTAAACAACAAAAAATAGACAAGGCTGAATGTGTTTTAAATCCCAGTTGGACTGAGAATATGATCAAAAGTGGAGAAATCAAATAACCTTAATGGTAAGATGTCTATAGTCTGGCAAGGGGCTCAAACCTTGTCTTGCTAAACCCCACCAATACCAAGCCCATTTCTAACATTTTCATAAACATTCTAAAACACATTTTTGCATATATATGCATAAAAGCCTGTGTTTAAAGGCTTGTGTATTTTGAATCGGAGTGAATACTTATTCTATCACATGCAAATTTCATGCTTTACTTCCAACTCTTTCCTTACTGAGAGGCACCTGGATTATTTCCAATCTGGGGCTATTATTGTAAACAGAAAGTATTGAATGTTCCTGTCCATATATGATCATTATTCTCTGCTAAGAAGCTGCCAGAATGGTCCCCAATAATCTTTATCTCCTACTGATAGTCATGACCTTGTGTAACCCCCTCCCCTTGAGTAATTGCTTCTAACCAATAAAATGTGGCAATGTTGTGGGGATGCCAATTTGGTTATTTAGGTTATTAAAGAGTCTCAATTCCGTCTTGCTAGCAGAGTATTTCTATTGTCTTCTCAGTTTATGTGCTATGTTGAGGCAACATGCCAGCAGGAACAGTCCTTCTGATAAGGAACTGAGGCCCTCTTCCCCAGTCAAGCCTTCACAGGAAACCACCAGCTCTGAGCCTGCACTTTGCAGTCTCATGGGACTGTGGAACAAAGATTCAGCTGAACTGCACCTAGGATCCTGACCCACAGAAACTGATACAGTCAGTATGTTGTTTAAAGCACCTACATTTTGGTATAATCTGTTCCACAGCAACAGAGAACTAATGCAAGTAACTAACAATTAAACAGAGAAGCTGACATGTAAACAAGTCAATCTACTACAAGGTAGGATGTCACAAGAGCCAGTAGAGTTTTAGAAACACAGCGATAGGGTTACTTAGAATGAAAGGCACCGTTAGGTGAGAAGGTGCTCCTTTATTTATTCAGCAATTATTTCTTAAACTTTATCTATGTGCCAGGCACTATGCTAGGCTCAGGGACTGAAATGGTAAAGATGACAAAGTGCTTTTTCTCTTGACATTTGCTCTCTAGGGACAGAGATAAAAATAAAGAGTAACTGGTTGGGTGTGGTGGCTCATGCCTATAATCCCAGCACTTTGGGAGGCTGAGGCAGGTAGATTATCTTAGGTCAGGTGTTCGAGACTGACCACCAACATGGTGAAACCCAGTCTCTGCTAAAAATACAAAACTCAGCTGGGTGTGGTGATGCATGCCTGTAATTCCAGCTACTCAGGTGACTGAGGCAGGAGAATCACTTGAACGTGGGAGACGGAGATTGCAGTGAGCTGAGATTGTGCCACTGCACTCTGCCCTGGGTGATAGAATGAGACTGTCTCAAAAATAATCCATTTTTTGAGACAGTCTCATAAATAAAATAAATTGGAAAAATAAAGAGTAACTAAACAAATGAACAAGAGAATTTCTAGTAGACACAAGTAGCAAGAGGGAAAGTGATTAACGGAAAAATAAAGCTGAGTAGGTTTTTTATTTCTGGTGGTCAAGGTAAATATCTCACTGAGAAGGCAATCATCTTACGTCCACATCCAAAACAGGTGAGGTTTCCACAAGCCTAGAGGGGAATGGCCCCTCCCCTCCCCACCTAGTGTTGGCTGCTGCAGTCACCATCTCCGCCGCCCACAGGCAACCAGTGGCAACAGGAGGTGGTCTCAGCCCTACAGAGGCAGTATATTGGTTCAGGCTTCTGCAGCACCTAACCAACGGATGATGGATGCCGTGGTGGAGAGGGGGACCCGCTTTGATGTACGTAGCCTGGTTTGATTAATGAGCAGCTCTGCCAGGAGGCTATGCTGAGAGTGAATTACTCTTTTCAGAAATGGCTAGATCGGCACTATTGTACTAATTATTTCACAAGCTTGAGGTCAGTTCCAAATTCCCTGACACACACAAGGGAACAAACACCCGGGCTAACTGAAGCCGACAGAGCTCTAATTAAAGCAGAAATTGTTTTTGACTCCCCTCTCCCTCTTCCCTCCACCCCACCGGCCCTCTCTTCCCAGAGGAGGAAGCTGTCAGATACATTTCCTCCCTGCCCCTAGCCTGGCCTAGCACAAACCCCCCGAGTTCCAGGAAACAGCCCCTGGCACCCCAGTGCACACACATATTGAGCACTGGCAAAGAGGGGAGCTATCCATGGTGGGTCCAGCATCCAGGTTTCTTTTTTTATTTTTTAAATCCCCATCATGGCTGGGCATCATGGGGGAAACTGCTTGAGCCCAGGATTTCGAGATTAGCCTAGGCAACATGAAAAAAACTCCATCTCTACAAAAAAATTAAAAAAGAATATGAAGGTTAGCTCAGCCTGGTGGTACGCACCTGTAGTCCCAGCTACTTGGGAGACTGAAGTGGGAGGACTGATTGGGCCCAGAAGGTTGAAGCTGCAGTGGGCTGTGATCACGTCCCTGTACCCTAGCTAGGGCAACAGTGTAAGACTGCCTCAAAGACAACAAATAAATAAATAAATCCGAATCACATGCACAGGTGATACAGTCATTCATTCATTCACTTGTTCATTCATTCTTCTGTTTGCATTGTGCTGAGAACCAGCAGAGTTCCAGTCTTGAGAGCTCACTGCCTGGTGGGGGACAAAGACCTCGATCAGATCATCACACAGATAAATTTAAATTTTCAACTGAGAAATGCTATAAAAAGAGGACTGTGTGTAACAGGAGGATTTGACCTGGTTGAATCCTTGATTTTTGAGGAGGTGGTGCCAGAGCTGTAGAAATTAACTAAGTGAAAGGTAGGAGATGGGGAGATGGGGGGGTTCAAAGTGTTGAAGTCAGCACAGGCAGAGGCCCTGTGGTAGGAATACAGGTAAAGTTCTGAACGAACAAAAAGAAAGCCACTGTGGGCCAGGCGCGGTGGCTCAAGCCTGTAATCCCAGCACTTTGGGAGGCCGAGGCGGGTGGATCACGAGGTCAACAGATCGAGGCCATCCTGGTCAACATGGTGAAACCCCGTCTCTACTAAAAATACAAAAAATTAGCTGGGTATGGTGGCGCGTGCCTGTCATCCCAGCTACTCGGGAGGCTGAGGCAGGAGAATTGCCTGAACCTATGAGGCGGAGGCTGCGGTGAGCCGAGATCACGCCATTGCACTCCAGCCTGGGTAACAAGAGCGAAACTCCATCTCAAAAAAAAAAAAAAAAAAAAAAGAAAGTCACTGTGGCTGGAGCTCCAGAACAGAAGCAGCTTGATTTGGGTCAAGGCTATGAGTATGGCCAAAAGGGACCTTAGCATGTCTACGTCTCACTTTTCTCACCTGAAATTTCTTAAGTCTTTCAGGAACATTGCAGTAGCCTCCTTAACATCTATTTCTTTTCTCTTGATAATTACTCTGTTAGTTAGGGTTTCTATACTCCCCCCTTGCACCTTGGTAGGTCTGGGGTGAGGGAGAGATGGTGGTGAATGAGACTCAGCAGAGGGTCAAGCCCTGAAGAGCCTTGGAAGCTCAAGGCTGGCTCCAGCTACAACAATGCCACCCAAACATCCCCAGTGGTTTGCATTGCTGTCGGCTCCCGTTCCTACTCGGTTCTGGACATCCAAGTCCCTGTACCTGGATGTCTCTGGCAGTCTCCCGTTCTGTGAATCCCAGCCAATGTGCTTCAGCTAACTTCTTGCTTTTTGCCCTGGTTCTTTACACTTTCCAATCTCCTTCCATGGTCTCTAGTCACCCCTCAGCAATCTCAGAAAGGCTGATGTATTAGTCTGTTCTCATGTTGCTAATAAACATATACCTGGGACTGGGTAATTTATGAAGAATAAGAGGTTTAATGGACTCACACTTCCACATGGCTGGGGAGGCCTCACAATCATGGCAGAAGGCAAAGGAGGAGCAAAGTCACATCTTACCTGGTAGCGGCAAAGATTTTGTGTAGAGGAACTCCCTTTATAAAACCATGAGATCTCATGAGACTTATTCATTATCATGAACAGCGTGCCAAAGACCTGCCCCCGTGATTCAACTACTTCCCACTGGGTACCTCCCCCAAACACATGTAATTATGGGAGCTACAATCCAAGATGAGATTTGGGTGGCGGCACAGCCCAGTCATCTCAGCTGACTTCCTGTTAACCCATCTACAGAGACAAAATGAAGATGGAAGTCAGGATATACACGTAAGCATTTGCAGAATCGCTCCATGGATGTTTACTAAGCACTGGCACATGCTCCTCAATGTCATATCACTTAGTTTGGAGGTTTCTTCGTGATAGGACTGAAATGTCTGCTTTAATACAGTCTATGAAATGCATATTACTATTGCTAATAACTCCCAGTGAGTGTGTTAGCCCTGCACCTTTACACACCATTTTATTTAATCTATCTGATGACTCCAGTAGATATGGCTACTGTCATGGCACAAATAAATGATCCTGTGGCCCAGCAACATTGGACAACTTGCTGAAAGACACATCTAGGAAGTATATGTCAGATCTGGGATTGGACTTCAATTTTTTCCCACTAGGTCACGTATTAAGTTTATTTATTTCAGAAATATTAGCTAACATGTATGGAACGTGTATTTCATGTGGGCACTGTGCCAAGTACTTCCCATGCATCCATCTATACCTACCCTGTAAGGCAGAAACCATGATAAATCTCATTTTCATCTTTATTAATGAGAAAAGGGAGGCATAGAATAATTTAGTAATTTGCCCTAGATTATACAGGCAGTAAACGGCAGAAATTGGATTTACAAGCAGGTATCAGGCATTCGAACCAGGAGACACAGCCACCTCTACTTCATCGTTGAAAAAGCACCTTACTTCCGATGAACCACAAAGCCACCTTCTGATGGTGGGCAATGTGGCTGCTTAAGGTGTGCCCACAAAGGGTAGAATAAGACCAGGTGTACTAAGGTTCCTTTACTTTGAGAGCTGGGGATTTTTCACCTGGAGACTCCTGTATATGGTCTAAAAAGAATGAGCTAAATGGGAAAATCAATAACGCGCACAGATGGCCCTGGTGATGTTTACACTATTTAGGGGAACAAATTATTCTAGAGCACCTGGGATTTATTATTTCCCATACAGAAGAACAGAAGCAGGCGAATTACAGGGCATTCTTTTCTACCCATTGAGGCTGATCTCCTCAGATGCAATTATTATTTGGTGTTTTTATTAGTTTGCATTGGCCGTTTCCTCCGGCTCCCATTCACGCCAATTAAGAAAATTTCACTTTACTGTAATTTTCAGTACAGATAATATGTCCGGAAAAATAAAATTCATCAACACACATTTATTGAATGACTACTATATGACAGATGCTAGGCCAGAGGCTGGAGCAAGGAAGACATGGCTGTAAATGTGACAGCTGTAAAAACTCTTATCAGGGACTCGTTCTGCACCAAGCTCTCTTGTAAGACCTCACTTCATCTTTACGCAGGCTTATGGGGTAGGTGGTGTTATTGCCATTTTCTAGGTGAGGAAACATGAGCTCAAGGTCATGCATTTAGGATGTGAAAGAGGTAGGATTTCAACCCAGGCAGTTTGATGAAGAAATCAAAGATAGGTCCTGCTCTGCAATTGTTTGCCCACTATTAGGGGAGGCAGATCACACACACACACACACACACACACACACACACACACACACACACCCCACCTCTGAAAAATGGTAGTGTCTTGTAAGTAAGCAAGGCAAGATAAACTACAATGAAAGGACGCAGAGAAAACGGGGATGTTGCGTAATAGTAGTCCCGGTAGACCTCTCAGATAAGTCATCTTAAATTCAAAGGGAAGAAAAAGAGCTAGAGAAGGGATATTGGTGAGGATAGTGACAGTGATGGGATGAAAAATTCCAGACAGAAAACCAAGGGTGTGAGGTGAGGACAAGCAGGAAGTGTTCAGGGGGCGGACATAATCATTTATTATGAGTTGGCTCGTGCAGTTATGGGAGTCAGGAAGTCCCATGGTCTGCCCTCTCCAAGCTGAAGACCCAGGAAAGCCATTCATATAGTTCCAGTCCAAACTCGAAAGCCTGAGAACCTGTCCAAGGCCAGGAAGAGATGAATGTCCCAGCTCAAGCAGAGAGAAAGAGCATTCACCCTTCCTCCATCTTTTTTGTTCTATTCAGGCCCTCCACAAACTGGTTGGTGCCCACCACATGGGTGGGAGGGAGATCTTCTGTACCCTGTCTACTGGTGCTAATCTGTTCCAAAAACACCATCCATCACAGACACACCCAGAAACAATGTTTTACCAGCTCTCTGGGCATTCCTCAGCCCAGTAAAGCTGACACATGTAATTAACCATCCCAAATGGGGAGTTGCTAATCCCTGGGCTTTATGAAGTTTCAGTAAAGCAGGATGACGAAGTTCTAGAACTCTGCTGTACCATGTTATACCTATAGTCAGTGATGCTGCATTGTGTGCTTAAAAGTTGGCTAAGAGGGTAGATCTCACATTTAGTGTTCTGACCACAATAAAATAAAACTGAAAGAAAAAAATAAGTAAAGGGAAAAGGCGCAGTGGAGGGAAAGGAAGGGAGAGGCACAGTTAGGCTAGGGGCTGCTCCTCATTCAGAGGAGTATCCTCACACCGCCCACTAAGCCTCTGGGCAGAGATGACAGAAGCTTGTGCTGAGAAAAACCTAAGGGCTTTATTTTAAGACCTTCTGTCAGAAAAGGCCTTTGGAGGAGATTCAACCACTCGACTGCATTCCTGAAGGTCATACAGCAGTGACATGATCTGCTGGATTTGGGAAACATTTTAAAAAAAAGGAAGAAGAAGGACAAATACCCTTTATGAGAGATGATTTTTATTTTTACCGAGAAACAGATAGAGTTAAGAAAGTTCTGGTAGGGAGGAGTTACAGAGACATGAACATCTGCTTCTGCCTCTTCAGCTTCTGCTGAAATTGTTCTTAAATCAAGCAGCGGTTTCCAGACAGGGCCAGGTAATTGATTATAAATGCTGGAGTTTATTTCAATAAGCTCTGTCATTTCTTAGCGCTGTTCCACTTTACAGCAAACTCACCAACAGAGGTGTTGGAGGCAGTTTGTCTTTTGTCTTTCCCTTTGACATGTTTGAATTGTGTGTGGTTGTGTGTGTGTGTGTGTGTGCGTGTGTGTGTGATGCTCTGGCTGAGGCTTACAGGAAGAGAACACTGTTTTTGTTTTTTGTTTTTGCTTCAGGCAGAGGGAATAGGGAGTAGGGAGTAGGGACCCCAGGTTACAGAGAGCAGCCATCACACGCTGTCTCTGGTTCCAGAATCAGAAGGCAGTGACTATCATTCTCCCACATTTATCAGCCCAGGGAAGCCATTCACGTCTTCTGAAAGGATCCTGTCTCTTATTCTCATAAAAGCACTTTGCTATTTTACTTTCTTATCACTACCTGAGATTAGCCAATTTCATTATTACACAGATGTCTCCCCCTTTCCTCTACCAGAATGTAAGGTCCGTGATATAAGGAACTCTGACTTTTCCCGTCGCCATGTGTCACTCATGTCTAGAACAGTGCCCAGTACACAGTAGGTAACCAGAAAATGATTACTGAATTAGTTACCTTTTCCATAAAATCTTAGGTTTTTCTTCCTCTAGGAAGCCTTCCAGGATTGTCCTAGTACATGTTAATATTACCTACTCCATGATTGGGGGTAATGTAGATTAGTTCAACCATTGTGGAAAGTAGTATCTTGGATTCCTCAAAAAGGTAAAAGCACAATTTCCATTCAACCCAGCAATCCTATTACTTGGTGTGTACCCAGAAGAACAGAAATCATTCTACCATAAAAACACATGCACGTGAATGTTCATTGTAGTGCTAGTCACACCAACACATTAGGAATCAACCTAGACGCCCATCGATGACGGAGTGGATAAAGAAAGTGTGGAACATAGACACCATGGAATACTATGCAGCCATAAAAAAGAACAAGATAGTGTCTTTTGCGGAAACATGGATGTAGCTAGTAGCCATTATCTTTAGCAAATGAACACAGGGACAGAAAACCAAATACCGTGTGTTCTCACCTGTAAGTGGGAGCTAAATGGTGAGAACGCTGAACACAAAGGGAAGAACAGACACTGGGGTCTACTTGAGGGTGGAGTGTGGGAGGAGAGAGGAGCAGAAAAAAACCGTTGGATATTGGACTTAACACCTGAATGAGGAAATAATCTGGACAGCAAACCCCTGTGACTCAAGTTCACCCATGTAAGGAAACTTCTCATGTACCCCCAAGCCCAAACTACAAGTTTTTAAAGATTAACAATGACTGGAAATTTGTGTTGGTTTTCCGTCTAATTCCTTCACATGGGATAATCTGAGATAGTTTTAACTTCATCTCCTTCATATTTGGGTGGGCATGAAGGAGGTTCTCAGAAATGTCTGCTTAACTGAGAGAAATCTTTCTTCCATTTTGCTGGCAAATAAGAAACTAAGAGCCTCAGAGACCCTAAAAGACAAAGGGAACAGGAGGATGGCCAGGGTAGGTTTTCCACGTTCATGCCTTGGGCTTTTATTTCTGGGCAAAGAGTGAGTTAAGACATAATGATGTCCTTTTCTCTTTCAGATTGGTAAAATCTGGAATGGTACCCAGAGGTGGCACAAACTCCAATTCCTTCAATTTTTTAGCTAAGAAAACATGGAAGATCAAGGGAAATGAAACATTTGAGGAACTTATCAAAATTATTAAATATTTGTGTTATAGATTTCTTCTTATCCATTGTCCCACTTAATCCTCAGAACACGTCAACAAGGTTGGTGTTGCTATTCCCATTTCACAGATACAATAACTGAGGCTCAGAGCAGCTTACCAAGTGACTAATAACATGTAGCGAGCAAGAAGCATCACTACAGCTTGGACCCTGGTCTTCTATGCCTTTTTGTCTACCACATTTAGGGCTTTAGAATAAAGCTTCCACTTTCATCAGTGGGGTCTCTATCTCTCAAGCCTGAATCTGTAATCACCCACCTAGATACGGTGGTTGGTGCAGGCAGTCCCTTTTCAGCTTTTCCAGCCTAGGTGCTCAAATGCAGAGGAGGTACCTCAAGGTCCCTCAGAGCTCTCTGGCAAAATCTGTCATTATAAGCTTAATTAAGTTAATATTCTTGTGTGATGGGCTGCTGGGATCAGGGCTCTGTGAGGTTCATGGACTTTTAACCACTTTCTCTCCTGAGCCTGCATGAAAAAATACACAACAGAATGTGAGTGCTTGTGGCAATGGTATCTTTGAGCAATTAAGCCTTTTAAAAGTCTTTTTCCCTTTCTCCTCCCTAGCTTCATGCATAGAACAATGGCAAACAAGAACAGTTTGAAAGTGAGATGAAGGCCGAGCTCGGTGGCTCATGCCTGTAATCCCAGCAGTACTTTGGGAGGCCGAGGTCAGGAGTTCCACACCAGAATGGCCAACATGGTGAAACCCTGTCTCTCCTAAAAATACAAAAAATTAGCTGGGCATGGCGGTGCGTGCCCGTAATCCCAGCTACTCAGGAGGCTGAGGCAGGAGAATTGCCTGAACCCAGGAGGTGGAGGTTGCGGTGAGCCAAGATCGCGCCATTGCACTCCAGCCTGGGTAACAAGAGCGAAACTCCATCTCAAAAAAAAAAAAAAAAAAAAAAAAAAAAAATACAAGCATAGCCAGGCATGGTGGTCGGCACCTGTACTCCCAGCTACTTGGGAGGCTAAGACAGGAGAATCACTTGAACCTGGGAGGTGGAGGTTGCAGTGAGCCGAGATCAGGGCACTGCACTATGGTCTGGGTGACAGAGCAAGACTCTGTTCCCTGAAAAATGAATATAAATGAGATGGGCAGAGTTTTAACTCACCCCAACCTGGCTGCCAAAGTCTTCTAGAGATGGTATTAAATGCACCCCTCCCAAAAGCAGTGCCTGAGAAGCCTGGTGACTGTATTCAAAGAAGGGCAATGTCTGAGTGACACAACAGATGATTAAAGACAATAGGAAAAGGCACGGTGCAGGCAGAGCTGCTCCCAGACCTGCACCTTCTATAAGACAGGGCCATGGCAACCATTCCATAAGGTTATTGTGAGCATTCATGAGAGAAGGCATGCCAATGTCCAGTGCTGGGTTGGTGCATAGTAAATGATTTTAAATAAATGATTTTATTTATAATACTTCGTGTTACTGTTGCTTCCAATATGCAAGACACTGTGCCGAGCCAAATGACCTTATAGAATCCTTGTATCTGCTCTAAAATATATATAATTATGGCAGTAGATTGAGTGGTGGCCCTGAAGATAAAACTCAGCCAGTACCTGGGAGTATGATCTTATATGAAAACAGGGTCCTTGAGATATAAGAAAGATCTGCAGGCCAGGTGTATTGTCTTATGCCTGTAATCCCCGTGCTTTGGGAGGCCAAGGTGGGTGGATCACTTGAGGTCAGAAGTTTGAGATCAGCCTGGCTACCATGGTGAACCCCTGTCTCTACTAAAAATACAAAAATTAGCCAAGTGTGGTGGTGCACACCTGTAATCCCAGCTACTAGAGAGGCTGAGGCAGGAGAGTCCCTTGAACCCAGGAGGTGGAGGTTGCAGTAAGCTGAGATGGCACCACTGTACTCCTGCCTGGGCAACAGAGCAAGACTGTCTTAAGTAAATAAATAAATAAAATGAGGTTGTCCCGAATTCTCTGGCTGGGCCCTAAAGCCAATGACAGGCATCCTTATAGAAGAGGTGAAGACAGAAAAGACACACAGAAAAATACACACAGCAAAGGCCACGTGAAGATGGAGTCAGAGAGTGCAGCCATAAAGCCCCCCGAGCCAAGGAAGGCCTGGAGTCACCAGGAGCTTGAAGAGGCAAGGAAGGATTCTAAGAGTTTTTGGAGGGAGCATCGCCCCGCCAAAATCGAGATTTCGAATTCCTGGCCTCCAGAACTGTACAAGAATTTCTGTTGTTTTAAGCCACACAGTGTGTGATAATTTGTGACAGCAGCTCTTGGAAATGAATACAATGATCATCATCCCAATTTTTAAAAAAATTTTTATTGCATTTTAGGTTTTGGGGTACATGTGCAGAACATGCAAGATAGTTTCATAGGTACACACGTGGCAGTGTGATTTGCTGCCTTCCTCCCCTTCACCCACATCTGGCATTTCTCCCCATGCTATCTCTCCCCAACTCCCCCCCTCCCCGCTGTCCCTCCCCTATTCCCCCCAATAGACCCCACTGTGTAGTGTTCCCCTCCCTGTGTTCTCATTGTTCATCACCCGCCTATGAGTGAGAACATGCGGTATTTCATTTTCTGTTCTTGTGTCAGTTTGCTGAGAATGATGTTCTCCAGACTCATCCATGTCCCTACAAAGGACACGAACTCATCGTTTTTGATCAATTTTACTGGACAAATTAAGGCTAAAAGGTTTTATCATTTTCCCAGTCACACACCTGTAAAGCAGGAAAGCTGCTGGTTGAAACCAGCAGTCTGACTCAGAGATAACGGGATTATCAGGAGCCAAGGGAAGTGAAGGCGCAACCATGACATGCCTCGTTAGGGTCTTTACCCTCTCTGGCATCTGATCGTATCATGCATACACGGCGATTGATTGATTACTGGATGTAGGACTCTAAAGCTGGGGTTTTATGCAACTATGGCCTATAGGCAAAACATTTTTTTTATTTTTAATTGTTTATATTTAATAGTATTTATTTTGCCTTTTGCTCCACAAAGCTTACATTGCTTACTCCATGACCCTTTGTAAAATGTTTGCCAACCCTGCTGTAAAGAATGAGAGGCAATTATACCTGCCATTTAAAGAATGGTATTCAATGCACTTTCAGTCACCAGTTCATCAAACATCTATGGGGTGCCACTAAGTATTAAGAACGCTTGAAGGAGATGGGAAACAAAGAAGGTAGTCCAGTAGGGGAGTCCATTCACGTAAGCAAGTCCACCTCAATGTGGCAATGCAGAATACCATGGTGGGGAGAAAGAAGGGCAGCTCAAAGGTGGGAGCCTTCAGGGAAGAGATTGCACTCACTTTTTTAAAACCATTATCAGAGTCCTTGCTCCAAGATAGCACAGGCTTCCCCCGATGACAGGAGTGCTATGAACTTGTTGAATAAACAAAGAAGGAACTTTACCTTCAGGCCTCAGAAATCTTCCCCTGAAGAGTCAAGTTCTGAACTGAGTCTTCTTAAAGGATGAGATAGATGACAAGGGTGAGAGCATGCTCCTACCCCAAGGAACATCGTTTTCAAAGGCTTAAATGCAAAAGAGAACATAAAACATTTGAGGACCTTTATATAACTGGGTTTTGCTCTATGGGATACCAGCAGGACGAGATGAAAGGGCAGTAGTCTGAAGCCAGATCCTAAAAGCCCTTCTAAGCTATGTCAAAGACTTAACAAAATTCTAGAGGAACTGTGGAGCCACCGGGGAATTTGGCCCTTGCATTCTCCTTCACACCCCTTGTGACACCCCTACCCCATCTCCTTCCACTCAAGAGCTCGGGTGGGCTTCGCAGATGACCTTGCTCCTTCAGTACTGGGTACTTTTCATATGCTTCTCCCTTCCTGAAATCTCTGCCCCGTATCTATTTTCAGTTGACCCACCTTCTCTTATTTTGCCTTTATTGTGGTTTTTTCAGGGAAGCCATTTCTGATTTCATCTCTAGACAGAGCTGGTCTTCCTGATATTCCTATCTGTATCCCTCTCAATTTTTATCCCTATCTGCATCTCAGCCTCTCGAGTAGCTGGGACTACAGGCAGGTGCCACCATGCCTGGCTAATTGCATATTTAGTAGAGATGGGGTTTCACCTTGTTAACCAGGATGGTCTCGAGATCATGACCTTTCGATCCACCCGCCTTGGTCTCCCAAAGTACTGGGATTACAGGTGGGAGCCACTGTGCCTGACCTGCATCTCTATTTTTACATTATCACTGTCTATATCTGTATCTATATCTATACACATATCTCAACCTGTATGCAAATGTCTACTCCAAGTCACTGTACCTCTATCCATATCTCTGTATATTTATATCTGCAGCTCACCATTTACAGTCCTCCATAGCACTCAACACCCTTGTATTTACTTTTACATGTAGATTTTATTTATTTTTGAGACAGGGTCTTGTTCTGTCACCCAGGCTTGAGTGCAGTGGCATGCATTTCGTCTCTCTGAACAGGTGATTATTAACAGCAGGTATCCTGTGTTTTCTCATAGAACCAAGATAAACTAGGTAGGCAGCTGGTGCCTGCTTACCACTGATCAAGGACAACCCAGAAAGCACTCTCCACGAGGGAGCCATGGGCGCAGGGTCACAGCTCACTGCAACCTCTGTCTCCTGGGCTCAAAGGATCTTCTTGCCTCAGCTTCCTGTGTAGCTGGGACTACGGCTGCATGCCATCACACTTGGCTAATTTCTGTATTTTTACTTTAGAGATAGGGGTTCACCATGTTGCCCAGGTTGGTCTTGAATTCCCAGGCTCAGGTGATCCTCCCACCTTGGCCTCTCAAAGTGCTGGGATCACAGGCATGAGCCACCATGCCCAGCCTCACATATAGGTTTATACTAAATTTGACCAATTCCTATCTCCTGCACTAAACCTTAAGCTCTGTGCATAACAAAGGACCATGGACTTGGCAGCTTAAACAACAGATTTCTGTTTTCTAGAAGCTGGAGGGCTGAGATCAAGGGTTAGTTCTTTCGGAGGCCTGTCTCCTGCGTCTTTACGTCACTTTCCTTCTGTGAGTATCTGTGTATACTCATAGTCAAAGCACCTTAGGGCTCACTCCTATGACCTCGTTTTACCATAATTACCTAAGGGCCCTGCCTCTAAATATGGTTATATTCTGAGACGCTGGGGGTTTGACCCTCAACATGACAATTTGGTGGGTGAAAGGGGCATAATGCAGCCCACAATAATGCCTTTTATTTCCGTTTTTTTTCTTCCAATGCCAAGCACAGGGCCTGGCATATATTAGGTGCTCAATAAATATCTGAGGAAGTCAAGATGCTATTGCAGCAGCTCTGGGGAAATGGCCTTGAAGCATGTTGTGGAGTAGGACGGAAGCAGGGAGACAGTGGGGAAGCAATTCCAGGTCTTGACAAGAGAGGTGACAATGGAACTTCTGGAGGCAATGGCAGTGCAGACGATAGAATGAATGTGGGTTTTAGAGAGAATAAGGGGGCAGGGTGAATTGAACTTGGAGATTAGATTGCTGAGGATGACATGGGGACTCAGAATGCATTCAGCTGAATTGTCACCTAAGTAATCAACGGGAAGTGCATGCTGCACCCACAACTATAGACAGAAGCTGAGATGCATTATCTGCCTACCAGGTCTGAATTCATAAACCGTGTGCTCTTTTCACCTTTTACAATCCCAGCAAGGCAGGAGTCTCCTGCTCACCTATTCCCTCTGTCCCCTTCCCCTTCTCCCAGCTTCTCTTTCTTAAAAGGATAGACTATTACCTGCTGGTAGTTCATCTTAAGCTACTAAGAATGAAGCTGTTAGGCTCCAGAGCATTTTATTCTAGTAGAACAGGAGAAGAGATGAATGCCAGGGAACAGGAGTTCATGGATTTCAGTAAGAACTAACTAGACCCTAAAACTGAGACCACAGAGCAGAGAGGCAGGGAATGTGAACTTGAGGCTGTCACAGCCAGTCTAAGACTTTCAGGCTTATCTTGTTAGGCCTAATCTGACTTTCACTGATCACATTCGCATCTACACATGCTGACTCAGAAACGTGGGCACTGCAAGCTGAAGATTAGGAGTGGCGTTGAATGGTATATTCACCTTTCAGAAGCTTTACTACTGCAGACGCTTATAATTTTCCCCTTTATCTAAAGACAGAAGGGCTTTCCTCCCCTCAACTAGAGTTCTGCTGTTTTTTTCCCCCTTTTCCACCTAATAAAACCCTCCGTGCAGTGCTTGCCTGTGTAATCAGAACTGTGCAGACTGATCTCAGAGCTCGTTTCCCAGGCTGCACTGCAGATGCACAGAAAAGGAAGGGATAAACTTCGGGAAGTAATGATGTCTCAGACGCCAGCTGACTCCCGGAGGTCATACCCTGACTGAGCTCCTTCTGCCCTCTGTGCACCCCTAGAAAAGAAATCTGGCTTATTTACCATTTTAGAAAGTTAGACCTTTTCAAAGAGATGCCCCAGGCAAACATCCTTCCTTTCCTATCTCTCTGAAACTAATGACTCTTCTCAGAAAGTTTTGACAGTGAGAGTTGTTCCGACAGCTGAGGGAGTTTGCTGGGAGCCAGGCTGGCTCCCAGCCCACAGAAATAGCTGGTCTGCATGTGGCTGGCTCAGAGACACCCCATTCTACAATGCAACAAGTCTGATTTTCTGGAAGAAAAATAGGAAAGTAGGAAAAGTGCTCTGAGCTGGAGAAGTCTCTGGGCTGGGGCTCTGCTCCAGGAGTCAGATGATGGGTGCGGGGGAGGGGTGCATTTTTAAGCTTCTGAAGTATTTGAATTATTGCAACAATAATAGCAGAGGTGATTAAAGCCTGACATTTAAAAGAAGATGAAAGACATGACTTCCATAGACAATATTTCATTCAATTACTAAAGTGATGGCGGTAAGTAAATTATTTAATACCGAGACCAGCTCAGCTGCAGAGACCTCCACCCAGGCGGCACTGAAGGCATTACAAAGCAGAGGGCCAGACGGAACAGCAAAGTGGGACTATCTGCTGGGGCCAACAGCCTTACCTCACTGGGAGCCTCCTGGACTGACAGCATTTTGGGTTGAGAGCCTGGAGCAGAGGCTGACGCACTCTGCTCTGAACAGGTGATTATTATTAACAGCAGGTGTTTTGTGTTTTCTCATAGACCCAAGATAAACTAGGTAGGCAGCTGGTCCCTGTTTACCACTGATCAGGACGAACCAGAAAGTATTCTCCACGAGGGAGCCATGGGGACACACATCCCCTGCTTAAAGAATTGTTTTGGTCCGGGCACGGTGGCTCAAGCCTGTAATCCTGGCACTTTGGGAGGCCGAGGCGGGTGGATCACGAGGTCAAGAGATCGAGACCATCCTGGTCAACATGGTGAAACCCCGTCTCTACTGAAAATACAAAAAATTAGCTGGGCATGGTGGCACGTGCCTGTAATCCCAGCTACTGAGGAGGCTGAGGCAGGAGAATTGCCTGAACCCAGGAGGCGGAGGTTGTGGTGAGCCGAGATTGCGCCATTGCACTCCAGCCTGGGTAACAAGAGTGAAACTCTGTCTCAAAAAAAAAAAAAAAAAAAAAAGAATTGTTTTAACCAGTGTATGATATACCTATCCTGTTATGCTACTTTAGAATGCCCCAAGCAGTTTTCCACTTGGGGTAGGGGTGGGGCAGGCAGGTTTTCCTTGCCATCTTTCTTTTTAAGAAACAATATAATTGATCATACACTCAGCATTTCTCAGCAGTTTAATGTTTTTTTAATGTGGAGGATGAAGGAAGCCCAGAGAGGACAAGGTAAACAAGACCACGTAGCTCGTATCTCACCTGGGAGTCAGTCTCAGGTGTTTATAACTCCAGCTTCATCGTGATGACGATCCTGACTGGTGAGGACACTGGAGGGTGGTGGTAGATTCTTAGGTTGGAGACAGAGAATGCGATGCCAACAAAATCTGTGACCCCTTCTTATGGGCAAAGCAATGCCTACACAGGCCTCTTAGGACAAAGACAATAAAAAAATTACAATTCCAGCCCTAGTAACCTACTCCACGTTCATTATTTCCCTCGTTTGCACAAGAATTCCATGGGTTGTCAAAGGCAGTGATTCTCATTTTTGAAGATGAGGGGTCTGAAGTGCAGAGAGCCCTTGAAACTCAAGTAAGATCGCAATGCATTTAAGTAATAAAGCTGCCCAATGTCCAGCAACCTGTTGGAAACCCCCCAGAAAAAACTGGGGATGCTATTATACTGGTGCAAAAGTAATTGCGGTTTTTGCTGTTACTTTTAATGGCAAAAACCGCAATTACTTTTGCACAAGCCTAGTATGTTGTAAAGCTTTCTTCTCTGTACCACTGGGACCCCCAGGTGTCTCATGAAGTCAATCTCTGGCCCTCAAGGCTGTTAGAACCAAGATAGTGCACTCCCCGCTTGCTCACCTCCTTCTCTCTTGACAACCTATTACCAGGAGGTCACAAGTGGCTTCAAAGTGAAGACGCTTCACTCAGAGACTCTCAGCCAATCAGCTGGAGTGCACTATGGTCTAATAGAAACCAATGTTCAGACATTTTTGAAAAATCATGTTTGCCCTGGATTTTCTCCACTGAACCCTTTCTCATACTACCACCCTTGACTCTGTATTGAAACAGTATTTTCACATGGTCTAACTTGATGCCCTCATGTTCCTCTCACTACAGAAGCTGCTTTCCTTCAGTAGTGTGGCTTTTTGCCTGAGTGTGTCAGTGTTAGTGATGTAAAACAGCACACACATATATTCTTTCTGTTTTTGTGGTTCAGGAGTCTTGGAAGGGCTCGGACGGATCTCTCGCTTAGGTTTTCTGCAGGTTGCAGTCAAGGTGTCTACTGGGTTGTACTCTCATCTGAAGGCTCAGGTAAGGAAGAGAGCCTCCTGCTTGCATGCTTGCTCATGTGGTTGACAGAATTATTTCCCTTGCCGCTGCATGATGGAGGCTTCTTACTGGCTGTTGACTGAAGGTCAGCCTCAAGTCTTAGAGGCTGACTGCAGTGCCTCGCCGTATGTCATTCTCCAAAGGCAGTTCATGTGTCTGTTTCTTCAGTGCCACCAAGAGAGTATCTTTCTCTTGTCCCTTAAGTCAGAGTCTTATGTGATGAAATAAATTCACAAGATGACATCCCATCTCTTGTGCTTTGGAAGGTAACCTCATCAACTCATATTCTCTTGGCTAGAAGCAAGTCACAGGTCTACCTGCACTCAAGGTGAGGGAATTATACAAGGGCCTGGGTCAGTGGGGGTTACAGGTATGTCTGCTCTACCTCCTTGCTTCATTAAACCTGGTCTTGCCTAACTCACCCAGGATTTTCTGATTGATAGTGATGATAATCATTTTTTTTTATCATTTATCGAGGGCCAACTAAGTGCCAAGCACTGTGTACACTGCAGGCTATGGGATCTATGGAAACTCCTGAGGTATAGATATTGTTCCCCTCTTCCCGTGTAACAGATGGGGCATCTGAACTTCAAGAGATGCTTGTCAAACCCAGGCAATCTGCCTTCAGGTGGGTACTTTTAACCACTATTCTAGGCTGTCTCCAGTTCTAATTTACCTTTCTCTATGTTTGACCTCTATTCAGTATTTTATTCCACTTGAAGCTTTTTTCCACTGGCTTTATAAAGCTATCTTTCCTGTTTCTTCTCCTCTTTCTTTGGCTGTTCTTCTGAGTCGTATCTTCTTTCACTTTCCCACTTAATAGGCTCCCATTTTCCACAAGGCTTCATCAATAGCCGTTCTCCCCGTCACCCCTTGGGGTTCACATTCACGTCCAAGGCTCCAACACCATTCTTAGGACTCCCCAATCTTTATTTCTAACTTCTTGCCCTAAGATGATGCCCAAACTTATATTTCTAACCACTTGTTTGACAATGTTACTGGGCACGTGCCTCACACTGAAAATGAACAAAGCTGAACTTGGCTTTAGCCACCGGAGTTAGAAATTCGATACGCCTTCTTGTCTCTTCCCTGTCATTCACCTCCTCCATTCACCCCCACACTGGCAGCGCAGCTTCTGCGGTTGATATGCACAAAGCATTGTATTGGATGCTCCACGGGGTATAGAGGTGAGTAAGATATGGTTTTTGCCCTGGGCTGTGCACCAGACAAGCAACATAGGTGAGTTTCTCAAGGGCAGAAAAGTATTTAACCATGCACATCTTTAGTGCATGACTCAAAGCCTGGGCCCTGGAGGTGTTCAGGAAATATTTGTTGGAGGTAAAACTAAAAATTATAGCATCGGTTGCATAAATTTAATCATTTAATTATATAAATGCCTTACCTCCCACCACCCAAGTTAGTGAGCTCTTCCAAACAAAGATAGATTTCCATTTATTTCTCTTGGTATTTACCAGGGTACCTGATACCTTAGATGTGCTCTGTCAATCTTGGTACACTTGAGTGAATAAAAAAAAACTTCCCCCATGAGCACAGACTGTGACTATTGACAAAATAAGCTCAAGCCTTCTGATTCTTCCAGGGAATGAAAGAATTTAAAAATAAGGAGACCACAATTTGCAACTGTGAACATGAATATATTATCGCAGTAAGAGAATTCATCTCCTATAGAGAAATATTCTCATTGACCATCAATGTTCCTAGGTCTAGCCTGTTTCCCAGAGGGAAAAATTGTTATCAGTTTCATAAGTAACATTCCAGAATGCCTGTTTTCATTTAAACATAGGTTATAGACAAACACATATCTGTTTACACATATATATAAGATCAAAAACATATACTAGTTTACAATTTGATTTTTCCCTCAATAATATTTCTGAGGCATGTTTTCATGTCAGTTCACGTAGTATTGAAAAGATTGATGTTTATTTAACTGCCCCCCGCCCATGGACATTTAGGTTTTAGATTGTTTCCATTTTTTTGTGGGGTCAGGGGAATTGATTATTTTTTAAAGTGCTCCTATTTTTGCACTTAGGTGAATTTCTCTCTAGGTAAAATCTAGAAGCAAATTTTCTGGGGCACAGGTGTCTGTGTATTAAGATATTTATACACAATCTGAAATTTCCCCCTGAGTTTATGCTTCCCAAACCCGGCTAGTCTTCCTAATCACCTGAGGAGCTCAACACCAACAATAACAAGAACTTTCTATTTACAGGAACTGATCCAGGCAAGGAGAATCAAACTCCCAAAAATGAGTCAAAAGAATCCAGACTTTTTAAAGCTTCTCATGGGATTCTGACGTAGCTGGTTTGTGAACTGCAAATTTGAAACCTCCTGATTAAGTGAAAGTGCCATGCTGGTGACAGCACGTTCCATATAATGCAAAAAGCAGGGAAAAGTTGCAGCCAGGAATACCTGAGTTCAGTTCCCTGTTAGCCTCTGCCCTGATTGGTGACCCTGAGCAAGACTTTTTACCTCTCTGAATCTCTATTGTTTGTCTCAATAGCCGTGGGATGTCAACTGGGAAACACTTCTTTATATCCAGCTATGCCAATTAAAATAGAGTCAAAAAGGACAGGCTAGGCACGGTGGCTCACGCCTGTAATCCCAGCCAGCACTTTGGAAGCCTGCGGCGGGCAGATCACGAGGTAGGGAGATTGAGACCATCCTGGCCAAAATGGTAAACTCCATCTCTACTAAAAATACAAAAATTAGCTGGGCGTGGTGGCTCACATCTGTAGTCCCAGCTACTCAGGAGGCTGGGGCAGGAGAATCACTTGAACCCAGGAGGTGAAGGTTACAGCGAGCCAAGATTGCACCACTGTGCTCCTGCCTGCGGACAGAGCGAGACTCTGTCTCAAAACAAACAGAAACAAATCAGAACAGACGATGCAGCTGTCACCTGTTTCCATGGTATCCCCACTCCAAACAGAGGCGCCGGTAAGTTTCCTTCACTGTCATTGCACCATCTCAGAAATCTGAACCAGAATACAAAAGCATTCAGGTGTCCGAGTAGCAGAAATAGGTTCATCTCTGCTAAGTTGAGAGGTGAGCGGCAGTGGGAGACAGGAAGGAGCAGGTGAAGGTGGGGATGCAACCCTATGTGCAGCCTGGTGGTTAATAGACAAGACTTGGTGTCTGACAGGCCAAAGATCAAAGTCCTTATCAATGTTGACTTCATATTTCTGATCCTTAATTTCTCCATCTGTTGATGAGAACTCAAGTTTCTATTCTTTTTTTTTTTTTTTTTGAGACGGAGTTTCGCTCTTGTTACCCAGGCTGGAGTGCAATGGCGCGATCTTGGCTCACCGTAACCTCCGCCTCTTGGGTTCAGGCAATTCTCCTGCCTCAGCCTCCTCCGTAGCTGGGATTACAGGCACGCGCCACCATGCCCAGATAATTTTTTGTATTTTTTTTTAGCAGAGATGGGGTTTCACCATGTTGAACAGGATGGTCTCCATCTGTTGACCTCGTGATCCACCCGCCTCGGCCTCCCAAAGTGCTGGGATTACAGGCGTGAGCCACAGCGCCCGGCCCAAGTTTCTATTCTTAGTTTTGGTGGTAAGCAGAATAATGGTCCCCACAAAGTGTCCACTTCCTAACCTCTCGAACCTGTGAATATGTTATCTTACACGGCAAAGAGGACTTTGTAAATGTGACCAAGTTAAGAATACTAAGATGGGCTGAGCACAGTGACTCCATCTGACATGAGGCGGTAATGACTGCCCCAGAGTGTGGTCATTAGGATTCAGGTAGATAACTCATATCAAGCATGATATTTAAAAAAAAGTATCTGGCATGCACTTATTTTTAAAATGTGTTGTAATTATTATGACAGCATGGGAATTGAGCCTTAACAACATTCTGGGAATACATTGAAAGAGAAAAGGAAACGTACACATTAAAGTGGGCTGGCCAAGGTTTGGGGAGAGGGTCATACCCACACTGAGAGAAAAAGACCGTATTAGTCTCCTGTTGCTGCTGTAACAAGTTGTCACTAACTCAGGGACTTAAACAACACAAACGTTTTATCCTACAGTTCTGGATGTCAGACATTCAAAATGGCTTTCCTAGGCTAAAATAAAGATGTTGGTAGGGCTGATTCTTCTGGATGCTCTAGGGAAGAATGTGTTTTCCTATCTTTTCCAGCTTCTAGGGGGCACTTGCATTATTTGAGCAATGGTGAGAAATGACCCCTTTTCCCATACTCAAAGCCAGCAGTGTAATAAATATCACCTCCAAAAGTTTCCTCTTGCCCCATTTTTAATGCTGATTGTGGTTATGATTTCACGAGTCTATGCATTTGTCTAAACACATCAAAATGTACCCTCATCAAAATGGATATTGCATTAAATATACGCAGTTTTTTTCATTATCAATTATACCTCAATACAATGTTTGTAATAACAAATATGCCACAAGCAGAGCATCTTCTTATCTCTTTTTGACTATGACTCTTCTACATCCCCCTCTTTCACAGATAAAGATACTTGGAATTATGTTAGATGTACCTGGCTAATCAAGGATAATAACCTCTTCTTAGAATTCTTTTTTTTTGAGACAGAGTCTTGCCCTGTCACCCAGGCTGGAGTGCCATGGTGGGATCTCGGCTGGCTGCAACCTCTGCTTCCCGAGTTCAAGTGATTCTCCTGCCGCAGCCTCCCAAGTAGCTGTGACTACAGGCACTTGCCACCATGCCCAGCTAATTTCTGTATCTTTAGTGGAGACGGGGTTTCACCATGTTGGCTAGGCTGGTCTTGAACTCCTGACCTTGTAATCTGTCTGCCTCAGTCTCCTAAAGTGCTAGTATTAGAGGATTAAACCACTGTGCCTGGCCTGTCTTAGTATTCTTAACTTGGTCACATTTATAAAGTCCTCTTTGCCGTGTAAGATACTCACAGGTTCTAGGGGTTAGGAAGTAGATGTGTTGTGGGACCATTATTCTGCTTACCATAAGAACTAAGAATGGAAACTTGAGTTCTAAACAATGCCAAAAATATGTACAAAAGTATGTGGAAAAAAGTTTGTTTTTGTTTTAAATTTGAACATTTATACATTTATTGACATCCTAAAGTCAGAGTGTGGTTATAAAAGTTGAATAAAACTAGACACTTTCTCATTTTCTTATTTGTTTTTATTTCATTCACTTACTCAACAAGTATTTTTTAAGCTCATACTGTGGTCTGGACACAGAACGGTGCATCAGGAACCTCATAGGTCAGCAGGAACAACAGGCGGGATCCATGTTGGCACCACAGTGGGAACTCTTATAAGGACATTGTATACACACCATGAGAACAGGATTATTTATTTGGGGTGAGTTGGGGTTTGACAAAGCCTTTCCAGCAGAGATAAAATTTTTTGCTAAGACTTAACAGGTGACAAAGAAAACAAAAGAGCGAAAACATAACCTTCAACCTCCCAGTAAACCACCAAGTCTATTTATTCACCCTATTACTGCCTGCACACATGCTCATCAGGCAAACAAGATGTACACGGCCCCCAAAGAGTAAAATCAGGCCTCCTCCTGTCTCAGAAAACTTTTCTCCTGACACCGAACTTGATCCAGCAAATAACTGTTGAACCCTAGGCTTGGATATTGTATTAGCCAGGGTTCTCCAGAAAGAATACAGAACCAATAGGATATAGATATCTATAGCCTATTATTAAATTGTCTGTCTGTCTATCTATCTATCATCTTACATAGATGATATATAGATGATACATATCTATATAGTTGATAGATAGATAGATAGATAGATAGATAGATAGATAAATGGCTGAGAAAGGCTTCTCATGTATAGGGGAATTGGCTTACATGACTATGAAGAGAGAGAGAGAGACAGAGAGAGAGACAGAGAGAGAGACAGAGAGAGAGACAGAGAGAGAGAGAGAGAGAGAGAATTCACCTTTCTTCCACCTTTTTGTTCTATCTGAGCCTCCAGTGGACTGGATGGTGCTTATGCCCATTAAGGGTGGATCTTCCCCATTCGGTCCACCAGCTTACATGCCAATCTCCTCTGGGAAGAGGAGGCACAGTCAGAAATAATGCTTTACCTGTTATCTAGGCATCCCTTCATCCGCAAAGTTGATGCCTAAAATTAACCAACACAGAGAAACACCTCAAAAAAGTCCATTGCAATCCGCCATCATAGATGGAAAAATAAATACAATGAAGATGGTTCTCAAGCCTTTCTGCTTCTTAGATGACAGCAGCCCATGGAAGAAGCTGTGTAGCTGGGTTCTATTTCTCTATAATCCCAGTCAAGAGACATTTCGGTATTTAAAATGGTTTATAATTATAGGCTCTGGAACCAGACAATCTATGTTTAAATCCCAGTCTGCTGCTTCATAATTCTGCTATTGAGGGCACCTTGCTTAGCCACTGCTTCCATTTTCTTTCCTCTAAAATGAGTATTAAGGTGATACGCTCTCAACTGAATTGTTAATAGGGATTCAATGAGTTCAATCATGTAACTCAATTAGAACCTAGTGACTGAAATGTTATAAAACAGAACTTGCTGGCCATCATTGGTATCCTCCATTTCTGGCACAAAATAGGTGTTCAGTAAATGTTTAACGACAGAAGGCTGTGTGCAGTGCTTGTTTATAGAGAAGCCCCCAAATAACACGGAGTTATTCTTCTGCATTTTACAGATATGGAAATAGACCTGAAGAGGTGAAGAGGCTCATCTAAGATCACAGAATAAATGAATCCTGTTTGACCCCATGATTAGAATCTACATGTCTGGACTTTTTGTCCAAAATGATCTGGGCTAGAAAAGAGTTAAGGGAACTCTCTTCTATTGGGGTTGTTGTTGAGGGGTGGGAGGTGGGATTCTGGGGTGGGTGCAGTCCTCACTCTGCCCATCTCCACATATACATCATAGCATACACCAAGATAATCCACTGAATTTTTACGATTGGAGTCACAAGAACCTAGAATCTCAACCTCCAATGACCTCGAGAAGTCAGGCAAGGTTCTTACCTGGGGCACTCATCCTTTGCCTTCAGGAAAAACACTTGAAACTGAGTAAGTCTCCTTTTTTTGTGCCCCAGATGGCTGAAAGAAAAAAAAAAGAAAATTTATAAAAGTGACAAGCAGCCCTTGGAATTTGGCCACATGGCAGGATAGAGCATAAATGTCTTTTCTTCTCTTGGCAAAGCAGAGAAGGAAAGCTTGTGATTTATTCAGGATAGGACGCAGGTAAAGGTGACCTACCTGTCCTTTCCCAACTTTGAGAGTGATTTGAATCAAAACACAGTCTCCTAATATCTGGGGATTAGAGAAGAGTGTGCCCCGCTCCCCATTTCCTAAGTAATAGCAACAGAAAACCTCTTAGAAGTTGGATTTTCTAAGGTCAGAGAGCCAGCCTTGAAACCCCTGTAGAAAAGGCCTTCACAAGAAGAAATGAAAAATCACAGTTCGGGCGTGTTTTCGTTTTAGATACTAGAAAGGCCCTGAGCTGAGTATTGTTTTTCCCATATTTTGTTTCTTGCCTGATTCAACCGTGGTATCTTGAGCTGTCAGAGATTTGAAAGGTTTTATTCTGCCACCAAATACTTACTGAACTCCTTAACATGGTTTGGTGGTGCTGTGTGCTCCTCCAGTCTTATCTGCACAGTGGTGAGTGCATGGCCTGGACTTGGCCACTCAGATACCTTGTGGCTTCCAGGCCACAAAAAAGTGCTGGAATGACAGGGCATGTCACCCAAGCAGAGCCAAACAGTCTTCTGCCCTGGACAAGATAGATAGACACTGAGAAAATGGATAGTTTTCTGCTGGGATTGATACACTGGGAGCATATGGATTTGGAGAGCCTGGAGGACTCTCCTCTGCCTCTTGGACACAGGTCTTCTGGAGAATGAAGTAAGCAAAGATGGAAGAGGAGAAAGTGCCTTGGTAACTCTGAGTCATCATGTAGGTCTTCAAGACCATGGTTCTGTTGCTATTTCTTCTAGTTTTGTGGTTATCTTGCTATTGTCACAAGCTAGGTAAACACATGACTTCCCTTGTTTTTCTTAGTTTAGTTTTTGTCACAAGACTCAAAATACCCCTGGCCAATAATCGTGGTTGACAAGGCCCGGCATAATTAGGTTTCTGCGAATCTCTGCATTCTCATGTCCTCCACTTCTTTTTAAAGCTTCTGAAACATGCCTCGGCCCTTTCCTTGATCTGACAAAGTCCAGCTCAACCTTCAATTGTCACTTTGCTATCATGTTTTCTGAGAGGCTTTCTCTGAACTTCCAGTGTGGAAGGAGTCCTGCCTCTGTCCACAGCATGGTATCCTGTCTCTGATGCTAATGATTACCTCTCTGTCTTCTTTGCTCTGTCCTGCACTAAATTGCAAAGACCTTGAAGACAGGAAGTGTACCAGGTTCACCATTGCATCCCCAGTACTCAGTGTGACCCAGGGAATAGAAGGGAGGTCAACAAATGGAGTGGAATGAATAGAGGATAGAGTATTTCCAAAGTGCAGGGGGGAGTGAATGAGCACATGAGCAAAGATGGGAAGGAATGAACACTGACAGAGCATCGGCTGTGTGCTTGTAATAACAGTAAATACTCAGCAACGGCTCATTTCTTTTTTTCTCTTATTATGTGTGTCACTTTATTAAACAGAACAACAGGGGATTAATGCCTCCATTTTTTTTTTTTTTTTTTTTTTGAGACAGAGTCTTTCTCTGTCACCTAGGCTGGAATGCAGTGGTATGATCTTGGCTCATGGCAGCCTCTGTCTCCCACGTTCAAGTGATTCTCCTGCCTCAGCCTCCTGAGTAGCTGGGATTATAGGTGCCTGCCACCACACCTGGCTAATTTTTGTATTTTTAGTAGAGATGGTGTTTCACCATATTGGCCAGGCTGGTCTCGAACTCCTGACCTCAGGTGATCCGCCCATGTTGGCCTCCCAAAGTTCTGGGATTACAGGCATGAGCCACCATGCCCCTCCTAATGCCTACATTTTATACACACAAAAGGAGATCCAAAGAAATAAAGTCCCTTGTCTGAGAAGTATAACTACCATGTTTGAGCTCATAGCTGTGAACCCTTCTGTGTAAGGTTCTATAGTTCAAGTTTTTTTTTAACCACTTATAGAACAACAGATTAAGACATGAACCTCAAACTTTGCTAGAAGCATGCATGCCAACATAAACAAGGTAGCGTAATATGAAATGACACAAGGGATTTAAATCAATGAGGCATAAACCCAGTGATAGAGAGACACGAGGTTGAGAGGCATTGATCTCACTCGAAGGTCTGTTCTGTTGCCCCAGTAAAAAGCAGCTTTTTTTTTTTAGACAGAGTCTCACTCTGTCGCCCAGGCTATAGTGCAGTGACATGATCTTAGCCCCCTGCAACCTCCACCTCCTGGGTTCTAAGGGATTCTCCTATCTATTGAGTAGCTGGAATTACAGCTGCATGCCACCATGCCTGGTTAATTCTGTATTTTTAGTAGAGACGGGGTTTCACCATGTTGGCCATGCTGGTCTTGAACTTCTGACCTCAGGGGATCCACTCACCTAGGCCTACCATAGTGCTGGGATTACAGGTGAGAGCCACCTTGCCAGGCCACAGGTGTTCTCTTGATGCAATTAAAGAGTCACGTAATGGCTGGGTGTGGCGGCTCACGCCTGTAATCTGAACACTTTGGGAGGGTGAGATTACAGGCATGAGCCACCTTGCCGGGCCGAGAAGCAAATTTTAAGTATTGTCAAAATGGCCTACAGGCAACATATGAAGACCCCGTCTCTACAGAATTTTTTAAAAGTAGCAGGGCGTGGTGGCACACACCTCCGGTCCCAGCTATTCAGGAGGCTGAGGTGGGAGGATCACTTGAGCCCAAGAAGTCGAGGTTGCACTAAGCTGGAATCGCACTACTGCACTCCAGCCTGGGCAACAGAGCAAGACCCTGTCACAAACAAACAAAACAAACAAACAAACAAACAGACAAACAAAACCCCCAAAACCCATTGCCTATTAGAAATGCCTAAAACTGGAATGGATACTCTGAACGTGAGGAGTTCTGCCTGCAACAATAGACTGTACTTCACATTTGGTAGTGAGACTGAAGAGAGAATTTAAGAGTTCTCCCAATCCGAAGGTTGGTGATAGATTAACCGTGCTTGTTTGAGGCACTTCCTGGACCCTGTGCCAAAAAATCAGGCATTCAGGTTCCAGACATAGGCAAAGAGGTGCATGAACTTTTTTATGGTGATTCCAGGCTACACAGACAGTTCTGGTTCAGTATCCTGGAGGATACGGAGGGGCCAGCAGGTAAGCGGTGCATGACCTTGTGCTGGCTGCTAGGGGTACCTGGTCAGAGAAAGCACTGGTCCTCCGAGAAGAAGTCCTGTAAGGGGACACATCCCAGAACGTTGGGGGGTGTGGTGGCCTCTTAATGTGCACTGCAGCTCTGTGCGAGGAGCACCCATTTGCTGCTGATGGCTTGGTGCTTAGGGTACACTTAAGTCTCCTGGAGCTAATCTAGTTTGTCTGGCTGTCTATTAGAGAGAGAGAGAGACAGAGAGTGTGTGTGTGATAGGGAGAAGCAAGTTGGCCAAGAGCCCCCATTTGAGTGGAGAGGAGGGTACTCACCAGTGAAAAACGAAGCCCATCTGCCGGCAGCCTAAGGGGGAAGTTTAGCTCCATGCAATATGCTTTGTGTTTTAATGTGTTTAATCTGCTATCTGCATTAGCCAGCATCATTTTTATTTTACAGACAAGAGAACTGCAACTTAAAGAGACCAAGAAATGCACTCTAGAAGAATAGCCAGAGACCAGATTGGGTGAGACCATTCAAGAATGTTTGGGCCAATTAAAGATTTTGGATTTCCTGTTAAATGCAAGGGGACACTGCTGAAAAGCTATAAGCAATGGGTTGACGGAGTGTGGCTTTGGCTGCTGTGTCGTAGTGAATAGTAGTAGGAGAAGTAATAGAAGCTGAGACCAGTTAAAGAGCTATTTGGCACTGCACATGAGGCAAGAGAGTGCCTACGATTAGCATAGTGGTGGTGACGGAGTTTGAGACGCGCTTTGGAGGAAGACTACCTATGGAAGTTCCCCCCAGTTGAAGAACACTCTGGACTTATTCACTGGGCAAATGAAGCTGAGGACATGACACTGAGAAGGGCCAACCTTCAACTGTTGAGTGAGAGTCATGGACACACCCTGAGTCTCCTGAGCAGATGACACACGGTCTTCCAAACCCCCTGAGATGTATCTCTGCAAGGAATCCTCCCAACTTACAAACAGCGTAAACTTTCAAGGATGGTAATTGGTCACAATTGAATGGCAGATGTCTTCTTGAGCACGCTACTGCCTTCAACCCCTTTCTAGAGCAGGAGGAGTAAGCTTAGAAAAGGCTAGGAGGGTCTGGGAGACTAGGCGTGGAAAATCAATGTTAACTAGGCACCTACTGCATGCTACATACTGAGCTGGACATGTACATACAGCTTCTCATTTAATTCTCCATACTCTGGGATTGCGTGGACCAGGAAGGCGAGGCTCGGGGATTCTGAGACACTGCCATAGTCATACAGCAAGTAAGTAGTATAGCTGAGATTTAAATCTGCATCTGTGTTCAAAATGCAGATATACCCAAGACTAAGGGCTCTAACTTAGTGATGTGTGTGGGTGCTGGTGGAGCGAGGCCTTGGGAATCATGAGGAACCATGCCAGCCCCATCTGCACTGCACGTGGCTCAGGTTTAGGTGACATTTACTAAGACCCAGTGGTAGACCAGAGCATCAACATGCATGTGCATTAATATGGACAGGACAATTTTAGAGTCCTACTGGGGGGGTGTATAAAAAAAAGAAGAAATAATCTTGCTAAGCATTCTCTTGATTTCAGAATTTCTTAGCAATAGCAGTTGCTGGTGTTTGAGGTCTTCTCTGGGCCAAGGGCAGCACTGGGGTTCCACTGGGCCCCAGAGGAGGGTGAGGGAAGGATGCTCAGAGCAGGTGTCACGAGAGGAGAGAATTGGGCTTCCCTGGGAGCAGAGCTCTCGCCGATCTCCAGCTAGACGTCTGCTGGGCACTGTTTGCAACCTGCCTCTCTGGAATTACAGGTAATAAGGGAGGGCTGATGTTAATGGTTTATGACACGAATTCATTTTGAGAACTACATGCTTCACCCATCGCTTTTATTTTTCAATTTGGATCTGTTGGGTATTAATAGCTTTGGGGCTGTGTTTTCCATTTTAATCTTGCTTTTGCTCATTTCCAAGTAGATTCCTTCTTTCAATTTACACAAACATTAAACCTCTATTTCCTGCAGCCCCGCACTCCCCTGCAATATTCTCTCCGCTGACCTCGTGAGAAAACGTTTCTTTCAAGTGTGACCTTTCCTTATACTCAGCCTAACCCCACTAGCCACAACCACCTTAGTATTTAGCCACCTTCTGCTGGTTGTAGTTTATCAATGACATCATGGCACTTGGGGCTGCAGGGAAGCGGTGGCTCAGGCCAATAGAGGCTTCAAATACATAGGTCTTTAATATCTCACATAATGAAATGTTTGAGGTAAACAGTTCTAGGGATGTTAATTTGGAAGCGCTACTATTGCAACAAGGATACAGATGATTTACATCTTTCTGGTTTACTAGTCCTAGGGAATATCCCCCCTTTCCCCCACCCTGCCTGATGTGTCTCCTCATTGTAAGAAGCCTGGACAGTTTCAGGCATCCTGCCCGTTATACAGGAAGGCCATGTCTACAGGAAGGAAGGGGATGTTTTTCTGGCTTGTTTCTTTTTATGGGCAGAACTTTCCCAGAATACCCTCATTGATCAAAATAGAAATCCCCCTTTTCCCTGGACCCCAACTAGACCACATGCCTAAACCTATCACTATATGTCAATATTTTGATTGGTCTGCACAAATGAGAATTCATTTCCTAGGGCTGGGACTGTCTTGTCAGACTACGTTGTTGGCTGATACTGGAACAAAATCTAAGAGGAGTACAGGTATTGTAGCAGCAGAAGCTGTTGCAGGTGATAGCTTTTTGTCATCCATGTGGCTTTGCTCATGCTGTGTGCTTTCCTGTCCCATCTTCTCCTGTTGGCCCTTGACCTCAAACACAGGGAACACCTGGATTACCTGGTCAGACATGAAGAGGCAGCACACCTGCTACCTTCTCTGGATTGTCCTATTTTCATTGTTTCTCACCTACACTCTCATAGTGCCCCAGGCATATGTCAAGCACTGCATTTGTAATGCTATCTTTATAATAATTTAGTTTTCCCACTAGATTGTGAATTCTTTGAGAGTAGATGCTGAGTCTTATTTAAGTGTCTCACCTCAGAGCCTGGCATCCTAGAACAAGGGCTGAGTAAAACTGCTGAAGGGATGAAGGATGAGTGGCCCCAAGGAAGGGGAGGTTGAGATATGCCCTCAGCTTCTTCCTGCCTTGAACTGTATCCCCTAGAACATCAGGCATCAGCAACATAGAAGTACTTGTAGTTCCCCAAATAAGCCAGGCTCTTTTGTGTCCCTGAATCTTAGAATATTTTGTTTCTACCACCTGCAAACTCTCACCTGGAGAGCTCCACTGCTCAACCATTGCCTGGGGGACTCTCTTCCATTATTTAAAAAGAACCATCTCCAACGTGATGAGGCCTATTCTGGAAATCTTTCTAAAATCTGAACACTCTTTTCTTCATACCCCCATTGCATTTCGCACGTCTGCCCATTGTCGAGGGAAAATTTAAAAGTCTTTCTGTGCATTCGTTTTCTCGTCTGATAAGAGGAATGATGTCTTGGTTGGGTTAGGCTGCTATCATACAATACCACAGACTAGGGGACTGAAACAGTGAACATCTATTTCTACAGTTCTGGAGGCTAGAGAGTCCAAGATCAGGGTACCAATATGGCTGTGTTCTCTTAAAGGCTGTCTTCCTGGTTGCCACACAGCCACTTTCTTGCTGTGTCCTCATAAGGAGGAGGGAAAGAGAGAGAGAGAGAGAGAGTAAAAGACAGAGAGCAATTGCATGCTCTAGCCCCTTTATACATTTCTAAGGACACCAATCCCAGGGTGGGGTTTTCACCCTCACGACTTCATCCTACCCCAATTATGTCTCAAAGCCCCATCTCCAAATACCATCACATTGGGGATTAAGCCTTCATATATACATTTTAGGGGGACACAGACTTTCAGTCCACAGCAAATGATAAACTGTTTGTTCCTAGTTTTGAGGAGTACATGGGGTTAATGGATTCATAGCTCTTAGGAGAGAGAGCACTTTATACCAATGAAGCATTCAACGCACGTTGCTGTTGATGGTGGTGGTCGCAGCATGCATCCCCCTCTATTGTACATGGCTGGTTGCTGTTTTTTCTTTTGCAATGTGCTATGGGAATTCTACAAGTAAAGACCATATCTTGCCCATCATTGACTCCCTAGATCCCAGCAGATGAGGCACAAAGATAGTTTGCTGAGAACTGAAGACTGAGGACTGGCTGAGTGAAGATGAAAGCTTTCTTCTTGGAAGAATGGCACCAGCCACCCTTTATATCTCTAGAAAGAGCGAAGAGGAAGATGCAGCGGGAAGCTTGATGATTGCATCATAGGAAGTGATTCCAAGACCTTCCAACCCCTCCCCCAAACCACAGAACCAACACACACCAATAAACATCTTTGCTAAGGTCATCTCTCTGCGTGTTTGGGGTGGATTGAAAATCAGGAGAAGAGATACCTGTAAGTCACTGGATCCAGGGTCTAGTCCTGCTTTTTCTGTAGACTCTATGAATGGCCTTGGGTGAACTTTCTCTTCTTAGTTCATAAAATTCAGGAAGATGAGATGAGTGATATTTCAGGTTCTCTGCATCTCAGGCATTTAAAAATGAAGAAAATATAGAAGAAAAATGAGACACACTGTGGTTCTAAGGGCTTCATAATTTTCCTTGAAACCCATAGATGGTATAGGACAATTACAAAACATTGCAATTAATCTCCAGAAGGACAGGACTGATCTTGGGACTGGGGGCTTCCTAGACCAAAGACAAGAGCGGGGAGTAGAGTCTGGATCCAGGGGTCCCTCATGTCTGGCCTCATCCCTGAGAACCATGAGCACTTTGGCAGGCTATTGAAATGCTCTAGGCCTCAATGTTCTCATATGTAAAATGAGAACTACATATGTAGTCCTCATATGTAAAATGAGGAGATATAACCTACTATATAGGGTAGTTATAAGACTGTGCCGGACCCCATGGCTCCCGCCTGTAATCCCAGCACTCTGGGTGGCCAGGGCAGGCAGATCATGAGGTCAAGAGATTGAGACCACCCTGGCCAACATGTTAAAACACCATCTCTACTAAAAATACAAAAGTTATCTGGGCATTGTGGTGCACGCCTGTAGTACCAGCTGCTAGTGAGGCTGAGGCAGGAGAATCGCTTGAACCCAGGACATGGAGGTTGCAGTGAACTGAGATTGCACCACTGTACTCCAGCCTAGGCAACAGAGCGAGACTCCGTCTCAAAAAACAAACAAACAAAAGCAAGAGTGATGTATGGACCCGCTACATGGTAAGTCCCCACTCCTCCATTATGGTTATTAATGGACAGCAGAGAACCTGTTTATCATAGTCATCAGGGGGCAGAATTTGAGATGGAGCTTGAAAGATGAATACTGATGAAGCAGGTACAGAGAGGTGAGGAACGAGTCATATCCAAGCCTAGGAAATGAAGATAATGGTGGTTTAAATGCACATCACACATGATCTGATTCTCAAATTAGCTGTATGAAGCCAGTGCTGTGATTGGCCCTTTTTACATGTGAGATGCCAAGGCTCAGAGAAGTTAAGTAACTTGCCCAACATCACACAGCAAGTATGTGGCTGAGCTGAGATGGGAATCCATGCAGTCCTGCTCCAGAGCTCATGTTCTTAATCCCTATATTCTTCAATGTTAATAAGAGTCTGGGAAGAGCTTTGACCATCAGGCTAATATCTTTGCACAGTTAGCTGGCATGATTTGGTGGCCTTGGAGAACGCAGAGGCTGGGCGCCGTGGCTCGCATCTGTGATCCCAGTACTTTGGGAGGCCGAAGCGAGTGGATCACTTGAGGTCAGGAGTTCGAGACCAGCCTGGCCAAAATGGTGAAATCCCATCTCTTCTGAAAATACAAAATTAGCCAGGCCTGGCGGTACACACCTGTAATCCCAGCTACTTGGGAGGCTGAGGCAGGAGAATTGCTTGAACCTGTGAGGCGGAGGTTGCAGTGAGCCGAGATCATGCCACTGTGCTCCAGCCTGGGCAACAAGAGTGAAACTCCACCTCAAAAAAAAGGAAAAGAAAAAGAACAGCAGAGGTCACCTAGAGCCAGGCTCCAGTCCCCTTGCTTCCAAAGAAGGAAGGGCATCAGCCCTCTCAACTCTGAGAAGCCTCTACAATGCCCAGGTTGCCTGATGGCTGAGTCACAGCTCTCATGATCCTGGATGGCAAATTGGAGACACCCTTAATTGGATACTGAAAAAACTCTGCCTGCTGCACAATGGCTCCAACAGAAGAGTTATAGCTGTTTACTGTAACACACAGACAGTCCTATTAACAAGAATGATGGGAGGCTGCTCCTTGGCATTACTCTTAGCAAAAGACTTGACAAATATGCTTTGTAAATGAAGGCACTCCAACAGAGAAAACATCTAACACTCCCTCTTCCCGCCCCCACCCACCCCGCCCCTTCCTGGGGAGACTTTGCATGTGGAATCCTTTATACATTATTCAAGGCTCCATATTCTGATGATGTTCATCAATAGTGGTGCCTATGGCAGGGAGAAGCTTGGATCAACTGACAAATGTAGACAAGGCAGGCTGCTTAACCCAGGAACAGTGGGTCAGAGAACAAACAGGGAAATTGATGGTGCCAGCCGTATTTCTGCGGGAACGGAGGCCTAAATGAACACCGTACGTCACAGCTTATCACATACAGTAGGGAGGAACTGTGAATGGCGCAGCGTGGCCTGCTTAGGAACGCTGATGGATCATTCACAGCCAGCTTTTGTTCCAGGCTGGGGTTTGTCTTGTGTACAAAGAGTCTGGGGTGCCATAGGGTGTGTGCCTCCCTAGCTCCGGGCATTGGCGGTGGGTTCTGCTGAATGGAGAGGGACAGAGCTGTCCAAGTCTCCATGACCTCTGGTTACAGGGCTGAATGTACCATTGTACCTGCTAGGCTCATGGATTCCCAAAGGGATACAGGTTGTGCACTTTTTAAGAGGAAAGAGGATGCCAGGGCTTTGGTCTCAGTTATATTAGGTGCTGGTCTCTCACTTATTAGCTTGTGGGGACAAAGTAGTGACCCGAGTCTCCAATCCCTCACCTGAGAAGTGGGAAAACAGTACCTCCCTCACAAGACCAAAATCAGGACTGATTGAGTCAATATGCAGGGATCTTTTCAAAGAAAGTATGGCAGCCAGCAAATGCCCGATAAATGCTACCTGGAGTGCAGTGGCAGGATCCTGGCTCACTGCAACCTTTGCCTCCTGGGTTCCAGCGATTCTTGTGCCTCAGCCTCCTATGTAGTCGGGAATACAGGCATGTACCACCACGCCTAGTTAATTTTTGTATTCTTAGTAGAGATGGGGTTTTGACACATTGGCCAGGCTGGTCTTGAATTTCTGGCTTCAAGCGATCTGCCCGCCTTGGCCTCCTAAAGTGCCAGGATTAAAGAGCCACCTCGAATGGAATGTTTAGAATGCTTCCTTTGAAGTCCCAGTTCTGGTAACAAGTTAGTTATTCATGGGCTCTTGGGAAGTCACATGATCTCTGAGACTTAGTTTCCCCCTCTGGCAAATGAAGAAATGAAGAGATAATATCAGTAAAGAGCAGGATAGAGTATCGTCCCCACGGAAAGCCATTGGAGAGAGGTGGTCTTTGATATTTTCTGGATGAAGTGTGACAGCCTGGGGCAGAGACGTCCACATTGTCTGCAGCTCTGAACGTCCATGGTGCCATGGGGAAGAATAATAGTAATTCTCTGGGCAATTACGTTAGCTCTCTCTGTATTGGACAGAGATGAGTCTAACCTCCCTCTCAAGAGAGAGGACATGGAGAAGATAATGCTAAAATAAAATGAAAATAAAGTTTATTGACTATTTTCCTGTGCATAAGGCACCTTTGAGCATCTCATTTAAAACTCACAACAACTCTGTCAGTTGTGTGATTATCCGCATTTGGCTGACGGCCACAGACACCAAAACACTCTACAGCACACAAAGGAGAGGAGACTTGGCAGGGGGCATCCTGAATCCATGGCAGAACCATCTTGGAGGGTCCATGTTGCCCACCCCGCTTCCACCCCCATTGGAGAGGCATCAGGAAGCCTCTCTGGGAAACTTTTCTCTTATATCAGCTGGCTCAAAATGGCCATTCTTCTATTTATTTTGATTTTTTATTTTTGTGGGTACATAGTAGGTGTATATATTTATGGGGTCTATGAAACACTGATACAGGCACATGATGTGTAATCCTCTCATCATGGAAAATACGGTATCCATCCCCTCAAGCATTCGTCCCTGTTAACAATCCAGTTATACTTTTACTTATGTTAAAATGTACAATTAAGTTATGATTTACTATAGTCACCCTGCTGTGTTATCAAACACTAGGTCTTAATTCATTCTTTCTGACTATTTCGTATCCATGAACCAGCCCCACTCCTCCCCACCCCCTCGCGACCCTTCCCAGCTTCTGGTAACCATCCTGCTACCCTCCATCTTCATGTCAGAAGGCCATTTTCAAGCGAGGCTGGACAAGTTCATTCTGTTCCTGGCCAGACATCCAGGCAGCAGTAAAACCACCCAAGTTTCTGATGAGGAAAATTGGTCTTTGTCTTTTTCAGTGAGCTCACATCTGGAAAGAGCTACAGCAGCTGAGAAAGGCTAGAGCAGCATCAGGGGCAAGGCTGGGTGAGTCAGCTTTAGGGTGTTGCTGGCAGGAGTCTGTGCTGGGGAAGATGGAGGGAACACACACACGTACCTGTGGTCTGAGGGGGAGGTGACTTGGCAGCCAAGGAAGACCAGCAAGTGACTTCAGATGAGCCCTGGAGTCTCCAGAAGGGAGGGGGGCCTCACGGCCATGAGGACCACCACCTTCACTCTATGTCATTATGACACTGTAGGTGAGATGGAATCCCTAAGTAAATACATTTTCTCATGCATTTCTTTATTTACTTATTTTTAAATTAATAGGTCAAGATAATCTATATTTACAGTGTAAACTGTGATGTTTTGATATACATTTACATTGGGGAATGGCTAAATCAAATTATTTAACATATGCATGATCCCACATATCACTTTTTCGTGGTTAGAACTCTTGGCAATTTTCAAGGATACATAAGATAATTGTTTTGAACTGTAGTGTCCACGATGCACCACAGATCTCTAGAACTTATTCCTCCTAATTTTTTTTTTTTGCATCCTATGACCAATATCTCCCCAATTCCTCCACCCCGCAGCGTCTGACAATCACCATTTTACTCTGTTTATATCGGTTCAACTTTCTAAAATTCTACGTATAAATGAGATCAGGAGGTATTTGGTTTTCTGTGTCTGGCTTCTTTCCATGCTGTTGCAAATGATAAAATTTTCTTCTTTTTTAAAGCTGCATAGTATTCCACGGTGTAATATATATTACATTTTCTTTATCTATTCATCTGTTGACACTTAGGTTTGATTCTGTGTCCCGGTTATTGTGAATAATGGTGCAGAGAACACAGAAGTGCAGATATCTCTCCGATATACTGATTTCATTTCCTTTGGATGTATACCCAGCAGTGGGATTGCAGGATCATATGGGAGTTCTATTTTCAATTTTCTGAGGAACCTCCATACTGTTTCCCACAATAGCTGTGCTAATTTCCATTCCCACCAACAGTGTGCAAGGATTCCCCTTTCTCCGCATCCTCGCCAACGCTTGTTATCATTTGTCTTTTTGGTAAAAGCCATTCTAACAGGTGTCTAACACATTCCTTCCCTGCTTTTCACTGCCAAAGCATGCTCACTCTGAACCTCCCAAGTTCACACAGCCAGTAAGTGGCAGAGCCAGAATGGACACTTTCCATTTGTCTAAGACATCAAGCCTCTGCACTTACTATCTTTTCCTAACTGGATCAACACCATCTGGTGAAAGTATAACACATCACACCAACGTGTGCCACAGAGGCAATCTTAAATTTTGGAGTAGCCATATTTAAAAAAATGAATTTTCACAATCTATTTTATTTAACTCAGTTAACCAAAATATTGTCATCTCAACATTGGATCTGCATTCGACATCATTCATGAGATACTTTACATTATTTCCTTCATATTAGGTTTTAAAATTCAGTGTGGATTCTTCTCTGATGGCGACCCCCATTCAGACCGGCTGTATTTGAAGTGCCCCGGGGCCACATGTGGCTTGTGGTGGATGTGTTAGACAGAGCAGGTCTGGAGGGCAACTTCCCAGCTCACAAGTCACCCCCTAAAAAGCCTTCCCTGGCTTCCAACCAGAGGAGGAAACCCACTCCCCTCCATGCCTTCTATATCACGCCATGAATCACCACGTGCATATCACTGCCTGTTCCTCTTGTTGTTATTTTTATCATCTGTCTCTCCTAACAGAATGTAAGTTCCCAAAGGAATTTACTGCTGTGTCCTTTGTGTGTAGAACAGTGCCTGGTGCACAGAAGGACCTCATAAACATAACAATGCATTGAACAGATGAATGAATGGTTTTCTGCATAAAGGGATGTCTCAATGCATGGCTAATAACAAGGCTTATGTGAAGGACATCGGGGAATAGGAATGGGAGGACCTCCTTAGCCTCCCCAGGTATCGTCTCTCCAGTGCAGTAATTTGTAAACTGGAAGATTCCTTTCTCTGTATTCCAGGAGTTGGTGATGTGCCTTCTTTTCTAAGTTCTTCCAGAGCAGGTACTTAAAGAAAAAGAAAGATCCAGCGTCTGTGTGTATCTATATGTCATCTGTGCTCATTTGCATTTAGTTCGCAGGTAATTTGTAAGGTGGCAAAGCCCCGACATACTACTGCAGTCTGGGAAGCCAGGCTGTTTATCAGCTCCTGCCTGCTGCAGCCATTGAATAATTCTCGGTTGCCTGTAAACAACTATCTACCTGATTCATTCCATTTGATGTTTACAGGCATTCACCATACAGATGACTTTAGTACAGCCTTCTAGGATGCAGGATCTCACACACCTGGAACCGCTCTTTGCCCCTCAGTCTGTGACAAAAGGATGGATCAACTTCCTTAGGGGAATGATGACCTTTGCTAGTCAAAGCTTAACTTAGAGAATGACTGAGCAATGTCTTCTTGTTATTTCAAGGAGGTCAGTGTGTTGATGTGTATGCAATATGGACACACCTCTGGGCTTTCCTGTAGCCTAGAGACTTGAACTGGGTTTGTCTGTCTTCTACACTGGACACTGAGTTCCTTGTGGGATAGAAACACGTCTTGTTCATCTTTGTAACGCTAGCTCCTAGCCCAGGGCTTAACACATGATATATGTTTTTGTTGAAAAAGTAAATGAACCAGGTGACCCTACAAAGCGTTCATTCAAAGTGCTTTATTGAGCATCTGCTACATGCTGAGCCAAGTTCTAGCACCTGAGACAGGTCAGTGAACACAACAGACAAAATCCATGTCCTTATGGTGCTCACCTACTGGCAGAAAATTAATTTTTTGAATTGTTTTCTCTTTTCCAAAGAATGTCAAAAAGTTATTCTTTTTCCTGTTATTATTGAAAATTCCCTTGTAAGAGTGCTAAGAACCTTTGGGGTTCTTTCTCTGCCAGTTACCATCTTGCGTGTTTTCTTATCTGCAAAGGGTGGCTGGAGGAACTGAATGGGGCAGTGCTTGTTACCGTAGAGTGTGGTGCCTGTCCTAGACATTGTAAAAATGTGGTGAGTGTTTCTGGTACTAGGGAGTCCTGTGTTCAGTAGGGAAGGAGGTCGAAGAGTGGGTTTTGGTTTGAGCCAAAGAAATAATGAGCTGTTCCAGGTGGGATATTTCCAGAGACCAGAATCTCTGTGTATGTCTTGGATGACAGTGGGAAGGGGTCAGGGAGGCCTATGAGGTTCCACGGCAATGACCACAGGGTTTCTGGTGTTAGGTAATTATAACTTGGATGCTGTGGAGAGGCAGAATTGCCAAGAACCAGGCAGCAGGTCCCTGTGAGCAAAGAAAGCCACAGCAACAGCCATTATCTCCATTCTCCCCAGGATGGCTGCCAGATTCTGGTGGAAAAGGAGGAGGGTGGGAAACTCCACCCATAGCTCGGTGCCTCCCCGGAAGTGTGGATTTCTGGAACCCTGGTGGGGCTTGGAGGGTTCCCGGGATGACAAGAAGAGCAAGGGTCTTTGAGTGAGGATGCAACATGGCTCGGAATGTTTCAGAGCATTCTGGATCCTTCAGAGCCTGTGCACTGGAGTCAGAAGATCCAGGTTTGACTCCGGGTTCTGTCACTGGTGCTAGGTAACCCTGGCACGTCACTTAACTTCAATCAACCTCAGTTTTCCCATCTGTAAAATGGAAGTGTACTCATTTGTACTCAGCTCATGGTGTTTTTGAGAGGTTAAAATGCGATAATTTGTATAAAACACTTAGGACACTGTATGTTACATAAAAATTCCCGATAATTCCTCTACAGAAGTGTCCTTCCCCCAGTCTTTCACCTCTTTTCCTTTCTTTCCACCACTCCAGTCTCCTCACTTTATCCTGTTGCCATACCTTGAATTCATGCCAAGGCCATCAGATCTTTGGAGAGGCGCAAATATAAGATGAGCAACTCTTTATCTCACTTATATTGATCATTGCTCATAGCTGCATCTCACTGTGTTATTGGACTCTTCCCCAACACCTTCCTCCAGATGGAAAAGGGAAAAGGGGGCCCAAGGAGATAAAAGACAAATCAAGAAAAAAATGAGAAAAATGGATCGCCAATCTCAAATACACATAAGTATGTATGAGTGAAAGGTTTCCAGGAAGGAAGTTCGACCAAAAAGAAAATGATGATTTATTTTAATTAAGTGAATACAGTAAAGAAATGTTTAAAAAGTTAACCTGGCACCTTAAAATAAAACAGGATGATAAGTTCTTTGCTGGCAAAGTTACAATTTCTCTGTTGGATTTTGGATCTGGCTTTTATTATTAAGGCTGGTGCTGAAAGCTGGCATTTTGACAGGAACATGGAGCGTTTGTCACTATCTAGGAAAAGATAGATGTTGAATGACATTTTGGAAGAAATGTATATATTTTGGGTCTAAGTGCTGTTTCTCCTTACCAGGAAAATTCCACTAGCAAATAACTGATTGGTTATCTTGAGTTCCCAATTCTCCTGGCTATTTAAATGAAAGCTGAACTAGATTTTTTTTTTCCTAACCTTTGGGGAAAAGTTTTCTTCATGGGCTGCATCTTCTCCAGATAAGGGCAACATCCTTGGCTAGAAAATTTTAATGGACACTTCGTCCCTGGAGGAGAGGTCACTGGAGGAACACAGAATGCACCCTTGCAGAGTTGCTGAAGCCCAGCATGAGGGAGAAGATCACTTCTGCCTCTGAGCCTTACTTTTTTGTTTTTGAAATAGAATTTCTCTCTTGTTGCCTAGGTGGGAGTGCAATGGCATGATCTTGGCTCACCGCAACCTCCGCCTCCCAGGTCCAAGCGATTCTCCTGCCTCAACCTCCCAAGTAGCTGGGATTACAGGCACGCACCACCACGCCTGGCTAATTTTATATTTTTAGTAGAGATGGAGTTCCTTCATGTTGGTCAGGCTGGTCTCAAACTCCCGATCTCAGGTGATCCACCTGCCTCAGCCTTCCAAAGGGCTGTGAGTACAGGAATGAGCCACTGAGCCCAGCCCAAGCCTCACTTATTAATGCAAGTAACTGAAGGGAGTAACATGGAAAAGATGCAGAAGGATCTCAAGAATGCTTCCCAGGAGACCTGGGTTTCTGTCTCCCTCTGGCTCTGCTACTCACCAACTGTGTGACCCAGAGCAAGTCACCCTGTGACTTGGTTTCTTCAATACAAACAGGCATCAGGACGTAGTGATTTCCCCTGTTGCGATGATCACGTGTGATGAAATGTGGGGAAAATCCTAGAATGTGCCTCAACTATATGCTACTGTAATCATGAAACTGAGTTTATGGCCCTAGAGGAGCAGGGGAAGGAGGCTTTGATTAGGGGGAAAGAGAAACAACAGGATACGTAAGGCCAGCCTGGAGATCAGGTTGATCAATGCCCACTTTCTGGCAAGCGAAGGGTGGCTGGTGCCTGGTGATAGGGGCTGGCTATGTCCCCACTCAAATCTCACCCTGAATTGCAATAATCCCCACATGAGGGCAGGGCCAGGTAGAGATAATTGAATCATGGGGGCAGTTTCCCCCATACTGTTCTTTTTTTTTTTTCTTGAGACAGAGTCTTGCTGTGTTGCCAGGTGCCAGGCTGGAATACAGTGGCACAATCTCAGCTCACTGCAATCTCTGCCTCCTGGGTTCAAGCAATTCTCCTGCTCCTGCCTCAGCCTCCTGAGTAGCTGGGACTACAGGTGAGCACCACCACGCCCAGCTAATTTTTATATTTTTAGTAGAGACGGGGTTTCACCACGTTGGCCAGGATGGTCTCCATCTCTTGACCTCGTGATCCACCCGCCTTGGCCTCCCAAAGTGCTGGGATTACAGGTGTGAGCCACCACACCCGGCTCATACTGCTCTTATGGTAGTGAATAACTCTTACAAGATCTGAAGGTTGTATAAATGGGAGTTCCCCTGCACAAGCTCTCTTGCCTGCCACCATGTAAGATGTGATTTTGCTTCTCCTTCACCTTCTGCCATGATTGTGAGACCTCCTCAGCCATGCGGAACAGTGAGTCAATTAAACCTCCTTCCTTTATAAATTACCCAGTCTCGAATATGTCTTTATTAGCAGTGTGAGAATGGATGACTACACCTGTTATGCCAAGTTAGGTTGGGGTTTAGTTTCTTTCTTTGGATTTTACTCTTCCAATTGCTCAGACACTGCCATCCTTGTCTGGGTTGTTAAACAGTGCAAGGGGCTACTGACCTGCTATAAATAAGTGGTCAAGCTCTCCACTTAGAGTTCAAGCTGTTAGTTCAAACTGTACCATTTTGTAATCCCCCTGCCATTTCACAGACCCTGGTCAAAGGGAAACATTCCACAGGGGTTCAGATCGTAGGAAATATCCTGCCCAACCGCCTGACTTTCTGATCATACCCGACTGGGCTAAAGGCCCAACTGTAGGAACATTGCTATCATATCCTGCTGGGCAAAGGTCCAAAAAACAGCCAATCACATCCCACCAACAGCAGGGCCAAACTGCCTCATCATGGAAACATCTTACCAACATCCTGCCGGGTAGCAAGCCACACTGCCCAGACACCTCCCGCTCAGACCTGTGAGCACCCCAGCCTGTAAGCAGCGATGGGCGCTGGCAGTAAGCTGGTCCCCCACCTCTGCAGGTTTATGCTGACCATAAATGCCTGCATTTGCTGTTAAGCCACCCTCTGTCTGTGTGTCTTTCTTTAACCTCTTTTCCTTCCAAACCTAACACGAGCCTGTGGCAGGCCAGCTCCAGAAGGTGGTCTGCATTATGGGCACTCGTGGCTCTTCACATGTGCTTTCTGTTTCATGACCTCGTGTTTCTTTCCCTTGGCCTACAGCTCCCAGGTGGACCTCGGAACCTATTGCAACTTGGGGATCTATGCTATCCTTACCAAGTCAAGAGTCCACAGGAGAAGAAATCAAGTGATAATTCCAACTGTTCCCAAAGGGGAGAGTATTGGCTCAGGTCTATCTGGGTCACAGAAACCGCTTCTCCTCAATGGGCAGTAGAGCTTTGAATGTTTATATGATAATCTTTTCTGGGCTAAATATCCATGGCAAAATTCTCCTGAATATTCTTTATCATTTCCAACTTTGAGGGGCTAATTCCTGTGCCCTGTTTGTGAAGATCCTGATAGTGCTGAATTTTACCTGAGCCTCGTATTCCCTGGAAAACAGTTATTGTTTAAAAAATTACCCCCACTGAATGTAAATTAGTTCAAACCAATGTGGAAGGCAGTGTGGCAATTCCTCAAGGATCCGGAATAGAAATATCATTTGACTCAGCAATCCCACTACTGGGTATATAAACAGAGGATTATAAATCATTCTATTGTAAAGACACATGCACATGTATGTTTACTGCAGCACTCTTTCCAATAGCAAAGACTTGGAACCAGCCCAAATGTCCATTAATGATAGACTAGATAATGAAAATGTGGCATATACACACCACAGAATACTATGCAGTCATAAAAAAGGATGAATTCAGGTTGTTTGCAGGGACATGGATGAAGCTGGAAACCGTCATTCTCAGCAAACTGACACAAGAACAGAAAATCAAACACCACATGTTCTTACTCATAAGTGAGTGTTGAACAATGAGAATACATGCACGCAGAGAGGGGAATATCACAGACTGGGGCCTGTCATAGGGTCGGGGGTTAGAGGAAGGATATAGCAGGGGGTAGGGGGATTGCGGAGGGATAGCATTAGGAAAAATACCTAATGTAGATGATGGGGTGATGGATGCAGCAAACCACCATGGCACGTGTATACCTATGGAACAAACTTCCACATTCTGCACATGCACTCCAGAACTTAAAGTATAAAAAAAACACCCCCACCCTTTCATTTTCCGGAGAAACAACTAACTACAAACACTTTGCGCTGGCATATTCCAGGATAAGGCCACCTCCGCTTTTCCTCAATGACTCCCATAAAACTGTCTATCCCTTTTCATAATTCCCTTAAGACTTGTGAATGACTTCCTTGCCTCTGTGAAACCCCAGACTCCCTCCTCTTCCACTGAGGCACCCTCAGTAATGAATGTTCTCCCTCTTGCAAAAGATGAATAGCATCATTTCCTGCATCGCCTGAATCATCATTTTGTCCTTGATAATTGCAAGTTGAATAATTTTTTCCAGACCAGAAAGAAATTCAGGTCCTCGTCAAGGCCATAAAGGACTGAAAGCAAGAAGGTTACCTTGCCGGGAAACCAGCAGGAATGTCCTAAATTAGCTAGAGCTAGACAAAGGAAGGAACAAAAGGAAAATTTGTATGCAAATGAATGGGCATTCAAAGCATTCTGCTTCAAGGCAGGCATCACATCGGTGGTAAAGAGGAAGGGTGTGGGGGTAATACAAGATGTCCTTATTGGCCCATAAGTTTTTTCTATTTTTTTATTATCTGAATCCTTGTAATTCTTGTAATAGAATCTTTGTAATAGAATCCTTGAATCCTATGTTGTTGGGGACCCTGGACTCCAATCTGGACACATGCAAAGGCTAGGGCAAGAACACAAGACGGAATTGGGGAATGTCTCTAAGGTTTTTGACTTTCAGAAGAACGCCCTTGAGTGCTGGAGTTTCCAGGATTCCATTCTGAAAGCTGTATCTGGCAGTTTCACGCCTTACCTCAACTGCTGTTGCCAATCAATGAGTGGTGGGAGGTACAAAAGTCCAGTGCCTTTATTACATGTTCTGACAAGCCAGGGATAGTTTCTGCTCCATGGGATCAGGCTGAATTTGGAACTTCACCTAGTTGGTTAGCTTCTTTCCCTTCGCTATTCTAATTTTCCCACTCCCTCATTGACTTCTGGATTTCCTCTTTAGTGAATTACTTGTACTTCTTGGTTCAGGGTCTGCTTCTGAGAGATCAGATTTAAGACACTGCTGACTATTCTGATAGTGGGAGGAAAGATGGAATGAAGACAAGAAGGAAGAAATTAAGGAAGAAAAAGGGAAGAAAGGGAGGAAAGGAGGAAGGGAGGGAGGAAGGAGGAAGGGAGGGAGGGAGGGAGGAAGGGAGGAAGGAAGGAAGGAGAGAAGGAAGGGAGGGAAGGAGGGTACATGCTTTCTCTATAGAAATTCAGCTGAGGGACAATGGAAAAATCCTTGACCTCTGATCAATAGCTCTGCATTTGAACTTCAGCTCTGCCCTCTTTGAGCTCTTTAATCATGAACACTGATACTTGCTCAACTTGTGTCTCAACTTCTTCTTCAGTATAGACTGTTATTGACTCAAGATTGTTGCAATAATTAAAGTAATGCTTTTGTGTGCCCTCAGCACCCTGCCAGCTCGTTCAGACACACCATGATGTTCCAAATGAAGTAAACCTTGAAAAGTGAAGAAACCCTGTCTTCTCTAGCGTGAGCTGATCCCAGCATTTCCTACCTTGTTCTGAAAAGAAGTATTTTCCTACATCCTCTTCCTTCCTCACCTATTGTCTGCAGGTTCAGGTAGTGTGTAATAAAGCAGGGAGAAATAGTGCGGTCTTAGTGTAGCAGATTTCAAATCCTCAAGGGCACAAAAAGCACCTAGGGACTTTGTTTAAAATATAAATTTTCAGATTCTCCCAAGAGGTTCTGGTTCAGTGGCTGTGGAATAGCCCTAGAAATCACAGTTTTTAAAAAAAATTATTTATTTTTAACCTACTCTGTGAGCCTAAGGCTGGTGATCCACAGACCTTATTTTTGGAGGTATTGCCCTAGGTTTGGAGGCTAACCCCGGCTGCCAGTGGTGGTCTTGCTCTTTGATGCTCTGCCCTTTGTTTGTTTCTGTGCATTTTATCTCTTCCAGCTCTTTCCAGCCTGGGCTGGATGCCTAGTACCATCCCCTAAATTCCGCTGCTTAGCTGAGCTCTCAAATCCAAAGGCCTCTTGATCTACTTTGCACCATTGGACTGACATTTAGCCCCACGCGTCGATGAATTCATTCACGGATGTCAATGAGCACCTGCCCATTTAGTGCAAAACAAATGTGCTGATGTTGCTGTGAAATCCTGAGATGACACTGACCATCAATCACAGCACTCTGAGGGTCCACCTAGCCCTGGAAGGCAACAGATCCATTATGGCCATTTAAGACCCAGGATGACAAGGTGCCAAGGCCCTGCCTCATCTGCAGCTCCTCAGATGAGACAGTGTTCAGCCTGTGACTTTGACAAAGGATGTTGTCACTTCTGGTCATCACTTTCATGTTTCTAGTCAATTAGGCCTCAATCAATGTATTGGCTCATGAATATCATCCAATACCAACTGCAGCTTGGTCCATGATGCCTCCACAGACCTGTCCAACAGCTCCCCCCCACCCTCTGACACCTTAAGTTTTGGAATTATCTAAAACATAGTCCCCTTTATTCCCTATACTATCCTGGGAGACACAGGATGCAGTGATGGTTATAAGACTTTCCTGTTTTCACGCTATCTCTTTTACCTCTTGAGAAACACTGACATCTAGCCCAGGTATCAGCAAATCTTTTGTCTCAAGAGCCAGATAATAAATATTTAAGGCTTTGCAGTCCAGACGTTCTTGGTAGCATGAGTCACCTCTACCATTGCAGCAAGAAAGCAGCCACAGATAATAGGTAAACAAAAGTGGGTGTGGCCATGTTCTAATACATTTTATTTACAAAAACAGATTTAGTCCACGGACTATAGTTTGCAACACCTGGTCTACTCCATCTTTATCCATAGATTAATTCAACACATATTTACTGAGCATACCCATGTGCCAGTACCTGCTCTCAGGGAGCCTATAGCTTAATAGTGGGGAATAGATAGTAAAGAACGAATGATACAATTAAATTCCTACTTGCTACTGTCAGAAGCTCTCTGAAGGAGAAAGGACAGGTGTGATGGAAGTAACAGGGAAATGGGAGCTTAGAGAAGTGAAGGTGGAGGGATGGAAGAACAGTATGGGCCATTGAGCAGAAGGGGCAAAGTTGGGGGTAGTCTTGGGTAGATAGGAACTTGGCAAATCAAGACTCGGGTACCATCATCCAGAAAGGGAGGGTGACAGAGATGTCAGATCCAGAGATTGATGCTTCTAGGGATATTCAACTCCCCTCGAGAAGCAGTGGAAAGTCTCTGAAGTTTTAAAGCAGGAGAGCAACACTGGTAGATTGAGGTTTCGAAACAATCTATCTGGCTACAGTTTGAAGAGACAGGACAGTAATAAATCCAAGTGGACCAGAGAGAAGATTCCTGTAGAACTTTATCAGTTTTGTTGTAACACAAATCCTCACTCTACCTCTCTTTTTTTTTTTTTTTTTTTTTACCAGCCTCACCCATTAAGTCAGAGATTTGGTTAAATGTTCATGGCTGAGATTACCATACTGAGGCCAAGGTTGCTCACTTGCTGCACATCCACGTGATCAGAGATGTTTCTGTTCTCAGGAAACAGTATTCCAATGTGCCGGAGCACAGAGTTCCCATGGGGAAAGATGAGTGGGGATGCTGGAAAGCTGGGTTGATGTCAGATTGTGTGCAGAGCCAGTTAACGATAAGGGGCATATTGCACTCCAGCCTGAGCAACAGAGCAAGACCCTGTCTCAAAAAATAAATAAATAAAGGACACAGACGTCTGGAAACCACAACCCTTCCCTCCCGCTGCTACCAGGCTCTGCATTTCATGGCCACCTGGACCTTCTTAAGCTTTGCTTATAGCCCATTCAAGTAGCGATCATTTTGCTGATACATTTTGAAGATGCTATAACATTGCAGAGTGTCTGCATATTCTAAGGCATTGAATATCTCCACTTGGAATGCATTGATATGTAGACCATTAAGCAGAACAGATCTCGGTGAAAGGAGTGATGATCGCGGTTTTCAAATGCCATTTTCATTTGCTATTTGGCAGGAATACCACAGTCACGATCTTGCCGTTTCTATTAACTACGAGGGCTGGGACAAAGTCATCCTACCTTTCTGCAGGCAAGCCTTCATTTTCAGACTGTCAGTAATGTGATCATTTAGGCAATAAGGAGAAACACATGATCGGTTGTTGAGACGGTCTGCAGGCACTGCAGCTCAGGTATTCACACCCTTGTGAAATCCCCTCCCACATTAACCCAAGGTTGATCCGTGTGACCAATAGCATACAGCAGAAGGGATAGCACGATCAGGTTATAAAAGATACTGCAGCTTCTGTCTTGGTCACCTCTCCCTTGTGGATCGCTCAGGAAGAAACTGGCTTCTGTGTTGTGAGCAGCTCTATGGAGAGGCCCATATGGCAAGGAGCTGGAGCCTCTTGCCAACAGCCATGTGGGTGGGTTTGGACATGGGTTCCAACCTCAGTCCAGCCTTGAGATTTGTGCAACCCCATTCAGCATCTTAAGGGCAAATCCATGAGAAATCGTAAGCTAGAGATAATAAATATTTGTTGGTGACATAGTTTAGATGTTGTCCCCTCTATAGCTGATGTTGAATTGCAATTCCTAATGTTGGAGGTGGGGTCTGGTGGGAGGTGATTGAGTCATGGAGACAGATTTCTCACGAATGACTTAGCTCCATCCTCTTGGTGCTGTCCCCACAATAGTGAATGAATTCGTGCAAGATCTGGTTGTTTAAAAGTGTGTGGCATCTCCCCACCACTCTCTCTCTCTCTCTTGCTCTGGCTCTCACCATGTGAGATGGCAGCTTACTACAGCCTCAACAGAAGCAGATGTTGGCACCAGGCTTCCTGTACAGCCTGCAGAACTGTGAAACCCATTTTCTTTATAAATTACCCAGTCTCAGGTATTTCTTTACAGCATTTCAAGAATGGTCTAACACAGCTGACTTCAGTTCTAAGTGTTGGGGTAACTTATTACACAGTGATGTTAACAGATACAGGAGAGGAAAGTGTTAAGTCATTAAGATAGTTAGCCTTGTACGAATGTCCATAACAAGTATGACAAGAAGGACTCATTATCTGGAGGGTAGAAACTGAGGCAGGATGTGTCAAGGGCTTAAAACTCCTTATTGTGGTCACCAACAAGTTTTGTGTCCTAGGGAAAGTCACTTTCCTTTTCTGGACTTTATTTTCCCTTGCTATAGAAGCACAAGGTTGGCCTAAAGAAACTTAAGGACCCAGATCAGGTTATAAAAGATACTGCAGGTTATAAAAGATCCCCTGTTGCTTGGGTGTTTGTTGGTGGACAAGTGAACCGAAAATAAATCTTGGGGCCCCAAATCACTAAGCTAAAGGGAAAAGTTGAGCTGGGAACTGCTTAGGGCAAACCTGACTCCCATTCTTTTCACGGTCACCCCTTTGCTTACTGAGATAAATGCATATCTGATTGCCTCCTTTGGAGAGGCTAATCAGAAACTGGAAGGAATGCAACCATTTGCCTCTTATCTACCGATGACCTGGAAGCCCCCTCCTCATTTCAAGTTGTTCTGTCTTGGCTTCAAGTTGTCCTACCTTTCTGGACTGAACCAATGTCCATCTTACACATATTGATTGATGTCTCATGTCTCCCTAAAATGTGTAAAACAAAGCTGTGCCTCTTCCACATTGGGCACATGTCGTCAGGACCTCCTGAGGCTGTGTCATGGGCATGAATCTTCAATGTTGGCAAAATAAACTTTCTAAATGAACTGAGACCTGTCTCAGATTTTCAGGGTTCACAGATGTAACAAACGCCTGCTATCTCACATGGGCACACATACGTGTGTGTACACATGCAGCCACCCACACTTAAAATGTGGAGTCCAGCTAGCCATTAAAGGGTGTTGAACTATATGGCGTGCACTGAATCACACAAGAATTATCAATTAATCCTCTCATCAGCCAATATAAGTAGGTGGTTCTACTACCACTATTTACTAGATGAGAAACTTCAGACTCAAATATTGCTCAGGGATATCCTATTAGTTTTCTGTTCTTCTATAACAAATTACCACATGTGTAGTGGCCTATAGCAACTCACATTTACTATCTCACAGTGCCTGTGGATCAGGACTCCAGGAAATACTTGGCCAGGTCTTTTGCACGGGATTTTGCAAGGCTGTAATCCGGTTGTCCAGGCTGCATTCTCCACTGCGACTCAAGGGGTCTCTTCTAAGCTCCTTTAAGTTGTTGGTAAAAACCTAGTTCTTTGCAATTGTAGGACTGGGGTCCTCAGATCTTAAAGGTAGCCCCTCCCTCTCCATTCGCAGTTCACATAATGGTTCTTGGATTCTTCATAGCCAGCCAAAGAGCCTCTCTCTCTCTTGAAAAGCCTCCATTTCTCTCTTAAGAGCTTTCATTTAATTAGGTCAAGCTGGCCAGGATAATAGCTCTTTTGACTAGTTCAAAATCAACTAACTTAGGACCTTAATTACATATTCAAAATCCCTTCACCATTGCCACATAAGGTGACCTAATCACGAAGGTGACATCCTTATTCACAGGTACTGCCTCCACTCCAGGGGTGGGGACGATACTCGGTAGTGCGTGTGCGGAGAGGGATTTGGGGTCATCTCAGAATTCTCTCTACTACAGACACACAGTAGGAAACAGTGAAACAAGAGATGAAATTCAGGTCTGTTTGACTCCAGTAGCTTTAAATCACTTCCCACACACCCTCTGCCAGGAGCGTTTTGAGAGCAAGGATCATGCTACTTGTCTCGGTCTCCTCAATGCTTCTTCCTTAATAACTGCTCTAATATTTATCATAGTAATGACCAAGATGCCTTTGATTGTTGGCTGGAGAAATCTAATTCCCAATGATTTAAGAAAGCAAGAGAAGTTGACTCTCACCTGGGGCATCTGGGGCTGGATACATGGGTTTAAGCAATCGTCTCTGTCTCATTTCAGTGCTCTGGGCTTTATTCCTAGGCCTCTCCTCATATGATGGTAAGAAAGGCCACTGGAAACTGTAAGCTTACTTCCTTATGGCTCAAAACCCAAAAGGAAAGGAAAACCCTTCTCTCCCAGGATCTATATGTTAAAATTTAAGAAACACTGTGTCTTGAGCCATGTCTTTTCTGGAGCCAAACTCTCTCTGGATTTGATTGGTCAGCCCAGATCACATGACCACATTATACTGGGCGTAGGTACTGACGGACACCGCGATTAACTGCTTCTGTAGAAGACATGGGATACTCAAAATGTGGCTCCTGATGAAAGAATTGGGCACTGTTACCAAAAGGAAAAAGTGATCTGGAATTGAGAAAAACATTGGCTAAACACAATGTCCACAGATAAAGCTTTTGAAGCCTCTGCCTTGGGCAACATAGTTGTACAAATATCTTTGAGCATATAGGAGATGTACCTTTCAATTATGCAGAACTGAGAAAGTTTGTACACATTCCTCATTCTTTCAGTTCTCAAGTATCCAAGTTACTGCAGTGCGGAGGGGCTAGAGTCAACACATTGAATAAACAAATGATGTCCTTCCCAGAACTAATTATTTCTGAAACTTAGGAGGTGAGTTCATTGCTGAGATTTAGATTCGTTAACCTTATCTTAGCCCAGGGAACTTTCTCCATGGTATTTCAGATTTTAAGTGAGCTTCACTTCAGGAGAGCCATGTTAGCATACATTCTTCCTGCAATCGTGGCCTAACCCCAGGAGCTAATATAACTTAATGGTACGGTTTGGAAAAGGTAGAAGATATCCTCAGGATGGGACTAACCTTTATTTTATGGGCATTTCAATAAAGCATTGGAGAAATCCACTGAAGAGGGCTGATGGCAGGGTCAGGGTACTAAATTCCCTCCTCACTGTGGGAGACTTCCCTCTGGAAACTATCTGCCCCTAATTTCTAGAAAACATTTCTTTTCTGTCTCTTTCTCTATGTGTCTCTGTGTGTGTCTTTATTTCCACTTTCTACAGATCTCTTGGATGTTTTATCACTTTACCTTCCAAAGCTTTTAACCTGGTTTCAGCTGCTTTTAAGACCTTGCATTTTGGAACACCTTTAAAGAAAGGACTCAGGCTCCTCTAAAAGCTTGTTTAAAAATGATTCAACAGCTGTGACATGTTGGGGATCTTTCCATCTTTTGCTGCCATAAGGAGAGAGAAGTGGAACCATGGCCAGCTTTCTATGAAATTTAATTTTCCAAGGTGGTGATCCATCTTGCGGCTATGCACGGAGAAAGTAGGCAGTGTGAAATGCTGAGGTAATATAAAAGGGTCACTTACTCATTGCTCTCCCTTACTCCTTGCTAGCCACATTCTCCCAATTCTATCTCACCCACCCCTCTCCAAAACCACAGAACAAGAGCATAGGTGGATAAAAAAATCAAACACCCAGTTGAAATGGGAAGACGTAGAGGAATGAATTGCCTACTATTAGTAGTTACTCCATGGGTTTGATGAAGTAACAAATACTTCTACATATTCCCTGGAATAGTGGCAGACAATGATTAGGTTATTCCCTGGTAATCTCCACCTCCTAATATTCATGTGCTTATGTCATTTCCTCCCCTGACTGTTGGTTAAGCCTAGTGTCTCATCTCTAATCAGTACAATACTGGTTTTACAGTGACGAAAAGTTACTTGTAAGAATAGGTTGCAGAGAGACTGCTTCTTCCTTCTTGTGTGGCCTTTCTTGGTCTCTTGCTTGTCCACGTTGATAGAGGCAAACGTGGCAACCAGATAAGTGATAAGCTTAGGTGATAAGGTGATAAGCTGTCCTACAGAGAGGCCCACATGACCAGCAATCAGAAGCAGGCTCTGTTAACAGCCAGTGGAGGGGTCTGACAGCTTCAGCTCCAACAAAATGTTAAGGACTAAATCCTGGCAACAGTCATTTTAGAGACTTTGGAAGTGGATCCTTCCTCTGTTGACCCTTCAGATGAGACCATAGCTCAGGCCAACACACTGAAGCCTTAAGAGAGGTCTGCAGGCAGAAGCACCCAGTGAAACTGCATTGAAAAACTATTACAAATGTTTGTTGTTTTAAGCTACTACCTTTTGGGATAATTTGCTATGTGAAAATTGATAGCCTCTATCTCTCTGTTTATCTAGTTTTCTAACATCTGTCAAGCTATATCTTTTTCAGATAGAGATACTTTCTGTCTCACCAAACTGAGGCTCAGAGAAGCTAATTAACTTGCTCAACATCACATAGCAGGCAGGACTATTATTGGTCGAGATGCTATTATTTTCCCAATACTCTATTTTGCGCCTGTCTTTTGTGCCCTTGTTAAATCTTCATCTCACCCCTTGAAGTAGACATTTTTATCCTCCATTTAAAAGTGGGGAAACTGGAGATAATAGAGGTTAAGGAGCCTTCCTGTGACTACACAATAGTAAATAGAAGAGCTAAGATCTACCATCTTTACTTACTTATTGTTTTGGGGGAGGGCAAGGTGTTGTCCCAATTTAATGCTTTGTTTATAAAGACACTGACTCACTGACCATTTCTTTTCAGTGTTTTCTCCACTTCATGCTGTGAGCCAGAATTGGGAAGCACGTAAATCTCTCATTTCAGAAAGTGCCACTTAGTGTCTCAAATCAGGAGTCCCTAACCCCTGGGCTACAGACAGGTACTGGTCCGTGGCCTCTCAGGAACCAGGCCAAACAGCAGGAATTAAGTGGTGGGTGAGCAAACATTACCACCTGAGCACCACCTCCTGTCAGATCTACGACGGCATTAAAATTCTCCTATTCACATGAATCCTATTGTGAACTGCACATGTGAGGGATCTAGGTTGTACACTCCTTATGAGAATCTAAAGCCTGATGATCTGAGGGAGAACAATTTTATCTTGAAACTATCCCCCTCCCACCCCATTCATGGAAAAATTGACTTTCCTGAAATTGCTCCTTGGTGCCAAAAAAGCTGGAAACTACTATCTTAAATTACAACTAGCATACTCTCCGCTAAGAAGAAATGTAACTAGAATCTGAACACTTACTGTATGCTAGGTACTGTGGTTATTTCCAACTTAGAGATGAGAAAACTGAGGCTTAGAAGTTCACTCATTCCATATCGTATAGTTAGTAAGGCTCAGAATCCAAGCCAGGCTCCAGAACCATTGTGTTAGGTGGCATCTTTTCTTCTTCTCCTCCATTCTCCCAGCATACTGCTCCAGGTGTCCAAATATTGGTGTCACTTTCAAGGAAGTTGCTCAGTATTTACCCCTTGATATGAACAAAAAAGTAACCTGTGGCAAATATCTTTGTTCAGGCAAGTACTTACAGGTATATCATTGAAAGAGTTCCTGTGAAGAATAATCCCCTGATAGAATATGGTTTTTTTAATGAAGACCTTTATCCTTCAGCCTGAGGAATTCCAGGCTGACATCTCACAGATGGAAGCCAAATAATAACTACAAAAAGCCAAGGTTTTGCAGGGCAACCCAGAACCAATTATAGTTGACTAGATGTGTGCACATGGCATCTCTAACTAATGGATAAGATTTGGCTCTGTGTCCCCACCCAAATCTCATCTTGAATTGTAATCCCCATGTGTCAAGGGAAGGACCTGGTGGGAGGTGACTGAATCGTGGGGGTGTTTCCCCCAGGCTGTTCTCATGATAGTGAGTGAGATCTGAGGAGAGAAAGCGCTTTTAAAGGGTGGAACTTCCCTGTATGCGGTCTCTCTCGCTCTTCTGCCACCTTGTGAAGAGGGTACTGGCTTCTACTTCATCTTCTGCCATGATTGTAAGTTTCCTGAGGCCTCTCCAGCCATGTGGAACTGTGAGTTGATTAAACTTCCTTCTTTTTATAAACTAGCAAGTCTCGGGTATTTATTTATAGTCCTGTGAAAACAAACTAATAACTAGTTTATTTCTGAATCTCAATACACATTGGGTGGGTGCCTGCTCTGTACACATCACTGGGGTAGATATGGGGATGTGGACTGTGAGTTGAGCTCCCCTCTGGTATACATTAGCAAATGAACACTAAACATTTAATCAGTTGATAAGCAGAGCAATAAAGTGACATACATAGAGAATAATTCTCTCAAACGCATCTCCCTTCTTGTTTTCCCCATATGGGTAACTGGAACAATGTCTACCTTGTTGCTGCAAATGGGAACCTCAAAGATTCTTGTTTAAGTGGTTGTTCATCTAGGAGCCCGAGTTGCTTTCTCTTGTTTTTCCTGGTGTTAGTTTCTCTGGTTTCCCTAGGTGGGGCCAAGGCTTGCAGGTGGTAACCCGCATCACAGCTACAGTGTGGCCGTACAAAGTGTTAATACCGCATATTCTCACTCATAGGCGGGTGATGAACAATGAGAACACATGGACACAGGGAAGGGAGTACTACACACTGGGGTCTATTGGGGGGAATAGGGGAGGGACAGTGCGGGGGGGAGCTGGGGAGGGATAGCCTGGGGAGAAATGCCAAATGTGGGTGAAGGGGAGGAAGGCAGCAAAACACACTGCCATGTGTGTACCTATGCAACTATGTTGCATGTTCTGCACATGTACCCCAAAACCTAAAATGCAATAAAAAAAAAGTGTTAAGTCTCTTTACAGGTTTGACCACACCTAATTATGGAAAAATTCTCACTGGTAGTAGGATTTTTTTTCCTAACAAAAAGGGAAACCTTCGGGCAAATGAAGAAGAAATAGGAGGTGCGAAAAGTTCTAAAATAAATCTGTATTTTCCAGGCTTTTAAAGTGACCAGCCCACAGTTCTTTAGCAAAGAGTTTATGCATATATCTGTGGGTTGAAAAGAGCCACTCCTAGGGCTGAATCTGAGGAACAAATGTTGGTGTGATAAATGCTACCCTAGAGGTAAGCAGAACACGTAAGCCAGGGTTAGCCCTAGCTAACCTGAGGGTTAGCTACACCACTGGAGGGACAGGTGATATTGAGTCAGGTCTGGAAGCATAGACTTCTGTAAGTCATGGAGAGCTGGAGGGGAGTTTGAGGAAGATGGAGCGGTGTTTACGGAAGCTCAGGAGTTGGGTCTTTAGATAAGTAAAGGGAAACCATCTGGTGGTTTGAAACAGAGACTTTCCATTATCAGGTCTCACGTTGCAGAAAAATCATTGTTGGTTATTTAGGCATTGGCAGGGGGGAAGACTGGAGAAGACAGGGAGAGGAGTCCAAAGAGAATCTATTATAGGTGAGAGACGATATCAGCAAGAGTAAAGACTGTGAGGATAGGAAAGATGGGGAAACTTGAGACAGATTTTGCTGCTTAAAATTAACAAGACTTGGCTGGGTGTGGTGGCTCACACCTGTAATCCCAGCACTTTGGGAGACTGAGGCAGGTGGATCACTTGAGGTCAGGAGTTCGAGACCAGCCTGGCCTGTGTGGTGAAACCCCATGTCTATTAAAAATACAAAAATTACCCGGGTGTGGTGGTGCTTGCTTCTAGTCCTGGTCACTCGGGAGTCTGAGGCAGGAGAATTGCTTGAACCCAGGGGCCTGAGGTAGCAGTGAGCCGAGATCATGGCATTGCACTCCAGCCTGAGCAACAGAGGGACACTCTGTCTTATAAAACAACATCAACAAAAAAACCAAGGAACAAAACTGCATGGACATCATAAGGCAAGAGGCTATGGCTGTCTTGCTGATGACTGTATTTCTCTTCTGCATCCAGTAAGAGTGCAACACATATGTAGTAAATCCATGAATGAATACATGTTGTGGCCAGGAGTAGGCAGATTTTAGATCGGAGGTGAAAGCTGTCGTAGTTCAGTAACACAAAGAATTGAGATGACTTTAAAAAAATCTGTCCCTCTTCAATTAGGTATTTATGAAATAGATTTCTGATTTGTTATTTTACTTATTAATAAGCATTCAGTGCTGAGGGTATGGACAGTTTTATTCCTCATTACATGTGAATATACTGCTGTCTGGTTTCCACACTGAACCCCAAAGGGTCTGATGATTTGCAGATTAGGCATCTTTGGGTTTCACAGCTGAGGTTTTGGACCTAAATATATTAGGTTGGTATAAAAGTACTTGAGGCTCTTGCCATTGAAAAGTAAGAGATACAGGTTACAGTGCAGAGACTGCCTAACTGCTTAGTTAGAGATCAGGTGCTAATTGACTAGTTAGGTGGTCTCTGCCCTGTAAGCTGTATCTGTTACTACTGTAGGATTCAAATGGAACCAATGATAATAGACACACTTTGCAGCTCTGAAGCAAAGATTACATCAACCAACCAGCCCAGTGGGGACCCATGAAAGACAGAGTTAAGAAATGGCACTAATAACACAGAGGGAAACAACACACACTGGGGCCCACTGGAGGGTAGAGTGGGGAGGAGGAAGAGGATCAGGAAAATAAAAATAACTAATGGGCACTAGGCTTAGTATTTGGGTGAGGAAATAATCTGTACAACAAACACCCATGACCTAAGTTTACCTGTATTAGAGGCCCACACATGTACCCGTGAACTCAAAATAAATGTTAAAAAATTATTAACAACCCCAATTTCCATTAACAAAGAATAGATATTATGTAGCCTCTCAAAAGAGAGAAAGAGAAAGAGAAAGAAAGAAAAAAAGAAAGAAAGAAAAGGGAGGAAGAGAGGGAAGGAAGAAAGGAAAGAAAAGGAAAGAAAGAAGGAAGGAAGGAAGGAAAAGAAAGAATAGTGGTCAGAGGAAAGGGACATACCCTATATCCTAGGGATTGCTCTGATCTGTCCTTGGGGTTTTCAACTGGAGGCTATTTTGCCCTCCCTAAGGAACATTTGGCAAATTCTGCAGGCATTTTTGGTTGTCACAGCTGGGGTGACAGTGTTTCTGGCATCTATTGGGTAGAGATCAGGAATGCTGCTAAACATTCTACAATGCACAGGGCAGCCCCCAACAACACAGTATTTCTGGCCCCAAATGTCAGTAGTGCTAAGTTTGAGAAACCCTGGTCTAAACATATATCAGAGAAAGACGGAGTAGTGTATTAAAGAAGTACGTCTCAAGACAGGATTCTAGTCCAGCTCTGACATTTCCTCACTGTGTGATTGTTGGCTAAGTTGCTGAACTTTGGTGGGCTTTAGGGGTCTCACCTGTCACAAGACTGGAGCTAGAAGATCTCCAATGCTTCCCATTTAAAATGTTATGCATTTGTAACTGCCCGAAGGTCTTCTCATCATCTTCTTATCATCTCTAAAAATCTGTTTTCAGTCTTGCTTGTAGATTGTTTGAGGGAGAGATCATGACAGGTACCTCCCTTACAGATGGCTTGACCCTAAGAAATTATTGTGAAACATTTTCCATCCTGCAGAAGAACTTTGAGTGCAGGGGTTATAAGTTCTTTCTTTGAAGAAGCCATCGTTTCACATTTTTTTCTTCTAAAATTCAATAGCCTGAACTCACCCTCACTGCTCAGGAGAAAATGAGGAGAGAGAGAAGAAGCTGGAATGAAAATCTGAGAATCCAGCTTCAGGAGCCTGAGGACTCTTCAATTCATGTTTTGATGTAAAATGGGGACTTTAACATCGAGTCTATCTACCACCACTCCGACTTGCTATGAAGATGAAATGAGATGTCACTCACAGAGTTTAATCAAGTCATTGTAACAAATATTTATTGATTGAGTGTCATGTCCCAGGCATGAACTCACCAAGAAGCATTTTGATTAGTACAAAATATTATATAAATATAGGAATCATTATGAATGGCGCTTGATATAACATGTAAGGTGGAAGAGGAAATGCCAGCTTACGGGCAAATTAGTTAGAGTGCAATTTACAAAGTCTTTTCTTGTTCTCCTGGGGTCACTTCACACCGGGACGTATGATCATTAAATATGACCCTCAGAGGCACTGCGTCTAGAGCAGGGGAAATTACTCAATTTTTAAGACAAGATTTTAAACAAGGGCCCAACTGCTTTATCTACTTGAATTTGGGTCACTAATTATACCCACTGATATCGAAGTAATGAATCTAACAACGACCTCATAAATTGTACAATGACAATGAGTATCCTTTCTGCCCTTTTTCATTATAAAATGAGACTGATACTTCTTTTAATCAGTGGTGGCAATTATGTGTCTATCAAAGAAATGAGACAAAGAAGGGAAAGCAATGGTGTGCCATGAGGGAGACTCGAATGAGTCTCTGTTATGCTGATGCTGTGTGTCTTTAAGCTTGTGCTTCTCCCTCTCTGATCCTGTGTCCTCATTTGAAAACAGTATGATGCATTAGATAATTTTTTTCAAGTATTTTTCTACTTTCAAATTCTGGAATTCTAAGTAAAATTCATTTGCGACATTGAAGAAAAGACTATTAAATGATCAAACCTTACATTTCTCACAGGGCAGATTATTTTTATATGTTCTGAAATAAGGTTATATACTTAAATTTCATCTAATTTATGATCATAAATTAATAGATAATAAAACAGGTTTAAATAACAGCATGGGAAATTTGGGCTACAGAAGACAGACTGTCTTATTGGCAATTTTAAGGGTGATTAGGCCATTAAATACCTTCCCAACACATGTTATGTGGTTTTCACTACTTGAGGTCATTAAAAGGAAGCTAGAAACTTTTCTTTTCCTTTCTTCTTGAGGCAGCGTCTTGCTGCGTCACCTGGGCGGGAGTGCAGTGGTGTGATCATGGCTCACTGCTGCCTCAACCCCTCAGGCTCAAATGATCCTCCTACCTCAGCCTTTGAGTAGCTGATACTTTATAGATGCATAGGATCATGCCTAGCTGATTTAAAAAATTTTTTTTTAGTTTCGTAGAGATGAGGTTTCACTATGTTACCCAGGGTGGTCTTTTGGCCTAAAGTCATCTTTCCACATCGGCCTTCCAAAGCGTGGAGATTAAGGATCTGAGCCATCACACCTGGTTAGAAACTTTTAATTATATATTTGGCTAAGTGCATTTCTTTCTAGAATAAAGAAGGTTGACCATAGAATAGAATGTGAAATGTTTTCAGTGGTGTTAAATTGGCTCATAAGAAAGTTTATTGCAGTCAACACCTACATAAAAAAGTCTGAAAGATGACATATTGACAACCAAATATCATACCTCAAGGAACTAGAGAATCGAGAACAAACCAAACCCACGGCTAGCCGAAGAAAGGAAATAACTGAGATCAGAGCAGAACTAACCAAAACTCAAACAAATACAAATGGTCAATGAAACCGAAAGCTGCTTCTTTGAAAAGACAAACAAAATTGATAGATCACTAGCTAGGCTGACTAAAAAAAGAAGAGAAGATTTAAATAAGTTCACTTAGAAATGAAAATAGACATTAAAACGAACACTACGGAAATACAAAAGATCATTTCAGACTACAACAAACACCTCTATGCACACAAACTAGAAAATCCAGAGGAAATGGATACATTCCTGGAAACATACAACTCCTCTAGCATGCATCAGGAAGAAATAGAAATCTTGATCAGACCAATAACAAGCCATGAGATTGAATCAGTAACAATAACAATGAAATCCTGCTAACAAAAAAAAAGTTTAGGGGCAGACAGATTCACAGATGAATTCTACCCAACATGCAAAGAAGAATTAGTACCAACTCTACTGAAACTATTTAAAAAAATTGAGAAGGAGGGAATCCTCTTTAACTCATTCTAGGAATCCAGTATCACTCTGATACCAAAACCCGGAAATCACATTTATTTTTTAAGAAAACTACAGAACGATATCGCTGATGAATATAGATGCGAAAATCCTCAACAAAATACTGGCAGATTGAATCCAACTGCACATACAAAATAATAGTAATTCACTATGATCAAGTGGGTTTCATTTCAGGGATTCATGGATGGTTCAACACACACAAGTCAATAAATTTGACTCATCACATAAACAGAATTAAAAACAAAAACCACATGATCTCTCAATAGAGGTAGAAGAAGCACTTGATAAAATCCAGTATCCTTTTATGATTAAAAACCCTCAACAAGCTAGGCATAAAAAGAATATCCCTAAAAATAATGAAAGTCATAGATGACAACAGCACAGCCAACATCCTACTGAACAGGGAAAAGTTGAAAACATTTCCTCTGAGAACTGGAACAAAACAAGGATGCCCACTTTCACCACTTCTATTCAATATGGTGTTGGAAGTCCTAGCCAGAGAAATCAGACAAGAGAATGAAATAAAGGGCATCCAAGTCGGTAAAGGGAAAGTCAAACTGTTGGTGTTTGCTGATGATGTCATGGTGATGTGTTTGGCCATGTCCTCACCCATCTCACATGCAAGGACACACACAGGTTCAAAATAAAGGGATTGGAGGAAGATTTACCAAGCAAATGGAGAGTAAAAACAAGCAGGAGTTGCAATCCTAGTCTCTGATAGAATAGACTTTAAAGCAACAAAGATCAAAAGAGACAAAAAGGCATTACATAATGGTAAAAGGATCAATGCAACAAGAAGAGCTAATGATCCTAAATATATACGCACCCAAAACAGGAGCACCCAGATACATAAAGCAAGTTCTTAATGACTTACAAAGAGACTTAGACTCTCACACAATAATAGTGGGAGACTTTAACACTCCACTTTGACGTCAATATTAGACAGATCGACAAGACAGAAAATTAACAAGGATATCCAGGGCTTGAATGCAGATCTGGACCAAGCAAACCTAATATTTACAGAACTCTCCACCCCAAATCCACAGAATATACATCCTTCTCAGCACCACATCACACCTACTCTAAAATTGACCACATAATTGGAAGTAAATCACCCCTCCACAAATGCAAAAGAACAGAAACTGTAACAAACAGTGTCTCAGACCACAGTGCAGTCAAATTAGAACTCAGCATTAAGAAACTAACGCCGGTAATCCCAGCACTTTGGGAGGCTGAGGCGGGTGGATCATGAGGTCGAGAGATCGAGACCATCCTGGTCAAACAAGGTGAAACCCCGTCTCTACTAAAAACACAAAAAATTAGCTGGGCACGGTGGTGCGTGCCTGTAATCCAAGCTACTCGGGAGGCTGAGGCAGGAGAATTGCCTGAACCCAGGAGGCGGAGGTTGCGGTGAACCGAGATCGCACCATTGCACTCCAGCCTGGGTAACAAGAGCGAAACTCTGTCTCAAGAAACAAAAAACAAAACAAAACAAAAAGAAACTAACTCAGAACCACACAACTTCATGGAAATTGAACAAATGGCTCTTGAATGTTGACTCGATAAACAACAAAATGAAGGCAGAAATAAAGATGTTCTTCGAAACCAATGAGAACAAAGACACAATGTAACAGAATCTCTGAGACACTTTTAAAGCAGTGTCTAGAGGAAAATTTATAGCAATAAATGCCCAAGTGAGAAGCAAGGAAAGATCTAAAATCAACACCCTATCATCAAAATAGAAAAAGTTAGAGGAGCAAGATCAAAAATACTTAAAAGCTAGCAGAAGACAAGAAATAACTAAGATCAGAGCAGAACTGAAGAAGATAGACACATGAAAAACCCTGCAAAAAACCAATAAATCCAGGAGGTGGTTTTTCGAAAAGATCAACAAAATAGACAGACCACTAGCCAGATTAATAAAAAAGTAAAGAGAGAAGAATCAGATCGATTCAATAAAAAATGATAAAGGGGATATCACCACAGATTCCACAGAAATACAAACCACCATCAGAGATTACTACAAATGAATTCTATGCACATTAACCAGTAAACCTGGAAGAAATGGATAAATTCCTGGACACTTGTACCCCCCAAGCCTAAACCAGAAAGAAGTTGAAACCCTGAATAGACTAATAACAAGGGCAGAAGTTGAGGCAGCAATTAATAGCCTACCAACCAAAAAAAAGCCCAGGTTCAGGTGGGTTCACAGCCGAATTCTACCAGACATACAAAGAGGAGCTGGTAACACTCCTGAAACTATTCCAAACAGTCCAAAAAGAGGGAATCCTTCCCAAATCATTTTATGAGACCAACATCATCCTGATACCAAAACCCAGCAGAGACTCAACAAGGAAAGAAAACTTCAGGCCAGTATCCATGATGAACATAGACACAAAAATCTTCAATAAAATACTGGCAAACCAATTGCAACAGCACATCAAAAAACTTATCCATCATGATCAAGTAGGATTCATGCCAGGGATGCAAGGCTGGTTCAACATACGTGAGTCCATAAACATAATTCACCACATAAACAGAACCAAAGACAAAAACCACATGATCATCTCAATAGACTCAGAGAAGGCCTTTGGTAAAATTCAACAGCCCTTTATGCTAAAAACTCTCAATAAGCTCGGTATCATTGGAACGTATCTCAAAATAATAAAAGCTATTTATGACAAACCCACAGCCAATATCATACTGGATGGGCAAAAACTGGAAGCATTCCCTTTGAAATCTGGCACTAGACAAGAATGCCCTCTCTCACCATTCCTATTCAATATAGGATTGGAAGTTCTAGCCAGAGCAATCAGGCAAGAAAAAGAAATAAAGGGTATTCAATTAGGAAAAGAGGAAGTCGAATTGTCTCTATTTGCAGATGACATGACTGTATGTTTAGAAGACCCCATTGCCTCAGCCCAAAATCTCCTTAAACTGATAAACAACTTCAGCAAAGTCTCAGGATACAAAATCAATGTGCAAAAGTCACAAGCATTCCTATACACCAGTAACAGACTTAAAGAGAGCCAAATCAAGAATGAACTGCCATTCACAATTGCTACAAAGAGAATAAAATACCTAGGAATACAAATAACAAAGGATGTAAAGGACCTCTTCAAGGATAACTACAAGCCACTGATCAGGGAAATAAAAGAGGACACAAACAGATGGAAAAACATTCCATGTTCATGGTTAGGAAAGATCAATATTGGAAAACGACCTATGACCCTCTTCACAGAACTAGGAAAAAACACCTTAAACTTCATGGAACCAAAAGAGAGCCCGCATACTCAAGTCACTTCTAAGCAAAAAGAACAAAGCTGGAAGCATCACGCTACCTGACTTCAAACTATACTACAAGGCTGCAGTAATCAAAACAGCATGGTACTGGTACCAAAACAGAGATATAGACCAATGGAACAGAACAGATGCCTCAGAGGCAATGCCACACATCTACAACCATCTGATCTTTGACAAGCCTCACAAAAATCAGCAATGGGGAAAGGATTCTCTGTTTAATAAATAATGTTGGGAAAACTGGCTAGCCATGTGAAGAAAGTAGAAACTGGACCCCTTCCTGACACCTTACACTAAAATTAACTCCAGATGGATTAAAGACTTAAACATAAGACCTGGCACCATAAAAACCCTAGAAGGAAATCTAGGCAAAACCATCCAGGACATAGGAGTAGGCAAGGACTTCATGAACAAAACACCAAAAGCATTGGCAACAAAAGCCAAAATAGACAAATGGGACCTAATGAAACTCCACAGCTTCTGCACGGCAAAAGAAACAGTCACTAGAGCAGATCGGCAACCAACAGAATGGGAAAAAATTTTCGCAGTCTACCCATCTGACAAAGGGCTGATATCCAGAATTTACAAAGAACTCAAACAGATTTACAGGAAAAAAACAAACAAGCCCATTCAAAAGTGGGCAAAGGATATGAACAGATACTTTACGAAAGAAGACATATATGAGGCCAACAATCATATGAAAAAATGCTCATCGTCACTGGTCATCAGAGAGATGCAAATCAAAACCACATTGAGATACCATCTCACGCCAGTTAGAATGGCGATCATTAAAAAATCTGGAGACAACAGATGCTGGAGAGGATGTGGAGAAAAAGGAACACTTTTACACTGTTGGTGGGAGTATAAATTAGTTCAACCATTGTGGAAGACAGTGTGGCGATTCCTCAAGGCCTTAGAAATAGAAATTCCATTTAACCCAGCAATCCCATTACTGGGTATATATCCAAAAGACTATAAATCGTTCTACTATAAGGACACATGTACACGAATGTTCATTGCAGCACTGTTTACAATAGCAAAGACCTGGAATCAACCCAAATGCCCATTGATAATAGACTGGATTGGAAAAATGTGGCACATATACACCATGGAATATTATGCAGCAATCAGAAATGATGAGTTTGTGTCATTGGTAGGGACATGGATGAATCTGGAGAACATCATCCTCAGCAAACTGACACAAGAACAGAAAATGAAACACCGCATATTCTCACTCACAGGTGGGTGATGAAAAATGAGAACACATGGACACAGAAAGGGGAGTACTAAACACTGGGGTCTATTGGGGGGAAAAGGGGAGGGCCAGTGGGAGGGGGAGGTGGGGAGGGATAGCCTGGGGAGAAATGCCAAATGTGGGTGAAGGGGAGAAGAAAAGCAAAGCACACTGCCATGTGTGTACCTACGCAACTGTCTTGCATGCTCTGCTCATGTACCCCAAAACCTATAATCCAATAAAAAATTAAAAAAAAAAAAAAGACTTAAACACAAGACCTAACACCGTAAAAACCCTAGAAGAAAACGTAGGCAAAACCATTCAGGACATAGGCATAGGCAAGGACTTCAGGACTAAAACACCAAAAGCATTGGCAACAAAACCCAAAATAGACAAATGGGATCCAGTTAAACTCCAGAGCTTCTGCACAGCAAAAGAAACAATCATTAGAGTAAACTGGCAACCAACAGAATGGGAGAAAATTCTTGCAATCTACCTGTCCGACAAAGGACTTATATCCAGAATTTACAAAGACCTAAAACAGATTTACAAGAAAAAAACCCATTCAAAGTGGGCAAAGGATGTGAACAGATACTTTTCAAAAGAAGACATATATGAGGCCAAAACACATATGAAAAAAAATGCTCATCATCACTGGTCATTAGAGAAATACAAATCAAAACTACATTGAGATACCAACTCACGCCAGTTAGAATGGTGATCATTAAAAAATCTCGAGACAATAGATGCTGGAGAGGATGTAGAGAAATAGGAACACTTTTACACTGTTGGTGGGAGTGTAAATTTGTTCATCCCATTGTGGAAGACAGTGTGGCAATATTTCAAGGACCTAGAAATAGAAATTCCATTTGACCCAGCAATCCCATTAGTGGGTATATATCCAAAGGATTATAAATCATTCTATTATAAAGACACATGCACATGTATGTTCATTGAGGTACTGTTTACAATAACAAAGACTTGGAACCAACTCAAATGCCCATCGATGATAGACTGGACAGGGAAAATGTGGCACATATACACCATGGAATACTATGCAGCCATAAAAAACAATGAGTTCGTGTCCTTTGTAGGGACTTGGCTGAACCTGGAAACCATCATTTTCAGCAAACTGACACAAGAACAGAAAATCAAACACTGCATGTTCTCACTCATAGGTGGGTGTTGAACAATGAGAACATATTGGACACAGGGAGGGGAGCATCACACTGCGGTCTGTTGGGAGGGACTAGGGGAAGGATGTTGGATGGGAGTTGGGGAGGGATAACATGGGGAGAAATGCCAGATATAGGTGATGGGGATGGAGGCAGCAAACCACATTGCTATGCATGTACCTATGCAACAATCCTGCACGTTCTTCACATGTACCCCAGAACCTAAAGTGTAATACATATATATTAAAAAAAAGAAATCATGGTACACCCTATGCTCATGAATTGAAAGAATCAATATGAAAATGACTATACTGCTTAAAGCAATCTACAGATTCAGTCCAATTCCTATCAAAGTACCAACAATATTTTTCTACAGAATTAAAAAAATATTCATATGGAACCAAAAGCCCAAATAGCCGAAGAAATTATAAGAAAAAAAAAAAAATGAAGGTTTGACATTACCTTCAAATTATACTACAAATTATATGAGTTCAACTTATACTACAAGGCTATGGTAACCAAAATAGCATGGTACTAGTATAAAAGTAGATACACGGACTAATGGTACAGAATAGAGAACTCAGAAGTAAAGCCAAATACTTACAACGAACTGATATTTTACAAGGCATACAAAAACGTAAATGAGGAAAAGACGCCATATTCAATAAGTGGTGCTGGGAAAACTAGATAACCACATGTAGAAGAATGAGTCTGGATTCCCATCACTAACCATACATGAAACTTAAGGCGGATTAAAGACCTAAATCTAAGATGTGGGAAACTGTACAAATTCTTTGAGAAAACCTAGGAAAAACTCTTCTGGGCACTGGCCTACACAAAGAATTTATGACTAAGATCTCAAAAGCAAATGCAACAAAATTAAAAATAAATAATGCAATATCACCTTCCTCTTACAAGAATGTCCATAATTAAAAAATAAAAAAAAAATAGATATTGGCACCGATGTGGTGAAAAGGGAACACTGCTACACTGCTTCTGGGAATGTAAAGTAGTACAATCACTATGGAAAATAGTGTGGAGATTCCTTGAAGAACTAAAAGTAGATCCACCATTTGATCCAGCAATCCCACTACCTGGTATCTACCTACAGGAAAAGAAGTCATTACATAAAAAGAAACTTGCACATGGATATTTATAGCAGAACAATTTCCAATGGCAAAAATATAGAAACCGCCCAAATGCCCATCCATTGACAAGTAGATAAAGAAAATGTGATACATATATATCATGGAATACTACTCAGCCATAAAACAGAAAAAAATAATGGCATTCGCAGCAACCTGGATGGAGGTGGAGTCCATTTCTAAGTGAAGTAACTCAGAAATGGAAAACCAAACATCATACGTTCTTACTTATAAGCGGGAACTAAGGCATAAGAATGGATTTGGAGGACTCTGGGGGAAGAGTGAGAGCGGGTGAGATAAAAGACTACACACTGCGTACAGTGTTCACTGCAGTGTACGCCGCTCAGGTGATGGGTGCACCAAAATCTCAGAAATCACTACTAAAAAACCCATCCATGTAATCAAACACCAGCTGTTCCCCAAAAGCTATTGAAATAATAATAATTTTTAAAATGGTCAAAACCAGTCCAGAGAACTTCACTTTCATTTTTGAGATAAAATAAATAAAACAAAACAAATAAATGGGATATAATGAAACTGAAATGTTTCTGCTCAGCAAAAGAAATAACCATCAGGGTAAACAGAAAACCTGCAGAATGGGAAGAAAACATTCGCAAACTATGCTGCTGACAAAGGACTAATATCCAGAATCTACATCCTCAAACAAATCAAATCCGTAAGAAAAACAAATAATCCCTTTAAAAAGTGGGCAAAGGACATGCATAGATCTTTCTCCAAAGATACACAAATGGCCAACAAATATATGAAAAAAAAATGTTTGTCACTGTATTAGTCCATTCTCACACTGCTATAAGGAACTACATGAGACTGGGTAATTTGTAAAGAAAAGCGTTTTGACTCACAGTTTTGCAGGCTGTACAGGAGGCATGGCTGGGAGGCCTCAGAAAACTTCAATCATGGCAGAAGGTGAAGAGGAAGCAAGCATATCTTCACATACTGGAGCAGGAGAGAGAAAGAGCAAAGGGGGAAGTACTACCCACTTTCAAACAACCAGATCCCGTGAGAACTCACTCACTATCACGAGAACAGCAAGGACGAAATCCATCCCCTCTGATTCAGTCACCTCCCACCAGGGCCCTCCTCCAACACTGGGAATTACAATTCATCGTGAGATTTGAGTGAGGGCACGGAACCACACCCATATCAGTAACGAATCATCAGGGCAATACAAATTAAAACCACAATGAGATACCACCTTGCTACTCCAGCCAGAGTGGCCAGTATTAAAAATCAAAGAACAACAGCTATTGGCATGGATGGTGTGAAAAGGAAGCAATTATACACAGCTGGTAGCAACGTAAATTCGTACAACCTCTGTTAGCACGAAGAACTAAAAGTAGATTTACCGTTTGACCCAGCAATCCCACTACTGGGTATCTACCTAGAGGAAAAGAAGTGATTATGTGAAAAAAGATACTTGCACATGCATATTTACAGCACAACAATTTGTAAAGGCACAAATATGGAAACAGCCCAAATGATCCAGCAATCTCACTACTGGGTGTCTACCTCCCCCCACCCCCACCTCAATAAGTCATTATATAAAAAAGACACCTGGATGCATAGGTTAACGGCAGCACAATCCACAATTGTAAAGAATTGGAATCAACCGAAGCGCGTATTAACCAACTGGTGGATAAGAAAATGTTAAATATGTATATAATGGAATACTACTCAGCCATTACAATAAAGAAGATAGTATCTTTTGCAGCAACTTGGCTGGAACAGAAAGTCATTATTTTAAATGAAGTAACTCAGGAATGAAAAACTAGATACTGCATGTTCTCACTCATAAGTGGGTAGCTAAGCTACGGGTACCCAAAGACATACAGAGTGGTATGATGGACATTGGAGACTCAGAAAGGGGCAGGGTAGGAAGAGGGTGAGGGATAAAAATCTACCTGTTTGGTCCGATGTACATGACTTGGGTGACAGATGCACTAAAATCTTAGACTTCACCACTGTACCATTCATTCATGTAACAGAAACCGCTTGCACCCCTAAAGCTACGGAAATTTTTAAAAATCCTGAAAAGTCTAAAACAATTAAAAATAAATTGGCTGATAAGCTAAGCCAACTTCTATTTGAGAACCAGAACCCTGTTTGATCCCAGCATGATTTTATTTTCTCCAAACACTTGATGAGTAATGTCAACATCGATTCCTAGCTTTTTTCTTCTCTAGACGTGTTCTCTGTGTTATTGAGAACTTACACTTCCATAACTTACGAATCCTAGTTCTTTTCATGTCTCTGATCTCTGGCATAGCAAGTGGAATTGCTGAGCCAGCCGTGGTTTCTGGACTCCCCTCCATGAGGCCACAGAGGAAAGAGAAGAACTACCCTGGAGTAAAGGAAGGAGCTCTGTGCCACAAAGTTGCACGTTATTATAAACCCCTCTTCTGTAAGTTTTCAACATCGTCTTTTGAAGGTTTCTCCCATCTCTATTTGGGAATTCCTCTTCAATTTCATAGTGGAAGTTGATGAGACAACGGATTTACCCAAAGATAATTTTCTGGAAACACATGGATTCTGAAAAGCAAGATTAAAAAATTCTAAAGTTGGATGTTTATAGTCAGTAAAAATTCTTAAAATTGTTACGGTAGGTTATACTAGTTATTTATCAAACGGAAAGCAGAAAACGGAACCGCCAAACATCGTGGCGTGTTTCTTTGTGGATTTCCTGGATTTCCAAGGGCCCCTGAATTCCTAAAGGTGGAGGGTTAATGCCCAGTATATACCGGGAAAATTCAAGATAAAAAGATAGCAAATAGATTACAAAATTAATTAATTAACCATTAATTAATTTTGAAAAACAACCAAAAACCATTCACTGATTTTGGTTGTTTTTCAAGCCTGGAGCTGCCCCAGAATTTCAGCTTGAGAAAATACAACCTGGGTTGCCTCAGCACTTAATCCCAGATGAAGTCCTTCAAAGTGGAAAATTTCACTGTGCTTCTTTTTTTTCCAGATGTAAATATATAGCAATAATGCAGTTATAAAACTGGCATTGTATTAAACCATAAATTATATTTGACACATAATAATGTTGAATTACTGTGGAAGTCCATCAATGTGCAGTGGCATTACCAACAAACAGGTCATTGCTGCCTGCACCAGCCCTGTGACTTGAAATGCAATGAATAAACTTGCTAGGATTTTGCTGTCAGGGTCAAAACGGAATAAACTCTAGCTGAGAACAGATACATCAGAGTCAGGCTAAGATGCGGGGACCGCAGAACATATTGATTCATTCCTTTGCTTAGTCATTCAATACATATTTACTGACGACTTACTTTGTGCAGGGCTAGGCTCTGGTGGTAAATAGGAGAGACCTGGTGTCTGCCCTCAAGCAGAAAACACAAGAATTTAAGAATTTTGGGCTGGGCACAGTGGCTCACGCCTGTAATCCCAGCACTTTGGGAGCTTGAGGTCGGTGGATCAAGAGATCAGGAGTTGGAGACCTGCCTGGCCAACATGGTGAAACCTCGTCTCTACTAAAAATACAAAAATTAGCCGGGCATGGTGTCACATGCGTATAATCCCAGCTACTTTGGAGGCTGGGGCAGGAGAATTGATTGAACCCAGGAGGTGGAAGTTGCAGCGAGCTGAGATTGCGCCATTGCATTTCAGCTCTGGGTGACAGAGCAAGACTCCATCTCAGAAAGAAAAAAAAAAAGAGAGAATTTCATGTACAAATTGTTATTTAATTACAGTGAATTCATGTACTGGTTTCTTGAAGGTTTGGTCTCTTCTCACTGTTTATCAAGGTCAATGGAAAAGTCAGATTTCAAAGCCTATATGAAATGGAGAAATTAATTAACCAGAGGATTGACCTAGATTTCAACCACTGGAACCTTGTCTGCGGAGCCTTACATAGGGCCAGGTTAAAGAATCTGAATTGATCCATAGGTTCAAAGGGTCAAGATGAGACTAGTTAAGAGATGCTTCTAGACCAAGGACTTTAAACCAGTTTATAACAGTAGGAGAGTCCATATGTCAACCTTCTGCTTTTTTTTTTTTTTTTGAGACGGAGTTTCGCTCTTGTGACCCAGGCTGGAGTGCAATGGCGCGATCTCGGCTCACCGCAACCTCCGCCTCCTGGGTTCAGGCAATTCTCCTGCCTCAGCCTCCCGAGTAGCTGGGATTACAGGCACACGCCACCGTGCCCAGCTAATTTTTTGTATTTTTAGTAGAGACGGGGTTTCACCATGTTGACCAGGATGGTCTCGATCTGTTGACCTCGTGATCCACCCGCCTCGGCCTCCCAAAGTGCTGGGATTGCTGATACCCTATTGTCAACGCCAATGCCTTGCTTGGGGTAAGCACTCAACAAGTAATAAATCGCTTTTGGAAGGATGAATGAACTGAAAGCACAATAACATGAGAGCATGGAATATGACTGTTATTACCACAAGAGTCACTGTGGGGGCTTAATCTGCATGGTGAGATTATCCAGACAAGTTTATGTAAGACTGTCACAGGGCCTCCTGGAGGAAGGGGTACAGAAATTTCAGAGCCAACATCTAGATTTCCTAAATTAATACCAGTTAGAAAAAGAGAACCAAAGTCCCCAAACTCCCAGGGATGAGTTAAGTGAAGGGATGGACATTCACTCTGGGGTCGAAGAAGAGGGAAGAAGTCTCAGTGGAGAGGCAGGGGGTGAATTTTTTAAGCTTTTCCTTCCTAGGAAACACAGTCCATGTTTCTTCTAGAAAGAAAACTGTGACATAGAAGGACCTAGACTGCCTTTTGGAAGAGAAAATAAATATTAGTAATCTGAGAGGAAACTTTCTTCTCCTTGGCCATCTCTTTAAAAGTGGAGCATTGTTCCTGTGTTGGTTTGCGAAGGATAATGCTCTCACTTAGAAGTGGGAGCTAAATCATGAGAACACATGGACACATTGAGGGGAACAACACACACTGGGGCCTGTTGGAGGGTGGAGGGTGGGAAGAAGGAGAGGAACAGAAAAAATAACTAATGGGTACTAGGCTTAGTACCTGGGTGATGAAATAATCTGTTCGATACACCACCATGGCACAAGCTGACTTATATAACAAAGCTGCACATGTACCTCTGAACTTAAAAGTTAAAAATATAGATAAAAATACTTAGCTAGAGCACACTACAGAGCATTTCACCATTCTGTGCACTGCGTTTTCACCATCTCCCATCTCATTTCGTTCCTTGAGTTTGGAAATCTTGTCTCCCTCCCTACATTTCAAACAGTTGCTTGTCATGCCAGCTTATTTTACAAAGAAGAAAATTCAAGCCAAGCATCCATAAGAACATAGTTCTATGAAACAAAGAAAATGCTATTATTTTTTGTTTTTGTTTTTGTTTTTTTTTTAAAAAAGCAGAAAACTGAAGTAGTAATTAAGGAACATTAGTCTTAAAGTCCTTGAGAGAAGTACTGCAGAGGCACACGTGGACTTGAAGGCTTTGGTGGAAACTCTGCACGTCAGCTCTGTACAAAGTGCTGGGGAAACAGAACTGGATGAGGCACAGTGGTCCTTGCCCTCTGCTGTGGCCCTGATATTGAGAGAGGAGACTTCTCTTGACCTCTTCATGGGACTTGTGACAGGGAGGTGGCTCGCTTACTCAGCTGCTGCTGCTGCTGCTATGCTCAAACTTTTTGCAGAAAGGGGAGCATGCAGGTGAGCAGGTGCCAGGGCCAGAGTGAGTATTTTTGGGATCCAGCTCCACAGCAGCATCTAGGGGTATGTTACAATTCATGCTCTTTTAGCAGTTACTGTCTGTGCACAGCTAAATGTTAAGCAGCTCAGTGGAGAGTCAGGGTCACTTTTTACACCCTGCCCTCTTCTTGTTTTGCATCAGGAAGAATCAGGTTACACAATGTTTGAACGGTGGTGAATGCAAAGGATTTTATTAAGCAGTAGAAGTGGCTCTCAGCAGAAGAGGAGCTGAAAAGGGGATGGTGTGGGAAGAAGGTGATCTTTCCCTGAAGCTCAGTCTTCTCCTCCCTGAAGTCATGCTGTCTGAAGTTAAGCTGTGTCTACCTGTAGTCTCTGATGCTCAGTTGCTCCTTCTCCTCTAGACCTTCAGCCACATGTCTCTTTGCTACCTGAGGTCTGGCGTTTATATGGACACAGGATAGGGGGTTGGAGTGGGCCAAAAAAGGCAACATTTGGGTAGGAAAACAGGGATAACTGTTCTCATTGAGGGCTGTGATTTCCAGGCTTGAGGTTTGGGGTTTTGCCAGGGAACCACCTTCTCCTACCCAGTTTTTCCCCTGTCTCCTGTCTGTGTCAGTATCATCAGGCTGTGCTCAGAGTATTATGGAATGAGCTGTCCCTCATTCAATATGGTGAGTGGGCAGCAGGAGGAACGTTTATGGAAAGCTTCCAAAAGAGGTGATGGACAGGAATGAAATAATAAGTAGGTGCTATCTGAAGAGGAGACACTTTAAGCAGGAAGTTTAGATTTTTTTAAAAAAGAAAAGGATGCTCATAGCAGCATCATTCACAATAGCTGAACTGTGGAAGCAATCTAAGTGTCCACTGATGGATGATTGGAGAAGGAGAATGTTGTTTATCCCTACAATGGAATGTAATGCAGCTTTAAAAATGAATGAAATTCTGACATGTGTTACAACATGGATGAACCTCTAGGACATTATGCTAAGACAAATAAGCCAGATACGAAAGAAACAGGAACTGTATGATTCCACCTACACGGGGCTATTTACAATAGTCAAATTCATAGAGACAGAGAGTAGAATGAAGGTTGACAGAAGCTAGGGGGAGTGGGGAATGGGAAGTTACTTCTTAGTCGATATAGAATTTCAGTTTTACAAAATGAAGAGTTCAGAGTTCCGGAGCCTGGTTGCCCAACAATGTGAATGCATTTAATACCACCGAACTGCAGGCTTACAAATGGCTAGGATGGTGCAGTTTATGTTATGTGTATTTCAATGAAAATTTGGAAGAAAATGCGAAAAAGGAGGAATGAGTGAGAACCAGTATGGTTTGTGGGAGGAATGTTAAGCAGGTGCTGCTGCTGAGAGTAAAATGGGAAGCAGAAAGAGAGAGAGTGAGGCTGAGGGGAGAACAGAGACCAGGTTTATTCAGTCTGGAGATGTTCTTTCAGGCCATGTGTTCTTCTAGGAAAGGGAGATACTGTGGAGCTTAGAGGCTTGACCCCGGCCCTTAGGTCTTTGGGTCTTCTCGTTGAGGCAAGAAGGAGCCATTGATGGTGTTAAGCAGGAAAAGCAGCAAGATCCGATTTGCATTTTAGGATTATTCCTCTGGCTGAATGCAAATGAGTTGGAGGGGGCGACATGGAGGAGGGAGGCAGAGTCACTGGTAATCAAAAAGCAGATGATAAAGGCCTGAACAGGGAGGAAGATCTCCACACAGCCCTGGTTTCCCAAGGTGAGCTGGATCTGGGATGCAGGGAGGTTGGGGCGACTGTGGGTGGAGGGCTGAAGTCCCATCCTTTGGTTCTGTAGGAGCAATAATCAGGTGTGCTGTGGAAAAGGGAAAACATTTATCTGCCCCATCTCCTTGGCAGTGCTTTCTTGCAGTGAAAATTGTGAAGTCGATAAGTGGGAGGTGTGATTGATTTCACCTGGAACTCCCCAAACCGAGGGTGGTCAAGGCAGCTCTGCAGACCACAAACTGGCTACAGGAGATGAGAACACCAACCCCGATTTGGGAGGCAGGACATTCCTAATTGAACTGTTGAGGGAATTTTGATAAATGACCCCGCCAAAGCAGTGAAATTAATAAATCATGCTTGAGGCTGAAAGACTGTTTCCTGAAGGACGGCAGCAGTGCTCAAATCCTGGTGGTTTGGAAGGGGCTGGAGCAGAAGGCAGAAAACTCACGGTGTTTCTGGGCTCTCTGGGAGGGCCGGAGGAGCCGTAACCCCAGTTAGTGTGGCCACCATGCAGTTCTTTTCAAAAGTGGAATAAAGTTGTATTCCGTGCGTGAGGACGAAGCGCCACTGCTTCCTAAAACCGAAGGTTAAAGACATCTTTTTCAGACTTAGCAATGGGTGAATGGGTTCTGATAGAGAAGACGGCAGCCTGCATCATTGCTCAAATCATACTCTGAAGGGGAAATGAGGGGCAGGGCACTTTGCTGTCTGCAGTGATGTCTTTTTCTTTTAAGGGTTAGCACCACGAAGATCATTGTCTTTTCAAATATCCTCCCCCCAGGTTCCTGAGCTCTGAGTTGGTGCACTCTGTCCCACTGAGTCGAAATCATGTGCAACGAAAAATTCAGGTTCAGCATGGCACATGGCCTTTCATAGCCCTCAGGGACCCTTTCCAGCCTCATACTCTTAGTATCTCTTTGTGCAGAGAAGAAGACAAAGTCTCTGAGAAACCGAAGTGGAATGTAATCCTCATAAGGTTGGCATCATCATTCCCCTTTAACAAATAAAGAAACTGAGGCCAAGAGAGGTTAGTTAACTTGCCCCATGTGGATTTGAAATGTTAAGCAGGGTAGGGAATAATAGCTTTTGGCACTTTCAAATTGATGATGCTTGAAGGCCAGGAGTCTTCGACATACTTCTTGTCAATCACTCTGGAGAGAAAACTGTCTCTTTCACAAGCAAATAGCAATGTCCTTGCTCATCATTTTTTGGTAAAACCATCCAGATCCCACAGCAGACCACTCAGTGACTTATGCCTGTAATCCTAGCACTTTAGAAGGCTTGAGGTCAGGAGTTTGAGTCTAACCTGGCCAACGTGGTGAAATCCCATGTCTACAAAAAAGACAAAAATTAGCCAGGCATGGTGACGGATGCCTGTAATCCCAGCTACTTGGGAGGCTGAGGCATGAGAATCACTTGAACCTGGGTGGCAGAGGTTTCAGTGAGCTGAGATTGGGCCACTGCACTCCAGCCCGGGTGATAGAGTGAGACTGAGACTCTGTCTCAGGGGGAAAAAAAAAAATGCCAGAGCAAAGCAAATTTTGAAAGGAGTTATGGGCTTAAAAAAATAAGCATGATATTTACTTACAAAAACTTCTTGATGTCTCTGGTTTGAGGGCAGGAAGCACCTAGGAGTTGGATTAACTGCCCTTCCCTTAAGAAAAGAATTTCTGTTTATGCCAAGATGAGAAGGGGGTGGAGAGAGGAAGTTGGTGGGTGGACGCAGTGAGGTGTTGGAGGGTCTGCTTATTATCACAAACAGAAATGGTGGTTAACAGACCTTCCTTGTGTTTCTCCCAAGTCTTCCATAACTTACAACAGTAACTAGCATGGGCTGCTGCTAGTGAGCTGGCCTCTTGTGTTAGCCACAAGAGAGGCTGACATTTGTGCAGGATGGGGACAGAGTACATTAGTTTGCAATTCTTCAAGGTCATGCATGAGAGAAACAGAGAAAAGCACCAAGAAATGAGCTCTGGGACTCTCAGAAACCCAGGGGGGAGAACTTTGGGTCATAATAGGTTATGATGTTGGAAATCCATTCATATGTAAACAAATCCCTGAGGGATTGTTGAAGAGAGGCTGGAATGTTGGAGTTACAGAAAGTATTAAGTTCATTATTATTTCAAAGCCTGGTAGCGAGGTGTCATGGTTAATTTTTTTGTGTCACCTTGATGTGGCTAAGGAATACCTAGATATCTGGCAAAACATTATTTCTTGGCATGCCTGTGAGGTATTTCCAGAAGGGATTAGCATGTGAATCAGCAGCCTGAGTAAAGAGCTCTTCTTCACCAATGTGAGTGAGCTTCATTCAATCTGTCAAGGGTCCGAATAGAACAAAAAAGGGAGGAAGGGTGAATTCGCTGTTTTTGTGAGCTAGGACGTCCATCTTCTTCTGCCCTTGGATATCGGACCTCCGGATTCAGACTGACTTTGACCATCAGTTTTCCTGGTTCTCTGGCTGGCAGATAGCATATTTTGGGACTTCTCGACCTCCATAATTGCATGAGCCAATTTCCCCATAATCAATCCCCTCTTCCTATTGATTCTGTTTTTCTGGAGCGCTATGACTAAAACAAGTGACAGATTATGTATAATGAAGGTTCTAATAGAAAGAATAAATAAGACCTACTACTTGATGGCACACCGGGTGATGATAGTCAATGATAACTTAATTGCACGTTTTAAAATGACTTTAAAAGTGTAATTGGATTGTCACACAAAGCATCAGTGTTTGAGGGGGTGGATGTGAATGCCCCATTCTCCATATTGTGCTTACTTCACATTGCATGCTTGTATCAAAACATCTAACGTATCCCAAAAATGTATATACCTACTATGTACCCACAAAAATTAAAAGTTAAAAAATAAAACAACAATGAGGGGTCTGACTCCATCTGGGTGTAAAGGTCAGAAGAGGTTTTCTGATAAATGTACTGTTAGCCAAAATGAAGTGTACGAGTAAGAGTTAGGTAAGGGTGAATAGGGCTGGGAAGAGGTAATATAAGGAAAAGAAGTCCAGATGTAGCATGCAGAGGAGAAATGGCCATTCTGGGAACTTTGAACACAAACACAGAACCATATAGCTTGCCTTTCAGCCCATGTTCCCCTCCTCCCATTTTACAAATCAGATTATATGTAAGGACAGATACACTGGGGCTCAAGATAGGCGAGGATGTCTGCTATCAATTAGCTATTCCAAGCTTAAGGGTACCAAGAGGTAGATAATTTAGTGTAACAGTGAAGGCTAAAACCTGTGTGTGTATTAAGCCTATGAATATATATTCACGAATTACAATTTCAGAATTCTCTGTAGCCTTGGATAAGAATAAGTATAGTACCTGAATAGTATATTGTCATATTTAAGATCTAGTGCGTAGTTTGGTTCCTAATTTCTTTTGCTTGGGTAGGAATACTTAATTCTCAAAGGGACACTAGGATGAAATAATAATTTGTTGGTTACATCCATGAAACAGCTCACAAAGCATTCTTTTGGAAGATGTTCCTGACAGTCTGGTGAGGTAAGGAATTCATTAATGCCCATCTTCATTTACTTACTCATTTGAGTGCTTACTACATGCCAAGCATAATTTTAAGTTCTGATATTAGGGTACATATAACGCAAAGTTCCGTGTCCTTGTGGAACTAAAATTCTAGGTGGGGCAGACAATGAAAACAAACAAGCAAGTAAATGGGGTAACTCCCAACAGGTAATAATACTGACGGTATGAGGGGATCGCTGGCCAGCGGAAAAGTAGATGACTGATGGGAGGTAGTGAGGGCTTCTCTGAGGAGGTGAAATTTGAGCTGATACTTGAAAGATGAGAAAGACCCAGCCATGGGAGGCTAGAAGGACCTGGATTGATCCAGTAATCCTGTTCCAGGCAGAGATAACATAGATGGGAACTCTCAGGGAGGTTACGTGACTCACCCAAGGTCACACAGTGGAGTGAAGGATCTGCCTAGAGATTCTACAGTGAGCCTTTGACCCTAAGTCAGGGACTGATTCCATCTCTTATCTTTCCAGTGCTTGTTTCCCGGTGCTGTCTGGTCAAATCCTGATATTGTAGGATTATAGGGTAGTATCCCATGTATTCTGTCTTTTATTACTGAAACTTCAGCGCTTGTTACTTCATGTAGAGCAATGAATAGATCACATAGAGCTTCTTGAATGATAAAGTTATGGGAACTCAAGGAGATAAGGTGTCGAGAAGATAACAATTTGGTTCAGAACGTGTTACAGATTCCCAAGACCTTCAAGAGTTTTCTTCAGGGGACTCTATCAGCACGAAAAATCCCCGTTTCATTCTCAGAAAGTTTACTTTTATTCTTCTTCTTCCCCAACTCCATACAAATTTTTGGATATTCTGGATACCTTTCTGTTGTAAATATCTAATGTAACAAGGTCCCCACACATTCTGGAGTGTTCTCTGGGAGATCAGGGGATGCGAAGGCAATTTTTCTCATAGTGCCTTTCATCACCGCTCAGTAAATGTTCTGCAGAGGGCTGAATCTAAAATATTTCCAGCTTCGCATGCCATTTGGTCTTTGTAGCAAGCACTCAACCTTGACATTGTAGTGGGAAAGCAGCCATAAACAATTTATAAGTGGATGGGTGTGGCTGTGTTCCAATAAAATTTTATTTACGAAACAGGTGGCAGGCTGGGCAATTGACCTCTGCCCTTAGTAATGATCACAATAACCCTATGGGACCGGCATGGATGAGGACACTGAGTAGTTAGGAGCTTGAAACATGCGCAAAAGATTTGATCATCTGTGATAATACTAGAAAGAGTGTCGAATTAGGAATCAGGAGACCAGCTTCCAGAGTCTTCTCTGCCATTATTTTATTTCATGGCCTTCACCTCTTTGGTTCAATCTGATCCAATGGCACCAGGGGAGCTGTATTAGCTGAATTCTAGTGACTGCAGTTCACAATACTTTATTGCATGCTTGAAATTTGCAAAAAGGGTAGATCTTAAGAGAGAGAGAGAGAGAGAGAGAGAGAGAGACAGAGTGTGCGTGTGTGTGTGTGTGTAAGATATTCACATGGAAATCGTAACTATTTGAGGTGACAAACAAGTTATTTAGCTTGTATATGCATATCAGATCATCAAATTGTATACATTAAACATATACAATTTTTAATTGCCAAATATACTTTAATAAAATTTAAAAGTCTATCTCTGGCTATGGTACTCTTTAGGCCATTTCAAATGGAGGCTTTGGCGTCATGGAAACATTTCCCTAAATCCATCTGCCACCATTTCAGTGATGATTTGACTCCAGCAACATGCCATGTGGATGGGTATAAGCAGATATTGCCATGATTAGTAAAATGCAAAGTCATTTACACATTTGCAGAATTCATAATAGCTCTCTGGGACTGTGAATCTTCTGAATGGACAGATACTTAAAGTGTGACTACTACTACATGGCAGTCTGCCTACTTTTTAATGTGAAAAAGGGTGCTCCCACCCCAGGCACTGTGGGAGAGCTAGTGTACAATGAGAAGTCAGGCAAACCTGCATTGGAGATCCAGCACTTTCTTAGCTCTGTGACCTGTGGCCACGTTATCCACCTTCTTTCACCCTCCATTTTCCATCAGAGAAATTGGACCAGTTCCTAATTTTATTTTGAGAATTCAATGAGAGAATATGGACAAAGCAGTCCAATACAGTGCTTGACATGTAGGAAGCACATGTTAATGTTCACTATTATTTTTGAGATTACTAATATTAATAGTTATTTCTATAGCAGCAGCAACAGTAGTAGGAATGGTAAGAAATACTGGCAATAGCAGCAGCTACTCAAAGTAACGAGAGTAGCAATGTGTCATTGGTCACTTTCCTGACAATTGGTGATTTGAATGAAACACCATCAATCTACTGTAATGTTTCTAAAGATCCTCTTCTCTTGAACATTTGAACACGGAAACCTAGTGTTATGTGATGTTGTTTCTCAAAGTCCTTACCCATTATTTTGGTATCTGTGATATGGAGGACAGTCACGCATAATTCCACTCCTGTGCAGCACTACATTACTAGAAGAAAGTCACGAGCACAGTGAGTTTTACATCAAATATGAATATATTGATTCATAGCATGACATGGAGATCAGGAAGGGATCCCAAAGACTGACTGTTGGCTTCCCGGGAGTTCAAAGAAAATAAATCATGAGCTATGATCCTAAGTGAGTAGCAGAGAGGACATGCAGTCTGCCTACAAGACCTGGATGGGTCCATATGTAAATATTCAGGGAGGAGACATGGCTCGGAGCAACTCACATGTTGACTAGAAGAGTGGACTCTGGTCTTAGAACATTCCACCCGTGAGTTTTTCTTTTTTTGGCCTGTATAAAATGACAGTCCTACAGTCTTTAAAAATTGTTTTCTTTTTTCAGCATTTCCATCAGGACACAAAAAGGTCATATGATTCTATTACATGTTTTAACTAAAATGTCCGATTGAACAAGGGTTGGAGTGGGCAGGTGCATTTATTTATTAGAATTCTGGAGTGTCAGGTATTTACTGTGTGCCTGAACGTAGGAATGCTGGAAAGGTGGAGAGCTTGGGGACTGGTCAAACTTTGACTCTGACTGTCAACATCCCTGTAACTCAATGACTCCTGCTCAGTTTCTCATCTGCACAATGTGGGTATGGATGTGACTCAAAGGACTGTTGAAAAGATTATGTAACCATCGCAGATGGTTAGGGTTTGATGAGGTCACAGAAACAAATCTGAGAGTTGACGGAGACCTATGAATGACAAATGATTAGTCAGCTGAACACCATTTAAGGAGTGTTACATAGCACTCTGAAATCTGTTGCTTAAGCAGACAAAACAGTGGGATCCCAACTAAGAGTGACTTCAAAATATATTTGAGGATTCTCCTTTCACTTCTACCTGTCTTCCCATCTTTCCCTCTTTGAGCAGTCTTATCTCAGTTTCTTAGTTTGGTCTATCTTTTCTTCTGTCTCTTGGTATCTATTATGGAATAAATTTTGTGCCCTGAATTTCATATGCTGAAGTTCTAAACCTCGTACACCAGAATGTGACTGTATATGGAGATAGTGTTTTTAGAGTTAATGAAATTAAAATGAGATCACTGGGGTGGGCTCTAATCCAGTACCGAGGTAGCAGAATAGGATCTGGAAGGAGAGACCATAAGGCCAATTCACACTGACTTCCTAGGACTAAATGAAAAAGAGAACCCTAACTTTCCACGCACAAGTAACAAAAGGAAAGAGACAGAGGCTACCCCCTCCCCCTTCTGCATTGCAGATGAGAAGTGGAAAGAACATCTCACGAGTCCCCTCTTGTAACCAATCGCTGGTCACAGGCCTAGTGCTCATTTGCATAGGTGTGTAACTTTGTAACTTCACTTCTGCCTCTGATTGGTTGCCTTCTACTACTTCATTTGTGAGCCACTTCTTCATTTACATAGGGTGTAGAGCAAGTAACCAATGGGAAACTTCTAGAGCATATTTAATCCCCAGAAAATTCTGTAACTGCTGCTTGCCCTAGGCCACGCCCTCTCTGTGGAGTGTACTTTTGCTTCAAGAAATCTGTGCTTTCATTGCTTTGTTTGTGTGTTTTGTCCAATTCTTGGTTCAAAATACCAAGAACCTGAATGACTCGAAGTCAAGACCCTCCACGGGTAACATATGACTGATGTCCCGATGAGGAGAAAATTCGGACACAGACATATAAGGGGGAAGAACATGTGAGACAGGAGGAGAATATGGCTGTGTACAGACCGAAGCGATGGGCCTCAGAAGAAACCAATCCTGTCCACAGCTTCTAGCTCCCAGAACTATAAGGAAATGAATTTCTGTTGTTTAAGCCACCCAGTTTGTGAATGTTAATTATGGCAAACCTAGCAAATTAATTCGATATTTGACTTTTTCTCTGTGTCTCTGTGGTTCTCAGTTTCTCTCTGTATCTCTCTGGATGTCTCTAGATTTTTCTCTGACTCTGTAACTTGGTGTTTCTCTTTGTTCGTCTCTTTGTCTATACCTGTTTATCATATACTATCTTCCTAGCTGCATTTCCCTCGTCTCTGCCTCTCTCTTTCTCATTTTACTCTCTTTTTCTTATCATTCTCTTGCTTCCTTGGAAAAAACTTGATAACCCGTATAAAATGTTTAGAACAGTGCCTGTAGTTTCTATTCCATAAAAATCATTCAAAAAAGTGAATGCCCCTGTTCTTTTTCTCTCCTTTTTAAATTCCCTTCTTCACTGTTTCCCTTCCTTTCTCTTTCACTCACTCCCTGACTGAACATAAAATAAAACTGGAATTTATTTTTCGGGATTTATTGTCTTTACCGAATAAAGTTTTATGGCCCCCGATCCTAATTTTAAAGCAACTCACTTGACTGTTTTACATTCCTCAAAGCGGGAGAGGAAAGACTAAATTGAATTGCCTTTTGTAAGTGACCCCTCTTAGATTTTTGTTTGTTTCTTTGGGTAAAAATGTTTAGATCAGTTGACTTTAAACTTTACAAGGTCTAGAACCACCCGGCAGGCTGGTTAAAAATGGACACTTTTGCTCTCTCACTCCAAGTTTTGAATCAGTGCATCTGTGTTGAGACTGGGAATTATATAATTTTAAAGATTTTTAGGTAATTCTGATGCTGGCAAATCTTCAACATGCCCTGAGAATCACAGTCTTGTAGCAAATAAAAATGGACTTCCTCTGTGAGCCCTGCCTAACTTTTGTTCATGCTAAACAAAAAAATAGAATAAAACCAAGCTTCGTTTCTAGAGTTTTAAAATATTCTCTCTGAGCATCACAGTTAGGGTGGTGGGGGTCCACTTCCCCCTTTATTCTTGAAGCCTCTAATAGGCTGAGCAGGGAGCTGACATTCATTTTCAAACAATTTAGGTAAGTGGGAAGGAAGAGCAGGACTTGCAAGATTAACAGTCATAGATTTACTTCTTTGGCACCTGTTTTGATTATTGAATTAAGAAAGTTCTGGCAGCTACAACGGGCTCTGCCAGATGTTGAAGAGCACATTTTAGGGGGAATGTAAAAGGCTGTCAGAAGCTGTAAGGATCATTCATTTAAAGAATAAACTGTCCAGATCGTGTTCTGTTTAGGCTGTCAGAACTGATGGCGAGTGTAATGAAACCTCAAGAACAAAGGGTGAGCAGACATTGATAAAGCCCAAACACATCGTGAAATATAAAAATCTGCTGCTTTTTAAGTCAACACCCCTGAGCGTCAGCTTATCGGTTTGTAGAAACCACCCCATGTTAAGAGGAGCCCATGTTTCCTGCAGTTTGGTGTAGATAGGTCAGTTACTCTCATGGAGGCTGTGAAAAATGTTCTCGGGGGACTTATCTGTCAGCATCAGGACAAAGAGACAGCCACAGCCCCTGGGAGAGTGATGGGAAGAAAGGCAGGCACTCGGATAGTGATAGGACCACTCAGCATTGATCTAGAATAACTGGACATCTGCAAAGCCTGTGCACTTGTTACAAACACACACACACACATGCACATACACAAACAGGTGGCTTGCTGAGGCTATGCAGGACTCCAGAATAACTTCAGTGTATCTACATGCATACACATGAATGTACACGTGCATAAACCATGTTCATACATGCACCAACACAAATGCACATGGATATACACCCACGTGCCCACACATTCCTCCATTGTACATGGCAAACAAAATCACACATTTGCGCACACAGCCACATTCATGAGCAATACCAGATACAGGACTGATCACACACCTTTCCCAGCACTGGCCCAGCCTGCTGATGAGATGTGGAAGGCTGGCCCACCCAGTGAGGGTTTCATGCTGGTGAGAATCAAGGGGCACATCTTCCTGTAGTATTCTGGAGAAACGGTCCGTTAAAAAAATCACCTTGCTAATATAGAGTGTGCATCAGCATCCACTTTTTGGATTCACCTTTCAGGACAAACAAGAGCATGACTCCACTCTGTTTGCCGTGTCCTTCACCGGTAAATTCACCTGCCTGGCACATATATTTTGCAGTGTGAAGACCAGGATGCCTGTCTAGGAGACTTAGAGAGGACTTAGCAAGGCTCGAGGGGCTGAATGTCCTCAGTATCTTCTGTAGGTCATGACAATCATGCTGGGTCTTTATGTTCATGGAGGAGAGTTGGTGGTTTGTTGAGGCTATGGAGGACTCCAGAATAATTTCAATACATCTTCCTAAAGCAAGAGTAATTGTATACAAATTAAACAGTTTAAAAGATCATTTATATTTAATCAAACTGTTTAATCAGCTGTTTCTATTATGAGGCAGAATATGAAATTTACGTGCACTTTGAAAGGGAAAAGGAATAGTGACCTGAATACCGACAGGGCCTTGTGGTTTTTTCCTTATTGTTGCTTTGTTTTGTTTGTTTGTTTGTTTTTAAGGAGTAGGTCTTTGACAGCCACTTAAATTTTATGCTAGTTTTTTCCCTCCTCTGGTAATTTTGGTCATTTATAATTTTTTTTTTTTTTTTTTTTTTTTTTGAGATGGAGTTTCGCTCTTGTGACCCAGGCTGGAGTGCAATGGCGCGATCTCGGCTCACCGCAACCTCCGCCTCCTGGGTTCAGGCAATTCTCCTGCCTCAGCCTCCCAAGTAGCTGGGACTACAGGCATGCACCACCATGCCCAGCTAATTTTTTGTATTTTTAGTAGAGACGGGGTCTCACCATGTTGACCAAGATGGTCTCGATCTCTTGACCTCATGATCCACCCGCTGAAGGCCTCCCAAAGTGCTGGGATTACAGGCTTGAGCCACCGCGCCCGGCCGGTCATTTATAATTTTAAAGCAAATGCTCTGACATATTGAAAATTTGTTTCTGCATGGTTATTCGCAGTATTCTCTTAACGCTGTTTCCCTTTTCATGCCTGTAAGGTTTTCGTTTGTTTGTTTCCCATGTTTACTTCTGTAATCTCTCCCTCTACTCCTGAGTCAGAGTGCAAATACTTGCCTAGTATGTGGCCTTTTCAGAAAACCAGTATTTTTACCTTTTTGATCAAAAAATGTTTTTGTTTTTAATTTTATTAATTTTTAATTAAAAATGCTCTTCTTATATATTCTAAAAGATTTCACTTTTTTGCTTCTTTTTCTAGCTTCCTGAATTTGAAATTAGTCCATCAATTTTCAATCTTCTTTGTCATCGAAATGAATTCACTTAGGTTCATATATTTTCTCTTCAGTGTTGAGTCAATTCCATGGATTTTCATGTCCCTTTTTTTAATTCAATTATGATTTTAAAAGGTTTGTTTTTTTCTAAAACATTAAAGAAATGAGTTTCTTTTGTCTTACTTTGGCTTCTTATTTTTAGTTTTTCTTGTAGTTTTCCCTTTTAAAATTCTTAATGTTGATAATTTGTGTTTTCTCTTCATGCTTGATTGGTCTCACTAGGAGATTATTCATTTTTATTCATCTCTTTCAAAACTCAATTTGCGGTTGTGCTGATTTTCTTTATTTTTTAATGTTTTCTATTTTATTGACTCTTTAATATTTTTCTTTTTCTTTTTTTTATTTCTTCTGCTTCTTTTGTATTTAATTTCCTCTCCCTTTTCTGGCTTCTTGATGTAGAAGTGTAGGCCATTGATTTTCTGCCTTTCTTCTACTGTGCTGAAAGGAAGCCTGCTATGGTTGACCCAGTGCTTCCCCCAGGAAGTGATCCCGTATGACTCTCGCCCTCAGCTTATTCTCTAAGGGTGGAGGTGAGAGCCAGTCTCTGTGCCTCTGGCCCTGGCTTGGCAGCCTCAACTCACTTTGCCTCCTGGGCTAGAAAGAGAACCAGAGAGTCTCTGCATGGCCCATTTTAAGCATTTGTTTTGTGTTACCACATTTAGTCTTTACAAATCCACTTGATAATATATTATTGTCGTTTTCTTTTTTTTAGGTTTAGAAAAGGAACAGTGATACTAAGTTATTTGTCTTAGTCCTATGGCATAGCTGAGATTTAGTCAGCCCTGCTTGGCTCCAAAGCCCAGTGTAAATTACTGTGTGCCTTTGCTTCACCTGTTAACAGTAACCACTCATTGAGACTACCAGGTGCTACACTAGACTGGGTGAATTACAGATATTACATCATGTAGTCCCCATAGTAGTCTTTGAGATACCTACTATTTATAGCCATTTAAAAATAGACAAATGGAGCGAAGAAGTCGAGGTGTCTTTGCCATACTGTAATAAACTTAGGATTCAATATTAGGTATTCTTTTTCAAACTCCATATCCCATTACCTTGACCACTACTTAAGTTGTCTTCTCTACACACAAAGCAGACATCTCTGATGTTAAGGCCTTGTGAATTTGTTGAGTGAGTCATCTTCTTTAAGGAGCTTCTTTAAAGGCATAAAGAGATGAAATTCCACATCTCGTATCTCATAGTATAGAGAGCTTGTATTTTACATAAATTCAAAGAGTTTAATGTAAACTCGATGCCTTAGGTCTGAGAATCTTAAGAAGTCTGTATCTCTTTTATCATAGAACATGTTCAACCTCAGAGGGCTTCAGTGACTTACCCAGCTTGATAAGCTAGTAAGTGGCAGAGCTGGGATTTGAACCCAGGTTCATCTGACTCCCACACAATAAAGACAGAAAACCAAATAATCGAAGAATACCAAAGGACTCATTTCCCCTCATACAGGAGGCTGTTGGGGCATCTTTGAGACACAGTGATTAGTTTCTAATGTCCTACAAGTACTGACTACACACATTCTCAGGAAAGGAGAGATGGCAAGGGTAGCTGATCATCAGAACAGATTCCTAATGGAATTTATGCCATCATCGTGTCAGAGCAAATCAAATGTGGAGGAAAGGTGAAGTCATCTAGTTTAGCTTTTTCTTTACACATGTAGGTAAAGAAACTGAGGCTTCAGACAGAGGTCTTCCTCTCTTGCCTTGGGGTATCCGTGTAGAGGCTAACAATGTTAATAATCATGGTAGTCCTGTACATTCAAGTAGACACTCTTGAAACCAGCTTTGCAAAATTATGACTGAGACAGTGAGAGATCTAACTTAATCGACTCCATCTTGCTTCTAACCTCCAAGCTGTCTTGTTCATTCCTGGGCATAGCTGAACTAACTTTGGGAAAAACTCAGTTTATAGTTTATAGTTTAAAACAAAGATAACAGCCCTTTCCCAAAGCAGACCTCCTTCTTGCCTGGGGACTAGACTGCCTTTGCAGGACTAACATTAGCCACAAGATTAGAAATGATGGTTTAGGGGTCATGCAGCTGCAGGCTACAGGATTCTGACCCTCCCTAAACTGCTCCTGAGATCAATGCTTGAGATTTTTGCAGACGCCGCACTTGGTGGATCAGCTGGCACCACCCAGATTGATAAACTGGCTCATCTGATCTTGTGGACCCACCCAGGAACTGACTCTGTGCAAGAAGACAGTTTTGACTCCCTGTGATTTCATTTCTGACCAATCAGCATTCCTGGCTCACTGGCTTCCTCTCCACCCACCAAGTTGTCCTTAAAAGCTCTGATCCCTGAATGCTCAGGGAGACTGATTTGAGTCTCCTGCACAGCCAGCTTTGTGTGAATTACTCTTTCTCTATTGCAGTTTCCCTGTCTTGATGAATTGGCTCTGTTTAGGCAGCGGGTAAGGTGAACCCATTAAGCAGTTACACACTTAGAGGCATATGTGCCAATTCTGTTTCTCACAAGAACCATGTGGAGCGAGTATGGCTGGCATCATTACCCCAAGTTTATGATGCAGGCACTAAGACCCTGAGAAGAGAAATGACAAGCTCATGTCCTCATAAACAGTGATGTCTGGGCCTGAACTCAGGACTTTTAAATCGACATTCACAGGGACTTCAGAACAGAACCCAATTTGTTGAATGGAGGCAGGGGAAGGAGAGAATTCCATTATGAAGCTTTCCAAAACCTTGACGAGGAGCAAACTAGACAAGTTCAACTCTAACCCACCCTGTTCCTGGATTGTTTTCCACTTGAGAAAAAGCAAGTGAGACCATAGAACAAGATCACAGCTGTTTATGTCTTCCAGCAACTTTTTCTAACCTTTTCCCCATCTGCTTTTACAGTGGGAAAAATCATTTTCTCCATGTGATGGGTCCTCAATATCCCCCTTCCTACCTCGATACTGTACTTCGAGATACTACACTAAATTACAGTGATTCATTATTCCTATTAAAACAAACAATATCCTCAAATTACCCGGCAAACTAAACAATTGTGAGCAGTAAATTCAAACAGTAAAACATGGGCACATATTGGGTAAATGTTATTTTCTTGAACAAGAAAAGCTTTCGGCAAAGTGCTTAACTTGAATACAACAAAAGGCAATTTAATTTAGTAATACAGCTGGGTGAAAAATGGAGACCTCGGGTTTAATAAGAAGGGGGAAAAGACACATATATATCATCCAAAAGGATAATTATGAGAAACTATTTTGTATGATCCAGTGAAATCAAAGCTTCTAATGCTTTCTTACTCCTGTCAAAATAGGGAGATTTAAGGCCCTAAAAATGGGAATTTTGCAGACTTCACTGCCAAGAAAAAATGATGTGTTCCTTGATAAATTACTATTGGGCTTTATTCTTGGGAAAAAAATACACTTACATTGAAATAAATGCCAAGGAATGGGTAGAGAATTTATATTATTCGTTCACATCTGTCACTGGATTGGTGGAAAGACAGCAGCCCCATTTAAACCATATCCTCACTTGCTGAATGCTTGCCACAGAGGCAAGATGAAAATCTCTGGTGAATGGGGGCAGGTGTGGATCCCCGTGAGGCTGCACAAATCTGACAACGTATCTGTCTTATTTTTCTTCCCTGAGACACAAATATTCTATCCTCTCTGGATCCCACAATTCAAGAAGCATCCCCAAATATGGACACAAATCTTTTGCCAATTCTGAATATTTCCATGGGGCTTTGTAAATATCCTAGGCAAATTTGCCTTTCAACACAGAAGGGGAGTAGGAACACGAAAGAAAAACTTTGGCAACCACAATGCTACCAGTTTGCTTGTTAATTGTATTGGGTCAGTCAATGACCATGAAAACATGACTCTTCATTATGTTCATCAAGGGTTTACAGAGCAGGAAAACGATAACTACTTTGGAGAGAACACTGGACAAGTGTTAGGGGACCCAGACTCCAGCTTCACATCTTTAAAACCTGTGTAACCTTTAGTAAAATGAATAAGAACCCTGAGCCTCACTTTCCTCCTCTGTAAAATGGTTTCTTTGGACCGGCAACATTTTCCTTCCCAGTATTGCAGCAAAATACTTCATTCCAGGCAAACTTTTATATATAATTGCATTATACAGGACAAATCAAAGAGGAACTTCTCTAGTGAAAACAGAGTGCTTTTTGTATTTGAGTTCTCCCCCACATTCTAGGGACCCCTAACTCACTCCATAGAATTCTAGGGCCTCAGGGAACATACTTGGAAATCACTAAACTGCGTTCTTTGTAAGGTTCCTTCCAGTTTGAATGCCCATGCTGCTGTGGCTGACCTGCTCCTAAAACAATGAACCAAGACTCTCAGAAAACTCTGCCAGCCTTGCCTGGTGCTCTTTGCCTCCATGTTAGCAGTGTGTGGCTCCTCCTGAAAAATGCCAGCTTCCAAAGGCATAATTGCTGAATCTCAACACAGTACCTGCCCCTGCCGGGCTAAGACAGAAGAATGAAAAGGACAGTTTTTATGAGAGCAGTTTCAAAAATTTAAATGAGAGTTATCATCCAAATATTTATCTCCAGAAATTTGGAATGAAAAGAAGCATGCAGCACTTGCTAAGGGACTACTGATTAGTGTTTCTCAATCCCACATCCCAGTAAGGTCTAGGACCAGTTTTTTTCCCAATGAAACAAGCAAAAACATAATGTCTGAATTGTCCAAGACCTGGGTATGTCTGATATGACTCATCTGCTACAAAAATAAAAGAACTAAGTAAATGCTTTGCAGAAAGAAGTTTCCGGCTAATTAAATTTCGTTTTTCGGTCTTTCTTGGTGCGATAGAAAGGAAGGGTGCCTTTATTTTTAAGCTGAAAATTATTCTAAGCTGCCTGCATCCATTTTTTATCAGAGTGACACCAATTTGAAGCACTTCCATCTTAATTTTTTTGTTTTTTGTAATTTACAAAGTACTTTCCATTTCACAAAGAGCTTTATAGTTTATAAGCACAGTTTACAATAGACCTTATTATTTTAGTTTATAAGATGCTGTGTTCCTTCCAAGGTACTTAACAGTTTACACAGCCTTTTATGGCTTATCCATAAGCCACTTTATCATCTTAAAAGTATTTGACATTTTATAACGCCCTCTTATTATTACAAAGAGCTTTGTAGCTTACCAAATACCTTGCAATGTGTAAAATAATGCCAAGCCCGTAACCATATTTAGTTAGGTTGAGGTGACATAATGCATCTTTCTTTGATGATTATAAGGATGATAATACAAGGCGAATTTGTGAGCTTGCCTTTGCTAAGCACAGGCTGAGTGTGTCCTAGAGATGCTTGTTGGTGCCTGGTTGATTAAAAGCATTATCTCTTTAAAATTAGCTAACTAATGAAGAACTAAAAGTTTGGTTTTCATTAATGGTTCTTCATGGGGGGCAATTTTATCCTTCACGGACACTTGGCAATATATGGAGACATATTTGGTTACCACAACTAGAGGAGAGGGTGTCACTAGTCTCTAGGGGTACAGGTAAGGGATGCAGTTGAATATCTTACAATTCATATCACAGCACCACCCCCCACCCTAACAAAGAAATGTCTAGCCCAGGCCAGGTGTGGTGGCTCATGCCTGTAATCCCAGCACTTTGGGAAGCCGAGGCGGGTGGATCACGAGGTAAAGATATCGAGACCATCCTGGTCAACATGGTGAAATCCCGTCTCTACTAAAGATACAAAAAATTAGCTGCGCATGGTGGCGCGTGCCTGTAATCCCAGCTACTCAGGAGGCTGAGGCAGGACAATTTCCTGAACCCAGGAGGCGGAGGTTGCGGTGAGCCGAGATTGCACCATTGCACTCCAGCCTGGGTAACAAGAGCGAAACTCCGTCTCAAAAAAAAAAAAAAAAAAGAAATGTCTAGCCCATAATTCCAATAGTGCTAAGATTGAGAAGCTCTGGTTTTGATAAAGGTGAATCTATCCTGTTAATTTCACACCTTTCATCTATTGCATTAGAAGAATGCTTTGAGCTGAAAGTAACAAAACTACCTCAAACTGGCTTACAGGTTATTTACATTTATCTTCTCACTGAACTGGAAATCAAGAGAAAGGCCAGGAGACAGGGATGGTTGATTAAGACACTGACCCATGGCATAGAGACCCCTGATTCTCTTCCTCTCCACTTTGCTCAGCTTTGTTCATCCTAAAGTTGGTTCATACCCATAGAAGGCCATCAGCAGCAATCAACACAATCCGCTCTGTTCCTATCCAAAGCAGGGAAGCTGGCTTGTCTTTCTCAGAATCCCATAAAGAGACTGTGTGTATGAATAAACACCCACATCATAAGGTGATTTGCTTAATTGACGGATGTATGCAACATACCAAGGACAGAGTCTTTAATGGAGCTGATGCTCATTACATGTTCTCTCTACCTCCATTCTTTGTTGGACACTAACTTTTGGCTGATGACTAGGGCTTCTGAAGAACAGAAACATAATAAGATCACCTGTTGGTCCCCCAGGAAACAGCTCCTGTGAAACAGCTGTTAGATTTATGCATAGAAATTCACACTGTTTCCCAGCATGGGATTCTGAACTGTAAATCCTTTCCCCAACATATTACATATGCACACATACATACACTCTACCTCTTGCAAATGAAAAGTCATATATATCTTGCCAAAGTATTTCTGACAAGCAGCTCCAGCATTCAGAGCCTTAGGCAAGCTTTGTGTCTCCTATAGTGATGTATAACCGGCCAGGGAGGTTGCCAAGCCCAGAATTCATGACTAATCAACACCTCTTCAGATATTCTGTGCAAAGCTCCCTTTCCCTTGCCTGCAAAACCTCATCAGCAGGCGGTACTTCATTTAGGAGTGAATGGCTGAGTTCAGTACCCTGTACGAAAGGTGAAAAATAATTTTTATTTCATTTTAGAATCCTCATAACCCAACCATAAGCTCTCAGTTTCTTATTTAATTGGATCCATGTTTGCTTTGGGGATAAAGCTCAGTTCTAGGGGCTAGTCATCAGGCATCTCTGCAATACTTTTGAGATGTGGAATGCGGGCTACTGGATACTCATCTTCAAAAACCGTCAATGATTTCCAATTACATGCAGGAAAACTTCAACCCCTTAGCCTGACTCTCACAGCATGACCCTAAGCACTGCATTCCTGTTATTGTTACTAATTCCTATAAGCATCATCTACTCCATTCAGACTGATCTCCTAGTTATTTTTCAGATAAATTTCATTGTGTTTCTGAAATGCAGCATCTAGAATACAGCAGGTATTAAAAACAGCAGACTTGGGTCCAACTTGTGGTTCTACCACATACAGGACATATGATCATAGGAAAAAATGCTTATTTAGTGAGCCTCAGTTTACTCAACTGGAAAATGATGATACTATCACCTTGTGGGATAGAGGTGAGGGTTAAATAAGATAATTTTTCAATATGCTTAGTTTAGTGCCTGCCTTGTAGAAAGCGTCTAATAATGTTCTTATTTTCCCTTCACTTTTCTACCTGCCCAGATCGATGTCTCTTATACATTTGTACTTTTGTAGTATTTCAGGGAAGGTGCACTTTATTCCTGTCAATCTCTCCAAGTCTACCATGTATCCAACTCTACATTCTCCTAGCTGATTGTATTTTTCCTTCATCACCTAGTAGGATTTTAATTTACACTATTTTGTGGAATTAATTGTGGGATTTTTTTCCCCCCTCAGTAGATTATAAGTTGCTGGCGAGTAGAGCCATGACTCTCTTGCTCACCTCTCTTTTCCTGTTACCGGGAACAGTCTTTGATACACACTCCATGGTAGACAAATATGGAATGAATGAATGGGTGGACAATTAACATTGACTGAGTACTTCACTGCACCCTTCACTGTGCAAAGTTCTTTATTTTTGTCATCTCACTGCAACCTCATACCCTACGCACTATTGGCATCATCCCTATTTCATCCTAATTAAGAAACTGGTGCATGGGGAGGTAAAGTAGTCCAAGGTTACACATCTGGGAAGAGCAGAGTCAGGATTTGGACTCAGTCATTTGACTCCAAGCCCCACCTCTTAACCATCAGGGTGACACCTTCACTTCAAAGATAGTAGACAGTGGAAGGTGACCATGCATTCAGGGCTTGGGTAATTTGTGTATTGTATTTTTTTTTTCTTTTTTTTTTTTTTTGAGACAGAGCCTTACTCTGTTGCCCAGACTGGAGTGTAGTGGCACAATCTTGGCTCACTGCAACCTCGTCCTCCTGAGTTCAAGTAACTCTCCTGCCTCAGCCTCCTAATTAGCTAGGATTACAGGTGCCCTCCACCATGCCTGGCTAATTTTTGTATTTTTAGTAGAGACGGGGTTTTACCACATTGGCCAGGCTGGCCTCAAACTCCTGACCTTAAGCAGTACACCTGCCTTGGCCTCCCAAAGTGCTGGGATTAGAGGCCTGAGCCACGGTGCCTGGCCTAATTTGCCTATTGTATAACCCTGTTTAAATCAGTGGGAGCTACCCAAGTGGATTCAAAAAACACGAATCCCTTTCACTCTTTTCAGTAGATTTTCCAGTCGTGACATCCTTTGATCTTCGCATGAGACTTTGTTGATGAAACAACGGGACACAGCAGGGGTAAGCGATTTGCTCAAGGTCACTCATGGAGTTGCTGATGTGGAAACACACAGTGGAAGATGCTTAGAACAATCAGAGGAGTAATCACATCAGGTCACCGCAGCCAGGGAGGCCTCCCCGAACTCCTGTCACTGTTTTGGAGGGAGCTCAGTGTTGGTCTGGTCCTTGGAGATAAGGATGAGCTTGGCATTACAGAGAAACCTTTGGACTTGGTCAGGTGGCCTGGATTCTGGAGGCAGCCACATCACATGCATCTGAGCTTGTGGGTCCTAATTGCTGAGCTTCTGATTTTCCTTCTGGTTAATGAGGTTAGACTGGATATTTTCTAAAAAAAAAAAGGACCCAACAAATAATAACTGAGGGTCTACTAAGTCTGTGTCTATCTTACTTCCTTCTATATTTTTGGACCTAGAATGCAGTTCTGGCACACTAAGTGCTAAATTATTATTGTGCACATAAATGATGGTGAATGAATGTGGTAAGACAAAATGGTGAGCCACACCTGGTTCCTGCCCTTTAGTTGGCAGAGACATAAGTCAGCTACTAATGATGTTGCACTTTTCTGAATACTTTAACTGAAATAAATGCAGAGTGCCTTGGGAGCTCCCAGGAGGTGCAATTCATCCCGGTTTAGGCTGGATGGGAATTTAGGGAGTCCTCCTTGAAGGAGGTGACATTTAATTGCCGATACCTTAAGGGCGAGCAGGAGTCTGCAGGGAAATGAGATGTGTAAGTGTGTGGGCTAAGTTGCGGGGTGGAGAGGGAATCAGAGGGTTTGGTTGATGCTCCAGACAGAGGAAAAAGTTAGGGGAGCTAGATGAGGTTCATTTGGAACTGGGGTTTAAACTTCAGGAGGGGCAGAGGGAGGAGATGAGTCTGGAGAGGAAGGTAGAGGAATATGAAGGATAAGGCCATGGTAAAGGGCCAGGGGTTACCCAGAGGTCTTTGGAGAGCCAGGAAGGATTCTAAATAGGGAGTGTGTATAGTCTGGGTCTGTGTCCCCACTCAAATCTCATCTTGAAGTGTAGCCTACCACTATTCCCACCTGTCATGGGAGGGACCCCATGGGAGGTAATTGAATCATGGGAGCAGGTCTTTCCCATGCTGTTCTCGTGATAGTGAATATCTCATGACATCTGATGATTTTATTTAAATAATTAATCACTTACATGGAGTTTCACTCTTGTTGCCCAGGCTAGAGTACAACAGTTCCATCTTGGCTCACTGCAACCTCCGCCCCCTGGGTTTAAGCAATTCTCTGGCCTCAGCCTCTGGAGTAGCTGGGATTACAGGCATCTGCCACCATGTCCAGCTAATTTTGCCTTTTTTGTAGGTACAGGGTTTTTCCATGTTGCTCAGGCTGGTCTTGAACTCCCAACCTCAGGTGATCCACCCCCCTTGGCCTCTCATAGTGCTGGGATTACAGGCATGAGCCACCACGCCTGGTCAATCAAATGGCTTTATAAAGAGGAGTTCTCCTGCACAAGTTCTCTTCTCCCTGCCACCATGTAAGATGTGACTTGCTCTTCCTTGTCTTCTGCCATGATGATGAAGTCGCCTCAGCCACATGGAACTGTGAGTCCGTTAAAATAAGTTACCCCAGTCTCGGTGCGTATTTGTTAGCAATGTGAAAATGGACTAGTTACAGTCTGGCTTTGTGCCTCCACCCACATCTCATCTTGAATTGTAATCTGAACTGTAATCCCCACATGTTGTGGGAGGGACCTGTTGGAAGGTAATTGGATCATAGGGGCAGTTTCCCCCATGCTGTTCTCATGATGGTGAGTGAGTCTCATGAGGTCTGGTTGTTTGATAAGTGCCTGGCGCTTCCTCATTCACTCTCTTGCTTGCCTGCCTGTTGCCATGTAAGAAGATGCCTCTTCCCTTTCCCATTCTGCCATGATTGTAAGTTTCCTGGGGCCCCCTAGCCATGCTTTCTTAAACCTGCAGAACTGTGAATCAATAAAACCTCTTTCCTTTATAATTACCCAGTCTCAGGTGGTATTCTTTACAGCAGTGCGAAAACAGACTACTACAGAGGATTTTAAAAGGATGATTCTGGAAAAAGTTTTTCCATGTGAAGTACTTTGGGGAAGGGTAGGCATAGGAGCAGGAAGACCATTTTGGATGCTGCTGATGTGGTCCCAGAGAATGATACCTGTGTTTATGGATACTATCAGGAGTGGAGGGTATCGAGTAGGGGACTGAATGGAATAAAAAAAAAAAAGAGTTAGCCTTTGACTTTTTGGGGTCACTTGCTCTCTTTTTTGGGGTCACTTGCTCTATTCAGCACTTGCAAGACACTAGGGAGAGGGGCAGAGAGGATGGATTCGGGGCTGGGAGTAGAGCCAATACTCTGAATTCCTGGTCACTCTATTCCTACCTGCAGCAGTGGGAAAAAGTGCCTGGGAGAGGCAGGTGGATTCTGCACAGCCTGGGGCCCCTCTTCTCTCCTACCTCACATGACTTAGGCATTGGCTGGCCTGGTGCTACCCAGTGCTGCTAGAAAGGCCTCATCCTGTGCTGTTATCTGCAGATTTCGAGGCCCCTCTTGCCCTCACAGTGCTGAACTCACACCACTCATCATATCACTGCGGCTCTGATCAGCCTGACTGATCTTACCATTTCCTTAAGTGGCGTCTTTGCTTTTTAATTTATTTTCTTGACCCCTCCGGTTCTAAGGCAAACTCTGTCAATAGAAATTGTTCCCTGGGATTAGTTTGGACTCTTCCTTAGAAGAGTCAGTTTGGAAGTAAGAGGCCCTAAAGCTTTTACAAGACTGGGAAGACAAAGTGGTAAACGCAGCAAAGAGCACCAGGATGGCAGGAGAGGCACTCAGTATACCTGTGACCTTGTGCACGTCACTCAAGCCTTATCCATTCCATGTGGAGGCAGGAGGCAGAAAAGGGAACAGTACTTACTGATCCTGACTATATGGTCAGTACTCCTTCCTTTTTGCTCTTACTGTACCTCCAACACATTCCTATCATGGAGTTTGCTCAGTCATTCATTCTTCATTCAATAGACTTTTTTTTTTTATTTTTTAAGACGGAGTTTTACTCTTGTTCCCCAGCCTGGAGTGCAATGGTGTGATCTTGGCTCATTGCAACCTCTGCCTCCCAGGTTAAGTGATTCTCGAGCCTCAGTCTCCTGAGTAGCTGAGATTACTGACATGCACCACCACACCTGGCTAACTCTGTATTTTTAGTAGAGACAGGATTTCATCATGTTGGTCAGGCTGGTCTTGAACTCCTGACCTCAGGTGATCCACCCAGCTCGGCCTCCCTAAGTGCTGGGATTACAGGTGTGAGCGACCATGCTCTGCCCATTCAATTGACTTTTAAGATCAATTGTTCCGTGGTTGCCCGAGCCTTCTATTCATCTGCAAGCACTTTGAGAGCAAGGACCATTTAAAAACTATCCGACGTATCCCAGACACAAAGGACAGCATATAGTAGATACTTAATGTATGTGGAATAAATGAATATGTTGTTGAGTGCTGTACTGTGGAGTCTAATAGCCTGGGTTCAACGACTCTGTTACTTGTTAACTCTGGAACCTGGGACAACCCCTCTAACCTCTGAGCTGAAGTTTCCTCCTCTCCAAAAAAGGGGGATACAAATGGCATCTATTCATATACATACACAAAATTACTTTATTTCTGAAAAATTGGTGGGGAGGAGGAAGGATCTGTTAGCATTATAATGCATGACGCTGTGTTATGAGAGGTAGTCAGGTCTAAAAAGATGAAACTTTGCTAATAGCATCTCCCCTGTGAAGAATCTGAAAGACCCAACGATACTCCCACTGATGACTTTGAGAAACTCCATTTTTAACAAGAACTACCTCCCTGGTATAAAGGACTTTTCGGCTTTGATCTCTTGGCATGTGGTAGTGAAACAGTGGGTATTTTTGCCTGGAGATAGAAGAGGGAAAAAGAAAGGGGCAAATGGGATACCCCTTGTTGGCTTATTTCCTAAGGACTCAAAGGAGCTTTGAGAGCAGAGTAGAGACATGGCATTTATCAGCCACTAAGTGTCTATTCATGATTGACTTACTGGTTTCAGTGTTTCTTCCAGGACAGAGATGATACCCACACCCTGGGAAGAGGCTTTAACTGAGAAGCTCTAGACATAAAACCTCCAGCACTATGTCCAACCCACAGAGTTATTATCGTTGTTACTGATTGTGTACTAAGCTATGGAGAGTATCTCAACGTGTTCCCTTTGTGTGAGCAAATGCAAACACCCTGAGAGACATCCTCCTCCGTGGCATAACTTTAGATACCTAAACCCTTCCTAAGGAATGCCATTAGGATTGTTTGTAGAAAAATAGATAAGGCCAAGTCGTTTCAGAAACACACATTCTGCAAAGTGAATCTCACTGGCAAATTGGGATGGGGTTCAGGGGAGGGCAGGAGAGGGGCCAAGCAGTGAAAACATGAGCAACAGATCTTTCTCACTTTGAGTTAGCCCCTTGGAAGAACACCCACCTCTGCCTCCTGGAGCCTTTTTCATTGTTATCTTAAATGACATACATAAAGTGGTGTCAAAGCAGAGAGATACTTCTCTATGGCTGACATATTTCAAGGGGAGAAATGGATTTTAAAACTGTTTTCAACTAACAAATTGACAGTCTTAGCCTTCCCTCACCCAGGACGCACTACCTGGAGTGAAATGTGGGGAGGGGCAGATGAGGGCTGATAGGATCTAATCCACTGCTTACAGAATTTGAGGGAGAGTTTTTCTAATGACTCACTAGAGGGTTCCCCCTCCCGACTCAATTTTCTCCTAAATCACATACCAGAGGTCAGAAAAAGGGGCGATAAGCTGTCCACCACAAGGTGGGTTGAAAAGGCCTCATTCCATTCCATCAGAGCTCCGTCAGAGTTTATAAATTGTCATGTCTGTCTTTACAAAAAGGGATAAAGTCTGCAGTCTTACAAAAAATGCATGTTTTCAACTTAGATTTATCATCTTTAATATTCTTGAAGAGTGGGAGAGAGAGACAGAGGCAAAGGAAGGTGGGTGGCAGGGGATAAAGGGGTGCAGTGGGTGAGGACAACTGACAGGTATGGCATAAGGACCACCTTTCCTTCTGCATGGCAGAGACCAGAGAGAGGGAAAAATGGCAGGTAGGGAGATGGAGTCTAAGAGCATAGGCTTTGGTGCCTCTCTGCTTGGGTTCAAATGTAGGCTTTGCCATTCTATCACTTCAGGTGGGTTACTTTATCTATCTGAACTTCCTAATCTTGGAAATGGGGACAATGACAAAGCATACCTTCGTAGAGTTCCTGAGAGTTACATGAACTAATGCCATCAAGTGTTTAGCACAGTGCCTGGTACATAGCAAGGACTTAGGATTGGTTTCATTATATAAAACCCACTGAGTGAGCGCCAGTAAACAAAGCTTTGTCATAAAGAATGAGAATTAGGGGGCTTCCTTGCGCAGAATTAAAGGATAGGAAGTGCTGCCATGTTTTAGTAAGAACTTACTGCCTCTGGGGAAAGCTATGCTGGAATCGAGGTGCTCAATCTCTGTCTTTCTCTACTATCATCATTTTTATGTTGATTTCATCTACTTTATTCTCCTTTCCTAGATGATTAGCCATCTCTGTTTCTGCTCTATTAACGTGACCCACTGTGATTGTCTCAAACTGGCACTGACTGCCAACTACCTAGGGGAAGGTGTCCTACTTCAAATTCCCAGGAAAAACAATCTGATTGGCTTAGTTAAGTTCAGCTGCTATGTATAACTCAATCTCAAATCTCAGAAAAAAATACCAAGGATTGAGGCCCATGGTTAAATGATAAGCTCTGGTGACAGCTCAGAACCCCTAACACCTTAATAATCTCAATGGAAGAGCAACATGGCAGTTAGGATCACAGGCTCTATTGTCAGACTGTCTGGGTTCGAGTCCCAGTTTCACCATTTCCTAAATGTGTGTGCTTGAGAAAATAACTTAATTCCTCTGTTCTTCAGTTTTCTCATGTAGAAAAGGTATTTGATAGAAATTCCCTCCTCAGCAACGTAAATTAGTTCAGCCACTGTGGAAGACAGTGTGGTGATTTCTCAAGGATCTAGAACCAGAAATACCATTTGACCCAGCAATCCCATTATTGGGTATATACCCAATCAACTATAAATCATTCTACTATAAAGACACATGCACACGTGTGTTTATTGCAGTACTGCTTACTATAGCAAAGACACAGAACAAACCCAAATGCCCATTAATGATAGGCTGGATAAAAAAAATGTGGTACATATACACCGGGGAATACTATGTAGCCATAAAAAGGAATGAGATCCTGTCCTTTGCAGGGACATGGATGAAGCCAGAAGTCATCATCCTCAGCAAACTGACACAGGAACAGAAAACCAAACACCACATGTTCTCACTTATAAGTGGGAGTTGAAAAATAAGAACGCATAAACAGAGGGAGGGGAACAACATATACTGGGGCCAGTCAGTGGGTGGGGGGCAAGGGGAAGGGGAGCATTAGGACAAATAGCTAATGCATGTGGGTCCTAAAACCTAGATGACAGGTTGATAGGTGCAGCAAACCACCATGGCACATGTATACCTATGTGACAAACCTACACATCTTGCACATGTATCCTGGGACTTAAAGTACAATAAAATAAAGAAATTCCCCCCTCATTGGGTCATTCTTTTGGTTGACTAGGATATATGTGGCACGTAAGCATTTACTGATTACTCTTATTTTTCCTGTTATGATTCAAACAACGTAGCTGGCAAAGGCAACTCCGTAGCACAAGCTAGGATACATTTTGGATGTGTACTGCAAATAGATTCTGCATCAGACTCAGAAACCATCTTGTCCATTCTCCTGGGCAAGGTTTAGATTTATGTCTGCACTAAATCTGAATTTCCCATTGAGGTACACCCAGAGAGCTTTTCCCCTCTGGGGACACGTGCAGAGCTGGAATGCATCCTTAATCTGTCCTCACCACATGCAGACTGGTGCCACCCGCTCCTCCCTGCCCTCTTCCTTTCCCCTGCTGTGATGTGTATGTCAGTGGTGGGTGGTGATGGAAAATTAGGAGAGACAGAGCCCATTAGACAGAACTGCAGGCGGATAAGGTTTGCCAATTATGTTTTTGTTTCTTTCTGCTTTCCCTGTGACTTTTAGGAGATGCAGATTCTTCCTGGTGCTCCCCCTGATTCTCTGCCTATAAAATAAGTTTAATGGCTGAATTTTCTTTAAGATAATCAGAGGCGGTATAATTTATGCATATGAATAGTATTGTAGCCAGATGTAATTTTGCTCGAAGTTGTGGCATTACAGTTAGAAATGGCTCTGCTGGCTGTGTTTTGTAGAATTTGCAATTTATTTAACAGTTGACTGAGCACTGACCCCAGATAAAATAACCATACTCAAAGAGTAGTTTTTAAAAAAGATATATTAAAAAAACCATGAAGGTGGGGAGCCGGCTTTGGAGAAAGACTTGGATATGGTGTCCGATTGGAGAGAAAAGCAGGTGGTGAGCATCCAAGGCAGGTTTAGTTTATGTAAATGGCAGAAGAATCTTCAATGGAGGGAAGGGGGATGTATATTTCATTTGAAAATTCCTCGCCGATCCCAGGGCCTTTTTTGTTTGTTTGTTTGGGGGTTCACTCTCCCTTGACTGAAAAGCAGGTGAATTTTGGATTGCTTGTGGAAGCTGTGATGTCTCTCCTTCCTGGTGCATCTCAGATTGCACAGGAAGAGTATGGAGGACATTTTTTGGTGGGGAGTGATGGGGATGATGCATAGCAAGGAGAGTCTTTGGCTTCTGTAAGGAACAGTGGTAACCCTTCCAAAAGCCCATTACTTCTAGAGTCAACTTCATTCCATAGGAGGAGAAACATTCCCTTCCCCACACTCCAAGCCTGTCTTTGCCTACCATCCCATCTCTGCTCCCACTTCCAAGCCCTTTAAATATGGAAAATTTTTTTGTTTGTCAATGCATTGCCTTTATGCAAGCAAATATAAACTCTTAAGACATCCTCCACCCTGGCACGACTTGAGATACCTAAACCTTTCTGAAGGAATACCATTAGGATTGTTAGTAGAAAAACAGATAAGGCCAAGTATTTTCAGAAACACACATTCCGCAGAGTGAATTTCACTGGCAAATTGGGATGGGGTTCAGGGCAGGGCAGGAGAGTGAACACACAGTGAAAAAATAAGAAACAGTTAGAGCTTCCTCACTTTGCATTAGCCCCTTGGAAGAACACCCAACCTCAGCATCCAAGACAGACAATAAACCTCATTCCACTAGGGGATGGGGTTAACATCTTTGTATCTAGACTGAATCCTCTTTTACTTGCATCCTGCCAAGTTTCAGCCCATGGGAATGGGTTGGACAATGTATGACACTTCCTTCTTCTTGAATCTACAGAGCCAGGGAGAGTCATAGGGCTTACTCATGCCTGGAGTGGTGGACTCATGCTCTAAACCAGTCTTCATCATGGACATTTGGAGCCCTGTGCTGCTATTGATAAGGTATGGATAAATCTGAGATCCGTTCTCCCATGGTTCCTCACATGTTCTGCCTCCTCAGGAGGCTCGTGGGAGTGGTGGAATGAAAGAGTATGAAGTAAAGAAAAATGTTCCACTCTTTTGTTTCTGGCTGTTAATCTATCAGTATAACCACCAGCCTTCCAACTCACAGCCTTAATATATTCCACCCACTTGTCCCCAGTCTGGGCAGGTCACTTTTTCACTTGAATCCTTCAGAGCTTCCCCATTGCCTTAGAATTAAGGTTAAAAATATTGTAGCCCGGCATTTGGGATCTTTTGTGATCCAGCTCTGGCTTGTAATCCATTTTTATCTCCTGACCCCTGCCCTCCTGCTGCTCCATACCCTCCAACTGTATTCTACATTTCATGGATCCCAAAGTTGATGATCTTTGGTTTGCACCAAAGAAACTCACTTTTCTTTCACTTAGATAATTTTTACTCCTTGCTCAAAACTTGGCTCCGCTATTTCTGCACTAGGAAAGCGTTCCTTTCTCCTGAAGTTTGAGTGGAATTACCCTACTCCAAGATTCCATTACCCTCCATGTTCCTTCTTTCCCGATAGGGATATTTCTATTGTTTGCAGCGCTGGGCTATTATCTGTGTGTCCTCCAAACCCAGGATGTTGCTTTGCACATAGAATAAGCTCATATATTGGTTAAAGAAATATATATAAATATATTATAAAATATAATGAAATATATATATATAATGAAATATGCAAGCACACACACACACACACACACACACAATGAAGGCATAAATAAATATCCCCTACAAACAGCAATTGAGACTAACATGTGTATGGGAAGACAAGTGAGGGCATAGCATTGGGAAAAGTAAGAGACAAAATCTGACTGCAGGAGTCAAAATACTTCAAGATTAAAATAAGCACGCCAGCTAGTGTGTATTGTGTGTGCTGACTACGCCAGTCATTATTGCTAAGAACTTTTCTTATACCGTCTCATTGAAATCACATAGCGATAGCAATATGCAACTGTTATTCTCCATTTAACGCATGAGGAAACTGAGGTTTATAAAGGGTACATAGCAACTACATAACAGGCTCAGACTCAAACCAGTCCATCTGGTTCTAGAGTTTCCTCTTTCCTCCCCCTTTTGGCTTTATAAATATTTATTTATGAATTCTGGGAAGCTTTATGTTTTCAGGAAAGTACAGAGAATAGTAAACACTCATAAATGTATCAAACACATTTTGACGACTGTTAGCATATATTTTAAAATTGGCAGTTTTACACCCCAGTCGAATTCCCTCCTTTTTCTCGAGAGATGACAAGTCTCCTAAAGCTAGTTTATATTACCCCCCTTTTATGCTTTTATTTCATTTATCGGTTTTTATATTTTCACTACTTTAGTATGTACCTCTTAACAAAAATAGTATTTTTGAGTGTTTTAGATATTTACAAAAATGGAATAATACTGTGTGCATTTCCTTTCCACTTATTCACTTTATTTTAAACATTAACTTTATGATTTCACAAAATTCTACATTTCCAGAAATATTGAACAGACAGTGCAAGGAGTTGCCGTCAACACTCCACTCAGTTTTCTCATTGTTAATATCGGATATTAACACGGGTTATGGTCAAAGTGAAAATACAACAAAACCAACTTTGGTGAATTATCCTTAATTAACCTCTGGGCTTCGCTGGAATTTCTCTAGTTTTTCTGTCAATGTCTTCTCTGTGTTCCAGGGTCTAATGAGAGCACCTTGTCTCATTTACTCCTCTCCCCAGTCTCTTCTTGGTCGTTTCTTTTTTTTTTTTTCCTTGCTTTTAATGACCTGGGACAGGGTTGAGGAGTACTGTCCAGGTATCTGCCAGAAGGTTCCCTAATCTGAGTGTGTCTAATAGTAGTTGCTCCTGATGACACTGGGATTGTGGGATTTTGGAAAGAATAGCACAGAGATTAATTGTGCCTCTCATCTCATCCTATCAGGGAGACTCGATGTCCACATAACGTCCCTGGTGATGTTAACCTTCATAACTTGGTGAAGGGAATCCGCCAGATTTCTCCATGGTAAAGTTATTCTTTCCCACTTTACCATTCTGTATTGCTTGAAAGCAAGTAACTAAATCTAGCCTACACTTAAGGGGTGGAAATTTTAAACTTCACCTCCTGGAGAAGGGAGTATCAATGTGTATTAAATAAAATTATTCTATAAGGCAAAGTTGTCTATTTCTCCCACTTGTTTATTTACTCATCATTTATTTGTATAGTATAGACTCATGGTTATATATTTACACTTTGAGTTATAGTCCAATACTCTGCTATCTGCCTCATTGTCTGAATTCCAGCTTTTGTTTCCAGTTAACTCCTGTCCCTTAGACATTCCCTCATCCTTTTACTTGTTTTAGCACCTACTTTCTGGTACCACAAGTTACTCTGTTTCATTCTGTATTTTCCTTACCTCAGATCTTGAATCAGCTATTTATTCAAGGATCATTTGAAAAATTTTTTTTATTGTTGCAAAATATGTATAACATAAAATTTACAATTTTAATCACTCTTAAGTGTACAGATCAGTGATATTTTAAGGACATTCATATTGTTGTACAACCTTCAGCACTTAGATTTAGGCTATCCCTTTTGACAGCTGAGTAGTATTCCATTGTTAGAACGTACTCTAATATAGTTATTCATTGTTCAGTTGACAGTTGGTTCCAAATTCTCAGTTTCAAACAATGCTAAAATTAGACATCCTTTTCTCTGATTCCAAATGTACATGTATATCTAGAGTATATTTCTTGAAGCACTAGATGTTGGGATGTAGGATGAACATCTTCAAATATTTGAAGCATTATCAAATTAGTCTCCAAAGTGATCTTGTAGTTTCTACTCCCACAAGCTGCAGAGCTTGTGTCTGTACACATTCTTGCCAACGCTTTATATTATTTTGCTGCCCTGGTGGGTATATATCTTATTGTTTTAATCTGCATTTTTCTGCTTACAGAGCAGGATGTGCTCTTTTCCACACATTTACTGGGCATGCAGAATTCCTCCTCTGTGAATTGCCTCTTCTCATGTTGGCTTGTTCGTCTTTTCTTATTGATCTGTAGGACTTCTTTATATTCTGGAAACGAATCCATTCTTCATTTTATGTGTTGCAAATATCTTCCCCCAGCTGTGGCTTGTCTTCTAATTTTTCTTTGGGTATTTTATTATTTTTTTTGTCCTACAAAATATTTTAGAGATTTTTTTTTTTACTGATAGGACTTTAATCCATTCAAAATATAATTTTTATAAGGTGGGAGTGAGGGATCTAATTTTATTTGTGTTCCACACTGTTTTTACCATACATCATTGATTCTAAGAGGTACTTTTACTCCCCCACGCTTTACCATCTCTGAAATTGTGATACATGTTACTATCAATGCAGCTCATGGCACTGGCCTTCTCTTGTTATGGTGTTTAAGACAGCATGTGTCTCACAATCAGTGGCATCTCGGATTTGATGAAGGTAGACATACTCTAGGTTTATCCTAATTCTTGATACGTAGTAGGATGAACCTCCTGTCTCCCTTATCCTGACAATTATTGGCCATATACGTTTTAGAATCATGTTGTCAAGCTCCAACCTCTGAGAATAACTCATATTTTTTTTCTCCTCTCTGTTGGTGTTTTTTAAAATTGGAACTGCATCTATTCCATATAGACTGGATATTTTAGAAGAATAATCATGGTTAAGACATCTTGTCAGGGCTTAGTTGATACAAAGTTTAAGGTCCCAGGTTAAAGGCATGCATCAGGTGACAAGGTGGACAGTTACAGACTCAGAATTCTGGTTTTTCATTTGTTTGGGTTTTTTTCCCTCAAAAATTCATTTTATTTCTATCATATCATATTCTATCTGCTGGAATCAGTCACTTTGGAGAAATGAGACCCTTAGCACTTGAGGTGTTCGTGCTGTGGCTCAGTGGCCACCTGTTCAGAATGACCAAGGGAGGGTTCTTCACATGGAGGGTGGAAATGAGCTCTTAGGTGCCCCCTGACTGCAATAGCCCATGAGCACCAGGCTACATGATGCGATGTGGAAGGCTGAAAGCATGGGCAGAATTGAGGTGCTCCTGCTTTATCATTTTGCCTAAGGCCAGCCCTGAGCTAGAAGGAAAAGAATGATTTTTTTTTTTTTTTAAAGACAGAGTCTTGCTCTGTCACCCAGGCTGGAGTGCAGTGGTGCAATCTTGGCTCACTGCAACCTCTGCCTCTTGGGTTCAAGCTATTCTCCTGATTCAGCCTCCTGAGAAGCTGGAGTTACAGGCACACACCACCACGCCCAGCTAATTTTTGTACTTTTAGTAGAGATGGGGTTTCACCATGTTGGCCAAGACGGTCATGATCCACCCACCTCGACCCTGCAGACTGCTGGGATTACAGGCGTGAGCCCCTGTGCCCAGCCAAGAATGAAATTTACCCACATTTTCAGTCACTTACTTGCCTCCTGGGGAGGCCAATAAATGTTCCAGTTCTTTTTCAGTCTGGGTCTCCTCCTCTTTCCCTCTCTGTTTTCATTTTTCCTTTCTTCTCTAACTGTTGCAAAAGTTTAAAGCAGGAGTTGGCAAACCATAACTTGCAGGCCAAATCCATGTCGTGCCTGTTTTTGTAAATCGTTTTATTAGAACACAGCCGTGCCCATTCATGTACATATTGTCTGTGGCTGCTTTTAGACTACAAAGGCAGGACTGAGTAGCTGTGACAGAGGCCATATGATCCACAGAGTCTAAAGGATTAGACTGACTCTCATGTAGTCTAAAAGATTACTTGACTCTTTATGAAAAAAATATTGGCAAACCCTGGTTGAAAGGATGGACCTGTTGACATAAAGCCCATTTTTCCCCTGAATTCTAAAACTGAAGGTTACCTTCATGGTTTGATTCTGTTCATGTTTTAACTTTTTTTTCTTTGTAACAGGGTTTAATGGTCCACGTGCAGTTCTGAATAGAAGTATGAAAATATGGGTGAGAGTACAAATCTACTTAGGGAAACATGGACCCCAGCAAAAATGCAATTATTTTCTTCTGGTTTGAGGCTGCCCTCGGGAAATTATCTTTGGAGGAGGCAACTGGTGCAAAGGCTCAAAATAGAATAAGGAGAGAGGATTTCAGGGACACTTTCTGGCAGAGCTAATTTTTTTCTTCTCCGAGCTTACTGTGGAGAGGATGGCAGAGAGGCGTTATTATAATCCTTCACTACAAACTTCTTTGTGCCAACTAAGGAATCAGGTGAAATGTGGCATTTCAATGTTTTTTGTGACCGAATTACTGGTTTTTGACAAGCTTCATGGCTCTGTCTCCATCTTCTTTTTCTTCTTCTTTTTTTTTTTTTTGCGATGGAGTTTCACTCTTGTCACCCGGGCTTGAGTGCGATGGTGCCATCTCGGCTCACTGCAACCTCCACCTCCCAGGTTCAAGCGATTTTCCTGCATCAATCTCCTGAGTAGCTGGAATTACAGGCGTGCACCACCAGGCCTGGCTAATTTTTATCAATTTTTAGTAAAGATGAAGTTTCTCTGTGTTGGTCAGGCTGGTCTCAAACTCCCAACCTCAGGTGATCTGCCCACCTTGGCCTCCCAAAGTGACAGGATTACAGGCATGAACCACTGCACCTGGTCCTTTTTTTTTTTTTTTTTTTTTGAGACGGAGTCTTGCTCTGTTGCCCATGCTGAAATGCAGTAGCCAAATCTCAGCTCACTGCAACCTCCACACCTCCCAGATTCAAGCAATTTTCCTACCTCAGCCTCCTGAGTAGCTGGGATTGCAGGCACATGCCACAGTGCCTGGCTAATTTTTGTATTTTTAGTAGAGAAGTGATTTTTGCCACATTGGCCAGGCTGATCTCAAACTCCTGTCCTCAAGTGATCCAGCCACCTCTGCCTCCTAAAGTGCTGGGATTACAGGCATGAGTTACTGTGCCTGGCTGAGCCTCCGTCTTCTTTATTTCCATCTCTTTACAACCACTGCTTTATATATCACCCATCCCTCTTTCCTAACCTGAAGCAACTGAGAACCAAAAATTATGCACTTTGAATGTTTCCCTCCATTATGAAGAGCAATGGGACCACTTGTGGCACAGAGACCTATTTTAGGTTACACGTCAACAGACCAAGAAAAGTAAATGAATAACTAATACCAACATTTTAAAACAACATAAATTTGAAAAACATAATCTCAGCATATCGAATCCAGGTTTCTTGAGTAGTATTGCTTGGAAAGTCACCAACCTGATTGTGTTAGTTCATTTTCACGCTGCTGTGAAGAAATACCCAGACTGGGTAATTTATAAAGGAAGGAGGTTTAATTGACTCACAGTTCTGCATTGCTGGGGAGGCCTCGGGAAACTTACAGTCACGGTGGAAGGCAAAGGAGAAGCAGGCACTTCTTCATAGGGTGTCAGGATGGAGTCACTGCAAGCAGAGGTAATGCCAGATGCTTATAAAACCATCAGATCTTGTGAGACTCACTCCCTGTCACAAGCATGGGAGAAACCACTCCCACGATCCATTTACTTCCACCTGGTCCTGCCCTTTACACGTGGGGATAATGGGGATTGCGATTCAAGGTGAGATTTTTGGGGAGACATAGGGCCAAACCATATCACCAGTAAAAGCAATAACAGTTGTGAGAGGCTGAATAACGTCCCCCTCAGACACACTCATGTCTTCATCCCCAGAACCTGTGAATATATTATTGATTCCTGTGGGAAGGGAACTTAGCAGGTGTGATTACGTTAAAGATCTTGAGATGGGGGCATTATCCTGGATTAACTGGGTGAGTCCGATGTGATCACATGGTCTTTATCAGAAGGAGGGATTGGGGGGTCACAATTAGAGGAAAGAAGATGTGATAATGGAAAGAACGTCTGTGTGTGTGTGTGTGTGTGTGTGTGTGTGTAAATATGACTGAAAGAGAGATATGAGAGAGAGAGCGAGATTTAAAATGCTATACTGCTGCTTTGAAGACAGAGGAAGGGGCCATGTGCCAAGGAATACAGGGAACCTCCAGAAACTGGAAGGAAAAAGCAAAGAAATGAATTTTGCATTGCATACTTCTGTCTGCCATTAGTGTCAGATGATAACTTTCTGCAGTAATTGGTCATAATTTTTCACAGCAACTGTAGGAAACTCATACTGCTGATGGGAAATCCAGGCATCTCCTGTTTCTGGGTCTGTGCTAAGTGCTCTGCTCATGTTATCTGACTTACACGCATAATCACCTGGCAAGTAAGGAATTATCATTTCCACTTTACCAATGAGACACAGAGAGAAAAGTTACAGAGATTCAGTCTGAGTCTGACTCCAGACTTTATGTTGTTACCATGCGGCTTCACCACAATAAGAAATCTCCACCCTGAGTGGTTTGCTCAAGAACTGACATTTACCAAGGGGTGATCTCTCAATATTGCCTTTGCTGTTGACACATGGCATGGTGGAACGATTGCAGAAATGGATGATGGACAATCAGGTATTGTCCCCAATCGAGTGACCTTTCACGAGTCCCTTTTTTCTTGGCCTGTCTCTTTTATCCATGTGGGTAGAAGGTGTGGGCAAGGTGACATTTACTCATTGGTTCATATCTATGAGACCTTGGCATGATATTTCCAGTTGATCCAGAACTGTGGACATAACGGAGACCGAATTGCCACCTGTGTTCTGTCCCGTGGATTTTGAACATTGAACACAGACTTTTCCATTGGAGAAAAATGCCTTTAAATTTTCAGCGACAAGGTGTTCAATTTAGAAGCAAAGAGTGGATATGGATAGAAATCTTCCCAAATAAACCTGGGACTGAGAAAACTTGGTATCTTGCAGAAATAAATTTATCTTGTTAGTGTTACTGGAGAATATTTGCATAGCAAGAAAAAAGAGCTTTTAACTCGTTTCCTTATCTGGCCTTCTTACTGTAGAGAATTTTTCCCCCTGAAGGTGTATCTCGCTATTGAATCTGGCGTTTAAAGGAAATGTCATCAGGGCTTGTGATGAAAATTGAATTTCCCCAATGCCTAAGGATGACTTTCTTTAACTAACTTTGCAGACTCCTAACCTTAAATGGATGCAGACATTCTGGTCTGCTTTGAACCTGCTAGTCTCCTCTGGCTTTCAACCTTTTTGACAAGCCTTGCCTTCTTCCTCTCTCTCCTTCTCTCTGCTCCCAGTACTGTTTGGAAGCCCTGCCTTTATTCTGTGTTCATCTCACTCTTTCTTGAATTGAAAAGTCCCTAATCTTTTTCCTCTTGCGGCCGCTTAGGTGCAGAGGTTTCAGAGCCTAGGAAATTGGCAATTCCTTTTTCTCTTATTGATAGTGCAAGTCTCCGTTTCATTCCAATACGTGGATTTCCCCGAACCTATAAAGAGAATGGCACCTGCCTTCTGCATAGGGTCAGCTGTAAAAATGAAAGGGGTGGCATTTTTTAACCCTTAAGTGACCTAAGCATTGGCGGAAACCCATTGTTATGCCTGTTTAAATAGCTGCCTCTGATGTTGATCTTGGAGATGTGAGCTCATTACACATATGAATAGTAGGCGGCATTTTAGATATATTCAGTCCCAATACAGGACCCTGGCAGTGATCTACTCCCAGCTGCTGAGCCCTGCGCTGACTTGGTACCTTGCAGTTTCTTCTCAGCATTCAGAGACATATTAGGAGAATAAGGCCACGAGATAGGAGGTGATATCAGCAACGCATTGCCCTAAAGAAGAAAACTAAAAATACTTTCTGCAAGTTTTTGGTCAACCCATAGATCCCACACACAGCAGGAGTTCATACCTGCTTGTTTACAAAACTTGAATGCAAAATCAGGGAATGCCCAAGCGATGAGCAGGACTGAAGTCTCTGTGTATAAATCTTGGAAGCACTGCACAGCCCATTTTATAGAAAAACTGCACCATCTGAGCTAAAGACACAGCTGGCAAGCATAGAAACCCACTCGAGTTTCTGGCTGAAAGAAGACTCTGTTAAAGTGGCCATATATTGTCTAAACCAGGACACTTTTCATTCAGGTAAAATTTCTATAGAGTAAATGTGTAAATCTTAACTGTACATCTTGATGCATTTTTGCATATATATTAACCCACGTAGCAACCACACAGGGCAATATAGAAAACAATTCTCATCAGCCCAGAAAGCTCCAGCAAGACCCTTCGCAGTTCCTGGCCACCTTCCCTACCCACCAAAAGGTAACCATTTTTCTCATTTCTGTCATCATAAATTAACACTGCCTGTGCGTGATCTGCATCTAAATGAAATCATGCAGTGTGCGTTTTTATATGTACTTAGCAATAGCAAAGAATGAATAACGTTCAACCAAAAGTAACATCATACTGAGCGAAACAAACTGGAATCCATTTGAGAGTGAAAGGCTCACTATTGACATGAGTGGGACAGCGGGCATAAAAGGGGGGCTGTTCTGGGGAAACAAGATGAATGTTCAACCTATCTTTAGAACATAAAAACCTCAAGCCTGTACCATACAAAGGTGCAGTGTCTGGAAAACCCTCCCATGCAATAAGGCTTTGTTCTGTAATAGACAGCTTGAGCTCTATTCTTGCTGTGGGTCACCTGCCTTTTCAGTGATTCTGTTTTCTCTTTGGAGATTCACCTATTTGGCCAGGGAGGAATGGAAACAAGAGTGGGTATGAATACAAGGCCCTTCCCATGCCTTTGAAATATCTCAGGGGGCCCACCCCTCACATTCAAGCTCCTTTCTTTCCTCGAAATGCCTGCAAAATTAATCCTGTGCAAGAAGTGTCTCGGCTCCTGAGCACCCGTCTGATAACCACTGTTTTTCACCTGCTTCCACGCCCCCAGCAGAATTCAGGAATCATTAGCTTTTGATGATCTTGTGTTTCGAGACTTCAATCTCTTGTACTTTGAAATTGAAATTCCTGAGCCTGTAAGGGACCCTGCGCTGACAGCTGACTTATTGAACTTTCTCCAGCTCCAACAGCCCAGAGAGTCAATCTGTCCAGTTCGCTTCTTGCAATGTATGATCTGTTGGAAAGCTCGAATCCAGGCAATGCTTGTGAAAACTGAGAGCCACTTCCATTTCCCCTGTCTTTTCCCTAGGTCAGGGAATAAGATGAAATTAACTTGAGCACTAATTAACAAGAATCAGGCTGGTGAAATGCCATGCAGGACTGTGCATTCTAGACTCTGCTCCTGAGAGTGGTGGCAGGGGTACAACTGTCCCTCCCAAAATCCAGTTATTTTATTTTATTTTGAGACTGAATCTCGCTCCATCATCCAGGCTGGAGTGCAGTGGCGTGATCTTGGTTCATTGAAATCTCTGCCTCCCGAGTTCAAGTGATTCTCTAGCTTCAGCCTCCTGAGTAGCTGGGATTACAGTTTTTGTATTTTTAGTAGAGATGAGGTTTCACTACGTTGGCCAGGCTGGTCTTGAACTCCTGACCTCAAGTGATCTGCCTGCTTCGGCCTCCAAAGTGCTAGGAGTATAGGCATGAGCTACCTCACCCAGCCCCAAAATCCAGTTTTAAATTCCAAATATTTCTGACTCTCTGAAATAACCCATCTTGCATTTAGGAATTTCTCTGGCCTTCTTACCTCTTATAGAATACATATTTGTTCTTTCTGCATGGCAGTTTCTCAGTCTATAAAGTGGTCTGAGGCAAATAACTCAGGAACAAATACTAAATAAAATAAGTGCTTAGCCTAATACCTGCCCTGTAGTATGATTGGAAGAAACTTTAGCAGTTACCGTTATGAAATGTGCAAATCAAGATCCTCGTAGTCTGTCTACAGCCCGATTTTCATCTCTTTATCCTATTCCATGATCCTGTGCATTCAAATTTGTACTTCCATCAGCCACACAGCTCCTCCCACCTGACCAATTTCTACTTTTCCCATGAAACTCTTTCAGTAGAAAGACTCTAGTTCTTCAAGGAGGGTGGATGGACCACTCTTCCCGACAACGATTCTGTATGCTTCCACTTCGGTCCTTGTCAAACCATAGCCTCCCATCTCTGTGTATGGGTCCTCCCATGACATTTCAGCTCTTTGCGGACAGGGAATGCTGACATTAAGGGGAGAATTGTTAGCTTTCACAGTGTAAATGAATCCCTGCTGTTACTCACCCAGGGACACGTAGATCTGCCCTTGTGGAAAGTAGCGCAGTCATGCATCAATTCCCATAGTTGAATCATCTTTCCTGCTCCATTTTTTTTGGATTCACGTCTGAAGTTCGTTTATTTTCTTTCTCTTCTTTCATGGGTTATGTCCCTTGTCAGGCAGTCGCATCTCTCATTGTGGATCAGTTCCAGCTGATAACTTCCTCTTGGTCTTCAAAGTAAAATTTATGCTAACACAATAATTTATATTTTTACTCGCAATCTTTAAAATACGGTTGAAACCCATTTAGATGTTTTCCTCTGGTGAGGTAACAATAACTTCATAATAACGTAAGTAATAGCAATTTTGTAATAGTAAACATACAAGAATTAGATTCTCTCACTCTCTCCCTTCTTCTTCCATCTCTCCTTTTTTCCTTCTTCCTTAGCTGAAGAGGGACACACTTGACATGAAAACACACATCTTTCAATTCTAGAAAGCGTGTTTCGTTGTTTTTAGATAATTCCCTCCCAATTTTAATTATTTCTGAATCATCTATTATTTGAATATTAGACTTCCTTCTGAGTTTTTAAACATATACTTAACTCAAATATTCTATTTTCTGTCCTTTTATTTTATATTCTGGAAATTTATTTGAATTTGTTCTGTAAACACTCTTGACTTCTAAAAATGTTTCTATTGTATTTAAAACATGTTCACTTTATTCGTGTTCTTTGATTCTGCTCCCTGCACTCGCCTATTTTTTTCTTGCTTTACAGATGTAATATCTTGTTCTCATCTTTTGGAGATAACTTACTTGTAAATTTCTTTTTCTGCCTGGATTATTTGTTCTTTTTTCTCTCTGGGTCCTTTTATTAGGGCCTCATTCTTTCATTCCAAAGGCCTTTTTCTAATGTCTGCTGGTCCTTGAAAGAAAGTTCATATATTTAGGAATGCATTAAAAAACCTCTGCATGGGCCAGGCACAGTGGCTCATGCCTGCAATCCCAGCACTTTGGGAGGCCGAGGCAGGTGGATCACCTGAGGTCAGAAGTTTCAGACCAGCCTGGCCAACACAGTGAAACTCTGTCAAAACTAGGAATATAAAAATTAGTAGGGCATGGTGGTGGGTGCCTGTAATCCCAGCTACTTGGGAAGCTGGGGCAAGAGAATTGCCTGAACCCATGAGATGGAGGTTGTAGTGAGCTGACATGGTGCCTCTGTACTCCAGCCTGGCGACAGAATGAAACTTCATCTCAAAACAACAACAACAACAACAAACAAAAACAAGAAACTCTGCATCGATGGTGGGGAGAGGACTGTGGTTACCTGGTACGTTTCACTTTAACCATTCAGTGCTGCATACTTTTTACGAAAGGACCCAAAATGTCAAGAATGGGGATCAGGGATTTGCTTCCCTGGGATTCTCCAAAAATAAAGCTTCTATTTTTCTGCTTTGGAAGGTGAGTACCCAATGGCTGGTGTTCTGGAGGTGGAGAAACTCTGCTCTCACCTGTGCCCTACGTCCTGCATCTAGAGGCGCTGTGTCAAATTTCTTCAGTAAAGGAAACTTCAAGCTCTAGAAGTGGCCATGAAGATGTATGGGGTAAACAGACAGTCTATTTATGGTCTATAAAAGCTATCTCCTTTCAGCCTCGATTGTCACTGCTCTCGGGTTAAGGAAGATGATTAGGTAGGCTAGGTAGAAAATTCTTGCCAGTAGGAAACTCTCAGGGATTTTTTTTTAGGAGGAATTAGTTGCTACATATCCCCTCTTCAAATATTTATGTTGTAACTTCCTTCATTTTTATTTCTCATCTTCTATTATCTTCTAGCTCATATTCTCTGTCTTTTTTGTTAATACCTTGTCAATCTTTCCTGTCATTTTATTATGCCTTTTGAGTAGAAGGGAGAGGTGTGTATGGTCAATGGCATTTCCTCCATGAATAACATGAAATAGCCAGCTTTCATCTGAGAAGCCCTACTTGCTGTCTCCATGTGAGTGGCATAAGTTGATGTTTCAGATGCTAGGCTTGGGCCAGTGTAGGGTCACCTCTGGGTGTGGGATCACTTTTATGGTGACACAAAATCTTCTTCCACAATGTATTTTTTTTCTCTTCAAAAGAACATAAACCCAGAAGCTCAAGTGTAGGAGCAAGGCAGGAGACTTCACTGTGCTGTCTTTATTGTTCTTTTCTTGTTGAACCTGAATAGCATGATAAATGTCTGTTGGATGGATGAATGAATCCTTGAATAAAAGTCTTGCCTGCTTGCAATGGTAGAAAAAGCATGTAAAGAAATAAGAATCTTGTTCCGTAAAAGTGACATTGAGAATTGATCTGTTAAAAAACAATGGAGCTGCTGTCCCTTTGACTGAGCAATAATAGACATTTGCTGGGTAACCTGCTAAGTTCCAGCACTATATTACATGCTCCAGTTTGATCAATGAACAATAATCTTATCAATTAATAAATACATATGCTGATAACTTCAATATGGGTAATTATAATAAGCTAATTATACTAATAATAGTCTTTCCAATGAATAAGATAAAGAAACTGGTAAGCTCAATATAGTTTAGTATGTAATGCAGTATTATATACATGTGATATCTTCTTTGGTATATGTACATAATAATATGTCCATTATTAAAATACACAGAGGCATATTACATATAATTAAAAAGTTAAAAACAAAATCCCATAACCTTTCCACTTAAGTAATGCCTGTTACGATTATTTTTTTAACAAGTTAGTAATACACATAAAAGTTTTTAAAAGTAAAGATCACCTTCAGCCCCTTCTCATAGTTCCTCTTAAGAAAGAAATTACTCTCAATAGGTTTTATGTGTGTGTGTGTTTGTGTGTGTCCTATCTTCATACTACAAATAGAAACATCCTATACATCGTGTTTTGAATAGGTTTTTCTTTTTCTTTTTTAAAAACTTATTTGTCTATTTTTTTGAGACAGAATTTTGCTCTGGCTCGCAGGCTGGAGTACAGTGGCACAGTCATAGTTCTCTTCAGCCTTGAACTCCTGGGATCAAGTGATCCTCCGACCTCAGCCTGGGACTGTAGGCACACGCCACCACATCTGGCAACATTTTTAATTTTTTTGTAGAGATGGGGTTCTCATTATGTTGCCCAGGCTGTTCTTGAACTCCTGACCTCAAAAGATCCTCCCACCTCAGCCTCCCAAACTGCTGAGATTACAGGTGTGAGCCACGACGCCCAGCCAATCTTTTTTTTTTTAGTTGGTAAACCTTTGAGATCTCATTCTTTTTAAACAGTTGCATGCATTTATTTTACTCTCCATATGTAGCAAATATTAATAAATCTGCTTTAGATAGCTTCCTTTCAAATTTTTATTGTTACAAACTCATTGCAGTAAGCACCCTTGTACTTGATGCTTGGCGTCAGGTGGAAACCCAACATGGGTTAAAAAAATGACTTCTTAGCTGGGTGTGGTGGTGCATGCCTGTAGTCCTAGCTACTTGGAAGGCTGAGGCAAGAGAATAGCTTGAATCCAGGAGGCGGAGGTTCCAGTGAGCCGAGATTATGCCACTGCACTCCAGCCTAGGTGACAGAGGAAGACTCAGTCTCCAAAAAAAAAAAAAAAAATAGGCCGGGCGCGGTGGCTCAAGCCTGTAATCCCAGCACTTTGGGAGGCCGAGGCGGGTGGATCACGAGGTCAGCAGATCGAGACCATCTTGGTCAACATGGTGAAACCCCGTCCCTACTAAAATTACAAAAAAAATTAGCTGGGCATGGTGGTGCGTGCCTGTAATCCCAGCTGCTCGGGAGGCTGAGGAAGGAGAATTGCCTGAACCCAGGAGGCAGAGATTGCGGTGAGCCGAGATCGCGCCATTGCACTCCAGCCTGGGTAACAAGAGAGAAACTCCGTCCCCCCAAAAATAAATAAATAAATAAATAAAGAGTTCAGTGACCTCTCCAGTTTGCTTCCTGCTTTGATATCCAGACAGCACCTGTACCTCCCCTGTCTCCAGGCCCAGCTCCCACATGGCATCTAAGCAGAGGGCAATACTTTCTAAAAGTTGTAAAGGGCCTTATTTTTGAGAATGGTAAATGCCCAGACAAAAATCCACTTGCTTCCAAAGAAAAATGTCTACCTCATCTCCCAAATTATCCTACAGCTTGGATAAAACAAAGCCTCTCTGTAGTTAACAAAATGGACTATCATCACCAAGTACGATCGTGTTCGTGTCCATAATCCTTTCAGCGTTGAGTGAGGGATAATGGCTTTCTCTACATCTGGGTAAGAGAGAATGCACCAATGCCTCTAGTATGCTTCTGTGGCACTTATTCCTACCTGTTTTCAGGCTCAAGGGTATCTTGGGATTTCTTCCCCGCACAGAAGTGGAGTGGGAAGCACAGTAGTAGAACACTCTTCTGTATTGATTGGGACTGAATAGAATGTCTGTCCCAGTCAGCCAGAGTGAGAATGTAGAGTGAGAATTTCCAAATTACCATTTGAGTGAGAAGCCGTGGTCAGAAACGTGGAATCATGTGTGAAGGATAAGGCAAAGCAGTGAAGAGGAAAGTATTTAATGAAAATGAAAACCGAGTGAGTTGGGGAATGTGTTGGGGAAACACCACCAATGGGCTGTCTTTTTGCGCAGCTGGGGTGTCTTGGTGTAATAAACCTAGGTAAGCGCAGATGATACCTTTTCACTACATGCCCATGTATTTGTCTTGCCAACTGATCTGTGAGATCCTTGAGGTCAGAGGCTGTGTTTAATTCATCTCTGTCTAAGCACCCAACAGGAGGGTCTGACTCACAATAGGTTATCTGGCTGTATTTGTTAAATGAAAACTGGATTTTATTAGTGGTCTCCAAACCTGGCTCTGCATCAGAACATCAGAATCACTGGGTGAAAATAAAACCCCACATTCTGGGCTTAACTCCAGATCTCCTGAATGAGAATGTCTAGGGACAAATCCGGAGAATCAGATTTACAGACAAGATCACTGGTTGCTTCTTACGCATTCAGCCCTCTGCTGCTCTGTGGTCCAGGGATGGAAGCCATTGCTTTATTTTATGACAATTATTTTTATCCTGCCAGAGTCCAGAGTCCTGGAGTAGCAAATATGACATATTCCTTAAAGAAAGATCCTATCTTCAGATGGTTCCAACCAGTACCCCCTTGTCAGAGACTGCAGGGGGATTTTGTAACATTTTGCCATGTAAAGTCAGAAGGGGCATATATTTCTTTTCTTTCCTGGACATCTGTGCTATGGACAGGCTGCAGCCTGGGTGTGCTTGGGTATTCTTCCCTGAAAGTCACATTCTTTGCGAGATATTTACAATGGCAGAGATAATGGGTTATTGATGAACCAATCAGCTGAGATGGCCCCTGGTGAATTAGATCCTGGCCACTGGCCTGCCTGGGATAAGAAACTATTGCTGAGCTCAGCACCATCTGGGAAAGGTCTAAATCACACCCATCACTTCCTACAAAGCCAGTAATCTTTGTTAACGGCACTACTGCGGCCAATTCTTCATACAGGGAAGCAACTTATTTAATTTATAGTTAATTGAAGACTTGGAGCTTTGGAATCAGATGAATGAGTGTTTCACCCTGGCTCCTCCTCTTTTCCTCACTGTGGACAATATACATGTTATTTAACAACCCCGTTTCAGCTTCCTCATCTATGCAATGCTAACCTCATTTTGCGGAATTTCTCTAAATAATATGAATAATGTGAAATGAACGCAGAGCATTTCACACTTTACACAGCACTTTCACATTCATAATCTTATTTAATTATCACAATAATCCTATGATATTATATATATATGATTAGTTCGTTTTTTACACATAAATATTACAAGGCTCAAAGACTTTGAGTATCTTACTTGAGAATCAGCCCCTCCTTCATCCACAACACACATGCATTTTATAGATGAGGATACAAATATTCAAGAGAACAGAGGATTTGTCCAAGGTCACATGGTCATTAGATAGCCAGTTTTAATAGCTTTCCATAGTACTTATAATAAAATCTAACTACATATGTTGGCCTTTAAAGACTTAATTGGAATGGTTTCTATCTGTCTGTTTCTCTAATTGTGGAAGGTGCAACAATGCCCTCAGTTCTCCACCCTTTCTGGTGTGCAGACCCTTTGCCATGTAAATATACCATATCTGCCTGTGCTGACTCAGAGATCAGATTCGTGATGTGCATTACTAATAAAATAATGGTATGCTGGTTCCTAGTCTAAGCCTGCAGGGGCATTGCCTGCTTTTTATGCATCTTTGTGCCTTTGCCATTGTCTGAAGACCATGTCTGGACTACACTGCCAGAGGATAAGAGACCTGTGAAACAGAACTTAGAGCTGATCCCAAGCTGACCCCAGATACATAAACAATAACCACTGGAACTTGTAGTTGTTTGTTATGTAGCATTGTTCTATCAAAGATAGCTGAGCCATGAAGTTCATCTTCTGGCACTCCCTCCCTCACTAAGTTTATTACATCCATATTGGCTTTCTTTCACTCCCTCAAACAAGCCAATCTCTTTCTTTTCTTATTTCATTTGCAAATGTGCTGCTTAACCTCGAAACCATCCTCCCCACTCCTTCTGCACAGCTGCATAGCTCTTCCTTTCTCATCCTTGAAGTTTCAGCTTCAGTGCCACCAACTCAAAGAGAACTTCCTTGACCATTCTCTCTGCATTAAGACATTCTACATATTTCCTATCACTTCATCCTATTCTTTTCCATTGTAGCTTTATCGCAATTTTATAATCATATAATAATTTAGCTTGGTAAAGCCTACCACGACAGGGTTGGTGGCTGGATGTTTTGTTCACCACTCTAAGCACCCAACATAATGCCTGGTACAGAGCTTGTTCTCAGTACGTATTTAGTAAGTAAATATACACCGAAGAAATAAATTGGCAGAACCAGGATTTCAACTTATCACTCTTTCCTCTCTTTCTTCTGTGCCACAGTTATGTCTTTATGGGAGGTTTAGGGCTTATCAGTCTTGAAGTGCCCTATCTAAAATGTATGATTCTCTGATAATGTTTAGCCTGTTTAGCTAGCATCTTTTCTTTTAAATCAGTTTACACTAAAGCAAGCAGCTTAACACTTTTAGGGATTAGCTGACAGTCAGCTGAGAAGAGATATGGGAAGACAACTTGGGGTAGATCAGAATATAGGGAGATGAAAGCTTTAGGAGTAAAGAAAAAAGAATCTGAGGCTATGGCAGGAACATTTCTTGGGTTCAGTCACGGACCCGTTCTACAAGGGGCAATTCTGGTTTCTGCTGTCAGCTGTTGTTTAAGCAACTGACTGACACTTAGCTGGAGGAGTAATTTCCATCTTCATGAAGAAATGCATGCATTTCATCCTGGGCCACGAGTCCCTGCTCTCTAAGGAGCAGAACTTGTCATATCTGGAATCTTGTTGCCGAAGGTGTTCAACCAGAGTCAGACTCTGGATCAATGTCTAGGAAGACCAAAGTTTTGGGGACTCAAACGTTTCAAATTTTATTGTATTACACAAGGACAGAGACCAGGAAAGTGTATACCTTCTATCCCCAAGTCAGAATCCTGAGAAAACTGCCCATTTAGCACTGAGAGCCCTGCTGAGGAAGAGGGAAGATGGTAGCAGAGACATTTAATGTAGTACATGCAAAAATCAAAGTGGAAATTCAGGCTTTCTGCAGCATAGCCACGGGAACAGCTAACAAAAACAGGCTGTCTGGTGGTCCAAAAATTTAGATGGCTTTGGTAGGACTGAAAGTATGGACAGAGAATAAAACAAATCACAGAATAGATTCTACTTACTGCTCTGGTTATGTGGAACGTAGCTACAAATGACCAGAAATTTCTAGTGGAGAATGTCTGATTGGGCTGTGATAATTTCACAGCAATGGTTTCTAAAGTGCGCCCTCTAAAACGGATTTCTGTAATATATTAATATGAATTCTAGGGAGAAAAAAAAGTTTCTGGGTTGAAATAAATTATAAAAACATCACACACTTTATTCTCTTGAGAAGTCACATGCAAATTTGCAAAGTTTCTGAAAAATCCTACAATAAAAGAAAACCTTTCTTAAAAGTTTTTATATTAATGTTCATGTTATAAACTCATTTGACTATAAGACCATAGTAAGTAAGAATAAGCAAAATAAAATAGAAACAAATTCCTTCCTCTTTCACTTCTTCTTTTCTTCTATCTTTTCTAATTTTTTGTTCAATGCCAGTTAACATTATTCTGCAAATCACAGACTGCAAACACACTGACCTTGAGAATTTTTTTTAATGTATTGAATTTTGTTTTCATGGTTATAATAAAACAAACACAATGAAGCAGAATGCTTGTTCATTGGCCTCCCTCCCATATACCAACTATCGCACTAGGCTTTTATATCCCCAAACTCATTTCATTATTCAAACCACAGTGAAGTTAGGGAGTGTTATCACTTCTTTTAGATGAGAAAACTGAGGTTCAGAGAGGTGGAGTTACGTTTTGAGGGACACAGTGATGGTAAAATTATGTGGCTATGTTTAAACCCAGACAGGTTACTCTCAAGTCTGCTTTTTTAGCCACCAAGATATTCTAATCTGGGAACTAAAAGGTAGTCTCCCGTCCCTATCTAACCAGAACAAATATAATTTCTGCTTTGTAAACAAAGTTTTTTTGTGACTATTATTGCAGCTGAGATATGCTGACCAAGGGCTCTCAGTACTTTTAGTAGAGGTGTAAGTTAGACCGTCAGCCAGTGGCATCAGAAGAGATGCACGGAGTTCACACACAAGCTTGGTGGGCTGAGAAGGCTGTGCCTAACAAGTTTCGTTCCTCTGTGATGTGTGGATGAGTGCAGTCGATAATTATATCCTGTGGTTACATGGTATGTAAAATGACATCTATTTACCAGTTAGTTTTATTTTTCTGAGGAAAAGTACACAGCCTGCTGAGAGTTTTATGGAGAATAAATGGTGCTGTCCTTGCCTGCATTGTAGACATTATCTATCCCAACATCTCCCAGTGTCTTAACACACTGTAGAATCTTCTCTGGGTCTATGCCTTAAGTTCAAACACCACTCACTCATTTCTGTCCTGCTCATAAAAATAAGGAATCGCTCCTGGTTCCTCTCACCTCCTATCTCCCTTACCTCTTATTTCCCATTATGTTTATACAGTACTTCAAGGATTCCAGACCAGAAATTGGTTTCAGCCATATTTTTGATGCTTTTGATTTGTGTGCTAAGCATTGTCTTCTTATTACCTCATTCCATTTCCCAAGAACCCTTTACCTGTATACCAGGTTCTGTTGTAAAACCTCCTACCCCCGATTTTAAAAAAGAAAAGACTGAATTTTAGTGTACCTAAGTAACTTGGTTACCCAGCTTATCCTATTTGAATGGTTAACTCTAGGCAGACTAGTGCTATATTAGTAATCTATTACTAACAAAGTACTTTAATATATATCAACTTAAATAACAGCAATGATTATTTCAGTTTCAGTGGGTCAGGAATCCTGGCATAAATTAGATGATACCCTTGTCTTGAGGGTTTCTTGACAGGCTGAAATCCAGGCATTTGCTGAGGTTGCAGCCTCATCTGAAGGTTTGGCTGGGTAAAAATCCAAGCTCACCAATGTGGTTGTTGGCACCTAAAAACCTTACAGGCTATTGGACTAAGCGCTCAGTTCCCCGAGAGCTATTGGCCAGATGTCTTTCTCGGTTCCTTAGCATGTGGGCCACTACATAGAGTATCTTACAACATGGTGTTTTGCTTCATCAAAGTAAGCAACAGAGAAGAGAGAAGAGGGAATGAAGGTGGGGAAGTCAGTTCACACAGGCTTGATGCCAGCTCCCTATTATCTGTGGGCACTACATCTACAGATTCAATCAACTCTGAATCAAGAATACTAAAAAAAAAATAAGTAATACAACAATAAAACATAATACAGATAAAAACAACACAGTATAACAACTATTTACATAGCATTTCCCTTGTATTCAGTATTATACATAAATACTCCAGAGATGATTAAAATGTGTGAGAGAATGTGCATAAGTTATATGCACATACCAGGCCATTTTATATGAGAGCATCTGTGGATTTTGGTGTCCACGGAGGTCCAAAAACCAATCCCTTGTGGATGCTAAGGAATGACTTATATTCCAGCAAGATGGAAGTCACAGTCTCTTGTAACCTAGTCGTAGAAATGACATCTCATTGCCTTTCTGTGTTCCGCGTATTAGAAGCAGGTCTCTTGATCCAGTCTACCCTCAAAGGGAGGAAATTGTGAAAGACCGCAAATACCAGGTGTGGGAATTATTGGAGTCATGTCAGAAGCTACCTAAGGCAAGTATGATTGAAGTATGATTTTTATAGCTCCAGCACCCACCCTCCAACCTTGGGAAAGCTATGTGATTTCCCTAAGCCTTTATTTTCTTGTCTGTCAAATAGGTATAATAATAGTACCCATGTCATGGAGTTGTTAGGCTTAAATACATAAAGAGATGTTAAGATATCTGGCAACTGTACTAAATCCTTCTCTGAACCACTGTTGGCCAGGTGGTGTAGAATCATCCTACCTTCCCATGAAGCCTCTGGAAAGGTGTCACACAGAGGAAAGAAGCTGCATGCTGGAAACTGGAGTTTCAGCTCCCTGACTTGCTGTGTGATTTTTGTACACTTTCTTTCTCTTCTCTGGAACTTTGTCTGTTTATCTGTAAAATTAGAGGATTAAAAGAGATGGCAAAATCTTTTCACTTTTCTGTGGCAATTCTGAATGGTTGGATGTGGATCTCTGGAACTTTATATTGAAAAAGATTTCAATGGTGTGGGGAAGTCAGTTCACAGAGTCTCAAGAGAGCCAACTGATCACGTCACTTACCAACTCTGCATTTGGCGATCCCACATTGGTAGCTTGATGCCAGCCATGATGGGAAAATTTACAGCATGCGTATCTGCCAGCTATGAACCAGAGCTCACCTCAGCCTCACCAAAAGTGGGCTGTTAAACAGTATTCATTGTACCACTCATTTCGAAGCCCCATGGGAAAAAGAACAATTATTTTCTGTAATACTTGCCAGAGCCCCAGGAAGAGGATATAGAGCAATGAGTGATGAATGTATATTTGCCATCTCTGGTTGGTTGATTTCTGTCATGTTCCCTTCACTGATAACCTTTTCTGCATTTTTTAGAAGAAAAAGTGCTTTGTCAGGGAAAGGGTTGCTAGCATAGGCTCCCACTCTGAATAAAAGACATTCTGAAGTCCAGTTTATCAACTGCTGACCGTATTCTCTTGTCTCTGTTTATTTTATTTTATTTTTTGAGTCAGAGTCTTGCTCTGTCACCAGGTGCCAGGCTGGAGTGTAGTGGAGCAATCGTGGCTCACTGCAACCTCTGCCTCTCGGGTTCAAGCAATTCTCCTGTCATAGCCTCCCGAGTAGCTGGGACTACAGATGCGTACCATCATGCCCAGCTAATTTTGGTATTTTTTTTAAGTAGAGATGGGGTTTCACCATGTTGACCAGGATGGTCTCGATCTCTTAACCTCGTGATCCGCCCACCTCGACCTCCCAAAGTGCTGGGATTACAGGTGTGAGCCACCACGCCCAGCCGTCTCTGTTTCTTATAATTATCCAAGAAACTAACAGCTGAGTAATGTCCAGGTAGGCTCATTGTAAGCACTGGGCTATCTTTCCCTCTCTAGGAACAGGTGGAATGCAACCATTTTAATAATATGAATTCTATTATGTTAGTAATGTGCAGAATTGCATACCTGGGTGTTCTAAATCACCATATATGGTAGGGGGGGAATGAACTCTTCTCATCTCCCCATCCCCCAACCCTGGGAATTGACCATCAGAGATCTCAGAGTTAAAAACTTTTATCAGGCCGGGCGCGGTGGCTCACGCCTATAATTCCAGCACTTTGGGAGGCCGAGGTGGGTGGATCATGAGGTCAAGAGATCGAGACCATCCCGGTCAACAAGGTGAAACCCCATCTATACTAAAAATACAAAAAGTTAGCTGGGCATGGTGGTGCGTGCCTGTAGTTCCAGCTACTCGGGAGGCTGAGGCAGGAGAATTGCTTGAACCCAGAAGGCAGAGGTTGTAGTGAGCCGAGATCGCGCCATTGCACTCCACTCTGGGTAACAACAGCGAAACTCCATCTCAAAAAAAAAAGAAAAAACAAACTTTATCAGTGAACACATGGTAATAAGTGGCCAAGCTGGAACTAGGACCCAGGTCTTCTTACTATAGCCCTTCCTTTGTAAACATTTTCCTAAATGATAAAACTTACAGTCTAGTAGGGAGGAGTGGGGAAGGCAGTTCCCCACCATCCTGATCATCCCTTCATGCAATTTTGATGGTCTCCAAAGCAGAGAAATATGGCCACAATCATAACACGTTAACTGGAGAGGAGCTAATGACATAATCATGGGCTCTACAGTCAATTATTGCAATTACTGGAAGCTACTCTCCTGTCATATTTCATTTAGCAAAAAACAGCACAAGGGAGGCAAGGGGCACTGAGGGTCCTGGGCCCATTGTTGCTGCCCTCGCTGGAGCAAGCATCTACAAAGGAGAATGCCAACCCCAATAAACTGTTCCTGCAGAAGCCATTAGGCTGGGTGACATGTTCACTTAGGGTGACACATATTGATCATGTAAAACATGCACACTGTATAATATGATTAAACAAACTCAACCAGTTCCAGAGAGAGCCAGCTGAGCCTTGTGTGAAGGCTGGCTCTCTGCAGCCAGAGCTGCTGAGGCCTTCGCTGGAACCTCCTAGCTCAGGATCAGAACTGCAGCATAGTTATGTCAGTGATTATTCATTCGTTTATTTATTAATTCAGCCATTTATTCATTCAAGAGTTATTTATTGTGTCCCACTATGTGAGAGGCACTGCAGTGAGTACTAGGAATAAAATAATAAGGTTGAGTGAGATTCACAATTGCCCCTACTCTCACGAAGCTTGTGAATTAAAAGAAAGGATCAGCTGGGCGCGGTGGCTCACGCCTGTAATCCCAGCACTTTGGGAGGCCGAGGCAGGTGGATCACGAGGTCAACAGATCAAGACCATCCTGATCAATATGGTGAAACCCCGTCTCTACTAAAAATACAAAAAATTAGCTGGGCATGGTGGCGCGTGCCTGTAATCCCAGCTACTCGGGAGGCTGAGGCAGGAGAATTGCCTGAACCCAGGAGGCTGAGGTTGCGGTGAGCCGAGATCGCGCCATTGCACTCCAGCCTGGGTAACGAGAGCAAAACTCCGTCTCAAAAAAAAGAAAGGATCATGGTTCAATGAACGTATATAATAAAGGAATCTGTCTAGATGAGGGGGATCATGGCAATTACTATTTATTGTATATTTGCTGTGTGTGGGTTGAAGAGTGCTCCTCAAAATTCATGTCTACCTGGAACCTCAGAATGTAACCTTATTTGGAAATAGGTTCTTAAAGATCTCAAGATGATATTGCACTGGATTTAGGGTGGACCCTTAATCCAATAACTGCAATGGTTGGCATCCTTTTAAGAAGAGGAGAGATTACAGAGACACACACACACAGAGGAAAAAAGGCCACGTGAAGACAAAGACAGAGATTGAAGTGACGCTACAAGCCAAGGAATGCCAGGAGCCACCAGGAGCAGGGAGAAGCAAGGAAGGGTTTTTCTTGGGAAGCAGGGCCTTGATAACATCTTGATTTCAGATAACTGGGGTCCAGAATCATGGGAAAATAAATTTATGTTGTCTTGAAGCTCCCAGTGTGTGGTCATTTCTTACGGCAGCCACAAGAAAGTAATCCACCCACTAAATGACTCAGTGTTGTCAACTGTACCAGGACTTACTGATGTGAGATGTGTTAGACACAGCTGTTGCATTCAAGTTACTCAAGTTTAGATAAGGAGACAGAAAAGTAAGTGGATACGTAAAATCCTTTCTTTTAAGGGCTCTGATCAGGACAAGCCTGTTGGTTGTGGGAGCACAAGGAGAGAGCCCAAGCTCAAGTTACACCATTGTCAATACCTAGAGAAGAGGCTAACAGCCACAGTATTCACTGTACCTGCTATGTCACCTGAGCCGTGGCTTACACCCCCATGAAACAGTGGAACACTGGAGTTCATCTTCTTCATTGTTAACCAGTGCCCAGAATGTAACAACCTGCAAACATGTTCTCAGCTCTTTGGTGTTTGAAGTATCTGTTTCTGCTGCTCCACTTATTATTAAGCTTTTTATTTTTGCGTCCTAGAACTTCCATGTCCATGGTAAAGAAACACCACTGGACTCTTGACCCATACGCTCCAGGATACAACACTCTGGGTCTTAACACTTAGGAAGATGAAATTGATCAGACTCAGATTTGGGATGGTAAAGAGGGGAGAAGACTAGGAGGCTTCCCAGGCTTCCACTGTGGGGGCCAGGGTGGGCAGTACTGACTGTTGATGGAGGAGGCAATGCAGGAGGCTCATAAGATGTATGTGGGGAGATGGGGAAATCAGACTAGGGCTTGCTGAATTTGAATTATCTGGGAAGATCCAGTACAACAAGCTGTTAATAATATGAGTCTGGAGTTAAGGGAGAGTTCTTCCTATTTTGAGTTCTCCTGTGGTCATCTGAGATAATTCACCTCTGTTTCAAACCCAAATTACCTATTAAAATCCAGTTGTACTTTGGATAGTTTAATGGTGGGACTCAAATATTATGTCACATATTCCATAGGCTCTACAAGAAGTAGAAAAAGAAGCGCTTGGCTGGGCACAGGGGCATGTGCATGCTTGTAATCCCAGAACTTTGGGAGGCTGAGGTGGGAGATCATCTGAGGTCAGGAGTTCAAAACCAGCCTGACCAATATGGTGAAACACCATCTCTACTAATAATACAAAACTTAGCTGGGCATGATGGCAGGCACCTCTAATCCCAGGTACTCAGGCGAATCACTTGAACCTAGGAGGTGGAGTTTGCAGGGAGCCAAGATCACACCACTGCACTCCAGCCTGGGTGACAGAGTGAGACTCTGACTCAAAAGAAAAACAAACAAGCAAAAAAGGAAATGATCTTGGCAAACCGTTGTATTCATCTACCTGACTCCTGGCAGACATTCCGGAACAGCGAATGTCACCAGGGACCTAGAGAGCTTGGAAATTTGCAATAGAATAATCACTATAGGAAGCTGGAAAGTTTAATCCTTTAGAGATGTAATGTACCTTCCTCAGGTGCTAATAGTCCAAAAGTATTTTCTAGAATACAGATGTGGTAAAGGATTGCTCTTCTTCCAAAGATAGAAATGCTTCCTTCAAGAAAATGCTCAAAAGTTTGACCTTCCCTTTTATCGGGGGAGAACCCTCCATACAAAAAGTACCGTGAACGTATAATTGGCAAGGAGTTTCTAGAATTTTGCTATTCAACATAATGATGATTTCATAACTTTTTTTTGCTATTCAACATAATGATGATTTCATAACTTTTTTTTGCTATTCAACATAATGATGATTTCATAACTTTTTTTTGCTATTCAACATAATGATGATTTCATAACTTTTTTTTGCTATTCAACATAATGATGATTTCATAACTTTTTTTTGCTATTCAACATAATGATGATTTCATAACTTTTTTTTGCTATTCAACATAATGATGATTTCATAACTTTTTTTTGCTATTCAACATAATGATGATTTCATAACTTTTTTTTGCTATTCAACATAATGATGATTTCATAACTTTTTTTTGCTATTCAACATAATGATGATTTCATAACTTTTTTTTGCTATTCAACATAATGATGATTTCATAACTTTTTTTTGCTATTCAACATAATGATGATTTCATAACTTTTTTTTGCTATTCAACATAATGATGATTTCATAACTTTTTTTTGCTATTCAACATAATGATGATTTCATAACTTTTTTTTGCTATTCAACATAATGATGATTTCATAACTTTTTTTTGCTATTCAACATAATGATGATTTCATAACTTTTTTTTGGTTTGCAGAAAAAAGAAGGAAAGTAGACGTCATGCATATTTCATAGATAATACAGAGAGATGTTTGCAAGGGAAGGGGGGACCTTACCTCTTAAATATAAATGATTACTTTAAAAATGCAAAGTAGGAGGGGAGAAAACACAACCTTCTGAGGCAATTAAACCATCAGTGGTGAATCTTTCCACCCCTTAGTAAAAAGAAAAATGTACAGCCTCAGGGTACTAGTTTAACCACTTTGTCTCAGTTTTCTCATCAGTAAAATGAGAATAATAGTCAAATTCTACGGCACTCTGTTGTATGAGAGTCAAATGAAACACCACGCCTAATCCCCTCTCACGCACACCTGCAGTTGCCCCATAAACGGCTGCTTTTCCTTAAATTTTAAATCATGGAGGGCCCGCCCCCCCCCCAAAAGAGAGTACTATTGATTAGTTTCAAATGTTCTGATCATGGGCATTTTCCTGTAACATTAGGTTTAGATTCTGAGCTCCGTGTGGGATGAGGGCACAGCTTAATAATAATAATTCTTATCATAACAGTAGTAAGCATGTATTGAGCACCTACTTTTTGCCAGGGAATACTCAGCTGTATGCTGTGCTAACACCACCTCAGCTAATCCTGATAGCAACCCGCTGGGGTTGGCAATATATATATATTCATTTTCAGGTGTGAAAAAAGAGGGCGGGAGGAAAGGAGGGAGAAAGATATAAACCCATAAAATCCAGCTAGACAGTATGAGAGCCAGGATTTGAATCTGAGTCTAACTCCAGACAATTCATAATTAACCAAGACTTTTCTTTTTCAGGACAGAGTTTTGCTCTTGTTGCCCAGGCTAGAGTGCAGTGGTGTGATCTGGGCTCGGTGCAACCTCTGACTCTCAAGCAATTCTCCTGCCTAAGCCTACGGAGTAGCTGGGATGACAAGTGCCCGCCACCACGCCCAGCTAATTTTTTTGTATTTTTTTTTTTAGCAGAGACGGGGTTTCACCATGTTGGCCAGGCTTGTTCTGAAACTCCTGACCTCCCAAAGTGCTAGGTTTAAAGGCGTGAGCCACTGTACCTGGCCTACACAAGACTGAGAGAGAAAGAGAGAGAGAGAGAGAGAGAGAGAGAGAGAGAGAGAGAGAGAGAGAGAGAGAGAGAGAGAGATAGGGAGGGAGGATGAGAGAGAGATCAATACTGTCTTACTTATCTTGGTATCTCCAAAGCCTATAACGATCACCAGTTAAGTGGAACTCCATGAAGGTTGTCGAATTAATAACTGAATTTGGAATAAATGGAAAGATTGGATGAAGGTAAGGAAATAACTCACCGGCACCTAAAATCCTGTTGGGCTCGATTCCTCACTCACTGTGGACCTACACATTTAGCCAGAAGGGACCTGGGCATTTCTAGGACATTCTTTGGTTTTTTTCCCCCTCCAAGAGCTGAGGCAGGAAGTCACTGAACCATCTTCTTTCTTTGTGGCTCCAATTACCTGCTCATTGGCATGCAAAGACCTCCCCAGCCCTGCTTCTGAGAGGGAGTGGAAATTCCGGGAGAATCATACCCATTAAGGCCTTTTATGATCACCATTATGTAATAAAGAGCATCTGGAGCCTGAGAAATTATTGCAAGCTTTTATTTTGTTTTAAGTATAACTGTCTCCTCACACCCTTCTTCCCTTGGGTGATGGCAATAATAGTTATCACTGTGTACTCTGTCTCAGGACAAAGCTTGGGGTGGACAACATTCACCCCATCCCCCTTTCTTAACAGGAACCAAATCTTGTTCCAATTTCCACCCTTCCCTGCCTTGCAGCACGTGTGGCCCAAGAAGCAGACTTACTCCCAGCTCTGATGCGCTCATGTTCTAAGGGCCTCCTCCCTGTCCATTTATGAATGGTTGGCTTAGAGACAACCAGGGGGTTGAATTCTAGCTGACTGATGCCTGAGAAGTATGCTGGGGGTCTTTTTGGTGTATCTTCCTCTCTCCCAAGGCAGAACCATAGGAAGAAAAGGCCGTTCCTTCCCCTGTCTGGAAGTGAGGCCTGGACATTTCCAGCCATCTTATATACCTCCCGCTGGGGCTGAAGTAACTGCTGAGAACGGTAAAGTGGAGATGTGACAGATCCTGGGTCTCCAATGACTTTGCTGAGCTGCTGATTCACGGACCGTTCTACCTCTGGACCTCCTGTGATGTGACATAACACACTGCTGTGTTGTCTTAGCTGCAGCTGAGCTTCCAATGTCTGCAGTTGAAAGCACCCTAACTATTAAAGAGCTTCAAGAACACAGAAATCCCAGAAAGCGAGGAGCAGCCCCCAACAATAAACTCATTTTCCATACCAACCGAGTGGAGGTAGCCTTTCTCAAACAGGTAGGTTCATTCAAAGTGTCTGTTGGTCTTTTATCTCAGGGAAATTCTGAATCCTAGAATCTCTGGCTGAGAAAGGACTTCAGAGATAACCTAGTAGAGTGCCTCCCAAACTCAGAGTGGCATCAGTTTCACCTGGAGGAGGTTTGAAAAATAAACATTCCCTGGGCGGTGCTCTAGAGATTCTAATTTCAGAGGTTTGGGTGCAGACTGAGCATTGATATTTTTAAAAGGCTATCTGGGTTATTCTGATGATAACTTAAGAATCACTGATCTAAATGGGTATTTTCCATCTTCATCCCCCTTCCCAACCACAGAACCTTTTTTTTCCTATAGAAAATTTTAAATAGAATATCAGTATATAAAGCAGGCAAAAGAGAACTACCTTGGTTAAAGAGGACTCAGATAACTTCTGCTTTGCTTCACATTGCCAATGACAGATGAGGTCTCAGTAGACTGCATGGCCAAGGAAGGCCTCTATGAGCAGTTGACATTGCAGCTGGGATTTGGAGGATGTGGAGCTAGGAGGGAAAGAACATTTCAGGAATTGTGGATGCAAAAGCATTTTGACCAAACCCAGAGAAAGAGCTACTGGGTTTGAAGAAAAGAAAGAAGGGCAATGGTATGGACTAAATTGTGTTTGGATTCATATTTGGAAGCCCTAGCCCCCGGTATAACTATATATGGGGACAGGGTGTTTAGGAGGCAAGGTTAAATGAGGTCATAAGGGTGGGGCCCCAATCCAGTACTATTAGTGGCATTATAAGAAGAGAAAGGAAGAGAGAAATCTCAACCTCTGTCTCTCCATGCACACACTAAGGAAAGACCGTGTGAGAACACTATGAGAAGAAGTCACCATCTGCAAGTCAGGAAGACAGCTGATATGGGTTGGCTATGCCCACACTCAAATCTCATCTTGAATTGTAGCGTCCATAATTCCAACATGTTGTGGAAGGGACCCAGTGGGAGATAATTGAATCATGAGGCCAGTATCCCCCATACTGTTTTCGTGGTAGTGAATACGTCTCATGAGATATGATGGTTTTATGAGGGAAAATCCCTTTCACTTGGCTTTTATTCCCTCTGTAGCCTGCCACCATGTAAGACATGACTTTCACTTTCTGCCATAATTGTGAGGCCTCCTCAGCCACGTGAAATGGTAAGTCCATTAGACCTCTTTTTCTTTAAAAAAATAAAATAAAATGATAGAAAAAAGAATGTCTAGGCTGGGTACGGTGGCTCACGCCTGTAATTTCAGCACTTTGAGAGGCCAAGGTGGGTGGATCATGAGGTCAGAAGTTCAAGACCAGCCTGACCAACGTGGGCAACAGAGCAAGACTACGTCTCAAAAAAAAAAAAAAAAAAAGGGGTTTCCACAAATGAACAATATACAGGAAGGGAGCCATGCTGGCAAGTATGTCTTTACCAGCAGCATGAAAATTACCTAATACGACAGCCCTCACCAGAACCAACCATCCTGCCACTCTGATCTTAAATATTCGGCCTCTGGAACTAGCAGAAAATAAATTCTTATTGTTGAACGATGCCCAGTCTATGATAGTTTGTCATGGCCACCTGAACTGACTGAGGCAAGCCATGTAACTGAAATGCTATGGAAGAGGCAGTGAGCGGTGTGAGTTGAATTTAGACAGGTGTGAAGGGACCGGGTCAGTTGGGTTTAAACATCGTGGTAAGGGGCTCATATTCTATTTGAATCCCATGGACAGACATTAAAGAGTTTTAGGCTGAAGAGGGATCTGTTTTAAATATTAAGACGATCCTTCTAGCTCTCTAAAATGTCTTCCCTCCTTCTCCACTACCTAATCCGTCAGGTATGGCATCTTTCAAAGGATAGATTCTCCAAGGCTTGACCACCTCAGTCTGCAGAAGTCCCTCCCTTTGATCTGGCCTTTTATTATATACATGGAATTGCCATCTGCTGGCTCTCAATTTCAGGGCTCTCCAGTGATTTCCATTGTGTCTTTTGTTCCCTGTATTAGTCTGTTCTTATGCTGCTAATAAAGACATACACAACACTGCGTAATTTATAAAGGAAAGAGGTTTAATTGACTCACAGTTCCACGTGGCTGGGGAGGCCTCACAATCATGGCAGAAGGCAAAGAGGAACAAAGTCATGTCTTACATGGCAGCTGGCAAGAGAGCATGTGCAGGGGAACTGCTCTTTATAAAACCATCAGATCCTGTGAGACTTATTCAGTACCATGAGAGCAGCATGGGAAAATCCACCCCTATGATTGAATTATCTCTACCTGGCCCCACTTTTGACACTTGGGGATTGTTATAATTCACAGTGAGATTTGGGTTGGGACACAGACAAACCGTACTATTTCCTAAGGAGATTGTAAACTCTGTGAGGACAGGGGCATTTGCTACCACCATACACAACATTGTAAATACACATATGAGCATCCTGACTTGGTAGATGTAGGGGAGTTCGCTGTATCTTCGGGTGGTGAGAGACCAACTGGAACCTGTTGTCAGGAGTTACCTCTGATAACGAAGCTCCATACTACAGAACAAAATCAAGAAGGAGCCAAGGTGGCAGGATGTGGCTATTGTGTCCCCATTATTTCTTGTTTCCTCCTGGGCACACAGCAGGAGTACATTTCCTAGTCTCCTTGCAGTTAGATAGAGTCAGGCGACTGGGTTCTGGCCAATAAAATGTGGGCAGAAGTGATGTTATTTACTCCAATGATGATGGGTCTATAACCCCTCTATCAGTACCTCCATTTAATTTCTCCATTTGAAAGCCAAATGGAGAGAACGCCAATGACCTAGAAGACAGTGGAACAAAAAAATAGAAGAGGTCTGGGTGCCTGAGTCACCAGCTGGAGGAGAGCCACCCAATCAGAAGCACTGTTGGCTGATGAGAAACACAGTTCCACTGCTGTGTGAACAGGCATTAAACTTTTATTATGCCAAGTCACTGACGTTTTGGGATGGTTTTGTAACAGCGGTTAGTCTACCCTGCCTAATTTAGCTCCCAATTATCGATGTAGCATAGTTCTAGACATTTTATAACATCTAGATCTTCATGTTCACAACACCGAAGTTTATCCCAGTTTTAGAGATAAATTGAAAAATGTTTAACTTGCCCAAGGAATCATAGCTTGTAAGTGACAAGGCTGAGTTTTGAATTTGATCTTCTAACAAAATAAACAAATGAACAAAACCCAAGCCATTTCTACAGTATCAAGCTACTTTTCTTTTTCCATGATTTGAAGGAGTCAAAGGTTTTTAGAGTGGGAAAACAAATGAGGCATGATTGATATCTTCCTCTATTTGAAAGAGAATTGTGTCAAAGATAGAATGAACGGGTTTTTTTTTCCAGTGGCCCCATAGGATACAAATGGAAACAAGAATTAAACACACTGGGGAAATTTCTCCTTCTTCCTTTTCTCCCTCTCCTCCTCCTCTTCCTTTGACTTCTCCTTTGTTTCCACACTCAGTACAGCAGGAGATGGAATCATTTTTAAAGGGTTTGAGCATATCTATTTCTAGAAAACAGAATGATTGACCTAGGTAGGAAGTCCCCAACCTTTTGGTGTGAGCCTTGTAGGGAAGAATCAAGCGAATAAATACCTGCTTCTCCTGACAGAGACAGGCTTGAAAGCAATTTAAGAAGTCCAAAGGCAGGCTATTTCTAAGAGTCTCTTTCTATAAACAAACAAACTAACAAAACAAGCCACAATTAAATATGTACCTATCAGTCCTATCAGGACAGGTGACATTTTGACAATGTTTTTCAAAGTGTTTTGACTTTGTTTGAATCCCTATGCCTTCTTTCATGGTGAAAACCTGGTACCACATTTGAGTGCAACTGAAAACAGGACTAACAGGCCCTGTGATTTTCTCTTTAATTTTCTTTCTTTTTTTTTTTTTTTTGAGACGGAGTTTCGCTCTCGTTACCCAGGCTGGAGTGCAATGGCGCAATCTCGGCTCAGCGCTACCTCCGCCTACTGGGTTCAGGCAATTCTCCTGCCTCAGCCTCCCGAATAGCTGGGACTACAGGCGCGCGCCACCACGCTCAGCTAATTTTTTTGTAGTTTTAGTAGAGACGGGGTTTCACCATGTTGACCAGGATGGTCTCGATCTCTTGACCTCGTGATCCACCCGCCTCGGCCTCCCAAAGTGCTGGGATTACAGGCTTGAGCCACCGCGCCCGGCCTCTCTTTAATTTTCTTTCTTTTTTTTATTTTTGAGACAGAGTCTCACTCTGTCACCTGTCATCCAGGCTGAACTGCAGTGGCATAATCTTGGCTCACTGCAACCTCTGCTTCCTGGGTTCAAGCAATTCTTCTGCCTCAGTGTCCTGAGTAGCTGGGATGACCGGCAGGTGCCACCACATCCAGCTAATTTTTAAATTTTTAGCAGAAACAGGGCTTCACCATGTTAGCCAGGCTGGTCTCAAATTCCTGAACTCAGTTGATCTGCCTCAATCTCCCAAAGTACTGGGACTACAGACATAAGCCACCATGCTCGGCCTCTCTTTAATTTTCTAGGTGGTTTCTATGTTAGAATGCTCACTGCTGGGTGCACTGGCTCATGCCTGTGTAATCTCAGGACTTTGGGAGGCTGGTGTGGGAGGATCCCTTGAGGCCAGGAGATTGAGACCAGCCTGTGCAACATAGCAAGATCCTGTCTCTACAAAAATAAAATAACATGTTAAAAAAAAGAATGTCCAGGCTGGGTACATTGGCTCATGCCTGTAATTTCAGCACTTTGGGAGGCCGAGATGGGTGGATCATGAGGTCAGAAGTTCAAGACAAGCCTGACCAATGTTATGAAACTCCGTCTGTACTAAAATTACAAAAATTAGCCTGGTATGGTTGTGGGCACCTGTAATACCAGCTACTCAGGATGCTGAGCCAGGAGAATCACTTGAACTCAGGAGGCAGAGGTTACAGTGAGCCAAGGTTGTGCTATTTTGCACTCCAGACTGGGCAAAGACTCCATCTCAGGAAAAAAAAAAAAAGAGAGAATTTCCACAATGAGAGAAATATTCCAAATGAACAATATACAGGAAGGAAGCCATGCTGGCAAGTCTACGGATCATTCAGCAGGGCAGCCTATAAAAAGCTGCAGTATCGTAAGATCCTGTAAGAAGACTGAAAACACCTCTGGTGCACAAACCAGGAGCTCTAAATCAGCTATTCATCACCGCTCACATCTCCTATCAAGATATGGGGGCAGGAAAGGTCAAAGCAACATTGCTGAATATTAAAGGGAGGAGTTGGACACACTAACACTGGAACCAAAAGTTGGCCGACTCCTTGAGCACCCTGAGATGCCCGGTAACGATGCCCCCAATTGCTCCTCCCTCGACAAGCATCAGCCCAGTCCCTATCCCAGGGACGTTCCTTTGGCAAATGCTGAAGACAGGATTCAAACTCATTTTTTCTGATTCTGGGTTTTGCATATTTTCTCACTTCATTTTCCTTATCCTTTCTAGCACCAGCTCCTAAACACTTGGAAGAAATTGGTCAAGGGATCCATGCTCACAGAGCACATCACCTGTTAACTGCTTCAAATGCAAATATTACTTTCAGTGTACTAAGTATAGTTGTTTTAGGATCTGCCATAGTTACAGATGCATCCCAATTTGGGGAGTTAGTTTTTTTTAATTATAGTGATTCTTTAATTGTAGAACACCAAGAGAGAGGCTCCAATCTTTCCTTATTCTCAACCAGAGACAAGGCAGAGCACTAATGACCAGCCCCATACCTGGCTGTCCATGGACGGGAGTAGTTTTCAATAGTCCAAGACATCTGAAGTTCCAGCACTTTAGGATGCCCAGGCAGGTGGATTGCTTGAGTCCAGGAGTTCAAGACCAGCCTGGACAACATGGCAAAGCCTCATCTCTGGCCAGATGTGGTGGCTCACACCTGTAATCCCAGCACTTTGGGAGGCCAAGGTGGGCAGATCACCTGAGGTTGAGAGTTCAAGACCAACATGGTGAAACCCCATCTCTACTAAAAATACAAAAATAAAAAAAATAGTCCAAGAAATTCCAATCCCTGGATCTGGTGTAGCTTACTTGGCACTGGGAATATATCAAGAGTGAAACCCTTATTAAAATACCTAGCAACTGTTTGGTAAATGTGTGAGGGTTTTAACTCTGTTTACTCCCTTTCCTGGGATAGAAATTGTGAGCTCATGCAGACAGGCAATCATGACTTTTCTTGGCATTATTTGGGAATCAAAGGGTGAGTCCCTTCCTCCTCTGAAAGAGACAGTCTTTTAAATATAAAAGGGCAAGCAGGCATGATTTCTACACACAGCGTTTCTTAATCAGAGGATTTAAGGGTTTTCCCTTTGACTTTATTTTTTTGTGTGATATCTTCTTTATGTGCAAATGTGAAGCTTAACTTTCTGGGAGGAATAGAGTGTTTTAGGCAGCTCTGTGTTAGAACAATAGACCTTTTACAGTTGGTAATCCTGTTTCCAATAAAAGGAAAAAAGAAAAAGGTTATTATGCTTCTGGAGCCACAAGATTTCAGATCCTGTTTAAATTAGTCCCCAGGTCTTCCATAACTATGGGTTAAGAGATGAAGTTTTGGCATAAACAGAGCTAGTTTGAATCTGGGCACTGCAAGGTTTTAAAAGCATAAAATCAGATAACTTGTTTATCTCCTTTAGACTTCCGTGTTTTTGTCTATAAAACAGAACAATAATTGTTCCTTACAGGCTTGCTGGGAGGCCTATGTGAGATCAGGTATGTGACATTTTTATCACTTTTATAAAAAGACCAATAAATGTTAGCTTTCATTGATTTTATTCATCACCTTTGCCCGGGATCCAGGGCAGAGAAGCTTGGCCTATTCACCCGCCATGGTCCTCTACCATTCCCCAAGTCCTCATCTTGAATTTATTGATCACTGACACCGGGTTCACTTGAGAGCTCTTTTCTCCCCAGGGTAAGATGTTAAAAGGTAAAGGGTTAAAACAAGAGCTGTGTTTTGGAGGAAGCCTGTAGTACCAGCTAGTGCCAGAGAGGGGCAGCATCCAGCCACCAGCTCAGGTCTGCCATTGCTGACCAGAACACTGCTCAGTAGAGTAGTCCAGACAGCAAGCTGGAACCTCAAGAAGGTTGATGAAGGAATCACCATAAAATGAAAGCTAAGCTGGAAATAACGAAATAACTAGGACAGAAGTAAACATGCCGGGAAATGAAGCTGAAATGTTTCTGTGGAGTTTTGAACCTAGTGTGCTGGGGCCACTGCTTGCTGACTCCTGCATACGGACTCACGCTCTCCTACCCAAACTCTCCCGCCATCACTCCTATTGATACTGGCATTCATTCTTCAAGCCATTCATTCATTCACTGACAAGGGCAGCGTAACTGCCCTTGAGGGACTTTGAATCTGACAAGAGGTCAGGGCTGTCAGGAGGAACACCACAGGCTAAGTCAACATCTTGCACTGGAAGGCAAATCAGATGGCAGAGAGTGGGTTATCTGATGGGTTACAGCACATGCTGGTTGTGTTGTCGAATAATGGGGAATACAGTTTCCTTTTGACGGTACAACCAGAGACCACCATTCCTGTGTCACCAGAAGGCGATTCAGGCAGACCTCGGGACTGTGTGCTTCTGGTTGGGCAGACTAAGCATACCTCAACTCCAGGAGTCCCATCTCCCCCGTGGTGGTTATAGGTTTGTATAGTTATAACAACCATTTCCCAGGAGATGGCAGTAAAGAGTGTTGTGGATGAGGCACCATTTTGGAATTTGCAGCATGGTGAAGACAGTCCCTGAGGACTCTGCCAAGACTTCGTGTGAAATCCTACAGAAAGCAGCTGGGCTCTGACAGAAAGCAGTATGTGCCTTGAGGTCCGCAATGAGGTTTTTACTAATCACATCGCTCGGTGGTCTCTGATAGTAATGGGACCTGACGGGAAGAAGTGAGGACCCTTATAGGACACTTGAACTAACAGAAAGAAAACTCGACAGAAAGTGCACTTCCACTGCACTTCTTAGCTGCTTGCCACCAATGGCTGCACCGAGATGTTGCAACGTTGCTTAGAATTTGGAATGTTATTTCTAAATTTAACGTATTTAAATATTTTACCATTATAAAGGTTAGGGCAAATGGGTTTTATTTACTATTGAAATTTGTTAGGTAGTTGGAGTTCATAATCTTCAAAGTGAGTTTTCCTTTCCCCATTTGGACTGCAGTTAATTGGATAAAGAGTAGCAGACGTTGCTTGAATTTCAATAGTTTTGCAGTGAGCAGGAATTTTCCAAAACAGATTGTATGTCAAATGATTCTTTCTTTTCTTTCTTTTTTTTTTTTGAGACAGAATCTTGCCCTGTTGCCCACACTGGAGTGCAGTGGTGCGATCTTGGCTCACTGCCTTTGCCTCCCAGGTTCCAGTGATTCTTCTGTCTCTGCTTCCTGGGTAGCTGGGATTACAGGCACATGCCACCACACTCAGCTATTTTTTTTTTTTTTTTTTTTGTATTTTTAGTAGAGTCAGGGTTTCATTATGTTGGTGAGGCTGGTCTCAAACTCCTGACCTCAGGTGATCCACCCGCTTCAGCCTCCCAAAGTGCTGGGATTACAGGCATGAGCCACTGCACCCGGCCTTTTCTTTTTTCAAATTGTGGTAAGTAGTTTTGGTTTTTAAGGGAGAAGAAAGAGGCTGCTGTTGTTGTTGCTCTTGTTACTGTTATCATTTTAGAGAGGAAATGTTTTTCTAGTTCATTGCTTCTTCATAATAATGAATCTCGTATCTCTGAAATAAGGGATGTCAAAAAGATCTAATAATTTCTGTGGTGTCAATAAATTCATACTGCCAGCATGAATACAACTGAAAGGAAAGATAGAATCATCTCAATGAGGAATGATTCCAATCAGCATGATCTTGAGTATGTGGGCTTATCATAACATCTCTCTCTCTCTCTCTGTCTCTCTCTCTCTCTCTCACACACACACACACACACACACACACACATATAACATACATGTAGACACACCATAACTATTTTCAGAAATATGATGCTTGCATTGATATATCATTTAATCAGTTGTCTTCTTGCGATGGACATATGCTGCTGTTATTTACCGGTTAGTTTTGGTGCTGTCCATCAAAATATTTTCAGTGTTTCTTCATTCTAGACTCATAATAGGATAAGGTTTCCTACCCCATGAAGTTAGGTATAGCCATGGGACTTGTTTTGGAAAGAAAATTAAAGTGGGAGTGATGTGTGTGGCTCTCAAGTAGGAGCTTCGAACAGTGTAAAATTTACCATATTCATCTTTCCTATGTCAGCAATCTTGGAACTTGGGAAGCGCATTCTCCTCTAGTTTGAGTGAAGATGAGTAAAGCAGACTGCCTCACCTCTAACCACTATGAATATATAGTGTGATAAGAAATAAACCTGTACTGTTTCAAGCCATGTAGGTTTTAAGATTACTTGTTACAGCAGCATAAACCATCTTATGTGACTGATACACCTTTATTTGATTTTATAGGTTTTGGGATTATTTGTTACAGCATCATAACCCATCATATCTGACCAATACACTTTCATTTGTTTCCTTTTATAGAAGCAAGCTGCTCCCTCCACACTCCTTCTATGTGGTTGGGTGAGGAGTGAGACTGGCTACCTCTTCCTCTCCATTTCAGAGGTGATTATCTGGCTCCATATTGGTGAAACAGAACATTTCATCCTCTTGCCCTTCATTACATGTTCAAAAACAGGCAAATGACCCAAGCCAAGGAATGAAAATTAATACCTAGTTAAGAAAGAAGCGCTTACTTTACATAGGGAAATTAATTAAGTAGGTAGCATGTAACCCTACAAATGCTGGTGGCCATTTTTACCACCACTTGGAAGAACTTTTAGAAGAATAAAGCCCACCCAATGAAACAAGAGCTGAACTATGGATAGGGACAGACTCATGATGATATTACTGAAGAACTCAGAATGCTCTTGCCTTTCTCTTCCCAATGATAGTATCCAATAACTTTCTTTTTTCTTTTTCTTTTTTTTACTAAATTTCTGATCATTTGCAATAGAAACATCTTGACTAATAGACTTCCTAAACACAGTGCATGAAACCCCTCATTTTTCAACCACATTCATCTACGGAATAAAGTTAAGATCTCTCAGCATGATCTTCAATGCCTTTTAGGTTTTAGGCTCAATATACACTTCAAACTTGACATCTGAGTCACATTCTCCACCACAGTCCCCTCCTCTGTCCTCCAACGTTACCTTGGATTGCATGCTCACCATTCTTGAAGAACAACCGGGACTCTTTCTCTGCCATGGCCATGGGGTCATGGGCAGTGGTGACTCATGCATGTTCTGTCCTCTGCATTTGAACGTGAGCTCCACTAAGTGGGGAAAGGGCAATATCTCATTTCACATGTATTTTTCTCGTTGCGCCAAACACCAGTTCTTGCATAATGGCAGGCACTAAGCAAATAAGTTGCAGAACTAAGCCAAATTCTCCATTCCAGAAGCCTTCCCAACATTGAACATGCTCCGATGCCTGGCACATATCCCCGTAATTGATTGAACTTCTCAGAAGGCCACTTCTGCCTCTGTTTCCATTCACTCAGACATCATACTGCAGGGCTGCGAGGGAAACTCATTTTTTTTTTTTTTGTTTTTTAGGCTGAACCTTCAAATGCTAGTACCTTCCAGAAGTCAAAAGACTTGATTTTTGTTTGTTTGTTTGTTTTTGAGACAGAGTCTTGCTCCGGCTGCAATGCCCTGAGCGAAACTTGCTCAGGCTCACTTGTCCAGGCTGGAGTGCAGTGCCCAGCTTAGGCTGCAATGTCCTGGAGTCTCACTCAAACTACTCGCTCTGGCTGAAGTGCAGTGGTGCAATCTCGGCTCACTGCAACCTCCACCTTCTGGGTTCAAGCAATTCTTCTGCCTTAGCCTCCTGAGTAGCTGGGACTACTGGCGCCTGCAACCATGCCTGGCTAATTTTTGTATTTTCAGTAGAGGTAGCATTTCTCCATGTTGGCCAGGCTGGTCTCCAACTCCTTACCCCAAGTGACCCATGCTCCTCGGCCTCCCAGAGTGCTTGAATTACAGTCATGAGCAACCACACCTGGCCAAAAGACATAATTATGATTTGTAGCTTTTTAGAGAAAAAAAATAACTTACTCCAATATTTTAATACACTGTGATGTGTCAAAAATGTACATTTAATACATACACAACAGTCCGCAGTGGATGCTTTCATTAACTCCATTTGGCAAACAGAAAATACAATTCAGAGAAATTAAGTAACTTACATCATGTCCCACAACAGGGCTCAAACTGGAATCCAGACCATTTGATGCTAGAGCCTTTGCTATCTTTTCTTCATGTGCCTTCCACAGTGAAGAATTTATAGCAACTGATTTTAGCTCTTCCCATAAAGAGATATTGTTTTCACAGTGTTTTGACATCTTATGATCCATTCCAATCAAAACTGAAACTTCACATCCAAGAGAAGACAGTGCTGTAATGTGGTGCTGGAAGGAGAGCCCCGCTGGGAAGTTGAGCCTCGTACTGAGCCCCGTATGGTGCCCTTTCTTGCTCTGTGACCTTGGTCAAGCCACTTAAGTGACCCGAGTCCTAGTTTAGTCATTTGCAAAAGAGTGATAAGAAGCACCAGACAAAGTTGTGAGGATTAAGAGTGAAAACGGATCAGAAGCTCCCAATATAGTACCGGGCACAAAGTAGAGCTGTGTAAATAGAAACTATAAATAACAGGCATGTTTGTCTGATGTTAGTGACGCTCACCTCTTAGAGGAGCCTGTCTCCTCTGCATCTGCAGCCTTATTGCCTGATGCAGTGCCTGGCACACAAGGTAGATGCTCAGTAATCTGGAGTTCCTAAGACTTTTAACATCTTAACCTTTATTTTCCTGATTTTTAAAGTAGAGCAGTCCCAGCCTGGCGTGGTGGCTCACACCTGTAATCCCAACACTCTGGGAGGCCAAGATGGGGTGACTACCTGAGGTCAGGAGTTTGAGACCAGCCTGGCCAACATGGCAAAACCCCATCTCTACTAAAAATACAAAAATTAGCCAGGCATGGTGGCGCACACCTGTAATGCCAGCTACTTGGGAGGCTGAGGCAGAAGAATTGCTTAAACCTGGGAGATGGAGGTTGAAATGAGCTGAGGTGGTGCCACTGCACTCCATCCTGGGTGCAGAGTGAGATTCTGTCATTTATTTATAAATAAATAAATAAATAGTTGAGTGGTCCTATTACCACATGGGGTGCTTGGAATAAAATGAGGTCTTATGTACACAATGAAAAGTGTGGAGCTTGGCACTCGGCAAGTCAATTTTAACAAGTTGAATTTAGGATTCTAACTTGATAGGCACTTAGAAAATCCTGAAATGCTTTCCAAAAGCCCAACTCCTCACCACCCCTTCCTGTGTCCTCCTCAAGCTTGAATCTATCAAGGAGATTTCTAGGACGAGCTTGGAACTGTGCCTGTCCAGCTCTGTGGACACGGCAGTTGGGCAAAGCCAGACACAGGCACATGCCCATCAGTAGGACACAGGCAGAACTCAGGGAGGGGACTGTGGAGAGGGATACAGGGTGAGAGGAAGCCTGTCTTATTAAATGCCGACTCCCATTCTGCAAAGCGGTGGTGAGACGTTTAATTTCCTATTCCCTCACCAGAGGCGAGATCCAGGTTGTCACTGTTTGGAGCATATGCACAGAAACTCTGGTCATAAAGAGGACGTTTTACGAGGACATATGCTGCTAGCCCAGAAGCACTGCCAGGCCTGAGTTCTGTTCCTTGGCGACACCATGATGATATCTCCATCGAGTCCGGGGAAGCCTCTCAGGCCTGCGAGGCTGCAATTTTGAAATGGATTTCACAGCTGCAAACTATAAGATGACCCAATTTGTCTTTTCCATTTCTGCCTCCTCGCCTATAACTATGGAAATCTGAATCCACATCTCTGTGATGGGCTGCATAAAATATGCAACAGGACGTGGTGCTCAGATTTGAGAGCTGCAGATTTTAAGGACAGCTGCCGAAATTGATGGTGGGATAGGTGAGAGATGTGAGCCAGCTCATGGGAGGGCGTCTGGAGATTCCTGCTCCCTCAGACACAAAGGCCTTCTTTTGCTAAAATGCTTGTCCCAAAGGCAAGAGAAGGAGAGGATATATATACCCCCTTATCTTTTCCAAGGAACCTGGGGCTACCCATCCTCCAAAGAATATCCCAGATGGTAAACGGAACTGAAGTTTGCACATAAATTCTCCCCGGGGAATTGGTGGTTGGTGATAGCAGGCCTAATGAAATTTTTTATTGTGGTTATTACATACAATTTGTACAGTATATCATGCACGGAAATTTCTTCTATTCCTATAAATCTGGAATTGCCAGCGTAAATGCCCAGACTTACGAACTGCTGCAGAACACAATTACCTCTAGATACAAACTCTCTTTAGGACATAAAAATCGTTGCTACTGAGAAGGCTGAATTGCACCGGCAATTTTGTAAATATTTGAGTGATATATTTCCTTTTGGATAAGTTTTCATAGCCTTGGAAAGCTGTCTCGTTTCTTAATGCTTTTGTTGTTGTATTTTTTTCCCCCCCGAATATCACTTGTGGCCTGATTGTTGTTTTCAATCATGCTTAGTAAATCAGACTATTGGACAAATGTCATTTATAAAAGGCTCAGAACTGTACAGCCTTCTGCTGGCATTAAGAAGACTGTCTATAGCGTGTTTCTTAAAGACACGAGAGGAAAGAAAAACAAAATTCAGGCACATGCTGTGCTTTCCCCCCAGTAGGGTCAGTTTTTCAAGTTAGAAGCCGTAGACTAGTCTTCCATTTTTAATGAGGGCTGATACAAAGCACCTTCCTCTTTACATGCTTCGATCAATGACGGGAATCGCTCCGGATATACTGGGCTGCTTTTCACACCAGCAAAACGTACCAGATGCAGAAAGTTTCTGCACATTTTCTAGTTAGGCTTTATTACCAAGTATGATGGTGAAGGATGTTATACCCTGTATTGATTTTCTACAACTTCTAATATTGGAGATAAGGGGAGTTCTTCCATCAGCTTCCAGCAAACAGAACGGAGACTGTTAAAACTCCTCATAACAGCTTCCAAAGGAAGACAACAGTGATGGATTAGAGACTGCCCTGGAAGTGAGGAAACACACTCACTGAGCGAACAGAGACTGCTCAAATACAAGCCACAGGAATGAAATGGGAACTAGGCACTGCTTCCCTCTCTTGTTCTTCCTCCTCCTCCTTTCCTTTTTCTTTTTCTTCATCCTTCCTTTACTTCCTTAGCCTTCCTTCCCTCCTTTCTTTTCTTCCTTTCCCTCCCCCTTCCTTTTTTCCCTTCCTTCCTTTTCTTCCTTTCTTTCTTTATTCATTTTCTTCCTTCCTCCCTTCCTCCCTTCTTCCCTCTCTTCCTCCCTTCCTCCCTTCTTCCCTCTCTTCCTCCCTTCCTCCTTCCTTCCCTCCCTCCCTTTCTCCCTTCCTTCCTTCTTCCCTCCCTTCTTCCCTTCATCCCTTCTTCCCTTCCTTCCTTCCTTCATCTCTTCTTCCCTCCCTTCCTTCCTTTCCCTCTTTCCCTTCCTCTTTCCTACCTCCCTCTTTCCTTTCTCTTCTTCCTTTATCTCTTTCCCTTTTTCTATCTATCTCAGTTAATTCACATAATAACCTATGCATTGCCTATTACCAGTCTGCATTCTACAAACGGGAAAGAAAAAAAGGCTAGGGAGACTAGGTTCCTTGCTTGACTCATGTAGCTTGTGTGTGGAGTAGCTGGGATTTAAGCCCAGGTTAAACTGGAGTCTGACCCCCAACAACCAAACACTGTCAGTAGCCTCTTCTCCCAGCCGTCTCTCCCATGTTCACCCTAAGAATCCGACACTCACAGGACTGTAGAACCCTGCCTGAATGTGTTCCTTGAGGTGCTCCAGCACCATGAAATCGATATTTGGGAAATGGAAAGAAGATGGATATACTTTCCCTCTGTCAACAGCCTGAGGAAGTATGTTTGCACCCTACGCATGGGCCCCTAAAGAAATAATTGTATGAAAGGCACATAAAAGTGCCAGGGAGAGCTTGGGGCCCAGGATGGAAACATTCAGTAAATGTGGATCAAGTAAACCAGGCAAGAAACAAAATAAATTAGGCAAAGAACATGAATTAGTATTTACCAAAGGAGAAGTAACTATCCAGTGCAAATATTAAACAAGAAACAAGAAGAGAATTGTTTTTTTTTTTGAGACAGAGTCTTGCTCTGTTGCCCAGACTGGAGTGCAGTGGCGTGATCTCAGCTCACTGTAAGCTTCACCTCGCAGATTCAAGTAATTCTCCTGCCTCAGCCTCCCAGTTAGCTGGGACTACAGGCGGGCTCCACCACACCTGGCTAATTTTTTTTGTATTTTAGTAGAGACGAGGTTTTACCATGTTGTCCAGATTGGTCTGGAACTCCTGAGCTCAGGCAATCTGCCTGCCTCTGCTTCCCAGAGTGCTGGGATTACAGGTGGGAGCCACCCTGCCCAGCCAAAGAGAGCAAAAATGTTAATGTCTCTAGTAATCAATGTAATGCAAAATAAAACAACAGGATCTCAATTTTTATTGATCAAAATGACAACTTTATTTTTCTAATTGTGATACCTGCAACACTGAGGATCCTGGTGAGGATGTGGTGAGTGAAGAGATTGGTAAGCATGCATTTTCAGGCACCACTAGTGGGGGTGAAAACTGATAAAAACGCCGTGGGCAGATTTACCCACTCATGCCTCTAGCTTGTCTGAGCACTGACTATGAACCAACCCTACTGAGCACTGGAGTCATAGAAATGAATGAGTCTAGCGCTGACCCTTTGGAGCTTATATTCCAACGGGGAAAGAAACTTTAATGCAGTCATTTCACCGTGACTGCATTAGGTTGGACCAAGAGTAATTGCGTGTTTTTTTTTTGCCATTATTTTTAAATGCTGTTATTTTTAAATGGCAAAAATCATAATTACTTTTGTGCTAACGTAATAGAACGGCAAAGTAAAACAATGTTGTGTACTAAACGTAAATATAACAAAGAAGCCTGGGTTAGACTGCGTAAAATAAAGTAAAAGCATTTAGATAAGTTAAAAAAAAAAAAAACCACAGCAAAACACCAAAAAGGAGAAAAATAACCTCCCTGAGAATCTAGTTCTATGCAAAAGAGTGTTAAAAAGACAAACCTTTGATTAAGCAATTCCGTGTGAATCAAACTTGTGGAAATAATCATTAATGTATGTAACTATTCATGTACGAGGGTTTTAGTTATTGCGTTGTTAATAATAACAGAAATTGGGATACAATATTCAGCAATGTGAGAATATTTAAAGCATGGTATAAGCACACAATGAAACCACATCAGTATTTAGAAATCAGGATTTCAAAGACTTTTTAGGGACATGGTTACATGTTAATATAGTGTTAAGTGAAAAATACGGCTATGAAATTGCACACATTGTATTTTTTTATTTTTTGAGACCAAGTCTCACTTTGCCATCCAGGGTGGAGTGCAATAGCACCATCTGAGCCCACTGCAACCTCCACCTCCCAGGTTTAAGCAGTTCTTCTGCCTCAGCCTCCCAAGTAGCTGGGATTACAGGCGAGTGCCACCATGCACAGCTAATTTTTGTGTTTTCAATAGAGAAGGGGTTTCACCACGTTGGTCAGGCTGGTCTCGAACTCCTGACCTCAAGTGATTCACTTGCCTCAGCCTCCGAAAATGCTGCGATTACAGGCCCCGCTACACATTGTATGATTTTAACTGCATAAAACAAAGAAATGAAGTGCAATATAGAAGTAAAACTTTAAGATTACAGGTGAGTCACAATATTTTTGTTATGCTTGTGTCTGATTCCCCAAATTTATGCAAGGAATCTGTATGAGTTCATTATAAAGAAAATAATTGTAAAACAGACAGTAGATTCAGTTCTTGAGTATATGTTGAGTGGGTGGCACCAGGTGGATATATGCATGTAGAAACAAATGAAGCATCCTCCTCTGGTTGAATGTAGTTTTTGCTCTGGAACATTTGACATTTTTCTCTTTTGAATTAGACTTTCTAGGGCCCCCACCCTATCTGACTGTGAGATATTCTCTCCTATAAGTGGGAAAGAACTGAGATAGGCAGCTAACACTGGCAGTGTTACCTGTTTAATTAATTTAATTAACAATAAGTATTTGCCAGGTTCTCTTGTAATTTCCCACAAATACTAACTTCTTCATCTGTCATAAAAATTCTATGAGGTTATAAAATGGGGCAAATGCTGTGGCAAACAGTTTGGCCATTCTTTAGAAAGTTAAACATTTGGTCCAGGCAGGGTGGCTCACATGTGTAATCCCAGCACTTTGGGAGGTCGAGGTAGGCAAATCACGAGGTCAGGAGTTTGAGACCAGCTTGGCCAATATGGTGAAACCCTGTCTCTATTAAAAATACGAAAGAAAAAAAATAGCCGGGCATGGTGGTGCTCGCCTGTGATTCCAGCTATTCAGGAAGCTGAGGCAGAAGAATCACTTGAACCTGGGAGGTGGAGGTTGCAGTGAGCCGAGATTGTGCCACTGCACTCCAGCCTGGGCAACAGAGAGCAACTTTGTCTCAAAAAACAAAAAAGAGCATTGAATTACCACATGACTCAGCAATTGCACATCTAGGTGCCATCAATCCTCCTCGTGCATAGATTCCGTATTTGCAAATTTGCGTTTTTGCTAAAATTTATCTGTAACCTTCAAATCAGTACTTGTGGCTCTTTTAGGGTCATTTGCACAGACGTGTACATAGTGACCCCAAATCTGAGTTGCCTGATACGCATGTTCCCAGAAATTTTGCTCTACCTTTTAATTTCAGCTCTCACATAGAGATACCCACAGGATGGAGCTGGTAGGGGGCGGTGCAGCGCAGTGCAAGAAGCTCTGGCTTTGGAGCCAGGTATCTATGGAGCTCGAAGGACACCTAAGGCATCTGTCCATGTGGTGTCTTCAGGCAAATCACTCAAAGAATTCTTTTTCTGTTTTGATATGGGGAGGGGAAGTCTTGCTCTGCTGTCCAGGCTGGAGTGCAGTGGCCTGATCTTGGCTCACTGCAACCTCCACTTCCTGGGTTCAAGTAATTCCCCTGCTTTAGCTTTCCAAGTAGCTGAGACTATTGGTGCTCACCACCACAACCAGTTAATTTTTTATATGTATATATTTGTATTTGTAGGAGAGACAGGGTTTCACTATATTGGTCATGAACTTATGACCTCAGGGATCTGCCCACCTGGGCCTCCCAAAGTGCTGGGATTATAGCATAAGCCACCACATCTGGCCATTCAAACACTTCCGTACAGAGAACCTGCTCGGTTGGGAGACCCCCACCCAGGCAGTGCTAAAGGTATTGAGAGGCTGACACCCAGATAGACAAAAGAGTGGATCTATCCAGGGGACCAACAGCCTGCGAGGTGCGAAGCTGACAGCGTTCCAGGCTGAAGGGCCTGAGCAGATGCTCATCCATGTATGTATTTGCTCTTAGGTGATTCTTATTAACACACAGGTGCTCTACATTTACTTATAACTCAAGAATATACTGAGTAGGCAGCTGTTACCCGCCTACCACTGGTTACAAACGAAAAGGTACCCTCCACAGGGGAGCCATGGGGGCAGGGTAAACTTAATGTTTCTCAACACTTCTGAATCATATTTTCTCTTTTGTAAAATAAAATAGAATCTACCAGGATGAGTTACCACACCCTCCCACACGTACTAGATAGATAGATGCTAGATAGGGAAACAGATACATTTCTCTTAGCTAGGATTTAGTATTTGATAATTCAGTGTTTGCTACATCTTAACAGAACATAACTACAGGGAATAATGAGAACTAACTATATATGCTCAAAATAATTTAAAAGAAGTATTCAAATACTTGTGCATGAATGTTCATGAGAACACTATTTACAATAGCTGAGTGTTAGAAATAACTCAGATATCCATCAATGGTTGAATAGAAAGACAAAAAGTGCATATCCAAATAATGGAATATTACTCAGACATACAAAAGGAATAAATACTGAAATATGTTACAATGTAGATGAATCCCAAAAGCATTATGCTAAGTGAAAGAAGCTAGATGCAAAAGGTCACATATAATATCACTTTACTTGTAGGAAACATCCAGAAGAAACAAATCCATACAGATAGAAAGTAGATGAGTGGTTGGCAGGGGCTGGATGGGGGCAATAGGGAGTGATTGCTTAATGGGCCCAGGACTTATTTTAGGGGTGATTAACATGCTTTGGAATGAGATAGAGGTGATGGTTGTAAAACATTCTGAAGGTACTAAATGCTGCTTATTTGTACCTTTAAACATGTTTGAGTCCATGTTGTGTTTAACTTAATCTAAATTTTAAAATGTCCAGTGAGGAAGAAATTAGTGAAGACATTGAGTCATTTGCCCAAAGCACTCAACTGCAAGAGGAGGAGCTGGAATTTGTACCCAGGCACCTTGACTTGCAGTATAGATGTGTTTGACCGCAAAGACATACTTTAGACTCTGCAGACTGTAGCGTAGATTTTGGTACATAGTATGTTCTTAAAAGATGTAAGTTTCTCTCCCTTTTGCTCCCTTTGCAAGCAGGGACTGTATGTGACTCCACCGGACTTTCACATTGCCACTTGCAGAGAGAACAAAGACAGCCAACGTGCGTTTTTGTCTCTTTCTCTTGTCTCCTGCTTAAGGTTTCTGTTCTCTCATCTTCTACTGAGCCAGGCTTTAAAAATATACTCCATTGTGAAACTGAACATGCAGAAGGAAATGTGGCATGGAGCTGAAGAAAACAGTCATGATCCAAAAAAAATTTTTTTTAAAAAGGTCCAGACCTGCACTTTTCTAAATCATGTAGGAGAAAAATAATGGGCCAGAGGCGAGAAGCCTGATGTGTTCCCTCGGGTCCGTAAGATTTATCACCTACACATGCAGGATGCTACACCAAGGAGATCTGGTGACCACAGCAATAACTCACAAGCCAGCCATGCAGCCTGCTGCTTGCTGATAGCACCTGCATCGCGTGGCCCCCAGATCATCTGGAAGTGTCATGCTGGGTGGGGCCTTATTTCTAACAACCCCCTCCCGCTACACTTCACACTCACTGTCTGCAGCAATGGTGCAGTGCATTGGGAATTGGAGAGGACAGTATTTCTGTTGTCGATTTTACTATGGGTAGAAAAAAATGTGCATTCTCTCTCACAATAATGATGGGGCAGGGCTGGGGGGGAAACAAAGCAAAACTAATAAAAACGACCCAAACTGTTAACCTTCTATTTGGGGAAATATTTCACTCTCCTCTGAGGAGGAAACAAAAAAGGCTCAAATAATTAGAGAGATTTAGGGCTGGAATATTCCTTAAAGAATTGGCACTATATTTGCAGGTATTTTAATGCATTTTTAAAAATACCTAGAATAGGCTGGGCATGGTGGCTCACACCTATAATCCCAGCACTTTGAGAGGTCTAGGTGGGTGGATCACTGGAGGCCAGGAGTTCAAGACCAGCCTGGCCAACATAGTGAAACCCTGTCTCTACTAAAAATAGAAAAACTTAGCTGGATGTGGTGGCGCGCACCTATAGTCCCAGTTACTGGGGACGCTGAAGCAGCAGAACGGCTTGAACCCAGGAGATAGAGGTTGCAGTGAGCCAAGATCACCCCCCATGCTCCTGCACTCTAGCCTAGGTGACAGAGTGAGACTCCATCTCAAAAAAAGAAAAATCAAAAACCCTAAAATCCCCTTCATATAAGATGCCCAAATAGTAAATGGATTACAGAGAATCAAACAGATATAAAATAATGATTTGGTTTTCAGTGGTGGAAAGAAATTTGTATCATTTCAGTATAAACATATTTGTATGAGCATAAACAAAACAGTCATCATAAATGCAATTGAAAATAATTTCGAACACACAGATGATGAAATATATTCTGATTCTCCTTACTTCCTTCCCAAAAAGTCCTTGTAAAAAGAGTAATTTTTTCTATATTTCTGATTCTTGCATATCAGAAAATCTGGTAGTTCAATATCTGATCTGTTTCTTGTCTCCGCTTTATAACATTTTATGCAATCATTCCTTCATTCAGTACTTACCATGTATTAATGAGGTTGTGGGAGCTTATGACTTAATAAGGGAGACACATAACCATGGGGAGCACGTTTTAATATCTGCTGGGCTCACCTGCGTGGGTTTTTCTGTTCCTCTCATTAGCAGGTTCTGCTCCCTGGGCACAGAGGAGGCCATGAGTTGAGAGTGGGTTGTGTGTATATCCTGGAATCTCAGCCTTCTGGGAGCAGGGACTCTGGTGGGCTCTCTGGAGTTTTCAGGAAGAAGATGAGATATTTTCTGAAGAATGTCTGTTGAAAATACTCTTTGCCTTCCAACAGCCTTCACCTGAAGCACTTTGAAGATTCTAAATAACTTCTACAGCCGAAAGCTGATCATTTTTAACCTAAGGGGTGAACAAAGTCCCACCGCCGTTACCTCTGTGGTGTGATTTCAAGAACCAGGTAAAGTTGCTTCCCCAAATACGATGACCAGTGTCTGAGATGACACCAATAGAGATGGATTTCTTTGGGCTATTTATTGCTTTTGTTTTTTTTATTTTCTCCACTCAAGAGAAAACAAAGATGGGAGAAATAGTCATTCCAGCTTTTCCGTTTGTTATGGGCTGGCACTGGAAGCAAGGAAACTGGGCCAGGGCCTTTGCTGTGAGCTGAGACAGGCCAGGCCTGAATTCTGGTTCCATCACAAGTATGTGACACTGGGTACCCCTTTTGTTTAACTCCTAAAAGTCAGAGGTCTCTTGTGATGCCTGCTACATGGAGTTGTTCCGTGGATTGAAATAGCTGATGGGTTTATAGTCTTAGAGCAGTATACTGAGTTGTTGAGCAGATATCTCAGTCCTGTCCCTTAATAGCTGGGTGATCTTGGACAAACAACCTTTCTGTACTTGAGTTTCACTGATGTGCTAAACCAGCTAGTGCTGCTTCACCAGTGCTGATTGTTGAATATTCATACATTTTGCGAGCAGGTTGTTACATTGTTGGCAGCTTAAAATTGGGCCATGGTGGGAACATTTACACCAGAGAAATCAGCCAACACTACATAGTAGGGCTCTACCTCCCACCTCCCCACCAGAGAAGTGATTCACCAGCACACTATCCTTCAGTTCCTTTGTGAATTTCTTGCAATAATTATAATCAGGTAATTTACATAAAGGTCTCAGCACAGTGCCTGGCATTTAAGAAGAGTCTCATTAAAAGACAGTTACTCCAGTTACTACTATACTACTACTACCAACACTAATTAAACAATAATTATGTGGTTATAAGACCTGGAACATAGTAGGTCCTTGAAAAACCTCAGTCCCTTCTCTATATATTCATTGTTACACTTTCTAAAAAGCTCTAAGGGTATCTATGCAAACGTAAAGATGCCAAGGGAACAATTTGTCTTGAGTCTCACTTTTCAACAAAGTGGAATTTTACTCCTTCTCGTTAACCATAACTCAGGGTGGACATTTGGACATGTGCATAGCCACGAACGAAGCCTAATATAGTCTCCATCCTCACTTTCTTCATCCCATTAAGTGCTTCTCTTTGGCTGCTGCTACAGCTGAATGACTAGGGGTTCTCTTCTTACCATCATGAAGCTGTCGACACCCATGGTGGGCCCTGCAAAGTATAAAGGACAGTTTATCCACAGAGCGGTGGCAGCATCATTGTTTATGAAACGATAACTGCTTCAGGTAGCAGCAAGTTCTGACATTAGCACAACAAAAGCTTTGAGCTGTACCATCTGTTGCCACGTGGACAATCTGGTGGGCTTGCCAGAGCCATTTATCCGTGTCGAGTACATATCCACACTGGCCAGTCCTCATGCAGAGCAGAAAGGAAATTTAAAGAAAGGCTCATCATTTATCATTGTAGACAGCTGGGCTGGAGTGTGGGCAGAGAATCCTTTTTTTTTCCCCCTTGAGAAAAACAAAGACCCTGAAGATGGGCAATGCTTGCTCAGCTCTAAGCTTCTTTCTAACCACAGTCCCTACAACTTACTCCTTTCTTCCTGCTTTTCCAGATTGTAGAAGAAAGGTGTAGCCATGGATGCCTGCTTCCCTACCCCAAAATGTCATGGCTAGGTGGCACCTGGGCTTCTTTGGCTTCGAGCTGGAGTGAGCATGTTTATTCACGCCCCCTGAAAGGGAACTCTAAAACTGCACCTTTCTGCCATTGTCCATGAAAGCATCTGCTGCAAAGATTGCTGACTTTGGAGCTCACAGACCACAGCGTGTGTGCAGAGCCTGTCTGCTGGGTCCTGAGTTAACTGGAACATGTGAACTCACTTCTCTGAAGCTCAGCTTCATGTTCTTCAACATGGGGATAATAGCTTCCACCTTGGCGTGCCATTTGTACATGCAAGGTCATATCCTGATGTCATAGTCTTCCTCTCCATAGTAAATACTGAACAGCATATTTCGTTGGGTATAAAAGCAAGGATATTGAGATTATATATCAGGACATTTTCTTTAACCTAAAGTTGATTTTTTTTTTCTGTTTTTAAAAGAAATGAAAACATTGTCTTAGACTCTGAAAATTATTGTGAGCCCTAGACACTGTGCCTGCTGTACCAAATGGATAAGTTGGCTCCGTGTATGTGTGTGTGTGTGTGTGTGTATATGTGTGTGTGTGTGTGTATGTGTATGTGTGTGTATGTGTGTGTGTGTATGTGTGTGTGTATGTGTGTGTGTGTGTTTGAAATGAAGTAAGTACAGTGGATGAAAGCACCTGGCATAATTGTTAGCAATAGCACAACAAGGTGGTTAAACTCAGTCTAGAAACTGGGATTTCTTTCTTTCTTCTTTTTTTTTATTTGAACTGGAGTCTCCCTCTGTCACCCAGGCTGGAGTGCAGTGGTGTGATCTTGGCTCACTGTAACCTCTACCTACTGGATTCAAGTAATTCTCCTGCCTCAGCCTCCCAAGAAGCTAAAATTACAGGCATGTGCCATGATGCCCGACTAATTTTTATATTTTTAGTAGAGATCTGGTTTCACCATGTTGGCCAGGCTGGTCTCAAACTCCTGACCTCAGGTGATCTGCCTGCCTCGGCCTCCCAAAGTGCTGGGATTACAGGTATGAGCCACCACGCCCGGCCGAAACTGGGATTTCTGACTTCAAATTCTGTCTCTTTTGCTTACAAGCTAGACAAGCAACTTTATATATGATATAGAAAATTAGATAATTAGATATGAGATGTATGTATATACACATGCATATATATTTGCATACACATGCATACATACAACTGTTCCTTGATTTACAATGTCATTACATCCTAATAAACCCATTTTATATCTAACTTCATAACCAAATGTCATAGCTCAGCCTAACCTACGTTAAACATGCTCAGAACACTTAGATTAGCCTACCATTAGGCATCTAGCATTAAGCCTATTTTATAAAAAAAGTGTTGAATGTCCAATGTAATTTGTTGGATATTGTACTGATGGTAAAAGAAACAGAAGGGTTGCATGGATATTTGAAGTAGGGTTTCTAATGAATGTGTGTTACTTCTGCACCATCATAAAGTTGAAAAACCATAAGCTTAAGCATGGTCAGTTGCATCACGTTAAGTCGGGGACCATCTGTATAATATAAATATATATACATACAGCCTATAAATATATATACAGATGGTCCCCGATTTACAAGCTATATAACTTATATGTATATCTCTCTCTATATGAATATAGATATATTTCTCATAGCTATTTATATATAAGAATATATATATATATGGATATATATGAAATGGTTAAAATATGACCACTGCTAGTACTACCACCTACCTGACTCTAAGGGTGATTGTGAGCATTGTAGGAATTAGTTAATATAAGTCTTTTAAGGCAGTTGCCTGGAATCTAATAATTCTTTACTAGTTGTTAGCTCCTCTTTGACTCACTTTGCTAACTATGTTATTTATAGGACAGCGGCCACATTGAGCAACAGCAGACATTGTGGTCAAGAGCAGAACCTCTGGAGTCAGAAGAACTTCATGACTAGGGATTAAATTACTTGAGACAACACTACTGCTGCATGGAGGTCTCACCTCAGGCCATTCTGTGCTGCAGTATTTTTTTTTAACCAAATCCCATTTAAATGACCAGTGTTGCACATACACAAAATCGGATAGCTGGCTAATGATGCATGAGCACATTTTATAGGAATCCACTTGACCTGCAAGGGATCAATTCCATGATTTGATTAAAGGCTTAACCTTTCAGAGTCCAGCTTTGATCCCTGTTCACAGATAAATCTCCAGAGCTGATAGATTCTGACATTTAAGAGTTAGATTTAAGGAAAGGTGATATTCCATTTTCCATTTTCCTAGTAGAAATGAAATAGATCCAGCTGCGCCATTAATTAGGTGCATCGTTTTGTATAACTCTTAAATGCTCTCTTGGCCTCAGTCTCCCCAGTGGTAAAATAATAGGGTTAGGCTTAGGAAGCATGTTTATAACTTGGCTTCTCAGATATTGGGGTTTTATAAAGGACTTCCAGTGGCTTCTGGGGAAGCCTAGTGGGAAAGAGCCTGTCCCCACTTCTCTCAAAATCTCCACTGTCATTGCTGTAACCTCTTGGATTTCACATAAGATATGAGTTGAACAAGTTTTATGGCAAAAAAAAAAAAAAAAAGGTGCACCAAGCCCTAGACTAGATGACACCTCTATTTAATACTAATGATGATATTCGGAATCAGTAGGCCGAGTGTGAGATAAAACTGAACAGGAATACACATAAGCTTCTGCACCAAATTCCCCAAAGGAAGTCCAAGTAGAGGATAAGGATGTGCTTAGAGAAACACAAATGAGAGCTACTTAGGTGTTTTGGCTGGGAAAAGGTCAGTATGAAGTAAGATGATGTTATCACAAGAAAACAAGCCAAGTGGTTATCAGCAAACGCAAGACCAGCATCACCATCAGAAACTCATGTGTTTGAGGGTTCAACTAACAGGACCTCTTCAGAAGCAGAAAGGTAAATTTCCCTCCCTACTTCCTGCTGGTGAGAACATACGCTATGTATTCTGACTTCATGTCATTGCAGTGGTATTTCATGGTCTTTGATTAATTAGAAGTGCCAGGAATATTCACATCCATTCCAATCAAGCCCCTCTCCTCAAAGTTCCCTGGGAGGTTAAAAGACAATATTCAGATGTTAAAATCAAAATCATCCTGAGCATTTGCTTCCGGAGTGTGACAATTTGTTCTAAGCGTGTTGCACTGATTATGTTGTTAAATCTCATTTAGTCTTCATAGCCACCATATGAAGTAAATTCTATTATATCCATTTTTTTCAGAGGAGGAAATTAAGGCACAGGAATGTGAAGTAACTGGATCAACATTACACATCAAGAGGCAGGGCAAATGAAAATACAAGTATGAATTTGTAACTGTGTAGGTCCAGGCCAAAGAACCTCTTTGAAGGAGCTATCTTGAAGCTTTTGGCTTTATCTTGAAGCCCAGTCAAGTTCTTTGCCTGCTCCGTTATTTATTTTTTAAATTTTTTTTTTTTTGAGATGGAGTTTCGCTCTTGTTACCCAGGCTGGAGTGCAATGGCGCGATCTCGGCTCACTGCAACCTCCGCCTCCTGGGTTCAGGCAATTCTCCTGCCTCAGCCTCCCGAGTAGCTGGGATTACAGGCATGCGCCACCATGCCTAGCTAATTTTTTGTATTTTTAGTAGAGACGGGGTTTCACCATATTGACCAGGATGGTCTCGATCTCTTGACCTTGTGATCCACCTGCCTCGGCCTCCCAAAGTGCTGGGATTACACTGCCTGCTCCTTTAAACGTGAATATGAACTGATGCATCTTTCCATATCTGGCCAGCCACATGATACAGGAAGTTTAAGCAATGACCTTTTAGATTATGCAAGAAAAAAGAGTAACTATCCTGAATGCTCCCACGAAATCAGGCAGCCATGAAGAGTTTACTTTCCGTGAAATGATGGCAGAAACACAAAGGAGAGAACAACTCTTGGGTGCATGGTCTTGAACACTAGCCTGCCGTGAACAGGGTCAAATGGTATCTGCATCCTGAACCATTAGATCGCTCTTTTCTCCTTTTTTGAAGAAGTCAGAAATCAGATGACAGAGAAGCAAGACCATGGGGTGGAAGCTTCCATGATTGCCTCCAGCTGCATTTACTCCTGAAAGCCACTTCAAGTGGACTATACTCCAGATGTGGTCTGAACGTTGACACCAGCCTATTCATTGTTAATGGTCTGTAGCTAAGTAAATTCAGAAATTGAGAGCAAGCATTGATAAGGTTTTCCAGCAATTTGATACAATAATTTTGTATTTGTTGAATCAAATAATAAAAATAACCCAAATAATTTGGGCTTGTATATTATTACACATTTAATTTCATGCCTCAAATAACTTACTTTTTATAAAATAATGAGCCAAGTGAGGTGGCTCGCACCTGTAATCCCAGAATTTTGGGAGGCTGAGGTGGGCAGATCACTTGAGATCAGGAGTTTGAGACCAGCCTGGCCAACATGGTGAAACCCCTCCCTCTCTACTAAAAATACAAAAATTGCTGGACGTGGTGGCAGGTGCCTATAATCCCAGCTACTTGGAAGGCTGAAGAAGGAGAATCACTTGAACCTGGGAGGCAGAGGTTACGGTGAGCTGAGATGGCGCCACTGCACTTCAGCCTGGCTGACAGAGCAAGACTCGATCTCCAAAAAATTAAATAAATAAAATAAAAATAAATAAATAAAAGCATTGGTTTGTGCTTTACCATAGATAGTTTGAGAAGCCCCCATGTAGAGGGTTTTCTGTTATTGGGTAGAAAGTCTGGGCTGTACCCACATTAAGGCCCTTACCTAGTAAGGCTGAATTATATACATTTTAATAAGTAATGTATGAAAATTGCCTAGCACAGTTCCAGGCACATAACTGGTACTCAGTACAGTCTCTCATCCTAATCACATGATTGTTATACCTTAAAGGTCAACCCTTGGTGCACAAAAATGAAAATAATATATTTACATGGGAGGAAAGTTGGAAACTTTCAATTGCAAAATCTTTGCATCTGCAACTTCTGATACACGCCTGCAAAAATACGTATCCCTGCTTACGCTTTCTTCACATCGCGGGCCTCTGAAAATAGTCTTTTCTTTTTTCTTTCCTTTTCTGCCACGGGTTTTGCTATTTATCTGTATAACACGCATAAAATAGGATAAGGTCAACAAATCGCCACTTAGAGATATCCTAGGGTTTTTTTTTAAACATTTCTATTTGAACTGAACTTTAGAGGCAAACATTGATATTTGAGCCCCAATATGACAATGACTCATGAACGATCTGCAAACTGACCCCCAGTACGGGACAAAACGGGAGCGTGAATAGCGATTTGCTGGCCACTAGGTGGCGGCCTCAAACTCTCCTAGCTTTTACAGCAGGCGCTGTTGAAACACACTGGCGTCTATCAGTAGGGCACACACAAAAGATCATCAACGAGAAGTGAAAGACCGGATGAAGCAAGTTAGAGTGAATTATCCTGACCACACCTGGCCAAGGACTTTATCATACGGTCAGGGCAGAAGGCTAGGAACGTTGCTTACACTAACTCCATAGTCAAATTATTTCTGCTTTCCATTGCACAGTGTGGGTTTCATGATGCTCAGCTAAGCCTGTTTTTTTAAAATTTAAAACAAAATCCCAAAATAAAGAGTCCCGTCAGATATTCCTACCTACCCATGCATCTCACTGAGTTTCGCCACCATTCAGGTGACCACTGTCAGGCCACCTTACAGAATTGCTGCTGTAATTGACAAAGGTTTTTTTTTTTTTTTTTTTTTCCCCCTGCTCAGGTGTGTGAGATATTACATTTGTAGGCAGTGAATTGGACACAGCTGAAATCAAAATGAATGTATGTGCTAGATTTGGACAGATGAGACCCCAACCTGCCACGCTTTGCAGAGTGATGCTTTTTACATTTGGAGGGATCCGTTCTCCACCATAAAGTGGAAGGCGGCTGTGAGCCTATCCACTTTTGGCAGGTTTGTGGAGTCCAGATGTCCATCATGAAATGGGTTGTTTAATGTATCTGTGGGCTGTTTGCAAAATGGGAATGCCTCCATTTTTGTAAACATCAAATGGGCAAATGCCAAATGTGTTTGCCCTCAATAGCAACGTGTACATGAGTATTAAGTGCACATAAAGGGTTCTTTCTATTCAATTCAATGCAAATCAAACATTTGCATTTCAATTAATGTCTACTTAATTCTATTTCCTACACAGAAGGAGCACTATTAGGTCACTCTGCCAGACTGTGGTGTCTCATGCACCTCTTCCCTATGGGGCAATTATCAGACTTATCTGCCTGTGTATCCCTTGACTGTGGCACAATTCTGACCTTACCTTCATCCTAACTCATCATCAAATCCAACTTAACCAAGAGTAACTGGGGAAAAAAAATAACCCTGGCTTAAATAAAGTGCCTTCAATATATGATTCCGGAGAAAATAATTCATTTTGGACAGAAACCAAAATATAAGCCTTGTCAGGCTTCCAACATCCAATGCTTTACCCAAACTCATCTCCCTAAATCCATGACTTAACCTTTTGTGTGAGTGTGAATGCATGTGCACGGGTGTGTGAGCCTTACCTCTTTGAAAATGTTAAAACAATGGATTCATTCCCCGGGGGAAAAAATGTATGTCTGTACATGTACTCAAAAGACTGTGAAGAATTTTAGGGGGTCAGAGAAATTTTAGGTGTCTATGGATTAAGAACCTGTGCTGTATCTCCTGTGTGTGGCTCAAATTGCACTGAGAACTGCATTATTTTTTCTTTAAAAAAAATTACTTGTAGAGACGTCTTGCTACGTTGCCTAGGGCTGTTCTTTAACTTATGGGCTCAGTCCTCCTGCCTTGGCCTCCCAAAGTGCCAAGATTACAGGTACGAGCCACCACACCTGGTGAGAACCTGTAATCTGAACGCCTGAACGCCCATCTTCTATTCTCATTCAACATGGCCAACAGGATTTCAGTCATCTCACTGATCTAATTTAGACCAACCATTGTCGATGAATGATACCTTCCATAAAGGTTCCAATGAAATAGACAAATAAATTGAATGTGTTCGACAGTTACGTTGGAACAGAAGGGTAATTGTGATTCAATGCCACAAGTCTGCATGCAAGCCTTCTGTAGTGCCCTCTGCACTCAAACCCTCGGACACGTAGGAAGTCACTCCTCAGGGGACTCAGAAGGATTATTTCAGAAGTACTGTTCCTCTATGTCTGATAGCACTAACCTATTCTCAAATGAACATCTCCCAGAGAGCCCAAGTCTGAGGAGACAGTGGGAACAGCATGCTCAGACTACACTGACTACTACAATCTCACTATTCAACACATTCCATTTATCTGTCCATTTCCGTACCAATAGAAAACTAGCGCCTCACATGAGTTCCGCCTGATCTGTATTTGCTGACGATTTTGGCCTGCCATCTCCCTCTTCTGAACCCACAGAAGGGGCCACTTATACCATGTAGGAGCCATTATCATTGCAGAGTGTGAATTACTGTTTTCTCAATTTCTTCTCACCACATGGGGCCAGGAAGAGTCATTCCTCTTCTTGCCTTCTATACCCCAGTTCCTGGTGGGACTAACACCAGGAATACCAAATTCCTGGTCTCAGTTTCATCTCAGTAACTAAGCCAATTTTGGATGAGGTTAGAAATTTATAAGAGCCTTGGCAGATGCAGTGGCTTGTGAATGTAATTCCAGTACTTCGGGAGGCCAAGGCAAGAAGATCACTTGAGGTCAGGAGTTTGAGACAAGCCTATTCCAACATGGTGAAACCCCATCTCTACTCAAAATACAAAAAAATTAGCCAGGTGTGGTGATGGGAGCCTGTAATCCCAGCTATTCATGAGGCTGAGGCATGAGAATCACTTGAACCCAGGAGGCGGAGGTTGCTGTGAGCTGAGATTGCACCACTGGACTCTAGCCTGGGCGACAGAGCAAGACTCTGTCAATAATCAATCAATCGATCAATAAGTAAATAAATAAATAAATAAATGCTATAGGCCAGGTGTTGTGGCTCATACCTGTAATCCCAACACTTTGGGAGGCTGAGGCAGGTGGATCACTTGAGGTCAGGAATTCGAGACCAGCCGGGCCAACGTAATGAAACCCCGTCTCCACCAAAAATACAAAAATTAGCCAGTGTGGTGGTGCATGCCTATAGTCCCAGAATTGCTTGAACCCAGGAGGCAGAGGTTGCAGTGAGCTGAGATCGTGCCACTGCATTCTAGCCTAGGTGACAGAGTGAGACTGTCTCAAAAATAATAATGAAATAAAATCAACATAAAAATAAAAATTATAATGGTCTAGTATCTACCAATCTTGTGGGAGCTTTGACTCTGTCCTCTTTTTCCTCCCAGCCTAATTCTAATCTACCAAGTTGCTGCTGGGACATCATTGCCTCCAGGCAGCCTTCCTTGATTTACCTTCTCTTACTGGCACAGCTCTCCCTCTGTGTTCTCATGGCCTCCTTGCCTCTGTTTGTAGCACAGTGCTCTTACACCGTGTTGTGGCTGTCTGTTTCTAATTCCGTCCCTCCACCAGACTGTGACAGTTGAATCATACTGAATCTGGAAAGAGACCATGTTTTATTTTCTCTGAAACCCTAGCACGTAATACAGTGCCTGTCACATAGTAGTTGCTTTTGTAGTGATTGTGAAATTCATGGATGAGAGCTTCTCACTGGGTTTCCTGCACTACAGTGTCAATCACTGCCAGCGCCTTCATCATATCGCCATCTTTCAGGGCCACATCTTCTCCCTGGTTTCCTGCCTCCCAGATGGAATTCCGAAATGAATCAGCCTCTGCTAGTTACTCACCTGCCTGGGTTGACTGGATGAACTGCTTTCTCCTGAACCATTTCCGTACCTGTGATATTTTCTCAAGTCTCTCCCTCTGCCCAGATAAGCAAGTTTCCTTCTAATTCCATCATCCCCACCCTTCTCCATTCTACCAGTCCAAAATCTAATATGCTATTATTTATTTACCTATTTTTTGAGACAGAGTCTTGCTCTGCTGCCCGGCCGGAGTGCAATGGTGTGATCTTGGCTCACCGCGACCTCCACCTCCCAGGTTTAAGTGATTCTCTTCCCTCAGCCTCCCGAATAGCTGGGACTACAGGTATATGCCACCACGCCTGGCTAATTTTTTATATTTTTAGTAGAGACAGTGCTTCACAGTGTTAGCCAGGAGGGTCTCAATCTCCTGACCTCGTGATCTGCCCGCCCTGGCCTCCCAAAGTGCTGGGATTATAGGCGTCAGCCACTGTGCCCAGCAGATGCTGCTATTTTAACTCAAGAGATTTTTTCTTATGAGTCTGGCAAATTTTCTTATGAGTCTGACAGATTTCTTCTTGTGCCACTTACCTTTGTTTTCATAGTTCAGTACTGGGCACCTTTTGGAAGAGACTAATTCATCTGCTCACGGACTGGGGAGTTTCTTTCCCTTCACCCTGATGTTGTGTTTTCTAGGAGGATGTGTCGAGAAGGGAGCCTTCCATTTTCTGCAGAGAACCTGTAGGGTTTGTCCACAGTCAAGCCTAAAGAATCTCTGCAAACCAGCTTAGACATAGAGCAGTGGCTAACAAGCATCAGTGTGTACAAGCACCACCTGGAGATGCTCAGTGAGGTGAGGTGTCCCTGGCCCCCTTCAGAGATTCAAATTCAATACTTCTCAGGAGGGTTTAGGGATCTGTGTACTCAATAAACACCCCCGGATAATTCTGATGACAGTGGTGTGTGGCTCACAAGTTTACAAATGTCACTGTAGAGGCTGGGCACGGTGGCTCATGACTATAATCCCCGCACTTTGGGAGGCAGAGGCGGGTGGTCACCTGAGGTCAGGAGTTAGAGACCAGCCTGACCAATGTGGTGAAACCCCGTCTCTACTAAAAATATAAAAATTAGCTGGGTATAGCAGTGGGTGTCTGTGATCTCAACTATTGGGAGGCTGAGGCAGGAGAATCACTTGAACCCAGGAGGCAGAGGTTGCAGTGAGCCGAGATCTAGCCATTGCCTTCCAGCCTGAGGGATGGAGTAAGACTCTGTATTAAAAAAAAAAAAAAGTCACTGTAGAATAGTGATTGGCTTTATCTCTGGTGAAGGGTGGGCAATGGAAGAAGTCCCCATGGAAGCTCCATCTAAGTAGGTTAGAGAACGATCCATGTTGAAAATTTATATTTTACCTGGGAGACAGCACGCATGCTGGCATGAGCACAGATTCTGGAGACACATAGGCAAGAATCCTGCCCAGCCTACATACTGGCTATGCTATTAGTTTGAGGCTACCACCTAACCCTTTCTTAACATCATTATGCTGATATGTAAGCTAGGATTTACTTTTCAGTGTTTTTGAGAGACTCAGAAATAAGACAATTGAGTAGTTGCCATAGTGCCTAGCATGTAAAAGGCATTTGAGAAGTGATGACTTATTTTCATATTATTATTGTTAATATCCCTTTAAATTCCAATGATCAGGTTCTACTGAAAAGTGAATTGGAACAAGGAAGATCTTCCAGAATACCAGCCCCCTCCTCCCCACTCCACTTTCTGCTTCTCCCTCCTGGTTTTGGTTTCTCTTTAAGTGGTAATGCTGGTTTCAGATGAGATGTTCCCTGCCTTGTATTTTAAATACTGTAGGAAGTCGGATTTTGACAGCTCTCGTCTGCACAAATGTGATGCCGGGAGAAGGGATGCGGAGGAAAGCAGAGGTTCCTTCTCTGCCTGCGTGGAGGTGTGCAAAGTGGCTGATTAGCCAGGTATTTTTAAAGTTTCATAGGTGTGAGGCAGCCTCCGCTAATGAGAGTTTTAGGGGATTTCTCAAATCTAAAGTGAAGGGTGCCAAGAGTGGAACATGACCTTGGGGTTTTCCTGTACATGTTAACTAATATTACAAAGAACTCTCAGAAAACGCTGTGAAGTCAACTTCTGCAGGAGAGGGGGGAACAGGTGAGGCTCTGTGGACTGGGAAGGGAGAGTTAATGATGGCTGCTATAAATAGATTCCTTCCAAAGACTAGGGCAGAATATCACGGGTACTCTGCTCAGAGCAGAAAATGGAGGGCTCTGAGCCAGAAATCAGGTCAAGGGTCCTTATGACACTGTTTTATATGGGGACAAAAGTTAAGGACAACCATGCATAGTCACCAAAGCATGAGGTTTGGTGCCAGCCCCACTGCCACCACCCCACAGTGCTCCCCACTGATAACTCAAGGAACAAAATCTGTCAAAAGCGAAGACCTGCTGGGACATTAACTCACACCTACTGGGCGCCAACCCTTGCACTTGGCCGTTTATATAGACGACTTCACCCCTCCTTTTGAAGTCTATTTTATAGACTGTGTAACCGATGCCTTTAAGAGCCCAAGAAATGTTCCAAAGTTCACACCAATATGATTATGTTGGTGCAAGAGTAATTGGCCGGGCATGCTGACTCACGCCTATAATCCCAGCACTTTGGGAGGCTGAAGTGGGCAGATCACCTGAGGTCGGGGGTTCAAGACCAGCCTGACCAAAATTGAGAAAACTCATTGCTACTAAAAAGACAAAAGTAGCCAGGTGTGGTGGCACGTGCCTGTAATCCCAGCTACTCGAGAGTCTGAGGCAGGAGAATTGCTTGAACCTGGGAGGCGGGAGTTGTGGTGAGCAGAGATCCTACCATTGCCCTCCAACCTGGGTGACAAAAGGGAAACTCTGTCTCAAAAAAAGAGTAATTGCAGTTTTGTCATTGCTTTTAGAGGCAAAAAACACAACTACTTCTGCACTAACCTCGTTAGTGGCAGGCAGGATTTGGACTCAGGACTGTCTGTACTCCTAGCAGCTGACTATTACAACACAGATGTGAACTCCGAGGCCTACTATGTCTGTGGAATGTTCCATCTACACCACTTAGGTACAGTGATCATTGCAGTGTTTGAATTACTGTTTCCCCAATATCTTCTCACATGGATTTAGGAAAAGGCATTCCCCTTCCTTCTTTCTATTCCCCAAATACCCAGTGTTAGTCTCATCTCAGTAACCACGCCAGACGTTTATAAAAGCCTTAATTCTACCATCTTGTGGGGGTTCTGAATCTGCAGATGAGTAACCAACTATATCACGAGGCAACAGGCAATGATTGACATTGTAGTGCAGAAAAGGCAACCGGAAGTCTCATCCGTGGCTTCCTTGATCACTACAAAGCAGCCTCCATGCACCAGTCATTGTGCTATGTGCCAGTATTTCAGAGGATATAAGGCACAATCTCTGCCTCGACGCAGTATGTGTCAGCTGCACAGCCTGGTGGAGGTGGGTAGCAGAAGAACAGGTGGATGAGATTGGCTCTTGTGAAAAAAAAAAGACAGATGTCACAGAATCCAAGGGGATTAAAAAGGCAAAGCTGGGATTCCCACAGGGGTCAGGTTCCTCTCCAAGGGGTGGGGAGAAACGCAGATACTGGCTGGGCGCAGCAGCTCATGCCTGTAATCCCATCACTTTGGGAGGCAAAGGTGGGAGGATCACCTGAGGTCAGGGGTTCAAGACCAGCCTGGCGAGCATAGTGAAACCCCCATTACAACTAAAAATACAAAAACTAGCTGTACATGGTGGTGCACACCTATAATTTTAACTACTCAGGAGACTAAGGCAGGAGGATCACTTGAACCCGGGAGGCAGAGGTTGCAGTGAGCCAAGATGCGCCACTGCACTCCAGCCTGGGTGACAGAGCAAGATTCCATCAAAAAAAAAAAAACCCAAAAAAAACAAAAAACAAAAAAGAAATGAATATCCAGACACACTGTGCATTGCTGTTGAAGATCCAAGTAGGAGGTGATGGGGGGATTCATGGAACATATCGTGGCATACATGGCTATCGCAGTCGGATCTTTTCTGCTAGGCAGGCACTAATGGTAAAGCTCAAAGTGAGTGGGAAGTCTCGTTGCTGTGTCAGGAAACTGAGGCCCAAACCAAGGTGAATGGACTGAATCCTGAAGGAATGGTGGAAAAGAGTGTCTATAAAAGGTGTGATTCAAGGTTCCCTGGGGAACCAGCTGCTCAAGGTCGCACTGAGCCAGCTGCTTTTTCAGGCCCCCCAGCTGTTGGACTTGAGTGTTTCTATATCTTTGTGGACCCAGTCTTTTTTTGAGACTGAGTCTCTCTTAGCTACCCAGGCTGGAGTGCAGTGGTGTGATCTCAGCTCACTGTAACCAACCTCCACCTTCCGAGTTCAAGCAATTTCCCTGCTTCAGCCTCCCAAGTAGTTGGGATTACAGGTGCCCACCAGCAAGCTAGGCTAATTTTTGTATTTTTTTAGTAGAGACTGGGTTTCACCATATTGGCCAGGCTGGTCTCAAATGCCTGACCTCAAGTAATCCACTCGCCTCAGCCTCCCAAAGTGCTGGGATTACAGACATGAGCCACTGAGCCCGGCCTCTGGACCTAGTCTTAATCCCGGTTGCATCCCTTAGTACTTAGCACGGTGCCTGAAACATAGTGTTACTCAGGCTCCTGCCTCACGCTGAGCCTCCTTCACCAGTGTGCATGGGGAGGAAATAGGAGCCAGAAATCCTAGGTTTAAGAGCTCCTTCTAAATAATGGCATTCCCAGCAACCTGGATGGAATTGAAGACAATTATTTGTAAGTGAAGTAATTCAGGCATGGGAAAACAAAACATCTTATGTTCTCACTTGTAAGTGGGAGCTAAGCTATGAGGATGCAAAGGCAAAGAATGACACAATGAAAGGGTGGGAGGAGGATGAGGGATAAAAGACTACCCATTAGAGGCCGGGCCTGGTGGCTCAGGCCGGTAATCCCAGCACTTTGGGACGCCAAGGCAGGCAGATCACCAGTTCAGGAGTTCAAGACCAGCCTAGCCAACGTGGTGAAACCCTAGCTCTACTAAAAATACAGAAATTAGCCGGGCATGGTGGCAGGTGCCTGTAATCCCAGCTGTTCGGGAGACTGAGGCGGGAGAATCGCTTGAACCCAGGAGGCAGAAGTTGCAGTGAGCCAAGATTGTGCCACCGTACTCCAGTCTAGGTGACAGAGCGAGACTCAAAAAAACAAAACAAAAAAGACTACCCATTAGGTACAGTGGCCACTGCTCAGGTGATGGGTGTACCAAAATCTCAGAGGTCACCACTAAAGAACGTACCTATGAAACCAAACATGACCTGTTTCCCAAAAACCTATTGAAAAAAAAAAATAGGCTGGGCATGGTGGCTCACACCTACACTCCCAGCACTTTGGGAGGCTGAGGTAGGTTGAATCACTTGAGGTGAGCAGTTCAAGAAAGACTGGTGAAACCCCGTCTCTACTAAAAATACAAAAAATTTGCTGGGCGTGGTGGTGTGCGCCTGTAATCCCAGTTACTTAGGAGGCTGAGGCACAAGAATTACTGGAACCTGGGAGGCAGAGGTTGTGGTGAGCAGATTGTGCCACTGCACTCCAGCCTGGGCGACAGAGGGAGACTCCATCTCAAAAACAAAAACAAAACAAACAAACAAATAAATAAAAGTGGAAATGAAAAAAGAAACAAGGAGGGGTAAAAAAAATCTCACTTTCTAAGACGTCAAAAGTAAGAGAGCACTCTGTATGAACTGGAAGATCATGAAGAAATTACTCTTTGAGTCAGATTACCTTTGTGTATATCCTGTGTGTATCAGGATGTCCCCACACGTGTCACAGTAGCTTTTTGCCTTAATTGGCTGAGTATGATGTGATAGGTAAATAAACCAGTATGGACCAAGGGTGATGAAGGAAACGGTCACAATAGTGACCCAAATAGTAACCCTTTGATGAAGCTAAGAGTCACAGTAGTGAAATGAGTGACAGGGACAACAACAACAAAATCACTGGGGAACCCTAAGCAGCCTTCGTCTAAGGGATACCTTGAACCAGTTTCATCAAAGATACAAGACTTCAATTCACCAGTACCTTTCTTCACTTTGTGTTACCCAGGTCTGGACTACATATCATATAAAAACCCTAAAACCAGGCAAATCTCTAAAATCCAGAAGATGCCATTCGAATACATCAGATAAAATAAATACTATTTGGACATGCAAAAAAAAAAAAAAACAAGAACACATTCTGCCACTGAGTTGTGGGTGGACTTTGAGCGAGCCCTCCAACTTCTCTGCAGAGTTTCTTCTCTGCAGAATTTGTAAAACTTCCTTCTGGGGTTGTACAGAAAAGACATAGGCACGTTTCTTATCTCTCAGCCGTCTGGGGCACAGCCCAAAGTCGTGAATCTTAAAACTTGAAATATCTTTGAAGTCTCATACTTTATCTTTAAAAAAATCACCCACATTCTGTATTCTGCACCATAATATATTCCAGTTTGCTTTAACATAAAATAATGTTGTTTTCTCCCCCAAATTGAGTATGGTTGATAATATAGGAAGATGCCTTTCTTCCGTATTTTCATATGCCTCCCGGTACACTGTGTGCCCCAGTTTAAAAGCCTTTTGAAAAGAATAAAGCAAAAATAAAAGAAAACTATAAAGCACTGAACAAGTGCAAGGCATTCTTAGGTTCTTATTTATTAATAAATGATTGTTTTTAATAATTAATGCCAATCACATCTACTTAAATGGCTCAAGTCCTTCAGGAATTAGAAACAGCCTCAGCTACAGCTAAAGAAAAACACAGCTGGAAAGAGAATATCTTCCCTTCGGACTCAGCTCCGGCAAACATTTTTCACTCCAGTACTGCGGGCTTCTAGGTTGGACTCCATTTTCAATCACACCTGATATAACCGAGAAAAACAACAGCAGCTACAATACAAAAGCAAAAACTCGACTCACTACATGGTACACTACCATGGGAAGCATTGTGCTAAATGTTTTATGTCGGAAAAGGAAATATTTTACTTCCCACATTTTACAAGGATTATGGCATTTCTTCCTCATAACAGAACTGCATCATAGGTATTATGTGCAATTTGCAGAAAAGGACACAGAAGCTCAGGGAATTAAGGAGTTCTTCCAAGGGTACCCAGGTAGAGGTGAAACAGGACCACTTTCAAAGCAGAGGTCTGCAAACTAACAACCACGTGCTATCCCATGGGTCCAATCTAGCCACCACTTCTAAAGTTGTATTAGAACACAACCACACCTCTCTACGTATGCATTTTCTATGTCTACTTTTGTGCCATATTGGCATACATGAGTTGCTGCAAAAGAGATCTTTTGGCCCTCAGAGTACAAAATATTTAGTATGTGGCCCCTTCCAGGAAAAGATGGCCAACCTGCCTCTAGGGCTCTCACTATTCATCACAGTTACTATTTGAACACAGCAGAGTTTCTCTCTCCTGGAAGCCTGATGCTGAAGTCTTAACAGAACACAGAACCACCCAAGATCCAAGAGCAACATTTGGTTGAGGAGAGGAAAGGCCCCGATGGGAGGGCATTATTCTTGTCCACTTTTCTTCCAACTGTGCATCTGCAAGGCTCTGCCCACATCACCTCCCCCTGGTTCTCAGCACTGCTGCCCCAGTGGCCTTTTCACAACTCACCATGTATTCCTACCACTTGCTGAGACTCCTCCCACAGCTCAGGCAGCTGCAGTCTGGTAATGGAGTCCAAATTCCTTCTCATGGCATCAGAAGGTTTTTCATGACCAAGTAAGTTCACATTTTTCTACTTTCAGTCTTTGACCTTTTTTTTTTTTTTTTGAGGGTAAAATTTTTATCTTTCTCCAACACTGCCATATCTCTCAGCATCCTCCTAAAGTATTTCTCTTTCACGTAAGAGGCGGGTTGCTGACAGGTGCAGTCAGAGCTCAGGTTAATGCGTGCTGGTTGGTGGGGCTCCTGAGCCTTTGGAGACCCCACCTCTTGCAATGACTGCTCTCTCCCAGGAGACAGAAACACACGCTTGATTCCTCTTCCCTCTGCTGTCTGCCCCATTTCCCCTGCTCTTCAGTGGTAGGTAAGTTAGGGCAGGTTCCCTTCTGTACTTTCGAATTCCACAGATTCAAAAGAGATTTAAGTTTGTTGTCCCATCAATTTAGCTCTCACTGGAGCTATGCAAAGGTTGAATTTGGCATGCTGGCTACACAGTGGAAAAAGGAAAGTGGCTGCTGTGTGTAGAGATTGCTGTTGGGAAATAAGCATGAGATGAGAAGGATGGGTGGCAGGATTTGACCATTACTCTGTCCCTGGATGAAAAGCACCAGAACAGCCCCCACAATCACTTGGAAGTCCAACAGCCTTCATCTTCACCGCAGAACACAGAGCCTGGTTCTGTTCCCTAAGACTGTATGACTCTTCCTGTTGCTCTCTTTTTAAATGAAATACACCCTACTCTTTCCTCTAATTGCTAACTCCTACTCAGCTTAAAAACTCAGTGCCAAGGTTGGGCGCAGTGGCTCACGCCTGTAATCCCAGTAGTTTGGGAGGCTAATTTGAGGTCAGGAGTTTGGGACCAGCCTGGCCAGCATGGCGAAACCCTGTCTTTGCTAAAAAATACAAAAATTAGCTGGACTACTTCTTATTGACCACTGTTGGGTTACATACTCTCTGCTAAACTAGGATCTGGCTAAGGGGCACCTCTCAGTGGTGAATGGTTTATAATAGTGAATGTTTAATGGGGAGGCAAGGGGAATTGTTGCTCTTATTGGACATTTTCAGATAATAACAATCTGAACCCTGACTATCTATTCACTCCCTAAATTCTGTATGTAAGGGGCAATTTATATTCCCAGAGCCATTGTCATCAATAAAAGATGGGGGCTTCCCTGGCCCAGTTTCACAAAGGGGTAATTTTCTAGTCACAGGAAGCTGGGGGGAAAGCCAGCTTCAAAACTCCATTCTCTCCCAGATGGAGTATGAAAGGAATAAAATGGGGAAAACACTGCTAGAGCCCCCATGGACCACACAGACCCCCAATACTTCTGAAACAGACTTTAGTTCTGTTCGGTTTAATAATGCTTATTGAGGACCTACTAAGTGCCATTCCCACTTTCATCCATAAACAGGCAGCGCACCGCCTTTCATGAAGTTGACATCAAGGAGAGATTCACGGTGGACAAAGAAGATGAAGGAGGCTATCGGTCATTGATGCTTGTGTTGTGGAATTCATTCTGATTTGTTCATCCATTCATTGAACAAATATTTATTGCCAACCTACTGCACGCCACCCATATTATCTATGTATTGGAGATCCAGTGATAAATAAATCAGATAGGATTTTTGCTCCCATGAAGTTTATGTCCTAGAGCCGAGGTCCCTAACCTTTTTGGCACCAGGGACTGGCTTCGTGGAAGATTATTTTTCCACAGGCGGGGGATAGAGGGTTGTTTTTGGGATAATTCAAATGCATTATATTGACTATTAGATTCTCACAAGGAGGCCAGGTGTGGTGGTTTACACCTATAATCCCAGTACTTTGTGATGCCGAGGTGGGCAGATCACTTGAGGTCAGGAGTTTGAAACCAGCCTTGCCAACATGGTGAAACCTATCTCTAGTAAAAATACCAAAACAAACAAACAAACAAAAACCCCAAACCAGGTGTGGTGGCGGGAGACCAGCCTGACCAACATGGCGAAACCCCCACTTTACTGAAAATACAAAAAAAAAGCCAGGTGTCGGGGACAGGCACCTTTAATCCCAGCTACTTGGGAGGCTGAGGCAGGAGAATTGCTTGAACCCAGAAGGCAGAGGTTGCAGTGAGCCAAGACCACACCATTGCACTTCAACCTGGGCAACAAGAGCAAAACTCCAACTGAAAAAAAAAAAAAAAAAGATTCTCATAAAGAGTACGAAGCCTAGATCCCTCTCATCACAGTTCACAATAGAGTTTGCGCTCCTATGAGAATCTAATGCTGCTGCTGATCTGACAGGAGGTGGAGCTCCGGTGATGATGCTCACTGGCTTCCTGCTGTGCAGCGGGTTCCTAACAGGTCATGGGCCAGAACTGCTTTGCAGCCAGGTGTTTGGGAACCCCTGTTCCAGAGAAAGACACAGATAATAAAGATGTGAAGAGACAGATAAGAAAAAAAAAAAAGGAAAAAAAATAAAAAAGAAAATTGCATCCAAAAATAAGTGCATCTAGTAAACAGGGTAAATGATGGAAAATGAATGGGAGCTTCCACTTTTGACTGGGTGGTGGCAGAAAGACTCTCACAAGAGACTGGACTTGACCTGAGACCAGAAGGGCATGAGAGATCCAGTAACATGAAGGTGTGTGAGCATCTCTGTGAGTGTGTGTGTGAGCATCTCTGTGAGTGTGTGTGTGATTGTGTGTGAGAGGGAACACTCACTCTGGGCAGAGAAACCTGCCAGGTACAAGGACTGGAGATAGGAAATAATTTTGACTGTTAAGTGATGTGCAGGGCATCTGATGCAGAGTGAGCAAGGGGAGAGGCCGGGTGCAAGGGGAGACTGCCAAGGAAGGCAGGGCCCTTTATGTAGTGCTCAGTAGGCGGCACTAAGATACTTCTTTGAAACACATTTTCCCTGCCTACCTTTGTGCTAGCATGAGCAACATGGATAAGAAATGCATAAAATACTTTAAATGGCAGCTGTGGGGCTTGCTTGAGCACATTATTTGTTATTATGTTATTTGAATTGTAGGATGCAGCTCCCATGAATACTGCTGTTTGCACAGCCTTATTTGCTTGGTATATCGTGGTCCTGGTTAATGCCGGCGTCTGTGCAATCTTCCTATGTTCTGTGGCTTCCCGAGAGAAGCCCCATCGTGGATTCAATAAAGCTAGCAATAAAGCCCATATTAATAATGTATGCACAGCTATATATGTCTATTTATAAGGTGCAGAATTGCAGTCCAAATGCATCCCTTCTCTCTCTTCAGATGAATCTAAGCGGCCTGAACTATGTTAGATGAGGTTTCTCTCCCAACCTGACACCGCTTTTCACCACACTGCATATTAAAAGCTGAGCTAAGTGCTGTGCCAGCCCTGGGACCGTTGCATATACATTGCCCCTTGGATCTGGGACGATTATTTATGCAGGAAATAGGAGATAAAGCATGCCTGGAAACATGCTATGATTCACAACCGGAAAGATGAAGAAGGAACTGGGAAACCGCATGAATAAGGAGATAGATGAGCTTTCTTGGAAAACATCCTTTATATGAGAAGAGTTCGGTGAGGCAGCAGTGTACAAGAAAAGGCAGCGTCAGGCCAAGCATGGTGACTCGTGCCTGTAATCCTGGCACGTTGGGAGGCTGAGGTGGGTGGATCACCTGAGGTCAGGAGTTTGAATCAGCAACATGGTGAAACCCCATCCCTACTAAAAATACAAAAAAAATTAGCCAGGTGTGGTGGTAGGCACCTGTAATCTCAGCTACTCAGGAGGCTGAGGCAGGAGAATCACTTGAACCTGGGAGGTGGAGGTTGCAGTGGGCTGAGATCATGCCATTGTACAGCAGCCTGGGCAACAGGGTGAGACTCTGTCTCAAAAAAGAAAAGAAGGCATCTATTGTATCATGTGTACCTACTATTTATCAGAGAATATGCTAATATAAGTGTGTATATATATTATATATGTTTTATATATGTGTGTATATATATTATATGTTTTATATATGTGTATATATATTATATATGTTTTATATATGTGTATATATATTATATATGTTTTTTATATGTGTATATATATTATATATGTTTTATATATGTGTATATATATTATATATGTTTTATATATGTGTATATATTATATATGTTTTATATATGTATATATATATAAATATATACACACCTTGAAGATATTATAGGTTCAATTCCAGACACTGCAATAAATAAAGTGAGTCACACAGATTTTTTGGTTTCCCAGTGCATATAAAATTACAGGGACACTATTCTGTGGACCCTGAAGTATGTAACAGCATTATGTCTAAAAAAATGCACATACCTTAATTTAAAATACTCTTTGAGCTTCCAGCAAATCGTCATCTTCTTGCTGATGGAAGGTCTTGCCTCGATGGGAATGGCAAGGGGAGTTGACTGATCAGGGGAGCATTGGGCTTAACATTGGGGTGGCTGTGATAATCCTTACAATAAGACAGCAGTGAAGTTTGCCACACTGATTGACTGTTCCTTTTCTTAAAGATTTCTCTGTCGCATGTGATGCTGTTTGATGGCATTTCACGCAGGGTAGAACTTCTTTTCTTTTTTTTTGTTTCTTTGGTAGGTTTTTTGTTCTTGAAACCCAGTGTCACTTGGTTGCCCAAGTGAGAGTCTTGGCTTACTGCAACCTCTCCTTCCTGGGTTCAAGCGATTCTGGTGCTTTAGCCTCCCAAGTAGCTGGGATTACAGGTGCACATTACCATGGCTGGAACATTTTTATATTTTTAGCAGAGACAGGGTTTGGCCATGTTGGCCAGGCTGGTCTCGAACGCCTGGCCTCAAGTGATCCACCATCCTCTGCCTCCCAAAGTGCTGGGGTCTCAGGCATGAGCCACCGCGCCCAGCCAGTAGAACTTCTTTCAAAATGTGCCAGTCCTTTCAAACCCTCCCACTGCTTTATCAATTAAGTTATGTCATGTTCTAAGTCCTTTGTTGTCATTTCAACAACATTCACGGCATCTTTCCCAGGAGTAGATTCTACCTTAGGAAACCACTTTGGTTGCTCATTCATAAAAAAACAATTCCTCATTCATGAAAGTTTGATCATGAGACTGTAGCATTTCAGTCACGTCTTCAGGCTCTACTTCTATTTCTAGTTCCCTTGCTGCCTCCACCACATCTGCAGTTACATCCTCCAGTGAACTCCTGGACCCCTCAAAGTTATCCATGACAGTTGGATTCAACTTCTTCTCAACTCCTACTAAATGTTGAAATCTTGACCTTCTCCCATGTATCATAAACATTCTTAATGGCATCTAGAATGCTAAGTTTTTCCAGAACATTTTTAATTTTACTTTGCTTGGATCCGTCAGAAGACAATACCTATGGCAACCACGGTCTTACAAGATGTATTTCTTTTTTTAAAAAATTAATTTATTTATTATACTTTAAATTCTGAGGCATGTACAGTTAATGCAGGTTTGTTACATAGGTATACATGTGCCATGGTAATGGTAATTGCTGCGTCCATTGCCCCATCGTTTATTTCTCCTAATTTATCTAAATTTAAAATTTAGGTATTTCTCCTAATGCTATCCCTCCCCAATCCCTCTACCTCCTGCTATTCCTCCCCCAGTTCCTATCCCTCAGGCCCCACTGTGTGATGTTCTCCTTCCTATGTCTGTGTGTTTTCATTGTTCAACACCCACTTATAAGTAAGAGCATGCGGTGTTTGGTTTTCTGTTCTTGTGTCAGTTTGCTGAGAATGATGGTTTCTAGTTTCATCCATGTCCCCTCAAAGGACATGATCTCATCTTTTTCATGGCGGCATAGTATACCATGGTGTATATGTGCCACATTTTCTTTATCCAGTCTATCATTGATGGGCATTTGAGCCCTTCCTTACGCCTTATGCAAAAATTCACTCTAGATGGATTAAAGATTTAAACATGAAGTCTAATACCATAAACACTCTAGAAGAAAACCTAGGCAATACCATCCAGGACATAGGCACGGGCAAGGACTTCATGATTAAAACACCAAAAGCAATGGCAACAAAAGCCAAAATAGACATGTGGTTTCTAATTAAACTTAAGAACTTCTGCACAGCAAAAGAAACCATCAATAGAGTGAACTGACAACAGAATGGGAAAATACTTTTGCAATCTATCCATAAGACAAAGGGCTAACATCTAAAATCTATGGAGAACTTAGACAACTTTATGAGAAAAAAACAACCCCATCAAAAAGTGGGCAAAGAATATGAACAGATGCTTTTCAAAAGAAGACATTTATGTAGCCAACAAACATGAAAAAAAGCTCATCATCACTGGTCATTAGAGAAACGCAAATCAAAACCACATTGAGACACCACCTCACACCAGTTAGAATGAGAATCATTAAAAAATCAGGAGACAACAGATGCTGGAGAGGATGCGGAGCAATAGGAACACTTTTACACTGCTGGTGGGAGTGTAAATTATTTCAGCCATTGTGGAAGACAGTGTGGCGATTCCTCAAGGATCTAGAAATAGAAATTCCATTTGACCCAGCAATCCCATTACTGGGTATAAGCCCAAAGGATTATAAATCATTCTATTATATAGATGTTTGTACACATATGTTTATTGCAGCATTGTTCACAATAGCAAAGACTTGGAACAAAATGTATTTCTTAAATAACAAGACTTGGAAGTCAAAATTACTTCTTGAGCCATGGGCTGGAGAATGAATATTGCATTAGCAGGCATGAAAACAATGTTAATTGCCTCGTACATCTCCACCAGAACTCTTGGGTGATTAGGTGTCTTTTTTTGTTTTTTGAGATGGAGTTTCACTCCTAATTGCCCAGGCCGTAGTGCAATGGTGTGGTCTTGGCTCACTGCAACCTTCGCCTCCAGGTTCAAGTGATTCTCCTGCCTCAGCCGCCTGAGTAGCTGAGATTACAGGCATGTGTCGCCAGGGCTGGCTAATTTTTCGTATTTTTTAGTAGAGGTGGGGTTTTACCATGTTGGTCAGGCTGGTCTCGATCTCCTGACCTTGTGATTTGCCTGCCTCGACCTCCCAAAGTGCTGGGATTACAGGAGCGAGCCTCCACATCTGGCCTGATGAGGTGCATTTTTAATGAGCAGTAATATTTTGAAATTAATCTTTTTTTCTGAGCAGAAGATCTCAAGAGTGAGCTTTAAAAACTCAGGACACCATGCTATAAACTGATGTGCTGTCATCCAGGCTTTGTTGTTCTGAGTACAGAGCACAGGCAGAGTAGATATAGCATAATTCTTAAGGGCCCTAGGATTGTCGGACGGCAAATAAACATTTATTTTAACTCAAAATCGTCAGCTGCATTAGTCTCTAACAAAGAGTCAGTCTCTTTTTTGAAGCTTGAAGCCAGGCAGTGACTTCTCTCTAGCTATGAAGGTCCTGGAAGGAAAGTCTTAGATGCATCAGTCAGGAGAGCCTGATGCTGCAGTAACAACCAGGCTCAAAAGCTTAGTGCGCCGAAACAACAAAGTGAGTTATTTCTTAGTCACATTAAACGTTCACATTGGATGGAGGTGGGTGTGAGGAGGGCTCACTTCATTGTGGTCAGTGAGGAGCTGCTGAGCTGAGAATGTCTCCGTCTCTGTGCTCCTCACCGGCAGAGGAGGGAGGAAGGAAGGGGCGCATCGCAAGCCACGTTTGCCTTTAAAGCTTTTGTCCAGAAGGAACCCGTACTGTTAGCCAAATGGCTCACGTAGCCATCCAAGATGTCAAATGCATGAAGTACAAGCCTATGACGTGTGCAAAGTGGGAAGAGAGCAATACTACTTGCACAGAGCCTCTAATGCCTTCCAGTGAGGTCCTAAGGGTCAGCCTATGTTCTGATAGAGTCAAAGAGGTAACTTGGAGGATGGAGGGAGTATTGACTTAAGTAAAACCCAAGTCCTTATGAAAGGAGGGAAAATAACAATAGTGAGAGGACCTGGGTCCCTGGAAGCAGCTCTGAGAGAGGAGAGTTAAACTCTTCCTGTGTCAATGACTACTGAAGACCCACAGATGTCCCCGAGGAGAGGGAGTTCTGAGAAGCCTGTTGATTACAACTGAGGAGCTCCAGCACCAACAGAACTGAACCTTCCTTGTGTACATCTCTGTGTGCCAGGATGTCCAGGCCTTGGGAAGGGGCCACTCCAGCCATGTGGGAGTAGTGAGGCATCCTAGATGCATTTTCCCTCTTCTTGACCTAGTTCTCTATCTGAATTCTCTTCCCAGGCACCAAGGTTCACACAAGCTGGAAACCTGGGCGTTATTATACCTCCGGTCTCTTCCTCAACTTTTACATCTTCCCTGTGGCCATGTCTGGCAATGTCTCTTAAATTCTTTGTCTCTTCTCCACATTTTGCTCTGGGGTTGTCTGCTCACTATTTTCTATCTCAATAATCCCAACAGTCTGCCTACACGTACCCTGCCTTAGGCCACAGTAATGACCATTCCGAAGTCTTAATCTAGCTGTGCTTCTTCCCAGAATAAAATCCTTCATTTCTTCCCCCATTTAATTATCCCATTCAAGAACTCCGTGAGGAAGACATAGTATGTACAAGCAGCTAGACGGCTTTTGGATTATGGCAGTGTCGAAGTTAGCACCTGTACTGTTTTTGAGAATTTCTAGTCTAGAGAAGAAGACTAAACTTAGTTAATCACACGAGCATGTGTAGAGGGGTAATTGTGATAAATTCTACAAATTACTTTAAGAAAATATGACATAGGTAATTCATTATTTTATAAAAGGTATCAAGATTGGAAAGTAAGAAGTAAAACTATGTCTATATGCAGATGACATGATCTTCTATAGAGAAAATATTAAGGAATCCATACCTTAAAAAAAAAACAACAAACACTATTAGAGCTAATAAATAAGTTCAGCAAGTTTGTAGGATATGATATGAATATGCAAAAATCAGTTATATTTTGATACACCAGCAATGCAAAATCTGAAACGTAAACATCTCACTTACCATAGCATCAAAAAGAATGTAATACTTAGGAATGCTTGGATAAAAGGAGTGTAAGATTTGTACCCCCCCAAAACTACAAATTACTGTTTAAGAAAATTAAACGTGACTTAAGTGGAAAAACATCCTGTGTTCCTGGACAGGAGACTTCGTGATGTTTGAATGGCAATACTCCTTAAAGTTACTTACATAATCAATGCCGGTCTTTTTAATTATTTAATCTATCTATCTATCTATCTATCTATCTATCTATCTATCTATCTATCTATCTATTTATTTGAGATGGACTTTCCCTCCTGTTGCCCAGGCTGGAGTGCAATGGCATGCAACCTCTGTTTCCCAGGTTCAAGCAATTCTACCTCAGCCTCCCGAATAGCTGGGATTACAGGCATGCACCACCAGGCTTGGCTAATTTTTTGTATTCTTAGTACAGATGAGGTTTCTCCATCTTGGTTAGGCTGGTCTCAAACTTCTGATCTGCACACCTTGGGCCTCTCAAAATGTTGGAATTACAGGCGTGAGCCACTGCACCCAGCCTCAATGCAAGTGTTATTAAGATTCCAGACATTCATTTTTTAGTAGAAACTGGTAAGCTGATTCTAAATTCACATGGAAATATAAGGACCTTGGGCCAGCAAAAACCATCTTGAAAAAGAACAAAGTTAGCGGACTCACATTTCCCATTTCAAAACTTACTACGATGCTATAGTAATCAAGATTGGATGGTACTAGCATAAGAATAGACACATAGATCAATGGAATTTAACACGGTGCCTAGAAATAAACTCTTACATATGTGGTCAATTGATTTTCAACGATCACAAAACCTTTTTTTTTCTGAGAGTCTTGGTATGTCGCCCGGGCTGGGGTGCAGTGGAGCTGCTATTTTGGCTTATGCAACTTCTGCCTTCTGGGTTCCAGTGACCCTCCTGCATCAGCCTCCCAAGTAGCTGGGATTATAGACACATGCCACCACATCCTGCTAACTTTTGCATTTTTAGTAGAGACAGGGTTTTGCCACGTTGCCCAGGCTGATCTCAAACTCCCAAGCCCTCGCAATCCACCCACCTTGGCCTCCCAAAGTGCTGAGACAACAAGAGTGAGCCACTGCACCTGGCTGACAAAACCATTTAATAGGGAAAAATAGCATTTTTAACAACTGAATATCTGTATGCAGAAGAATGAAGTCAAACCCTTACTTCACATTATATACAAAAATTAACTCAAAATTGGCCAAAGACCTAAATTAAGAGCTAAAACCATAAACTCTTAGAAGAAACATTGGTATAAATATTTGTGACCTTGAATTAGCCAGTGGTTTCTGAGATGAGACACTTAAACCACAAGCTACAAAAGAAAAAAATAGACAAATATGACTGCATCAAATCTAAAAGCCTGCCCTTCTCAAAGGACACAAGAAAGTGAAAAGAATGACCCACAGAATGGAAGAAAATATCTGCAAAGCATGTATCTGATAAGATTCTAGTACCCAGAATATATAAATAATTCTTTTTTTTTTTTTGCCAATCAGTTTGAGCTTATGAGGTTAGCCTTGAACTGATGACCTTGCCTTCACAGCGCCATGACCTCCGGCGGGAGCCACTTTGGACCCCATAAATAATTCTTATAATTCAACAATAAAAAGATAAATACACAATCAAAAATTGTGTATTTTTAATTTTAATTTGTGGGGAAATTTTCAACAGACTTTTTTTTTCAAAGAAAATATACAAACAGTCAATAAGGACAAGAACAAAATGTTTAATGTTAGTGAAATGCAATACCAGACCACAATAGCGCATTTGCCTTGGAAAGCAGTGTGGCAGTTTCTCAAAATGTTAGACATAGAATTATCTTTGTCCCAACAATTTTAGTTTTAGGGATTTATACCCAAGAGAACTGACAACCCAGGTCCACACAAAAACTTATGTAACAGTGTTTGTAAAAGCATACTCAGGGTAGCTTCAAAATGGAAACTGCCCAAATATCTATCAACTGAAGAATGAAGAAACCAGCTGGAGCATATACATGAGATGGAATATTATTCAGCCACCAAAAGGAATGGAGCACTGATATGTGCTACCACAAATATGACCCTTGAAAACATGTAGGTACTCTTCACAATGGCAAAGACATGGAGTCAACCTAAGCGTTCATCAATGACAGACTGGATAAAGAAAACGTAGTACGCCACAGAATACTATGCAGCCATTAAAAGGAATGAGTTCATGTTCTTGCAGGGACGTGGATAGAGCTGGAAGCCATTATCCTCAGCAAACTAACACAGGATCAAAAAACCAAATACTGCAGATTCTCACTTATAAGTGGGAACTGAATGATGAGAACTCAGGGCCTCATGAACGGGGAAAACACATACTGGGGCCTGTTGGACGGTGCGGGGTAGGAGGAGGGAGAGCATCAGGAAGAATAGCTAATGGATGCTGGGCTTAATACCGGGGCGATGGTTGATCTGTGTAGTAAACGACCATGGCACGTGTTTACCTATGCAACAAACGTTGGGAAAAAAAAGAAAACTATGTTTGACATATATTAGGCATTCAATAAATATATTTTGAATAAATGAATGAATGAAAAAAGAAATGTGCTAGGTAAAAGAAGCCTGATACAAAGGTATACATGTCATGTGATTCCACTTACATGAAATCTCCGAAAAGACAAATTTATAGAAGCAATAAGTAGATAAGTGCCTGCTACAGGCTGTGAGCAGTGAGAAATGGGGAGCTTCTTTTGGGGGTCCTGAAACTATTCTGGCATTGTGTAGTGGTGACGATAATTTATAACGTTTTGGCTATGCTAAAAAGAAGGACTGAATTTTGTGGTATGTGGATTATATGTGAATTAAAAAACTATGTAGCTAGTCGTGACCCGAGGTTTCTAAAGCAGATTGCCTCTGTGTTTGTCTGTTTAAGATAGGGTCTTGCTTTGTCCCCTAGGCTGGAGTGCAATAGCACCATCACGGTTCACTGCAGCCTCGAACTTCTGAGCCCGAGTGATCTTCCCACCTCAGCTCCTTCATTAGCTGGACCACAGGGGCATGTCATTCCACCTGGCTTAAAAGAATTTTTTTTGTAGAGATGTGATGGGAGATGGGGGTGTCTCACCATGTTGCCCATGCTGGTCTTGAACACCTGCTGGGCTCAAGCAATCTTCCCACCTTGGTCTCCTAAAATGCTAGGATTACAGGCATGAGCCACTGTTTCCAGCCATGCTTCTGTGTTTAGAGCTCAACTCTGACATTGGCCATGAGATCTTGTGCCCCATACCTATCTTTCAAATGCATCGGTTCCCTAATATCTGTAAGAGATAACAAAACAACATGTTGTTGGATTCCTAGAAAGACTGTGTGGGTTTCTGCGTGTGAAGAGCCTAGGACAATTGCTGATATGCATCAGAGCTCAATCAGTTGCTGTTCCTAGGCTGCCAGAGTTATAGAGTAGAGAAAGGGTTGACATTCAGAAAATGACAATCCAGCAAATCAAATGCTGTGATGGGGAGACACACCAAGAAGTTTTGAGACAGTTGGGCTGTCTGATCCAGCCTGGGGCAGCAGGGGAATCTTCCTGAAGGAGGTGATATCTTGGATGGGCTTAAGGATGAGAAGGAACCAAGTGGGTGAAGAAGATACACGTAATTCAGCTAAATGGAGCAGCACATTCAAAAGCTCTGATTCTAAAGAAAGCGCATGGTGCCCTCCCGGAAGATAGAGTGGGAGATGGGAAAGGAGTGTGATTTGGGGGCTGGGGCATCAGGCAGGGTTCAGACCACAAGAGCCTTAAAAAATTTTGTTTTAAAGAATTGGACTTTAGGCCGGGCACGGTGGCTCAAGCCTGTAATCCCAGCACTTTGAGAGACCGAAGTGGGTGGATTACCTGCGGTCAGGAGTTCAAGCAGCCTCGCCAACATGGTGAAACCTCATCTCTACTAAAAATACAACAATTAACCGGGTGTGCTGATGGCCACCTATAATTCCAGCTACTCGGGAGATTGAGGCAGAATTGCTTGAACCTGGGAGGTAGAGGTTGTGGTGAGCCGAGATCACCACTGCACTCCAGCCTGGGTGACAGACAGAGTGAGACTCCATCCCCCCAAACCAAAAAAAAAGAATTGGACTTTATCTTGGGGACCACAGGGAGCCACTCAGGAATTTTAAATAGGAATGATAGAATCAGACTTGCATTTTATGAAGCTCCCTGTGCCCATGGAGTGGTAAATATTTTAGGGATAAGAAAAAAAAGGGAAAGATGTAGAAAGATCATTTCAGAGGCTGACCTGCTTTTACAGCCTGTGAAGATACAGAGCCAGCAAGTAGAAAGAAACCAACAATGGGGGAATGGGTGGGAAGGGAGGCACTGGGCTTACCTGGGAGACTTCTGGATCCCCGGCTTGGCTGAGAACAGGCGGTGGTGCCACCCTCTGAAATGAAGGGCTAAGAAGAGAAACATGCAGGGAGAAGGAAAGAAAATGGTTTCCAATTTGGGTAGGATGAGAATCAGGTGTCCGTGTGCTTCCAGGTACAGGGGCCCACTCTGCAAACCCAGGATCAGCCGCCCCATCTCTAAATTCAGGCATTGATTTTGTTTAAAAAGCCGGAGTCTCACGAGTTCTAACACTTAAGCCATTATCGCCACAGACACCTTTGTGTGAGCTTGTACAAGACACTTGGTTCTGTGAACTTCAGTTTTACCACCAGTACATTTCGGTAAATGGCGATTTCCCCCCCACATCCTGCTCACAGGGAGAGTCACGGGATGAAGTGAGATCTTTGCACAAAAGTGATTTATGGGTTGTAAAGTGTTATAGACACGAAAGGTACTATCAGGATAACAAATAATATAAATTACAGTTCTATGAATAATGAAGCATTTTTGGATCCATTTTCTTAAAGAATACAGTACCTGGATGAGTCATAATCATATTAATTAATCTCTGGCATCTGTTTGATAATTTATTGTTTGGCGTACTGCTTCCACATTTCTTATCTGAGCAGATACTTACCTGTGTAGTGAGTAGGCTGAGATAACGATTTTGCAGATGAGGAAACAGACATACGGGAGTTAAATACATCTCCTAAGGTCATCCAGTTAGTAAGCATCAGAGATGGTCTCACTCCTAATCCAAGCACTTCCATCTATACCACATGGTCTGTTAAAAAGTAATTTGGGCCTGATATGGTGGCTCACATCTGTAATCCCAGCACCTTGGGAGGCTGAGGCCAGTGGATCACTTGAGGCCAGGAGTTCAAGACCAACCTGGCCAACATGGCAAAACCCCATCTCTACTAAAAATAGCAAAATTACCTAGGTGTGGTGGCCCATGCCTGTAATCTCAGCTGCGCAAGAAGCACTTGAACCTGGAAGGCAGAGGTTGCAGTGAGCTGAGTTTGCACCACTGCACTCCAACTTGGGTGACAGAGGGACAAAAGAAAGTCATTTGAAGATCTGGTTCTCTGGATTCTAGATAACAGGTGTTATGTTTATGGCAATTGCAGAGACTGCTATTGCCTACCTAACATCTATTCTCTCCTTGTTACTTAGCAAAAGAAGACTCTCATTATATTTGGTGTGGCAAAGTGCTCAGCTACGATACTACATTACTACAATACCGCACTATTACAGCGCTACATTGCTACAATACTACATTACTCCAATACCACACTGCGACAACACTACATTGCTACAATACTACATCACTCCAATACCACACTGCTACAACACTACATTGCTACAATACTACATCACTCCAATACCACACTGTGACAACACTACATTGCTACAATACTACATTACTCCAATACCACACTGTGACAACACTACGATACTACATTACTCCAATACCACACTACTACAACAGTACACTGGTACGATACCACATTACTCCAATACCACACTACTACAACACTACACTGCTACAATACTACATTATTCCAATACCACACTACTACAACACTACACTGCTATGATACCACATTACTCCAATACCACACTACTACAACACTACACTGCTACAATACTACATTATTCCAATACCACACTACTACAACACTACACTGCTATGATACCACATTACTCCAATACCACACTACTACAACAGTACACTACATTGCTACAATACTACATTACTCCAATACCACACTGCTACAACACTACACTGCTACAACACTACATTACTCCAATACCACACTACTGCAACACTACATTGCTACAATACTCCATTCCTCCAATTACTATGATACTGCAACCTGCCTAGTGGGAAGGGGTGACTATGAGACTCAGTTGTCTTCAATTATGTAGAAATGAAAATATATGAGATTTATGACAAAATGTTTTACAAGGAGCTGACTTGGATGGGAAGTGGATACTTTTTGCTCCTCCTACTTCCTGTTGCCTGGGATGCAGTCATGATGGCTGGAGTTCCAGCAGCTGTCTTTGACCATGAAGTGACCCTGTGGATGATCACCTGAGTTCCTAAGCCACGCTATCAGCCCTGAGCTGCCTGATTCTGAGCTTTATTTTGAACATGAGGGCGGAACAAAGCTCTCAGCATTTAAGAGCCCACCCTTTTGGTTTTTCTGTTAAATGCAGCCAAGCATAATCATAATTGATCTAAGAGTATAACACAGCGTCTCTTTATGCAGGGTCAAGACCCCCAACTTCTGGATACAGGAGACGAGATTCTTTTCCACCCATCAAATATATATACATATATATATATATATATTTTTTTTTTGAGACAGAGTCTCACTCTATAGCCCAGACTGGAGTGCAGTGGTGTAATCTCAGCTCACTGCAACCTCTGCCTCCTGGGTTCGAGCAATTCACTTGGCTCAGCCTCCTGAGTAGCTGGGACTACAGGTGCGTGCCATCATGCTTGACTACTATTTTTTGTATTTTTAGGAGAGACAGGGTTTCACATGTTGGTCAGGCAGGTCTCAAACTCCTGACCTCAAATGACCCACCTGCCTCGACCTCTCAAAGTACTGTGATTATGTGCCCCTGGCCCCAATCACTTATATTCAGATCTCAGCTTGAAGTCAATTTTGCTGCTAGAGATGGTTTCACAGGGTGGTAAGGGTTGGAAGGTAAGTGACTCTCAATCCCCTCAATCCATGGTCTTCTCTTGCCATATCCTTAGGCCACAGAATCACTATGCACATTTTGTCTGCTTCTAGGCTGGAGAAATAGCATTTCTTTCTTATGTTGCTCTTCCTAATGCCAGCTCAGGAGATTGTCACTGCATCTAAATACACTCAATTACCATGAAGGCAAAAGTGTGGCTAGAACCCCCTGGCCAGGCAAGTCAACTGGAGCAAATTGCTGTGGCATCGGAGCAAACCGAAGACCTAACGAGCAATCTGGGAAAGTTTGGGGACAGCGGATGCCGCTCCACAGCTCGGATTTCCAGTTAATGTCAACGTCAGTGGGTTCCATGCTGGCAGTCTCCTACCTCAACTTCAACTCCACGCACGCTGACATTTTCCTTCCTTTCAAATTGGCAGCAGGAGCCAGGGAAAACCTAAATTTAACCTCCAGAGAATATATCACATGACATTTGTGGGCCTTACATGTTCACTTTAAGACTTTGAAAGCTAATTTAGCCATGCGATGCCTCCGCAAGTGACGGGGGTTGATCCACCTGAACTTCCGTCATTCTTAGCCACTGTGGGATCATTCTGTCTCTTGAGACTTCATTCTTTAATAACTGCTATGTTAAGCCCCAGAGAATAGCGCTAATGAGTATTTGAAAATGCCAGGTTCTTGGCACCATGCACTGATTTAAAAAAAAAAAAAAAAAAAAAAGACCTAACTAACAGCCATGAGTGTAATGGTCACTCAGTGAGGGGTGTGCGAGAGGAATTCTGCATGACTTGCCTTGTCATTTCCATCTCTCCCCTGAATCCCCCATTCTAAGTACAAGCAATTAAGCGGCCCTTGGACCAAATCTTAATTAATTCGAGGCTCTGTGACCAAGGTCCTCCAATAAAATGCCATATAAGCAATACATACAAAAAAATTACTAAGCCATCAGAGGAACAATAATACAAGGAGTAGCTTTGAAGAGATCAATGATGGCTGCTTAGGGACACATTTCTGTTCTTTGTCTGGGCTTCCCGGCACATAACGTTGCTGTTCAGGTTTGAAATCTTAGGTGTGAGTTCACAGAATCTACCATAGCATATCAGAGACTAAGCAAATCTATTAGATAGCAACTCCGTGGAGGAAAGAGAACTGTCTTATTTGCCTTGGTATTTTCTTTTTTTTTTTTTTTTTTTTTTTTTTTGAGACGGAGTTTCGCTCTTGCTACCCAGGCTGGAGTGCAATGGCGCGATCTCGGCTCACCGCAACCTCTGCCTCCTGGGTTCAGGCAATTCTCCTGCCTCAGCCTCCTGAGTAGCTGGGACTACAGGCACGCGCCACCATGCCCAGCTAATTTTTTGTATTTTTAGTAGAGACGGGGTTTCACCATGTTGACCAGGTTGGTCTCGATCTCTCGACCTCATGATCCACCCGCCTCGGCCTCCCAAAGTGCTGGGATTACAGGCTTGAGCCACCGCGCCTGGCCTGTCTTGGTATTTTCATCTAGGACATCATGGTATTCACAAAGTACTGATTAAACTGAATACCATTTAATCAACTCTCATTTAAAAAATTTTTTATTGTGTATATTTAAGGTGTACATGTTTTGATACACATGTAGGTAGTGAAGTGTTTACAGTAGTGAAGCAAATGAGCATATCCATCATCTCACGTAGTTACCCATTTTTCCGCATGTGGCAGGAACACCTAAAATCTATTCTTATCACAAAAGTCCCAAGTACATTACAGTATTATTAAGTATAGTGCTCATATTGTACATAAATGACATCACTGGACTTCTTCATCCTGCTTATCTATTACTTTGTATTCTCTGACCTATATTTCTCAATTTCTTTCTGTTCTCTTTCTTCCATCCCTGGTAACTGCTGTTTAATTCTCTGTGTATTTGACTTTTTTATTTTTTAGATTCCACACATAAGTGAGATCATGTAGTATTTTGCTTTCTGTGTCTGCGTTATTTCACTTATCTTAATGTTCTCCGGATTCATCCATATTATGGCAAATGGCAAGATATTCTCCCTCCCTCCCTCCCTCCCTCCCTCCCTCCCTCCCTCCCTCCTTTCCTTCCTTCCCCCTCTCCCTCCTCCCTCCTTTCCCTCCCTCCCCTCCCTCCCTCCCTCCCTCTGTCTCTCTCTCTCTTTCTTTCTTCTTTCTTCTCTCTTTTGAGACAGGGTCTCACTGTGTTGCCCAGGCTTGGTCTTGAACTCCTGGGCTCAAGCAATCCTGCCTTGGCCTCCCAAAGTGCTGTGATTACAGAGGATATCCTTTTCTGAAGCTGAATAATATTCCATTGTGTGTGTGTATCAGTTTTTAAATCCATTTATCCATCAGTGGACACTTCTGTTGTTTCCATGTGTTGGTTATTCGGAATAAACGTAAGAGTGCAGATATTTTTATGAGGTAGCGATTTCATTTCCTTTGAGTATATATCCGGAAGAGGGATTGATAACTCTCCATACTCGTGAAATTTGCATCAATGACCCACATTGCCAGATCAGTCTTGACTCTGGCCTGCCCATTATATATCATGTACGATCCAACTAAGGCATATGAAACAGGGCAATTGGTTGGTTTGGGAATTGTTCCATCTAGAAAATGCTACCTTTTTTGAACTCTTAGACTAAAACTTCTAAATTTGACTTAATCTTCATCTATTGCTCTGAAAAAAAAAATCACATTTATATTGCTCTATCATCCATAGTATTTGAAGTCTTTAAAGTGATAAAATAGTCTCACGCATACATAGTAAAACTTCCATCTAGTGTGCATCTGCTCATGGCCAACTATTTGGCTGTGAACACTATCAAATCGTGTCTGTCCCTGTAAATCTTTGCTAGTCATATAGATTTTTATTTTTTAAAATATCCTAGTTCACGCCTGTAATCCCAGCACTTTGGGAGGTCGAGGCGGGTGAATCACGAGGTCGAGAGATGGAGACCATCCTGGCCAACATGGTGAAACCCCATCTCCACTAAAAATACAAAGGAATTAGCTGGGCATGGTAGTCCCAGCTACTCGGGAGGCTGAGGCAGGAGAATTGCTTGAACCCGGGAGGCGGAGGTTGCAGTGAGCCGAGGTTGCGCCACTGCACTTCAGCCTGGCACCTGGTGACGGAGTGTGACTCTGTCCCAAAAAAAAAAAAAAAAAATTGCCTAGTTGATGTCAATATTAGCCATGTCAGAAATTAACCAGAACAAGCCCACAGGAAAAATCTAGGCAGCTCACTCACAGGCTGCAGGGCAAAGCTTGAGTCCTTGTACATTCTGTTAGTAAAGAAAGGTACCTCTTGACTCTGTGTTGATTTAATTTTGTTATAAACATGGTTGCCTTGTGATGACCTAAGACTTTGGAAACCTTACCAAGTCTCCTCTTCCCATTTTTGTAGATGCAAATCTCCATAGTTACCAAGAAAGAGTTGCAAGAAGAAAAAAAACAGAAAAAAAAAAAAAAAAAAGAATCTCTCAACACAATAGCCTATACATGGGCATCAGAAACCATGAGTAATATTTCCAGTATATACAGCACTGGATCCAGGCAGAGGTCCTCCAATCCAATAAGGGGCAGGAGATCCATTGGACAAAGCATCTTCACTTCAGGGAAATGCCTGTTCCTGGGGAAAAAGACTAGCTTTGGCTTTAGCATTTCAAACAGCCATGCTTAATAAAGAAAACAGGGTGGGGTCCCCAGAAGTTGGTGCGTAAGTGCAATTGAGGTCAAAGGAAACAAATGCAGGATGGCCGTGGTGGCTCGTGCCTGTAATCCCAGCGCATTGGGAGGACGAGGCGGGTGGATCACTTGAGATCAGGAGTTCAAGACCAGCCTGGTCAACCTGGTGAAACCCTGTCTCTATTAAAAATACAAAAATTAGCCAGGCCTGGTGGTGCACACCTATAATTCCAGCCTACATGGGAGGCTGAGGCAGGAGAATCGCTTGAACCTGGGAGGCAGAGGTTGCAGTGAGCTGAGGTCATGCCACTGCATTCCAGCCTGAGCAATAAAGCAAGACTCTCTAAAAAAAAAAATGCAGAGGAAGAACAGCCATAAAATTTAACTCCTGCTTTAAGGAAATTGGTCCCCTGAACTGCTAGGATACCTAATATGAATTTGAGCTGATGGGCTAAATGTGTAGGCAGTTTCCAAATCAGCAACCACTAAGAAGAAGCCACCTCAACAACAAAGATGTCTTTAATGCACTCCTCATTAATGTGTGTTTATTCTGGATGGCTAAGGGATTCTTGAAACTCACAACCACAATTCACAAATAAACCTTCTGAGAGGGGCCAGGTGCAGTGGCTCATGCCTGTAGTCCCAGCACGTTGGGAGGCTGAGGTGGGCAGATCACTTGAGGTCAGGAGTTCAAGAGCTGCTAGACCAACATGGTGAAACCCTGTCTCTACTCAAAAAATCCAAAAAATTAGCTGGGCAGGTGGCATATGCCTGTAATCCCAGCTACTTGGGACACTGAGGCAGGAGAATTGCTTGAACCTGGCAGGCAGAGGTTGCCGTGAGCTGAGATCATGCTACTATACTCCAGCCTGGGAGACAGAGTAAGACTGTCTCCAAAAAAACAAAAAAACAAAAACCAAAAAAAAACAAACAAACAAAACCACAACAGCCTTCTGAGAGAATAATACTGTGTCTCTGAAAGTTTCAGATGCAGTAGACTTCTTTCTTTCTTTTTTCCCCCCATGTATTGGCAAGAACCCCAGTTGGCACAGCTTTATTTTGAGCTCAATCCATCAACAATTCAAGAGAATTAATAATGTATTTATATCACATGCTAGTGGTAGCATAAAATTATCTATAAATGTTTAATAAATATTCCGTAATGCTTTTGGAACACATGTTATAAATGATAAATAAATACTAATGGATTCTTTATGAAACATTTATCCTAGCATGGTTATTGTTATGTTATAACTGCTTGGGAAGCCATTACTAACAAAGTGAATTGAGTTACCCAAGTTATAGATATGCTTAGCCCACCATTCATAATGAAACGTGCAACACTTAAAATGAAGTAAAGACACTGGAAGCAGCTGTTGACAAATGGTAACTGTCAGAGTCACCAGTCATATTTAGCAGTTCATGAACATAAAAGATTGGCAACCGGTTAATACACCACACCTCATGAAATATGGAGTCCTGGTGTCTCGTAAGTGCTGTAGATTCTGCGGAGCCTTCTTTGTGGATAGTGACGCTGAATCATGGAGTCTTCCCCACATTTCCACAGGTTTAAAAGGGGTTGGAGCGAAAGTTCAAACAAGGACTATTCATTTATACAAAAAGGACACTGCCTAGCTAGAAACCACATATGCAGGCTAGTCAGGGGTGAGCATCTAAGATAAATTCCCTATTTTGAGCACTTACTATTTGAAAGTCAATAAGATTTTGACCGGGCATGGTGGTTCATGCATGTAATCCCAGCACTTTGGGAGGCCAAGGCAAGCAGATCACTTGAGGTCAGGAGTTCGAGACCAGCCTGGCCAACATGATGAAACTCCATCTCTACCAAAAATCCAACAAAAATTGCTGAGTGTGGCAGTGTATACCTGTAATCCCAGCTACTTAGGAGGCTGTGGCAGGAGAATTGCTTGAACCTGGGAGGCAGAGGTTATAGTGAGCTGAGATCGTGCCACTACACTGCAACCTGGGAGAGAGAAGGAGACTCTGTCTCTAAATAAAAAAATAGGAAAGTCAACAACATTTTTTTCATTCTTTTAAAATTGAGGCATCATTTGTTTATGGTAAGATTCATCTTTTCTGTACAGTTCTGTGGATTATGAAAAATACCCACCATTATGTAGCCACCACCCAAATGAAGCACCCCTTAGTTTTTCCTGTACCCCTGGTAGTCTAACCCTCCCCCATCCCCAGCTCTTGGAAAACAGTGATTTGTTTTCTATTCCTATATATTTGCCTTTTCCAGAATAGCATTATAAGTGAAACCCTAAATTTTTTGCTTTTTTAGGCTGGCTGCTTTCCCGCAGAATAATGCATTTGAAATGTGTTCATGGTGTCGCATATATCATTAGTTTATTCTTTTTTTATTGTTGAGTAGTATTCCATTGTAGAGATATAGTGTAGCATAGCTGATTTATTCACTAGCTGAAGGACATTTTAGTTGTTTTAGGATTTTGGTAATCATGGCCGAGTGCAGTGGCTCAGGCCTGTAATCCCAGCACTTTGGGAGGCCGAGGATGGTAGATTACTTGAGGTCAAAAATTCGAGATCAGCCTGGGCAACATGGTGAAACCCCATCTCTACTAAAAATACAAAAATTAGCTGGTGTGGTGGTGTGCACCTGTAGTCCCAGCTACTCAGGAGGTTGAGGCAAGAGAATCACTCGAACCCTGAGGCGAAGATTGCGGTGAGCTGAGATCATACCACTACACCCCAGCCTGGCTGAAGGAGCCATACTCTGTCTCAAAAAGAAAAAAAAGTTTTCGGTAATTGTGAATAAATCTGCCATTAACATGTAGATACATGGTTTTTGTATAAGTTTTCATTTCTCTAGGATAGATACCAGGAATGGGGCTGGTGGTCATAAGAGAAATATGTATTTGGTTTAATGAAAACGCTGAACTAATTTCCAAAGTGGCAGTGACATTTTGATTTCTGTCAGCAATGTATGAGAGTGCCATGCATTACTGCTAGCACATTGTATTGCCATTTGTTTTTATTTCATTTTTATTTTTTAAGATGGGGCCTCACTGTCACTCAGGTTGCAGTGCAGTGTTGCAATCTCAGCTCACTGCAACCTCTGCCTCCCAGTCTCAAGCGAGCCCGGCATCTCAGCCTCCTGAGTAGTCCCACCTACAGGAGCATGCCATCATGCCTGACTACTTTCTTGCATTTTTGGTAGAGATGAGGTTTCGTCATTTTGCCCAGGCTGGTCTCAAACTCCTGAGCTCAATCAATCTACCTACTTTGGCCTCCCAAAATGTTGGGATTGCAGGCGTGAGCCACCATGCCTAGTCATGTATTTGTTTTTTGAATTAACAAAAATATTTTGGTTATGGCAGTCAACACATGCACTTTTTAGGTGGACACAACAAAGTTGGGGGAAAAAACATTTTGTTATCATGTAATATGGAGAAAAGGCATCTTTGAATTTTAATCTTTGCAGTTGGTATAGAAAATGTCAGGTTGGAAAAGCCTTGGCATACATCTCAGGGATGAAATGCAGTTGTCAGCTATGCATGATGCTTATCGATAAAAGAGCAGATAATCTTAAAAGTTGTTCTTAAGCTGTGTAAAAAGATTCGCGTTTAAATTAGCTGTATATCAATAGTTCAAATATTCTTCCAGTTGGCATTTTCCAGATGTTTTTCTTTTCCCTCTTTTCTCATCTTCAGTAACCCATGAACTGTTTTATGTAGTAAGCGTTAATTTTCCTATTATGCAGACAGAAAATGAAAGTTTCGAGAGGTTTTAAATTGAGTAATCATTTAATGAACGTTTACCATGTGCTCAATATTTTAAGTCATGTTATCTTTACAGCAGTTTCAAGAGGCAAGCATTATCATACATACCCATTTGATAGATGAGAAAATTAATCTCAGGGATATCAAATATTTTATCCAAGTTTATACAACAATTGGCTCAAAAGGAATTAAATACTTAAATGTAAGAGCTTAAACTATAAATGTCTTAGAAGAAAAGACAGAGGGAAATCTTTATGACACTGGATTTGGCAATGGTTCCTTGGACATAACACTGAAAGTCCAGGTAAGAAAAGAAAAAATATGAATAAACTAGACTTCATCAAAATTCAACTTTCTTGCTTTAAAGGACACTACCAACAGTCAAAAGAAGACCCACAGAATGGGAATATATATATATATATATAATCTATCTGATAAAAGATTACTATCCAGAATATACAAAGAACTCTTACAACTCAATAACAACTACAGAACTCAATTTAAAAATGGACAGGTGTCAGGCATGGTGACTCACGTTTGTAATCTCAGCACTTTGGGAGGCCAAGGTAGGCAAATTGCTGGGCTCAAGAGTTTGAGACCTACCTGGCCAACATGGTGAAACCCCTTCTCTACAAAAAACACAATTATGAGCTGGGTGTGGCAATATGCACCTGTAGTCCCAGCTTCTTGGGGGGCTGAGGTGGGAGGATTGCTTGAGCATGAGAGGTTGAGGCTGCACTAAGCTGTGTTTTTGAACCACTGCACACCAGTCTGGGTGACAGAGTAATACCCCATCTCTTAAAAAAAAAATGAAAGAAAGGAGAACTTGAATAGCTATTTAGCCAAAACAAATACATAACTGGCCAATAAGCACACGAATAAATATTCATATCACTAATCATTGCAGAAATGCAAATCAAAGCTGCAATAAAGTGCCACATGACACCTATTAGGATGGTTACTGTTATGAAAAGAAAAAAAACCAGAAAACAAATATTGGTGAGGATATGGATGAACTGAAGTCCCTATACACTGCTGGTGGAAATATAACATGGTGCCACCACTGTGGAAAATAGTACGGCAGTTCCTCCAAAAATTAAACATAGAATTGCCATATAATCCAACCATTCTCCTTTTGGGTATATACACACACAAAACATGAGGACTGCAACTGAAAGAGACATTTGCACACCAAATCCATAGCAGTAGTATTCACAGGAGCCAAAGCGTGGAGGTATCCCAAATGTCCACTGAGAGATGAATGGATAGACAAAATGTGGTACAGAGATACAGATACAGATAAACAGTGAATTATTATTGACCCTTAAAAAGAAGGGAAATTTGGATGCACTCTACAACCTGAATGAAACGTGAAGACATTATCATGTTAAGTGAAATACGCCAGACACAAAAACACAAATATTGTGCTATTTCTCTCATACGAGGTACCTAGGGTAGTCAAATTCATAGTGACAAAAAGTAGAATGGTGGTTATCAGGGACTGGGGTTAGGAGAAAATGGAAAGTTATTTTTTAATGGGTTAGAGTTTCCTTTTGGGATGATGAAAAACTTCTAGAGATAGATAGTGGCAGCCAGGGACAGTGGCTCACCCATGTAATCCCAGCACTTTGGGAAGCCGAGGTGGGAGGATGACCTGAAGTCAAGATTTCAAGACCAGCCTGGCCAACATGGTGAAACCTTGTCTTTACTAAAAACTAAAAAAAAAAAAAAAAAAAATTATCTGAGTGTGGTGGCAGGCACCTGTAATTGCAGTTACTGGGGAGGTTGAGGCAGGAGAATCACTAGAACCCAGGAGGTGGAGGTTACAGTGAGCCGAGATCATGCCATTGCACTCTACCTTGGGAAACAGAGCAAAATTCTGTCTCAAAAAAAAAAAAAAAAAGATCATGGTGATGGTTGCACAACAATATGAAGACACTTAACGAACTGAACTGTATACTTAAAAATGGTTAAAATGGCAGATTTTACATTATGTATATTTCACTACAATTTTAAAAGCCTTGAAAAAGAAACAGATTAGCACAGAAGGCTCAAAAATGGTTCAAATTGGATCCCATGGGAAAGCAACAAAAATATGAGTTCTGAAGTTGCTAAATAGAAAGTCTCTAAGAAGCCAGAGATCAGAGCAACAGTGTACAGGCGGCAGGTGCACCATGGGGTTCACAATGCTTGCAAACAACTTGCTGAAGTCTTACAATTTTCTTTTTAATATTTATTTTCTTTTAGATGAAGTCTTGCCCTATTGCTCAGGCTGGAGTGCAGTGGCGCTATCTCGGCTCACTGCAACTTTTGCCTCCCAGGTTCAAGCAATTCTCTGCCTCAGACTCCCGAGCAGCTGGGATTACAGGCATCTGTCACCAAGCCTGGCGAATTCTTTTGTATTTTTAGTAGAAATGGGGGTTTCACCATCTTGGCCAGGCTGGTCTTGAACTCCTGACCTCATGATTGACCTGCTTCAGCCACCCCAAATGCTGAGATTACAGGCGTGAGCCACCTTGCCCAGCCAAGGATTCTCACAATTTTCTAAGGGGAAAATAATTCTCACCCTGAAACGTGCCCCGAGTTAATATTTTCCTTCTATTCTTTCAACCATCAGCTACTCCTTAGCTCTAATATTCACCAGCTCTTATGATGAAATGGGGACAGGTTGAAAAGATGGCATGTTAATTAATGGTGAATTACCCTGGACCACTGCAGAGTTTCTTTTTAAGAGTCACATTAATAGCACACAAATCAGTTCTTCATTATTAAGGAGGAAAAGGAGAAGTAAGAATGAGACCCTCATTTTCTGCTAGATATTATTGCCGAGCCGATTTAACATCTCGGATCTTAAGCCCCGCTAGAGTTCAGTGAAGCTTCACAACTATTAAAATGCTCAGGATTCCACGGAAACACCGAAAATAAAATGGAAACTCATCTACATAACAAAGGCAGAGAGAAAGCAGGCATCTCATCAGCCATCACCAGATCTTTCTTTTGAACAAGCACTGGAGTCTTACAGGGTGATCACAATACAATAGGTTGCATCATTTGAAGGTAAGTGCCTGCTTTGGGCAACCGGAATAAAATGGTGCACATAGAGATGTAAACATTCTAAGAGTGAGCATGTGTGTGCATGCTAGCAGGGCACATGGAAAGCAGTGGACTAGATGGTTTCTTTTAAGGCCTTAGCGTGTCTTTGTATTTACCATACTGTCAGCTCTGTGTTCCACACACGTTCCTTTAAGCCTAAAAGGAGGCATTCTCCAGAATCCTTCTTGCCTGTGTAACCAAGTCTCAAATGTTACCTCTAGGCCAGGAACTTAAAACTCCAATACTTTTAGGAAAAAGGGACATCTCATAAATTGGAGAAGTGAGTCAGTTATTATGAAATAGAGAGTGATGGTATGTCTGGTACATATTAAGCATCCAATAAATTGTTACAGTTTTTTTAGAGTTGTGATTTGAGCATTATAATTTGATAGAAAGAGAACTCCTTTTGTAATATCATAGTTTGCATTTAATCTAAATTTAATCTATTTGTACTTTTTTTTTTTTTAATGCAAGTTCTGCCTCTATGGCCCAGGCTGGAGTGCAGTGGCATGATCTCAGCTCACTGGAACCTCCAGCTCCCAGACTCAAGCCGTCTTCCCACCTTAGCCTCCTGAATAGCTGAGACTACAGGCACATGCCACCACACCTGACTAATTTTTTATATTTTTAGTAGAGACAGGGTTTTGCTATGTTGCCCAGGCTGGTCTTGAACTCCTGGACTTGAGCAATCCACCCGCCTAAGCCACCCAAAGTGCTGGGTATACTCACTTTTTAAAAAAAGCAATGGGTTTATTGTGAAAGCATACAGACCCATAGAATAAAGGAATTTAGGAAGAGATAAACGAAAGCAGTGAACTAACGATTGAATTGGATAACGCATCTAGCTCTGAGCTTCTTGACAGACAATAAAAAGTAGAAAAATAATGCCTTAAGGCTTTCATTGTCTGATTACCAATTTATTTTATCAGGTCTTCAGTAGCATCATACCTCTTAACTGAGGTTTGGATATTAAGAAGGGGCTAGCTGTGTCCCAGAAAAGAGTATCATGGAGAGGGAACAGCAGAATAGAAGTCCGGAGGAAGTTACAGTCTTTGGGTGGTGATTATGATGTAGATTTTGATATGTACTTCATAGACAAATTAATATTTATTCACTCAGCAAAGATTTATTGAGTGCCTACAGTGTGCTAGGAAGTATTCTAGATATTCGGGATTCATGAGTAACATAAGTAAAAATTTCTGCTCTCATTCTAGCAGAAGTGAGAATATATGCAGCCTGTATAATGAATAAGCACTTTAAGTGTTATGTGGAAAGTGATGTATGCTTTAGAAAAAAATGAAATGTAAAGTGAAGTAAGGGAATCATGCATAATATGGAAATAGTAACGGATTTCTCCCTTGATCTCAGGATTTCTCTGAGAATCAAATGAAATCAGGCAGTGAAAGATTTCCAGAAACTATTTTGTAAAAGTTATTAAATATAATAATTGAGAGGGCTGTTTTCAAAAGCTTTACCCACCATGCATGCACATGCATACCCATTAACATTTAGCTCTTGGAATACCCTGGAAGGACACATCTATCTCACTCTTTCTCCTGGAAAAGGATTATCTATTAGTAGTGAAATATCCTTGGTTCTTGGCCAATAGTAGTTAGGAGATGGCATTTCAGAAGAAAAGGAACAGAGGTGTGACCTATATCTTGGCTGGTACCTCTCTATTCCCCATTCTACTGGTAATATCACTCCAGCCACAATGCCAGTAAACCAGTTGGCACCTCTGCAGTTCACCCGGGAATTTAATGTCTTCTTTCTTTTGATGATGGAGAGAGAAATAGTCACATTGTTTTCCTCCATTGAAACAGACACACAATAGTTAAACACTCAAACTGGCTAATGTAGTGTTCATTACAACTGAAACCAGTGAGTAACAGACGAGTTATAGGATTCAGTAGTTACCAACAGAGTTAACCGAACAACTAAATACATCATGAAAATTTCTTCTGAATTCCTTGTTTCCTCACCGAGTTTCGGGTTGGCAAGATAGCAGAACCCATAGGATTTCTTGGTGGACTGGATGTGGGGTTCTCAAAAAAGAAAGGAATTAGGGTGTCTATGTTTTTATTCTGGGCAGTAAAAAGGATGGGGTTGTTCTCATTGGAAATGGAGAAGGCTGTGGATGGAGCAGGATTTGCCGGGTGGATGAAGAGTTTAGTTTTGGATATGTTGAGTTTGAGATCTTAATTGGTCTTCCAAATAGAGATGTTAAAAAGAGAAATGTATGTAAGAGTCTGGAATTTGGGAGAGAGTTCTGGCCTTGGAATCTAAATTTGAGTTATCAGCCAATATATCATGTTGTTTGAGAGCAGATGGCCAATGCTTACTCGGTCACATCATTATGTGTCTACCAGTGTCAGTCAAGTGGTGGAGGACTAGAAAAGGGAGAAAAAAAAACCAGACAAGTCTTTGAAGGCACTGCACTGCCAAGGGTAGTTAAGAAATGGAACGATAGCTGTAACATTAAAATCTGTAATTTACTAAGTGCTTACCGTATTTCTGATTCCGGAGCAGGCATCACAGCTTAACCTCAATTATCCTAAGAACCTGCGAGGATGATTTGTCATTCCAATTTTACTGAAGAAGAAAGGAGTTCAGTGAGATTGGGTGCTGCCCAATGTCACATTGCTTTAAGTGTCTGAGCTTGGATTCAAACCCAAGACTCTCTAACTCTATGCTCAAGTCCTTGTACTGTGAATCTATACATGTGTCTTCTCAACGTTGTCCCCCCTTCGCTAACTTTTGGGAAGAGTTGGGGGTAAGGAAAACAGAGATTTGGAGATTTTTCTCATTCATCTTGTGTTATCTTTCACAAATTAATTCAGTGTGAAAAGTAAAATGAGCTCAATGCCATATTGTGTTTGAATTATTGACAACCATTCTTATTCTAACCAGGAAAAAGCATTACTTTGTAAAAACAAAGCCCTTTACTTTCACGCTACCGTTTCTTTTTTCTTTCCTTTTTTTTTTTGAGATGGAGTTTCGCTCTCGTTACCCAGGCTGGAGTGCAATGGCACGATCTCGGCTCACCGCAACCTCCACCTCCTGGGTTCAGGCAATTCTCCTGCCTCAGTCTCCTGGGTAGCTGGGATTACAGGCACGTGCCACTATGCCCAGCTAATTTTTTGTATTTTGAGTAGAGACGGGGTTTCATCATGTTGACCAGGATGGTCTCAATCTCTTGACCTCGTGATCCACCTCGGCCTCCCAAAGTGCTGGGATTACAGGCTTGAGCCACCGCGCCCGGCCTCACTCTACCTTTTCTATTATTACAAAAAAAAAAAAAAAAAAAAAAAACCTCACGATTTGGTACCTATTATTTTACATTGTAAAATGATGAAGAATTAGAAAACTGTTAGATAGCAGGTGACAAATTGCAATCTGATGGGCCAACATGAACCTATAAAAATGTTATCAAGATATTTAACAGTTGATTCCTTACTTAGCATCCAGGCAGGAAATTGGAGCTATTCTTGCCGGGATATCTTATACTTGGATATTTTTCATTTAGATAATGCTATTTAAAATTTAACTGGATTACTGATAATTTGTCTCTCAAAGTGATGTACCTCAGCCCTTGGCTCAGAATATCCTTTACCTAGTTTTTAGTGAAAGGCCTTAGGAATTTCTGAAACTTTTGTGTGTGTTTTTGGCAATGATGTTTTGTTTGCTTGTTTCATCTTCTTAAAGGTTCCTTTTCTTTATAGGAAAGAAAGCCATATCTTCTTTCTTATTCCAAAATTTTGTTATGTGTCCATTAGACAGGAGGTACAATTGGGTTCATTAGTACCGTATGGCATAAAGTGTGTCTGTGTAGTTCATCATTAAATCCCAACAGCTTGGCACAGTGCTTGCCCCATAGTAGGGACTCAATTCACATTCGTTGAATGAACATATGTTTTGTTCATCTATATGAAACCTGTACTTTACATGATATCCAGCACAGAATAGGTGCTAAATTAATATTCATTACACTGCACTACTGAGGAATCTGGTGGTTAACACCTCCCTGCTCCACAGAATCCTCTCAACCCAATTTCACCTCATACCTCTCTTCTCACATCGTCTTGTGGAGGCTGAGTCAGCTCTGTCTCTGAAGACTAGGCTTTTTTCTGCATAAAGGAGGACACCTGTTACTGCCTAAAGGTAGAATTAGAGGTAGTAAAACTTAGGGGAGCGTTTGGTGAGTGGGAGAAGGATCATTGTAGGTATGATCACAAAATTGGACCTAAAGGCCAAAAATAATTCTCGGAAGAAAAATGCTCTATCTTATGAAAATAATAACATAGAAACCATCTGGGTTTGACGCTCAGATTATATTTACGAAGCCTGAGAAGAAAGGAAGAAGAGATGAAGAATTTCTTCCTTCAATCAAAAAGGTTACTGAGCCTGTGTTGGGTGCTATGCTTCTTGCTTGGTGCCAGAGCTACAGTGGGGACAAGGAGAAGTACCTGACCTTATGAGTCAGGTATACAAAAGTGTACCTATGGGGCAAATCATCGAACAAAAGTCATACACCTTATGGACGAGAGAGATTATAAAGAAGTTAAAATGGCCAGACATGGTGGCTCACACCTGTAATCCCAGCACTTTGGGAAGCCAAAGTGGGTGGATCACTGGGTCAGGAGTTCAAGACCAGCCTGGCCAATATGGTGAAACCCCATCTCTACTAAAAATACAAAAAAAATTAAACAGGTATGGTGGAGGGCACCTGTAATCCCAGCTACGAGGGAGGCTGAGGCAGAGAATTGCTTAAACTATGGAGGCAGAGGTTGCAGTGAGCCGAGATCATGCCACTGCACTCCAGCCTGGGCACAGAATGTGACTCCATCTCAAATAAATAAAAAAAAAGAAGTTAAAATATATATGGTTGTAGGAGTGAGTCACACATGACAATATAGTTTTAATGATGTTGACTTGAGAAAATTAATATTAGCCAATAATAGAGTAAAAAATAAGATGTATGCTCTTTACATCATGGGAAAAGCCATTTAGTAGCCAAAACATAATCCTAGGGAAAAGGTCAGAAAAAGAAGCCTCCGCCAGGCATGGTGGTTCACGCCTGTAATCCCAGCACTTTGGCAGGCCAAGGTGGGTGGATTGTATGAGTTTAGGAGTTCAAGACCAGCCTGGACAACATGGCAAAACCCCGTGTCTACTAAAACTACAAAAATTAGTCAGGCATGGTGGCACATGCCTGTGGTCCCAGCTACTCAGGAGGCTGAGGTGGAAGGATCATTTGAGCCCAGGAGGTCAAGGCTGCAGTGAGCTGAGATTGCACCACTGGGTAACAGAGCAAGATGCTGTCTCAAAGAAATAAGGAAAGAAAGGAAAGAAAGAAAGAAAGAAAGAAAGAAAGAAAGAAAGAAAGAAAGAAAGAAAGAAAGGAAGAAAGGAAGAAAGGAAGAAAGGAAGAAAGGAAGAAAGGAAGAAAGGAAGAAAGGAAGAAAGGAAGAAAGGAAGGAAGGAAGGAAGGAAGGAAGGAAGGTAAAAGAAGCCCCTAAAAGCAAAATAACTAAAAAGAGACAGAAGACAGAAGATGAAATTAGTAGCTTTTCAGAATAAGCAAAAAATAAAAACAAAAAATCAAACACAACTAACTGGAAAGAGAAATGACATAAATAGTTAAAATCAATGAGATAAGCAAAGGTTTATCTGAAGAAAACAAAGAGTTGGAAATTCTACTTTTTGCTAAGGTAAGATACAAAGCAAAGTACATGAAATGCAGCAAGGATCACTTTACATTGGTAAAACATACAATCTGCAATAAAAATATAGGTCAGGCGCAGCGGTGCATGCCTGTAATCCCAGCACTTAGGGAGGCTGAGGCAGGAGAGTCACCGAGGTCAGGAGTTCCAGACCAGCCTGGCCAACATAATGAAACCTCATGTCTACTAAAAATACAAAAATTAGCTCGTTGTGTTGGCACATGCCTGTAGTCTCAGCTACTCAAGAAGAAGCTGAAGCATGAGAATTGCTTGAACCTGGGAGCTGGAGGTTGCTGTGAGTCAAGGTCATACCACGGCACTCCAGCCTGGGTGACAGAGTGAGACTTCATCTCAAAATACAATAATAATAATAAGGGTCATGATTATTTATGCATCAATAACACAACTTCAGTATATAAATTAATCAAGAAATTTAAAAAATATATTTTCTTTGCACGTTGTGTTTTTTTTGTGTGTGTTTTTGGCACCTGGAATAATGGCATTACCATCACTTTAAACAGGGAATGCTGTGCGTAGACAGAGCTTTGGAGGGAGAATCAGGTTTGGTTCTGTTTCCATTTGAGATATCTGCCCAACTCCAAAATAAATGTGTCCAGTTGATTTATAGAGTCTGAATGACTAAGTCCTGAGTGGCATTTTTAAAGACACAAATGAGAGGCTAAAGATGGCAGAAGAAGAAATAGCTATTTATGTGGTGCTGTATTAGTCCATTCTCGTTCTGCTACAAAGAACTACCTAAGACTGGGCAATTTATAGAGAAAAGAGGTTTAATGAGCTCACAGTTCTGCAGGCTATACAGGCTTCTGCTTCTGGGGGACCCTCAGGAAACTTACAATCATGGCAGAAGGCAAAGGGGAAGCAAGCATAATTCTACAGGGCCAGAGGAGAAGGAAGAACGAGAGAGAGCAAAGGGGGAAGTGCTACACACTTTCAAACAACTGGATTTCGTGAGAACTCACTCACTATCATGAGAACAGCAAGAGGGAGTCTGCCCCTGCGATCCAATCACCTCCCTCCAGGTCCCTTCTCCAACACTAGGGATTACAATCCAACATGATATTTGGGTGGGGACACAAGGCCAAACCATATCAGGACCTCTTGAGGCTGTGTCTTGGGCACATCCTTAACTTTGGCAAAGTGAACTTTCTATGCTGATAGAGATCTGTTTCGGATACTTCGGGTTTCACAATACCCTTGGTTGCTTGTGAGTAGTGGGCTAATGAGAGCAGAAAGGCTGAAGCCACACACGTATCCAAGGAGCCGACCAAAGGAACCCGTGTCCCATGACGAGTGAAGAACAGGAGGAAGCACATTTTTTTCCTTTCTCTTTTTTTCCCAGATGACAACCCAGAAATCCTAAGGTCCCAGGAAGCAAGTATCAGTTGGATAGTTTCCTCAAGGAAAAGATTATAGTGCTTTTTGAGAATGGAGACCAGAGAAGCTTGGCCTTTAGAAAAGAGGCCTTCCGGGTAATTTAACTTCTTAAAGTGAATGTTAATATTTACATTATCTTGTTAACATCTTTGTACTTTTCTCTTTCTCTGAGATATGAGCCCGAAGGTACGAATATTTTAAACGCATATTCCTTGAAGGGAATCTGGTCTATCACTGCATTTTACAGAGGAAAGAGTGTAGCCTCTGTTATCCACCCATCTCAGCTTGACTCTGGTCATAGTCATTTATTTATTTACTTATTTATTTGCTTATTTATTTATTTAGAGACAGGGTCCTACTCTGTCACGCAGGCTGGAGTGCAGTAACGCCATCTTGACTTACTGCAACCTCCATCTCCTGGGTTCAAGTGATTCTCATGCCTCAATTTCTCACATAGTTGGGACTATAGGCATGTACCACCAGGCCCAGCTAGTGTTTGTGTTTTTAGTGCAGACAGGGTTTTACCATGTTGACCAGGCAGGTCTCAAACTCTTGATCTCAAGTGATCCACCCACCATGGCCTCCCAAAATGCTGGGATTTCAGGCATGAGCCACCAGACCCATCCACGGTTGTTTTTGCTGGATAATTTTGGGAATGTAAGATACTCTGGGCTTGAAGTCTTTCCTCTGTAAAATGGGAAAGGTGTCTGTCCCCTTACTTACTGAGTTCCTGAGTGGGTAAACCAAGATCTTTTATTAAAAGTACCTAATGCCTGGCACACAGTAGGAGTTTGCTGTTGTTTTCATGGCTTATTCAAAACCGTTGCAGTTAGAAGCAGATCTGCTCTGATTTTCTTCACATTCACACTCTCTCTCTTTTTTTTTGAGATGCAGTCCTATACTGTCACCCAGGCTGGAGTGCAGTAGTGCAATCTCTGCTCACTGCTCACTCTGCCTCTGCCTCCTGGATTCAAGAGATTCTTCTGTCTCAGCCTCCCAAGTAGCTGGAACTACAAGTGCACACCACCACTACTGGTTAATTTTTGTATGATTATAGAGACGGGGTTTCACCACATTGGCCAGGCTGGTCTCATGATCTGCCTGCCTCAGCCTCCCAAAAAGTGCTGGGATTACAAGCATGAGCCACTGCGTCCAACCCTCATGTTCTCTTTTTAAGATGTCCCAACACTGATAATATGAACACATGATTTATTTTACTAGCACTTTGTACTTTTCACAGTAATATGGTACCCATGGTAACAGGTAAATCATGTAGTGGTCATGAATTCAGATGCCAGGCTAGACTGTGTGTACTCAAATGTTGGCATCACCACATTCTAATGACCTTGAAAAGATATTTAGCCTCTATGTGGCTCAATATCCTCATCCTCTAAACAGTGATAATTGGCGTGTCCACTTTATGGGGTTCTTACTTGACTAAAGACAGTTAATGCACGAATAGGGCTTAGTGGCTGGCAAGAGGTAGGTGCTTAACAAATGTTAATGATTATTATTAGTTCACTGAAATATGGTTGCCTCATGCATATGACAGTCTCATCTGAAAAGTGGAGAAACTGACTCACGGAGGAGTTTATAGGAATGGCCAAACTCACATAGAGCATTTGCAGCCCGCAGCCTCATCACCCAGAACAAGGCCCAGGTGCTGGAGCTCCAGGCAGGATTTATTTCAAAGGCAGCTTTCCTGCACAGCCTCCCTGCCCCCACAACTCCCCACCACTGTTGCGGGAAATTATGCTTCGAGCCATGTATCTTCTTTGACACGCTCTGCTCTTGAAGAAACACTCCCAATTACTGTGGCTGTGTTCTTTGTGATTGCAATGTGTCATGACATTTCCAAGATGTAAGTTTCTTTGAAAAAGGCATTAGCACCAGGCGAGTGAAGCGGCTCATTTTTCAAACTTGGAAACTGTCGTTGGCCCGGCTCAGTGCCAGTGAAGCCTGAACACACTGTTTAGTGGGCTCTGTCAGGCGACCAGAGTTCACTTCATGGGCATGTTCAGCCGCATTCCCTTGGGAGGGTTGCTGAGAATGTGCAAATGTGTGTACACATCCACCCACACCCACACCCACCCTCACACTCCCCTTCACACATCCACCCATGCTTCACCCTACGCACGATCAGTCTCTGTCAGGCTCTCCCGAATCGCAAATTTCCTCCTGGATCCGAATCCCCTCCTTCAGCCTGGAGCCACTTGATACTCCACTTACGGACTCCTTTGCCCTGAGCACCACCACAGAGAAGTGTTGCATTCCTTCATGGTTCTCCATCTGTATCAGCCAGGGTCATTCATTACAAGCAAAAGAAACTATTGTTTGCTGATTTAAGCGGCAACGGAATTTGCCAGAGGCTTTTGGTTGACCCATAGAATTGCCAGCTTCAGGAAACAGGCAGGAACAAAGGAAGGCAAGACAGCCAGAACCCTGGGCATATACGTGCCACAGTACCAGTCCACAGTGAGGGCACCACTGACCACTCATTGCCTCATTGGCATGACTCTCCCATTGAAAAGGATGCAGGTGCTGTGTCCCTCTTCTAGTGCTTCAAGATCTGGTGCATGCATCTGATTGGCTAACCTTGGTCACATGTCACCAGTATAGCTGCAAGGGAGGCTGAGGAAGTGAGGAATGGTCATATTGGTTTCCTATGATGGTCATAGCAAAGTACCAAAAACTGGGTTGCTTAGAATAACAGAAATGCATTATCTCACAGTTTTGGCCCCATTGCCTTTGAAGGCACTAGGGAAGGGTTGGCTCCAGACCTTTCTCCTAGTTTCTGGTAGCCTTGGACATTCTTTGGCTATAAACGGCTGTCCTCTCCCTGTGTTTCTTCATATTATCTTTTCTCTGTGCCTGTCTTTGTCTAAATGTCCCCTTTTGATAAAGGCACTATCATTCTGGATTAGAGACCTCCTTAGTGACCTCATCTTAACTTGACCATGCCTGCAAAGACCCTACTTCCAAACAAGGTCAGATTCTGAGGTTACTGATACTAGGACTTCAATGTTTCTTTCTTGGGGGATGTAATCCAACCCTGCCACTGGCCTTTCAGTTTATTTTATATGAGGCAGGCTATAATGGCTACCGTGGCTTATGCACCATAGTTAATTTCTTTTCTTTTCTTTTCTTTTTTTTTTTTGAGATGGCGTTTTGCTCTTGTTACCCAGGCTGGAGTGCAATGGCGCGATCTCGGCTCACCGCGACCTCTGCCTCCTGGGTTCAGGCAATTCTCCTGCCTCAGCCTCCTGAGTAGCTGGGATTACAGGCACACACCACCATGCCCAGCTAATTTTTTTTGTATTTTTAGTAGAGACGGGGTTTCACCATGTTGACCAGGATGGTCTCGATCTGTTGACCTCGTGATCCACCTGTCTTGGCCTCCCAAAGTGCTGGGATTACAGGCTTGAGCCACTGCGCCTGGCCAGTTAATTTCTTTTATGCATACAAAGATGTTCAGATTCAGAAAACCAAACCCTTCTAAGAAAAAGTTTGAAAAATATCCGTTACATACTCACTGTAAGAATTTAGTACTCCAGGATTAGATATTCCCTGGTGTGTTATAATGAACAACATACCATTTTCTAAATATTTTGTAGCAGATGAATTACTAGGAAAAAACTTTACCAGCTGGGCACAGTGGCTCATGCCTCTAATCTTAGCACTTTGGGAGGCCAAGGTAAGCAGATCACCTGAGGTCAGGGGTTCAAGAGCAGCCTGGCCAAGACAGTGAAACTCTGTTTCTACAAAAACACAAAAATTAGCTGAGCATGATGGCAGGTGCCTATCATCCCAGCTACTTGGGAGGCTGAGGCAGGAGAATCTTTTGAACCTTGGAGGCAGAGGTTGCAGTGAGCCCAGTTTGCAGCATTGCATTCCATCCCGGGCAATAGAGTGAGATTCTGTCTCAAAAAAAGAAAAGAAGAAGAAAAAATGTTTACTGGCTTGAGTGTTTTATCCCCCTATTCCTAGGACTAACACAGGCTATTGAAGGGCCTGCGGTTAAGAGACAATGTGTGTTCTTCATGACCACAAATTGATAGAAGAAAGCATTGACTCCCAAAGATGAGAATGTTTCTCCGAAGCAGGTGAAGTGATGGAGACTCAGACAGGTGCAGCAAAAGGGAGGGAGTATGACATTATTGCCTTTGCAGTCATGGTGGTTGCCAGAAGAAGTCTGCAAAGAAGGGCATTGCCAGGGAAGTTAAACCCTGCGTCTAACAGAGGAAGTTTCAGGGTAAATAAGCATAGTAATGGTAACCAGGATATCACGTGGATTGAGGGACCTTTGTCAAAGGTTCTGTTAATAGGTGGAAGAACAAAGCATTACTTGAAAAGAATATTGTATTCTTCTTGTTAAATCTAGATATTTCTCTATACATTTCTTTATCTCCCCCAGACTGGTGGGAATTTTAATTTCTGCTATTATCATACATGCTCTTTCAGGGTCACCCAGAGTTAAACAAAGTCCTAGGTGGTCTCATGTGGCTTATTCCAGAATCTTTGACAAAGGTCCTTCAATCCATGTGTTATCCTGGTTGCCATTAATATGCTTATATACCATGGAACTTCCTTCGTTAGAACCAGGGTCTAAAGTCACTTGCAGGTGTCTTTCTTTGCAGAAAATATGTGGTGGTTGAAAATGAAAACTGGATATAAGTCCATATCTTCTTAGGTCGGCATTGTTTATATGGGCCCAGCCTTTTTATTTGTTTGTTTTTGTGTTTTCTGAGACAGGGTCTTGCTCTGTCACCAAGGTTGGAGTGCAATGGTGTGATCTTGACTCACCGCAACCTCTCCCTCCCAGGTTCAAGCGAATCTCATGCCTCAGCCACCTGAGTAGCTGGAACTACAGGTGGGCACTACCACGCCTGGCTAGTTTTTGTATTTTTTTTGTAGATACGGAGTTTTGTCATGTTGGCCAGGCTGGTCTCGAACTCCTGACATCAAGTGATCTGTCCATCTCACCTCCCAAAGCTCTAGGATTACAACCATGAACCACTGTGCTCAACTGGGCCCAGCCTTTTTTCTAGAATCACTTCCCCTTATATCGGCTAATTCATTTCCATTTTCCTTGTCCCAATAGCCTACGCTCACTCCCCGTTCCTGGGATGAATGACTTCTTTCCCAGAACCTGGTGCTCTGTATTTATCATGGAACTCCTGGCTTGCACTTGTCTCGTTTTTCAGTCTGTCTTCCCCACTGTGGACTTCTGGGGTCATCAACACTGTACTGGATTTCTCGATGTCTAGCGCAAGGCTAGGTGCTTAACAGGTACTCACTCACTGAAAACGGAAGGAAATTATAAAAAACAATGAGATGGTTGCCCTCGTCTCCCAGACCTTGGGAATAGGCTAGCAGTAACTGGTCCAAGGATGTGACACGGCCCATCTGTAGTATAAGAATTCTCTGAGGGTCTCAGTTTCAGGCTGGAATTAACATAAGGTGGTATTGTCGAATATGCTAGATACTAGCCACATGTGGCAATTTACTTATTTACAGATGAGGTCTTACTCTCTTGTCCAGGTTGAAGTGCAGTGGCATGCTCATAGCTCACTGCAGCCTTGAAGTCCTGGGCTGAAGTGATATTGCAGGTACATGCCACCATGCCCAGCTAAAGCTGTTTGTTTTGTTTTGTAGAAACGGGGACTTGCTATGTTGCCTAAGCTATTCTTAAATTCCTGGCCTCAAGTGAGCCTCCTGCCTCCTGGCCTCCCAAAATGCTGGGATTATGGGTATGAGCCACTGCCCGCCTGGCCCACATACAGCTATTTAAAGCTAAATTTAAATTATTTAAAATTAAATAAAGTTAAAAATTTTGGCCAGGTGTGGTGGCTCACACCTGAAATCCCAGCACTTTGGGAGGCCGGGGTGGGTGGATCACCTGAGGTCAGGAGTTCAAGACCAGCCTGGCCAACATGGCGAAATCCCATCTCTACTAAAAATACTAAAATGAGCCTGGCTTGGTGGTACATGCTTGTAGTATCAGCTGCTCAGGAGTCTGAAGCAGGAGAATTGCTTGAACCCAGGAGGCGGAAGTTACAGTGAGGGGAGATCACGCCACTGCATTCTGGCCTGGGTGACAGAATGAGACTCCATCTCACAGACACACACACAAAATCAGTTCCTCTGTTGCACTAGCCAAATGTCACTCTATGTGTAAGTAGCTGCCATGTTGGATGGCACAGGTATGAAATATTTTTATTGTCACAGAAAGTTCTATTGCACAGTGTTATAACAGGGCTCCTGCATCTCTGTGAAGGAACTATGTTCTAATCTTAGTAACTGGTTCATTTCCTCCACTCCACATTTATTTTTAACTCCTATAAAATCACACACACATGCACACACACACACACACACACACACACACACACCTATCCAAACCACGAATCACTTTGATTTTATAAAAAGAACATTTATTGATTTTAACTAAAAAGGCACTTGTTGCAAGAGGAATTTTATATATCATAGTAAAAACGTCCTGTTTGGGGAAAACTTTAAGACAATTGGATTTTAACTGGGCTATTTATTCTGTGCCATTGCCACAAGGATGTCACACATTTAGCATCTGTTCCCTGGTGCAGAACTTTAAAAGGGAGTTGGTTGGATCCTCTCATGGTGAGGTGACAGGTAGCTTGAGTCTCTGGCTTCAGCAACTATGGCAATTTTTTAGAATGGGTCAGGTTTATAGATTCTGTAGAACTGGAAGCCTAACACTCAGAACGGCCCCTTGACATGGTAGTCATTGGTGGGGCCAGGCATGTAATGTGACAGCTTCTCCAACTGTTTTCAAGCCAGGAGTGGATGCTGAAGTTAACCACTGATGAGGTTTTGCACAGAAAGGGAGATCTGAGGTTGTTGCCATTGGCTGGTATAATAACGTGTGTGTGTGTGTGTGTGTGTGTGTGTGTGTACATGCTCATGAGAGTAGAGAGGGAAAGAGACAGATGACACACATAGACACCTACAATTTCTTTTTCTTTTCTTTTGAGATGGAGTTTCGCTTTTGTCACCCAGCCTGGAGTGCAATGGTGCAATCTCGACTCACTGCAACCCCCACCTCCCAGGTTCAAGCGATTCTCCTGCCTCAGCCTCCAAGCAGCTGGGATTATATGCAGCTGCCACTACGCCTGGCTAATTTTTGCATTGTTATTTTTAGTAGAAATGGGGTTTCACCCTGTTGGCCAGACTGGTCTCAAACTCCTGACCTCAAGTGATTCACCCACCTCAGCCTCCCAAAGTGCTGGAATTATAGGCGTGAGCTACTGTGCCTGGCTGGCACCTACAATTTCTTGCTCTCCTGCAGCTACTTAAGTTCCCTTGCATGTAGATTCATGAACACAGATTCATAGATCCTAGGCCAGTGGGTCGGTATCTGGGAAGAAGAGATACAAGTTGTTATGTACTAGGAAACGGTGCTCTCAAATGCCATGCGCCCCACTTTGTGAGGTTCTTCAGATCCCACCCTTGGAAACACATTCTTTTATGTGTTCAGGGGCGGCTTTAGGAATGAGCATTTGAAGAATTTCCTCATATTTCTTTCCTACTCTTATATTTTCCTCCCTTGTACAAGGTTTAGTCTTTTCTAAAATGTTCCTACGTAATTCTTGGAACTGCCTTTCATGAAGTAGGTGTTATAATCAACACTTGAGCAATAACTATCTGAGGCTAAAATAATCAAAGTACTAGTACAAGGTGGGAAAGCAGACAAGATGCGGAGCAGGGACTCCAACTTCATTCTAGACAAGCACACACGTTGTGCCACCACACTCTATGACACCCAGTGTCAGCAGCTGCTGTTTTTCGAGCAGCAACTACTTGAAGCACATTGCATTCCATATTCCATGTGTGCTGCCAGGTGTGGTGACTCACACCTATAATCGCAGCACTTTGGGAGGCCAAGGCACGCGGATTGCATGAGCTCAGGAGTTCAAGACCAGTCTGGCCAACATGACAAAACCCCGTCTCTGCTAAAACTACAAAAATTAGCAAGGTCTAGTGGTGCACGCCCATAATCCCAGCTACTCAGGAGACTGGAGGCAGGAGAATTGCTTGAACCTGGAACAGTGGGAAGTGGCGAAAACCTGGGAGGCAGAGGTTGCAGTGAACTGATATCATGCCACTCCACTCCAGCCTGAGTGACAGAGCGAGACTCTGTAAAAAAAAAAAAAAAAGGAAATAAAAATATGAAAAACAAAAAATGTATTTCATGTTTGCTGACTAACTCAACAAATACCTTTGGAAGACAGATGCTATGAAAACGCTGAATAAAACAGAACACGATGCACCATGAGGCTTGAACAAGTGGCTACAGTTATTATTTCATGTAATCCGGAACGACAGACACCCAGGAGAGAATGACTTACTTTGAGCAAGAGAAAAAAATATGTTATTTTTATGGCTAAATAATATTCCATTTTATGAATATACCACCCTTTACTCATCCACTCATCGGTTAATAGTCATTTAGAGTATTTCTACTTTTTGGCTATTATGATTAATACTGCTATGAACATTTTTGTTTGTTTTTGAGACCGAGTTTCACTCTGTTGCCCAGGCTGGAGTGCAGTGGTATGAGCTCGGCAAATGACCCCTAGAAGGATTTTAAGCAGAGTGTAATATGATCAGATGTGAGGCATGATTCGTCTGAGAACAACGTTCCCTTACATAGCCCAAGTGATGCCGGTTTGCAAGTCATTCCAAATCTCTCGGTTTTGCCTCCACTTTCTGGGTTCAGCTCTTTCTCCAAAATCCCTTCACTTCTTCAGTCTAAGGAAACCATGCTTCATAGCTTTGTCTGTCTAGGTTGTAAGAAAAAGATGCCGTTTACTCAAGAGCAACCTGAATTTCAAGAGACGTTGACCCTCAAAAGTACAGAATAGGTATTAAGATACCTTTTGATTTGTAAGCTTTTTTGTTATCAGTGGCTCAAATCATAGAATGTGTATAGTTTCCTTGGCATGAAGTATGGAGATAAGTGGACCAGAACAAAGCACTTCAGTAATGTTAGCAAGGCACCCAGGCCTCTTCAACAATTTTGTTCTGCTGTCCTATTAATGATAAGTTGCTTCATCATTACAAAATAGCTGCCAGTCCTCCAGACATCACATCCTCATGCCACAGTGTGCAAAGCAGAAGCAAGGACTGTGGTACAAAAACTGAAGGACCCAGAAGAGTTTCTCTTATATATCCCTGGCCAGAATTGAGGCTCACATGCATCCCTAATATAATCCACGACAATGGCAGATGTGGTTGCTATGTTTACCTGAGACCTGTCAGGATTCACCCCTTAGTGATATAAACAAGAGAGGTTTTAACAAAACTCCACAGCAGCAATGGCCTCTGAATTCCTTTCCACTTTTGTCCTCCTTATAATACAAAAGAGTAATTGCCTGCGTGAAAGAATGAAGAAGACCTTGGAGAAGACCTTGCGACCTGCCACTTGTCCTCCTTCATATTCCTAGCAGATTGGTTTCCTCCTTTCACACCCGTACCTACACCTACAACCACACAGACGCCAAGCTTCAAAAATCCTAGATTCTAGATTTCACATATCACACAGGGAGAAATAGTCTTCAATTTTTTGCTTTATCCTTGCTTGCAGCTTGCTGTAACGGGGCCAAGGCCTGGAGGCAAGGCTGTTTAATACAGTTATTCTATTTCCAATACTGATCCTGAAAAAAAAAAAAAAAAAAAAAAAACAAGGGAAACCTTTACCTAGCTCTGAGTCATTCAGAGTTAGCTTTCTTAGAAAAGGCTGGGCAGAGGCTGGGCGTGGTGGCTCACGCCTGTAATCCCAGCACTTTGGGAAGCCAAGGTGGGTGGATCACTTGAGACCAGGAGTTCGAGAACAGCCTGGCCAACATGGTGAAACTCCATCTATACTAAAAATACAACAATTAGCGGGGTGTGATGGCACACACCTATAATCCCAGCTACTTGGGAGGCCAACGCACAATAATCGCTTGAACCCGGGAGGTGCAGGTTGCAGTGAGCTGAGACAGAATCACAGCACTCTAGCTTTGGTGACAGAACGAAACTGTCTCCTAACAGAAAAAAAAGGAAAAGACTGGGCAGAGATTGTTTGTAGGGCGAGCAGCAGATCGAAAACTGTCTTTCTGTATTCATATTGACTTTTGCAGATATCAATCTTCTACATGGATATCAATGTTATAACTTGATGCATTTAGACTTCAAAGACCTGTCCTTATAGCCGTTTTCACTGGTTATCAGTTGCAAAATGCAACATGATTGGGGAAGTGGAAATGACGAGGGTTATGTCCCAATTCCATCCTCAGTTGAAGGCCTCTCCCCACCTCAATCCTGGCTACAATTTGCTTTCTCACAATTTTACCATCTTTGACTTTGCTTTTCTATTTTACCACAGGAAAACAGAATCCCAGGTAGAGAGGAAGGCATTTGCCCCTAAATATTTAGAAATCCTCCTCATCAGGACTAAAGTTGATATGTATATATATGGACAGAGTTTTGCTCTTGTTGCCCAGGGTGGAGTTCAGTGGTGCAGTCTCAGCTCACTGCAACCTCCGACTCCCGGTTCCAAGTGATTCTCCTGCCTCAGCTTCCCAACTAGCTGGGATTACGGGCGCCCACCACAATGCCTGGCTAATTTTTGTATTTTTAGTAGAGACAGGGTTTCACCCTGTTGCTTAGGCTGGTCTTGAACTCCTCACCTCAGGTGATCTGCCTGCCTCGGCCTCCTAAAGTGCTGGGGTTACAGGAGTGAGCTACTGCACATGACTGGCAGCCACCTCTTATTGCGTTAGTGCTTATCTCCAGGAGCCCAGAGGACGTTACCTTTGGTGTTTACACCTCAGCAATGTACTCATTTAAATGTGATCAGCAGGCCATCCCATCCCCCAGGTTGGGATGAAGACCTCAGCTGACTTCTCTATGATGAGCCTAGCAGATAAATCCTATATCTACTACACATCCCCCGCACTGTCCACTCCTTGAAAATCTCTCTCCTGCCTGTGAGCTAAGAACACGACGGCCTTATCCTTTCAGAAACTTAGAGGGAGCATAGGTCAATGCAAAATAACCATCCTACAGATTCCAAGCTGTGGCTGCAGATTTGATAGAGGAGAAGGGGGAAAAAAAGGGGGTGCTGTGTGAACAGAGAGGAACTTCAAATGTAGATTGATAAAGAATGGGATGAGGAAGGAAAACCGAGGGGGCACATTTGAGGTTCACAGGAGCCTCTGTCTCGGGTGGACACACACACCTTATGTTTAACGTTAATAATTGCCAAATGATATGAGGTGATATATCAATCAAATTAATAAAGCGTACAATATTTAGGTTATTCAGTTTCCTAAAATCACTGGCATCTGTGCCTATTAAAAATGACAGATGATTAGGATATCCAAAGTTTGGTAGAATCTGCTAGCTAACAAGGTAGAATTACAATTTACATCTTGTTCTGGCATAATGGAGATAATTAAAAAGAGTGATAAAACCCTTTGATTAACCCTCATCTCCTCTTGCATAGCATTTTATTATGCAAATGAAACCTCCAACACTGTAAACTTAATACCAGTTAAGAATATGAATATGTTCTCATTTCCAAAGTACAAAGATACATGCGTACATATAAAATATTTGACTGAAATGGGGTCTGTTTTGCAGCAAGTGGAACTCAAGGGTGTAGCTCATGGAACAAAGTGATGTCTTCCTTTGCTGCACGCTTGACTTCTTGTCCACTATGCCATCCACACTGTTCTCCGATAGCTCCTGCTTTGTTGTTTAATCACCTGCCCTGACACGTTATGGCACTACGAGTTCCCAGAGGAAGGGTGCATTTGTAGTCCTGATTTTGCTCTCTTGAGTTAAAGGGCACATCACAGTAACTTTAAAAAGCATGAAGTCCCTTGTCTGCCCATCTCTGAGGTTTGAGAAGATGTAACTGCCCAATAGGTTCTCCTTGTGTGCTGCGTAGACACGGCCCATTTACCAAGACAGGGGAATTGCAATAGAGAAATAGTAATTCACATAGAGCTGGCTGTGTGGGAGATATATTACTACTCAAATCAGCCTCCCCAAGCATTTGAGGATCAGAGTTTTTAAGGATAATTTGGTGGGTGGGGGGCAGCCAGTGAGTTGGGAGTGATAATTGGTCACGTCAGAGATGAAATCATAGGAAGTCAAATCTGTCTTCTTGCACTAAATCAGTTCCTTGGTGGGGACTACAAGATCACATGAGCCAGTTTATTCATGGTGCCAGCTGATGCATCAAGTGCGGGGTCTACCAAATATCTCAAGCACTGGTCTTAGGTTTTATAACGGGGCTTTTATCCCCAGGGGCAACTTGGGGAGGGTCAGAATAGTGTAGCCTGCAGCAGGATGACTCCTAAATCGTAATTCCTAAACCTGACTTATTTCTTAGTCCTGGAATGGCAATCTAGTCCCCAGGAAAGAACGGGGTTTGTTTTGAGAAAGGGCTGTTATCATCTGTTATAAGCTAAGTTCCTCCCGAAGTTAGTTCAGCCATGCCCAGGAATGAACAAGGGCAGCTTGGAGGTTAGAATCAAGATGCAGTTGGTTACGTCTGATCTCTGTCACTGTCTCAGTCATAATTTTGTCATGGGAGTTTCAAAGAGAGGGATTAGAAAATCAGAGGAATGAGATTATGTTTTTAAGGACTGACTCTCTCAACAAGTAATTTCTCCCTGAGAAATATTTCTTCTTCAGTAACGCTAAAGAGAAGTCCAGGATGGCTAAAAGTGTAACTGAGCTGATTTGGTAAATTTTCCATTGGCTGAGTGAGTTAATTGGTAGGAAAATAACCAAAGGCACTGTGAAAGAAGGGTATCAAATTTCTCTCTCTCTCTTTGTATTCTCCGACCATTGTTCTACACCCTCTCTTTTCATAGGGAATGAGCTTTGAGTTATGCCACGATAAGTAGCCAACTAGCCAACGTTAGCAAGACAAATCTGAATCTCCTTCCAAGAACCATGCTTTGAAGATTGTTAAGATTCAGAGCCAACCAGACAGATGATGTGGATTGCAGGGGTGGACACATGAAATGAGTTTTACAGCTTAGAGGACTTGGGACAAGATGAAGCTGAGAAGCTGGGGGGAGACTAGAAATGCAACAAGGAATAAAGGCGGAGGGAGAGAAATTTTGGAGGAACCCACAGAGGAGAATGGGCAATACGAAGAAAAGTAGAGAGAGATGGGGCCATAAGCCATGGAATGTTGGCAGCTCTCAGAAACTGGAATGGACGAAAGATACATTCTCCCTTAGACCTCTGGGGGAGCGCAGCCCTGCCGACACAGTGATATTGACTTCCGGCCTCCAACACTTGAGAGAATAAATTTCTGTTGTTTTAAGCTGTGGGGTGCATGGTTAATTCATGACAGCAGCCACAGGACATGAATACAGCTTTTAGTATCCAAAATGGGAAGGTATACAAAAAGTGTAACTGCTTAAGGGGTTCACCTTGCTCACTGCCTAGACACAGCTGATTTATCAAGATCGGGGAGTTGCTATAGGGAAAGAGTTTAATTCATACAGAGCTGGCTTTTGGTAGCTCTGGGTTTTATTATGACTCAAATCAGTCTCCCTGAGCATTCAGGGATTGGAGTCTCTAAGGATAATTTGGTGGATGAGTGAGGCAGCCAGGGAGTTGGGACTGCTGATTGGTTGGGTAGGACATGAAACCGTAGGAAGTCAAAGCTGTCTTCTGCTGAGTCTGTTCCTGGGTGGGGGCCAATGAGCCAGTTTATCGGTCTAGGTGGTACCAGCTGATCCACCAAGTGTAAGGTCTGCAAAATATCTCAAGCACTGATCTTAGGTTTTACGATAGTGATGCCATCCCTAGGAGCAATCTGGGGACGGTCAGAATCTTGTAGCCTCCAGCTGCATGACTCCTAAACCAGCATTTCTAATCTTGTGGCTAATTTGTTAGTCCTACAAAGGCAGTCCAATCCCCAGGCAGGAAGGGGGTTTTGTTTTGGAAAAGGGCTGTTGCTTAGAAACATTAAGTTCACGCTGGCCCCGTGGCTCCTCGGTGGAGGGTACCCTTTAGTTTGTAATTAGTGCTAGGCAGGTAACAGTGGCCTACTTGGTATAGTCTTGAGTTACGAGTAAATGTAAAGCACCTGCTTATTAATAAGAATCACCTGTGTAAGAACAAATAACTCCATGGATGAGACTCTGCTCGGGGCCTTCAGCCTGGCCGGTTGTCAGCCTCTCTGCTCTCAGCCTGTCTTTCTCTCTGGGTGTCAGCCTCTCAGCACCTCAGTGCCGCTTGGTTGGGGGTCCCCTGACAGAGCTGGTACTCCGTAGGCTGCTGCCCTTTTGGTTTCAAAGTTAAACTATGAATTAAGTTTCTCCCGAAGTTAGTTCGGCCTACGCCCAGGTCTGAACAAGGACACGTTAGACTCTGGCCTAGAAGCAAGATGGAGTTGGTTAGGGCAGATCTCTTTCCCTATTATAGTTTTTCTCAGTCATACTTTTGCAACGGTGATTTCAAAAGGTGTCTGGAAGAAAGCGGAAGTTCTGCATTTACGATGGAGATGCCATCCCCAGGAGCAATCTGGAGAGGGTCAGAATCTTGTAGCCGCCAGCTGCATGACTCCTAAACCAGAATTTCTAATCTTGTGGCTAATTCGTGAGTCCTACAAAGGCAGTCCAATCCCTCAGCAACGACAGGTAAGCTTTGTCCTTACCAATGAGTGTCTATGCTGCCTCAATGTTCTCATCTTGAAAATAGGAACTATAATAACATCCACCTCATAGAGTTGTTGACAGGATTAAGTGAATTCCTAAACGTAAATGGCTTAGAAGAGCATCTAGCATAAAAGCTGTACTACAGAAATGTTAGCTTTGAGTTCTACTGTTGCTGCTCTTTATTATGTTTATTATATTTGCTGTACTTTGCGTGCCTTCCTGGTGACTGCAGGGCCTCTTTGAGTAATTTCATTTATCTAAGTATTTATTTAAAAAATAACACTTGAAGTTTGTTTTCCAAAATATTATAAACAGCTATTTCTGGGCGATGCGTTGGCCATAGAATTTTATTTGCCTCTCTTTGCTTCTATGTGCTGAAGTTTCAGCAATGAACACAGGACTTTGGTAATAAAAAATGAAAGTTTTTTTTTTTTTCACTTTTAAAGACTTTTAACTCTTAACAAAAGTGAAGAAGCTTAAAGTCAGGCATTTTTAATGCCAATGAGTTGATAAGAGAACACTGTGCGTGTGTGTGTGTGTGTGTGTGTGTGTGCGCGCGCGTGTGCGTGTGTATAGATAGATAGATACGGAGTCTTGTTCTGTTGGCCAGGCTGGAGTGCAGTGGTGCGATCTCAGCTCACTGCAACCTCTGCCTCCTGAGTTCAAGTGAGTCTCCTGCCTCAGCTTCCCTGGTAGCTGAGACTACAGGCATACACCACCATGCCCAGCTAATTTCTGTGTGCATATATATATATATATATTTTTTTTTTTTTAGTAGAGATGGGGTTTCACTATATGTTGGCCAGGATGGTCTCAAACTCCTCACCTCAGGTGATCCGCCCACCTTAGCTTTCCAAAGTGCTGGGATTACAGGCGGGAGCCACCATGCCCAGCAAGAGAACATTATATAATACTTTTGATGAACCCTTAAGAGTTGTAAGAATTTTCAACTAGTAACTAGGGAAAGAGATGGGGTAGGGTGGGTGGGTGCAGGAAACAGATTGGGAAGCCAATTTCAAAAGGTTGCAAGTGATCCAGAGTAAGAATTTTATATCCCCGCTGGGCATGGTGGCGCGTGCCTGTAATCCCAGCTACTCAGGAGGCTGAGGCAGGAGAATTGCCTGAACCCAGGAGGCGGAGGTTGCCGTGAGCCGAGATCGCGCCATTGCACTCCAGCCTGGGTAACAAGCATGAAACTCCGTCTCAAAAAAAAAATTTTATATCCCCAAGCATCACCCTAAGTATCTGCCTGAAATTCCACTCTTGTGGATTGAGTCCTCTCCTCTTTGGGGAGGTTATTTCTGGGAAGAGAAAAAGATCTAGTCACTAGAGACCAGGGTTTATTAGCCTGGACACTATCGATACTGTGGTGCATCATCCTTTTTGTTGGTAGATTTCCTGGTCATTGTCAAATGTTTAGCAGCATCCCTGACTTCTTCCCGCAACATGCCAGTGGCACTCCTGGACCCCTCAGCTGTGATAATGTTACAGGAAAGGGGCCCTGATCCAGATACCAGAGAGGGTTCTTGGATCTCTCGCAAGAAAGAATCCAGCGCGAGTCTGCAGTGCAAAGAAAAAACCAAGTTTATTAGGAAAGTGAAGTGGTGAGAGAACGCTATTCCATAGACAGAGTAGGGTGTTCCCGAAAGCAACAGGGGAACGTGTCCGCCCTAGGTTCAATGTTCGAATAAATGGGGAGATGTGCTGTGCTACAAGGGTTTGTGATAAAGGATTAATTTTCTTAATTACTATATTTTGCAAGAATCGATATTATCTTTAAAGCAAAATAATGCCTTTGTTCTCCAGATAGCGGGATATCTGGACACTCCCAAGTCTGGGTTTGCTTAGTAAACATTTTAAATTTGTTCCCGTAACCGTACACATCTAGAGGCTAGGGTTACCTAACTTTCTGGGAAGTCCCAGCCTCATTTTCCTAGCCCTCACTCGAAATGGATTTGCCCTGGTTCAAAGGTCTCTGACAATAACAGAAAGTATTTCCAGACATTGTCAGGTATCCCCTAGGGGGTAGGGTAGGGACAAAGATCACACCACCACTGCATCTCCTTTCGGTTCAGAACCACTGCATAGACCAAAGTCCAGCGTGGCTTCCTTTAGATTCCGTTCAGGGGAATCCTGCTGATGGGACGTTCTGGCTCAGATCCTAGACCAAGCTTGTTTAGTTCAACCTGCAACCTGTGGGCCGTGTACGGTCCAGGGCAACTTTGGATGTGGCGCAACACAAGTTCACAAACTTTCTTAAAACATGAGTATAATTGCCCGAGGAGTTCACTGTGCCCACTGCCTAGACAGAGTCCATTTATGAGGCAGGGCAATTGCAATAGAGAAAGTAATCCAGGAAGAGCCAGCTGTGCGGGAGACCGGAGTTTTTTTATTACTAAAATCAGTCTTTCTGAAAACTCGAGGATCAGAGGTTTAAGGATAATTTGGTGGATGGGGGGCCAGAGAATCAGGAGTACCAATTGGTTGGCTCAGGGACGAAGTCATAGGGAGTCAATCTGTTCTCTGCTGAGCCAGTTCCTGGGTAAGGGCCACAGAGCTGGTCGGCAGGTTCAGGTGGGGCCCTCTGGTTGGCAGAAATGCAAAAACCTGAAAAGACATCTCAAAAGGCCCATCTTTGGTTCCCAATAGTGATGTGACCTTCAAGAGTAATTGGGGAAGTTGCAAATCTTACGACCTCTGAAATAATGGTTGGCAACGCTTAGAATTCCAGTCCCTGTCATCTTGACTTGGTGACCGGTGGCCTTTCATTTGTTTGACATGAACAGTTGAGTCTTTTTGGGAAGGGCTATGACATAAACTATACACTAAATTCCGTCCCAAGTCTAGTTTGGCCTATGCCAGGGAATGAACAAGGACAGGTCAGAGGTTAGAAGCAAGATGAAGTCAGTTAGGTCTGATATCTTTCACAGTCATAATTTTCTCAGGCATGATTTTTGCAAAGGCGGTTCCATTAGGAAATTTTTTTTGTATTTTTTTTTTTTAGTTCATCGGCTATCCTTAGTGTTAGCGTATTTTATGTGTGGCCCAAGACAATAATTCTTCCAGTGTGGCCCAGGGAAGCCAAAAGATTGAACACCCTGGCTCTAGATCGTGCAGACAGCAACTGAATGAAATTGCTTGAACTGTGGATTCAGGATGCTTGGATTGCTTTAACAGTTTGGTTTGCTGTTTTTTGAGGCAGGGTTCTTGCTTTGTCACCCAGGCTGCAGTGCAGTGGTGCAATCCTAGCTCCCTGCAGCCTCAATCTTCTGGACTCAAGAGATCCTCCCACCTCAGCCTCCCAAGTAGCTTGGACCACAGGCGCGTACCACCATACTCAGCTAAGGTTTTACTTTTTGTAAAGATGGAGTCTCACTAGGTTCCCCAGGCTGGTCTTAAATTCCTGTGCTATGCACATAAATGTTCATTGCAGCACAGTTTACAATAGCAAAGACCTGGAACCAACCCAAATGCCCATCAATGATAGACTGGACAGGGAAAATGTGGCACATAGACACCATGGAATATTATGCAGCCATCAAAAATGATGAGTTCGTGTCCTTCGTAGGGACATGGATGAACCTGGAAACCATCATTCTCAGCAAACTGACACAAGAGCAGAAAATCAAACACCGCATGTTCTTACTCATAGGTGGGTGTTGAACAATGAGAACACATGGACACAGGGAGGGGAGCACTACACACTGGGATCTGTTGGGGGGAAATAGGGGAGGGACAGTGGGTGGTGGTGAGTTGGGAAGAGATAGCATGGGGAGAAATGCCAGATATAGGTGATGGGGAGGAAGGCAGCAAATCACACTGCCACGTGTGTACCTATGCAACAATCATGCATGTTCTTCACATGTACCCCCAAACCTAAAATGCAATAAAAAAAAAAATTCCTGTGCTCAAGCAACCCTCTGCCTCAGGCTCCTGAAGTGCGGGGATTACAGGCCTGAGCCACTGCGTCTGGCTGCTTTGTCAGTGCTGTCACTAGCTGTCTGACCTTGGGCAAGGCATTAAACTCCTCCTGTGTGCAGTTCCCTCGCCATAAAATCGTGGTTAATAACATCAAACTTCACGTAATTTTCACATTAGTAAGAGGTAACATATAGGCCACATTGCACTATGCCAGGCACACAGTAGGGCTTAATAAATACCCGGTCCCTTCCCAGCAAGTTGGTGGGTATGTCTCAAAAATATGAGTGGTTAATTAACAATACTGTGTAATTGACTGCCCCCATCAAAAAGTCATCAAACAAATTAGGTACCTGCTTCTTTTATCAAACCCAGTTTTCCAAGCCTGCTTTGTCTCCACCCCAAAACCTCCAGTTAAAAATAAAATATAGAACCCAACTTTGCAAAATTTGGTTAAATTGCAAATTTAACCAAATGCAAAATTATGTTTTTTTTTTTTTCTTTTTGTAGTTTAGGAGGGTCTGAACAGAAAGCCTTATCACTGAGCCTCAGCTGCCGAAGAAATTCTTTAATCATGACCATCCTCCTGGAAGGATAATATAGATTTAGGACCAGACGTAGGTTACTGAGCAAAGAGGAAACGTGGCTAGCGGCAACCCTACCCCTTCCTGTTGGCTCCGATTGCTTTTAATCTGCTTCCATTGTCATTTTGAAGTCTGGGGATATTTGAGTATTTTCAAATTAAGTCGTTATGGGTCCAGAAAGAATTTATTTTTGTCAAACATGTGTCATGGAGGGGAATGTGTCAAGGATGCTTGTAAAACAGGCTGGCTCTCTTGAGACCTGTAGTTTTCCAAGCTGCCCTGGGTCTTGATCATGGTGATTCTCCCTCAAGTCCTTCTGGAGGTGATACAGGAGTTAAGAAGAAATCACTTAGATAGTAAGGCTATGGGAGTTGTTGGTAAGGCTTTTCTCTTTAATGAAAAGCAACCCCCAATCATTTTCTCACAAAGAGCAGCCTGTAAAGTTGAGCTGCAGACAGAGACAAGCAAGGTGGGAGCTTGCACAGGTGAATGCCACAGGAACTAGGGACTAGACACGTTCAAGTTGTCGGCTCCGTCTTCCCTAAGTGTACAGTAAAGAGCAGACAAGATGGCACCGATCCACTGGAAAGCCTATTTGCACAGTAAGATTAGGGTTCAGCGATCAGCCTTCCCCACATGCTATGTAAACGCCCTACCTGATTGAACCAGTCTGTGAACCCTTTGTAATTCAGACACTGCTTTCTCCAGCCTGCCTATAACATCTGCTGCTGTGAGAAGCCTCTCCCCTTTCTTGGATCTCTCTCCTCTCCCTCTCCCTTCCTTCTTCTCCCCTCCCTTCCTCTCCCCTCCCGGCTCTCTCCTCCCCTCCCCACTCTCCCTTCCTCTTCCCGCTCTCCCCTCCTCTCCCTGCTCTCCCCTCCCCTTCCCTCCCTCTGCTGCCCTCCTCTCTCCTTTCTTCTGTCCATTAAACTTTCCATTCCTTAACCCTCCCACATGTGTATGTGTCCTGAATTCTTTCTCCGCGCCAGACCACGAACCCCAGGGTATATACCCCAGACAACGTAGCCGTTTCACAGAGATATTTAAAATGTCTGAGGGCATTTCCGTCCCGGGGCTCCCGTCTCTGTTTGTGGCAATGTAGAATTTAGGTTTGAAATCAGAGTAAACTGGATTTAGAGCCTGGCTCATTTGGTTATTAGCTGGGCATCCTTCTGAGGCAGGAGAATAGGGTCTGGAGGCAGAGAAGCTAAGGCTGTTTCATGCCTACTTCCTAGAACGGAATTGAAAGGAAAACCCTAACTTTCCATGCCTAAGTAACAAAAAGGACCAGAGACTACTTCCTTTGCAAACCCCCACCTGCTCTGCCAGGTGGATGGGAAATTGAAAGTGCCTCTGATTGGTTGATTTTTACAACCAATCAGACATTTGCATAGAAGTGCAACCCTTGTAACTTTGCTTGTGCCTCTGGTTGGTTGCTTTTCATCACCAACCAGACTCATGGCAGGCCACAACTTCATTTACATGAGGAGAGCTCCAAGGGGCCAATGGGAAACCTCTAGGGGATATTTGGTCCAGAGAAGATTCTGAATCTGGGTTCTTCAGCCCCTGTGCTCGGCCGCTTCCACCCTGAGGAGTGTACTTTTGTTTTCAATACATCTCTGCTTTTGTTGCTTCATTCTTTCCTTTGTGTGTTTTGTCCAATTCGTTGTTCAAAGTGCCAAGAACCTGGACACCCTCCACTGGTAACACTTCAGCAAGTGACGGCATCTTTGAGCCTCAGTTGTCTGAGTAAAATGAGGTTATTAAACTTACCTAATTAATGAATTCAGCATTTATGAAACCTCTGTTTTGTGCAAGGCACTGCGGAGAATTGCTTGAGCACAGGAGTTCTTTTAGCTCTAGTTGCCAGGGTTAAAAAATGGAACAAAGAAACCCACAAATGGTGTCACTGTCTTCATGGAACTCATGTTTAGTGGTGTGCTGCTAAGGTTTAATACATGGATTTCCAAAAAAGAAAAAGGACCTAGTTTGTAATATTGGCCAATTTCTGTGGTGTAAATATTTGCATCCTGGTTGCCTTTTTTTTTTTTTCTTGAGACAGAGTTTCAATTGGTTGCCCAGGCTTGAGTGCAGTGGCTTGATTTCAGCTCATTGCAACCTCTACCTCCTGGGTTCAAGCGATTCTCTTGCCTCAGCCTCCTGAGGGGTTGGGATTACAGGTGCCTACCACCATACCTGGCTAATTTTTGTATTTTTGGTAGAGACTGTGTTTCACCATGTTGGCCAGGCTGGTCTTGAACTTCTGACCTCAGGTCATCCACACACCTCAGCCTCCCAAAGTGCTGGGATTACAGGCATGAGCCACTGTGCCCAGCCAGCATGGTTGACTTTAAGCTACCAGAGTAACATTGGTGAATGCAAAGGTAGGTGGCACTGTGCAAGGTCAGCTCTCATGAGCTGATACACGCTGGCTCCAACTCATTACTATTAAAACACTAAAAACCTCAGGAAGGTATCATGAGGATTCAGTGAGGTAATAACTAGCAGGTATTTTGCACACAGTGAGGAATGAATACGTGGGCGCCATTATTTATCACTCGGGTAGCAGGAGTCTTCAATGCCCCCATAGCAGAGATTGCAGAGCTGACTTTTCTCTTTCTCACTCCTACAAGTAGGGTTTTACCAAGTTCTGTCAGTTCTTCCTCTATCAAAGCATTTTGTGGCCTCTTCCGGCTGTTGTTACTATAGGTGCAGCTCTGATTTTAGCTTTCTCATAGTGTCTCAGAATCAAGCAGCCTGATGGTACATGCAGATTCTAGCGCCCCATTCAGAGAATGTAATTCAGAAGATTTGGAGCAGGTCTCAGAGACCCTGCATTTTCACAGGTTACCCTGGTGATTCTCCTGAAAGGGGCCCATGGAACTCATTTTAACATTACTGAGAGTTTTCTTTTCACTTTAAAGTCTCATGACTTTCTGGCCCATATTTGTGCTTTAATAAGCTTATTCTGTCAGATGAATTTAGATTATTTCTGCCTTTCCCTTTTATGGTGGCAAGGGAGTTTAATGGGATGAGAAACCTAAGAGATAAAACTTTTACAAATCTGAGGAGGTAGAAGTATCTCATAATAGATGGATAGCAGTTATAATTTATTAAAGCTTAGTTTATATGTCAGCCAGTGATCTAGCCCTTTGATGGGAAACAACTCATTCTAATTTAACACCACACTAGAAGTTAGGTAACATGGTATAATAATCATCACCTGTATTTTATCTTTTTTTTTTTTTTTTTTTTTTTTTAAGACAGCATCTTGTACTGTTAGCCAGGCTGGAGTGCAGTGGTGTGATCTGGGCTCACTACAACTTTCATCTCCTGGGTTCCAGTGATTTTCTTGCTCAGTCTCCTGAGTAGCTGGAATTACAGTTATATATCACCATACCCAGCTAATTTTTTTGCATTTTTAGTAGAGATGGGGTTCCACCATGTTGGCCAGGCTGGTCTTGAACTCCTGGCCTCAAGTGATCCACCTGCTTAGCTTCCCAAAGTGCTGAGATTACAGGTGTGAGCGATGATGCCCAGCCATCACCTGTATTTTATAGATGAGGAAACTGAGGTGCAGAGGAGATAAGTTTCTTGTCTAAGATCACTTAGTCAATAAGTGATAATCTCATGACATCAGCCCAGCTAGTCTGGACCTAGAACCCTTCACCCTTAACCACTGTGCTAGGTACTATCGTGCTATTACTAGGGTTCTTTGAGTTGGTTGGCAGATTTTCATAATCCACACAAACTCAACATTCAGATTCTCATTTAACTTTAACCAGTTGAAGAAATGATTGAAGGAGAGTGCTTCAGTAATGAACACTAACAACAGCTGACTTTCACTGAGCACTTAACTGTGTCCTGGAGACTGTTCCATGCAGTATCATTTAATGATAAGAGGAGACATCACAAAATCTAGGACCCAGACAGAATTGAGTCTGGGAAGAAGACAGACTAGGTGAACAGAGCATTCTGGGAAGCAAAGTGGATGGACCAATGAGAATAAAAGAGGTATGGCTAATAGTAGAGCGTCACTAAGGCAGTTTAAAGAACAAAGACTGATCTCTAGCACAAGGGGCCCTAACCTCTAAACCAAGCAAGAGAATGACTGTGCTCTTTCATGCACCTGGTCTAAGCTCAGGATTGCATATTCTATTTTATTTTATTTATTTATTGCTTTTTGAGACGGTCTGGCTCTGGCACCTAAACTGGAGTGCAGTGGCATGATCTTGGCTTGCTGCGACCTCCACCTCCTGGGTTCAAGCAATTCTCCTGCCTTAGCCCCCCCCAGGTAGCTGGGATTACATGTGTGTGCCACCATGCTTAGCTAATTTTTGTATTTTTAGTAGAGCTGGGGTTCCAGCACATGGGCCAGGCTGGTCTCAAACTCCTAGTCTCAGGTGATCCACCCACCTCAGCCTCCCAAAGTGCCGGGATTACAGGCATGAGCCACCACGTTTGGCCTCAGAATGATGTATTCTGAGCCTTTGCTGGTCAGTCAAAGCCCCAGAGTTTGAGCTGAGGTGGAGAAGGCAGGGCAGGAACCCAAACAAAGCAAGTATCTTAGATTTTTAGGATTATCCATAGTTTACGCAGCCTCAGAGATGAGCCAGGCCAACCAGCTCATTTTACAGATGGTGAAATCAAAGGGATGAGAAGTGATTTTTCTTGAAGTCTACTTCTAGGTATGTAGGCACTGTTATGTTTGAAACTTACTACTCTCTTCACTGCCAGAGAGGTGCCCCCTCCATCTGGCTGTGTGTGTGTGTGATATGAACTAGAAATACAGTTCATATAAGATAACAGAAAAGACTTCGGTTTGAAAGTAGGAACTTTGCCTCCTCTCAGTGATTCCTTTGTGGGGGATGGGGAAAAAGTAGAAAAGATTTTGAGAACGTATGAAATATTGAACACTCTTTGACAATACATACATGCATGCCTACACATACATATATAGACGTGCATTTGCATAGTGATCTGGCCACCATTCACACGTCAAACTTTTCCCTGGCTACAGAACCATTTTCTCTTTGTGACTAAGACAAGAAGATATTGGAAGAAATGTAAATTTTCAGTAGGATCTCAGGAGATGGTCCTGGAGCAGTAGCATATACCACCCCCACATGGGACTCAATGAATGCCCTGGTCCGCCCACCTCAGCCACCCAAAGTGCTGAAATTACAGGTGTGAGCCACTGCACGTGGCTAGAATATATCTTCACAGCAACATCTAGACTAGTGTTAAACAACTGGTCACCATAGTCTAGCCGAATTGACGCATAAAATTAATGATCACGAACCATCCCTTGTCAACTCGGCACCCATACATAGCTCCTTAAACCTTACTTAACCTCCAAATAAAGAAAATAAACAGTGATACGTTCCCCTAACATGATACAGCTATCCTGCATACTCCTGAGAAATGACTAACCCTTTATCCAGAAGAGGATGCAAAGTCCTTGGGTGAGGTTCACCTTCTTGACATTTTATAGCTTTAATGCTGTGGCATAAAGTAAACAACACTCAAATACTATGATATAAAGTTGACACCTGTTATATTGTATGTTAAGGGAAGAGGAGGAAGAACACAAAGATATTTGTTACATTTACACCAAAATATATTCATAATGATAAATGGCACAGCATATAAAAAATATAGGCCGGGCGCGGTGGCTCACATCTATAATCCAAGCACTTTGGGAGGCCGAGGCGGGTGGATAACGAGGTCAAGAGATCGAGACCATCCTGGTCAACAAGATGAAACCCTGTCTCTACTAAATACAAAAATTAGCTGGGCATGGTGGTGCGTACCTGTAGTCCCAGCTACTCAGGAGGCTGAGGCAGGAGAATTGCTTGAACCCAGGAGGCGGAGGTTGCGGTGAGCCGAGATCGTGTCATTGCACTCCAATCTGGGTAACAACAGTGAAACTCCATCTCAAAAAAAAAAAAAATATATATATATATATACACACACACACACACACACACACATATATATATACACACACATACACACATATATATAATGTGTTTTTAATACCCCATAATAGTTATTGCAGCATATTGTAGTCATTATTTGTTTTTCATTTTACAAGTTAAGAAATCAGCTCAGATAATAAGGTGTGGACTTAAAATTTGAACGACTCCAAAATTTCTTCCAGTCCAGGGAAAAGAGAAGAGGGGAGAAAATGATACATAAATAAGACTCTCTCCAGGCTTAGAGTCAGGCCAGCGTGAGAGGTTTCCTGAGACACCAAGAATTGGGGTTGGAGAAATTTGGGAGTCACATACTGCGCCACAGTGTGGAGATAGAATGAGCAATGAGAAAGGGATTTTTGTCTCAGTAGAGATCTCTCTAGAGGAAAATAATTGTGGAAATCCAAAGAGTGTGTATGTTGAGTGGAGAGGGGGGTGTCTGTACATACATTTAGAGCTAGGGTCTCACTGTCACACAGGCTGGCGTGCGGCAGTGCAGTTACAGCTCACTGCAGCCTCAAAGTCCCGAGATCAGGCAATCCTGCGATGTCAGCCTCCTGAGTAGTTGGGACTACAGGCATGCACTACCAGACCTAGTTAATGTTTTTAAATTTTTTTGTAGAGATGGGGTCTTGTGGGTGACAGCGTGTGACTTTGTCTCAGAAAAATAAATGCATTTTAGATGATATTAATTGTAAGTTAAGTAGGTTATCCTTCATAACTTAGGTGGGACTCATCAAATTCATCGGTTTAGTGAAATCATCAGGTTTATAATGTAAATCTTTTACATCACTGTATTGATTGATTGATTGATTTATTGATTGATTGATTGTCGGAGTCTTGCACTGTCACCCAGGCTGGAGTGTAGTGGGCCAATCTCAGCTCACTGCAGCCTCTGCCTCCCAGGTTCAAGGCTGATTCTCCTATCTCAGCCTCCCCAGTATCTGGGATGACAGGTGCCCACCATGATGCCCAGCTAATAATGAAGCGTCGTCTTCAGTAAAAATACAGTCTACCTTTAAATGCTATAATGCCACTACACAAACACGGCGAAGTCTTTCCATTCATGCTGTTGGCAGTGATAGTAGTTATCCATACGGGTCTGCGGCAACCTCAATTCTCGTCTCCTCAGAAGAAAAGAATTCGACTGAGGAGCAGAAGGCAGAAGGAGAGACCAAGGCAAGTTTTAGAGCGGGAGTGAAAGTTTATTACAAAGCTTTAGAGCAGTAGGAAAGTACACTTGAAAGAGGGCTGGATAGGCCATTGGGGCAACCGAGCGCACGGCTCGACCTCTTGCCTTGGGGTTTTATAAGTTGGCATACTTCAAGGACGTTACCCAGAGGATGCCTTACTTGCATTACTTTTTCCCACTCTGAGATCTTATCAGTAAGCTGCTGATCACCAGTTTAAGACGTTTTCTTTCTATTAGGAGAACACCTTTTCCTGATACCAGCTGGGACCAATTATTACAGAGACAGTGTAAGAACCCCCGCCCATAATCTGATGATCACCCAACACTCTTGATGTTTGTAGCGGGGAGCCCTCTCCTGCCCTGCTCCTACCTGTCCAGCTACCTACTGTAACAATCCTACTACATCTATGCCTCGCTCCTGCACTATTATTTTCATACACACTATTTCTAAATGGGTTGTCGACCCACAAGACCTTAGAATCATGCTACCTTGGCCGGTTGCAGTGGCTCATGCCTGTGATCCCAGCACTTTGGGAGGGCAAGGTGGGCGGATCACCTGAGGTCAAGAGTTCAAGACTAGCCTGACCAACGTGGTGAAACCTCCTCTCTATTAAAAATACACACACACACACAAAAATTAGCTGGGTGTGATGGCGCATGCCTGTAGTCCCAACTACTCCAGGAAGCTGAGGCAGGGGAATCACTTGAATTCAGGAGGTAGAGCTTGCAGTGAGCCAGGGTCACGCCACTGCACTCCAGCCTGGGTGGCAGAGGGAGACTCCATTTCAAAACAAACAAACAAAAAATCATGCTACCTTTATGTAGTCAATAGCTGTGTGTTAATTCAATATTTTTAAAATTCACTAGAACATTAAAAAATAAATAATATAAAAATAAATTGTTGTTTATATTGACCAACATATTTACGTTTTTGCACACCTATAAATGTGAGCATTCACCATTCAGCCTTCACCATTTCTTCTGCTGTGGATTGGCTGAAGCCAAAATTTCTTAGCTCTTATTAATGGAAACTATTCTCAACTTGCTTTCATTTTTAAAGACATTTTCACAGTGTAGGAAATTTGAGGTTGATAGATGTGTTAATTAATTAATTAAATCCTACAACTTCAAAGATGCTATTCGAATGTCTTCTGACTTGCCTCGTCTCTGACTAAGTATCTATCAGCCAACTCTCATTGTCGTTCTTTTGCTGCAAGATGCATTTTTTTTTTTTTTACTGGATGCTTTTAAGATTTTCACCAGGTCTTTTGTGCTCTGAAATTGGATGACAATGTGTCTGGGTATAATTTGCTTCGTATTTATCTTGCTTAATGTTTGTTAAGCTGCTGGGTTTTGTGGATTGATACCATATTTTAAATTGGATAATTCTCCTCTTTTATCTTCAAATATTTCTTCTGTACTATTTTTCTTTCATTTTCTATTGGGACTCCAATTATATATACACATATATAGATGTGTGTGTGTGTGTGTGTGTGTGTGTGTGTGTGTGTGTATAATTTTTTTTTTTCTGAGATGTAGTCTTGTTCTGTCTCCCGGGCTGGAGTGCAGTGGCACAATCTTGGCTCACTGTAACCTTTGCCTCCTGGGTTCAAAAGATTCTCCTCCCTCAGTCTCTCTAGTAGCTGGGCCTATAGGCATGTGCCACCACTACTAATTTCTGTGCTGTTGACTTAATTTTGTACTAATTTAGTCACCACTCCTGACTAAATTTTCGTGAGACAGGGCTTCACCATGTTGACCAGACTGGTCTCAAACTCCTGATCTCCAACGATCTACCTTCTTTGGCCTCCCAGAGTGCTGGAATTACAGGTGTGGACACGGTAGCTGCCCAATTATGTATGCATTATACTGTTTAATTTTGTCCTGCAGGTCTCTGATGCTCCCTTTTTCTTTTTGAGATGGAGTCTTATTCTGTCACCCTGGCTCGACTGCAATAGTGAGATCTCAGCTCACTGCAACCTCTACCTCCCAGGTTCAAACAATTCTCCTGCCTCAGTAGCGGGTACTACAGGCATGTGCCACCATGCCTGATTAATTTTTGTGTTTTTAATAGAGGTGGGGTTTCACCATGTTTGCCAGGCTGGTCTTGAACTCCTGACCTCAGGTGATCTGCCTGCTGCAACCCCCAAAGTGCTGGGACTACAGGCATGAGCCACTGTGCTCCACCCAGTATAGACAATTTTATTGACTTACACTTTTTCCTATGTTTTTATGCTATGTTCAAGCTACAGTTCAGCTCATTTGATGGCTTCTTTCTTTTATTTTACTTTAAGTTCTAGAATACATGTGCTGAGCGTGCGGGCTTGTTACATAGGTATACATGTTTGCCGTGGTGGTTTGCTGTACCCATCAACCTGTTATCTAGGTTTTAAGGCTTGCTTGTATCATTTGTCCTAATGCTCTCCCTCTCCTTGCCCTCCACCTTCCAGCAGGCCCTGGTGTGTGATGTTCCCCTCCCTGTGTCCATGTGTTCTCATTGTTCAACTCCCACTTATGAGTGAGAACATGTGGTGTCTGGTTTTCTGTTCCTGTGTTAGTTTTCTGAGGATGATGGTTTCCAGCTTCATCCATGTCCCTGCAGAGGACGTGAACTCATTCTTTTTTATGGCTGCATAGTATTCCATGGTGTATATGTGTCACATTTTCTTTATCCAATCTATCATTGCTGGGTGTTTGGGTTTGGATTCTTTCTTAGAGCTATTATATTTTTCAGTTCTAACATTTCCACTTCTTTCTTTTGCAGTGTCTTAATGTTTCTGTTTAAATTCCTCTTCTGTTTATGCATATTGTTCACTTTTTCCACCAGACAGTTTAACATATTGATAGTTATTTTAAAGTGTTTTACGCAAATTCTAACTTTCAGTCATCTGTGGGTTCATCCATCAGTTTTATTTTTCTCTAGCTAATTTGAACACATTTACCTACTTTTTAAATATCTTTGAATTTCATTTGAAAAGCACTGTTGGCTGGGTGTACTGGCTCATGCCTGTAATCCTGGCATTTTGGGAGGCCAAGGCAGGCATATCACTTGAGGTCAGGAGTTTGAGACCAGCCAGGTCAACATGGTGAAACTCTGTCTCCACCAAAAATACAAAGATTATCTGGGCGTGGTGGTGCATATCTGTAATCCCAGCTACTTGGGAGGCTGAGGCAGGAGAATTTCTTGAACCTGGGAGGCAGAGGTTGCACTGAGCTGCAATTGTGCCATTACACGCCAGCCTGGGTGACACAGTGAGACTCCATCTCAAAAAAAAAGAAAAGAAAAGAAAAAAAAAAAGACATTGTGTGTACAAGATGAAAAGAGCCTGAGTCAAGAAATACTACCTGAGAAAAGGGTCTACTCTGTCCGCTCTCAGACTTCTGCAGTAGAGTGGAAGCATTCATCCCCTTTAATTTCACCCTCATTTTACTGGGTTTGGGTTGGGTGGCAGCTTCAGTTTGCTTCATTTCATCGTTGTTTTTAAATGTTTTGAAGGTAAGATCAAGATTTTTCCTTCAGCAGAACTTGGGATCTGAGTCCCAGCATGACTTCTCAGATCTCTCTCTCTCTCTATCTCTCTCTCCCCCCACCCCCTCCCCCACCCCCACCCCCCTTCGCTACCAAGGCCCCAGCTCTTTGGACCTTGGAAAGCACTTTGTGCTCTACAGCCCACTTCACCTGCATATTTTCACTTTTTTTTTTTTTAAATAAGTTCAGAGTCTCACTCTGTTGCCTAGGCTGGAATGTAATGGCTCAATTTCAGCTCACTGCAACCTCCACCTCCCGAGTTCAAGTGATTCTCATTTCTCAGCCTTCTGAGTAGCTGGGATTACAGGCATGTGCCACCACACCTGGCTAATTTTTAGCAGACATGGGGTTTCGCCATGTTGGCCAGGCTGGTCTTGAACCCCTTATCACACAGGTGATCCACCTGCTTGTCCTCCCGAAGTGCTGGGATTACAGGCATGAGCCACCGTGCTCAGCCATTTCACATTTTTCGAAGATGTCTTTTAGTCCTTATGCCCCCTAGCCTTCAGTGAGCTGCACCATGTACTCATGGAGGTTCAGGTGCAAAGAATTAGCAGGTGAGTATGCCTCTGGGCACTCCGCCTGCTCTTCCTCCATGTCCCCAGCCTTCTGTGTGCAGTTCTGCAGCTCACAAATCAATGGGAATGCTGAAAAGTCTCTGAAAGTGAATCAAGGAGCAGTTGCTACCATTGGGGAGAAACAGATGCTAAAAAGTCAGTGATTTTTCACGACATTATCGCACACGTGCTCACAACGTGACTTCAGCCAATCCGGCCAGGTTTACTTCTCCAACAACTACTTTTGGATGCTCCCTGGTTCCCATCCTGGACTACAACTGCACCAAATCACTTGCCATTCCCAGATTTTTTGTTTTAATTTCCTCTACAAGAAAACTCTTTAATATTTCCCTTTCTTCACTCCATCGGTGAGCCCTATTTATCCTGCAAAATTCCATTTCAAGTTTGCTTCTCCAAGCCTTCCCTCAGTTTGATTCAAAAACCACCCTGTAAGTTTGTATGTGCTCACCTTTCTTCTAGCCCTTATTCTATTTTACTTTGATTACTTGTATATAGATGCATTTGTCTCCCACACTAGGATCTGTGTTCCTTATGGGGTGAAGCATTGCGCAATTTCAGTTAGCATCCCCAGAATCTAACAAAGCAACAGGAGCTCCATGACTTGTGTCAAGGAATGTCGAGTACCCAGGTCCACCCCCTACCTTTTTTTTTTTTTTTTTTTGAGATGGAGTCTTGCCTTGTCTCTCAGGCTGGAGTGCAATGGCATGATCTTGGTTCACTGCAATCTCTGCCTTCCAGGTTCAAGTGATTCTCCTGCCTCAGCCTCCCACGTAGCTGGGATTACAGGTGTGCACCACCACACCTGGCTATTTTTTGTATTTTTAGTAGAGATGGGGTTGAACCATGTTGGTCAGGTTGAACTCAAACTCCTGACCTCACGATCCATCCGCGTTGGCCTCCCAAAGAGGTGGCATGCCAGGCGTGAGCCGCTGCACCCAGCCCAGGTACCCCTTTTTAACAGCTTCAGTGTCATTGCTGCTTCTTTCATATTAAACATAACCACAGTTATTATCTCTTCACATAGACCCCACTTCTCTAAGTGATTATGCCATATGCCGTTGTTTTTAAGTACTTACTGCTTCCAAAACCTTTCCAGTTATTACTGCACGCAATCCCCTAGAGCTCTGCAGTTTTCGTTTGTGTTAGTGTGTTCTCACACTGTTATAAAGAACTACCTGAGACTGGGTGGTTTATAAAGAAAAGGGGTTTAATGGACTCACAGTTCCACATAGCTGGGGAGGGGACTTAGAATCATGGCAGTAGAAGGCAAAGGGGCAGCAAGGCTTGTCTTACATGGTGGCAGAGAGAGAGGGAGAGAGAGAGAAGGGGAAAGAGCCACACACTTATCAAACAACCAGATCTCCTGAGAAGTCTATCATGAGAACAGCATAGGGGAAACCACCCCATGGTGCAATCTCCTTCCACCAGGCACTTCCCCCAGCATATGGGGGTTACAATTTGAGATGAGATTTTGGTTGGGACACAGAGCCAAACCATATCATAGTGCTATTATCATACTTTTCATTTACAGATGAGAAAACTGAGGCTTAGGGTGTTTCAGCAATTTTCCAGAGAGAGCTGGGATTTCAGCCTACGTCCATGTCAATCCAGAGCCCATGCTTCTATGACTACAGCCAAGCCTTTTGTGTCTTCTCCCCTCCCTTTTATTTCTCTATTCTCCTCCCTTTCTGCATCTGGCTCCATGATGGGTTGATCAGCAGAGCTAATCCATCTGGAGGTTGACACGCGGTGCCTCAGAGCTCTGGTTTTCTCTTTTCTGCTTCTGTATCATCCAGCAACTTCTGTTTTCCTCTGAGGTCACCCTTAAAGGTTTATGTGTCATGTTTCTCATTTCTGCCTTGTCGAGGAAATCTTGCCAGTGCATCTATCAAAGTAGTCATCACAGGCCTGATGTAAGAGTATGGTTCCTCTCACATTTTTCATTACTAGATAATTTATTAATATCCTTCCAGAGCAGCACTAGATTTATCTTGATAAAACTGCTATCAGCGACGACATAGGAGATGCCCCTGGGAGGCACCAGGAAGAGCCATGCACTCACCTCTTTCACCCCTTAATGCCTCAGGAAGCCCAACCCAGAGTCAGCCAGGGGGCTGCCAAGACCCAAAACATTTTATCATTTTGATAAAATTGACCTGGGGTAGCCTCAAAGGGATTGCTACCCGTCTCACCTTTCTTCTCTGCTTGTGGCAAACACAGGATTGTTTGTGCATCCAGGAAGGCAGGTAGTGAAGGTGGATAAATTACCTTCAAAGAGTTCACTATTTATCTCATTTCCATCTGAGCATCTGCAGGGAACAACTTCACCTCTCAGCTCAAGTGGGTTTTCTGTGAGGCCTCATGTCTGTGATTGGTGATGGAGCTTTGCATTATTTTTGCAGCAGCTTCTGGTCATGGACTTCTTAGAAATGTGAGTGGAATGTATTGTTCCCATCTTCTGTTCTCCTTCACATCCTCCTCTCTACGAAGAAAGTGGAGAGAGCAGATGCAGTCCCCTCCTTCCCTGTTGGATATTTGCAGAAATAAAAATGCAAGAGTCCTTCTGGGTGAGGAGCTGCCTTCATAGGCTCCTGACAGACATTGTTGCAGGGATGCATCTGAGATGGGAATGCCCCTGCATTTGTTGCAATTCAAGGAAGGTCTTTTATAAACTGGGTTTCATGGTTCGTGCTGTAGGCGTGCATCTGAGATGGGAATGCCCCTGCATTTGCCGCAGTTCAGGGCAGCTCTTTTATAAACTGGGTTTCATGGTTCATGTTGTAGGCATGCATCTGAGATGGGAGTATCCCTATATTTGCTGCAATTCAGGGCGAATCTTTTATAAATTTGGTTTCATGGTTCATTTATCTTGGCATCATTCCTGCCCCCCAATCCCTCAACAAAACCAGAAGACAAAACATAAATAAATAAAAACATACATAGATACTATGGGCGAATGCTCTCCATAGGGAAAGTGGTCTCTTGGAGCTGCTGCATGTAAACAGATACGTGGATACTTTGTTGCTGAAAGGGCTGATTGGTTTGTCAAACTGGGAATAAATGTGTGTATCTCATTACTAAGCAAGGTTTTATCCCACCATTTGCTATATGTGCACAAAGAATGATTTTTGTAATATGTTTGGCTACGTTGTTTATAATAACAAAATACTTGTTGTCATGGAGGAAGAGACTAGTAAAATAAGCATGGTACATTCACAGGATGGAATACTGCGCAGTCAGGCAAAGAGGAGACAGATACACAGGTTAGGGTATGGAGCAAGAGATACTTAGTGATAAAAAGCAAAGTGAGGCCGGGCGCGGTGGCTCAAGCCTGTAATCCCAGCACTTTGGGAGGCCGAGGTGGGTGGATCACAAGGTCAAGAGATCGAGACCATCCTGGTCAGCATGGTGAAACCCCGTCTCTACTAAAAATACAAAAAATTAGCTGGGCATGGCGGTGCATGCCTGTAATCCCAGCTACTCAAGAGGCTGAGGCAGGATAATTGCCTGAACCCAGGAGGCGGAGGTTGCGGTGAGCAGAGATCGCGCCATTGCACTCCAGCCTGGGTAACAAGAGCGAAACACTGTCTCCAGCCTGGGTAACAAGAGCGAAACACTGTCTCAAAAAAAAAAAAAAAAAAAAAAAAAGCAAAGTGAAAGTGTCTTTTGTAAGAATGCTCCTCTTGTCCACACATTGATTGTTTCTAGAAGGATACACAGGAAAGTAGCAACAGTGGTTTCATGGGAGAGGGATGCCTGGTAGTCTGAGGAAGGGAGAGGGAAGAGGATCTTTTTATTATTATGACTTCTGTGTCCTACTTAAATTTTCCCTGATTATATGCCACACTTTAAATTAAAAATAAAGGATCATTGGGGAGCCTAGGTGGGTGGATCACCTAAGGTCAGGAGTTTGAGACCAGCCTGTCCAACATGGTGAAATTTTGTCTCTACTAAAAATATAAAAATTAGCTGGGTGTGGTGGTGGGCGCCTGTAATCCTCGTTACTCAGGAGGCTGAGGCAGGAGAATTGCTTGAACCTGAGAGGTGGAGGTTGCAGTGAGTCAAAATTATACCACTGTACTCCAGCCTGGGTGACAAGAAGAAACTCAGTCTGAAAAATAAATAAAAACAAAAATAAATAAAAGTAAATGATCTTCATTTGACTCTTTTTTTATCAACATTTCTGAGGCTCATAATTAACTTTTTTGCTTTTTTTCTAAAATGAGCTTAAGCCTCACCATCTGGTCCCCCCCGCCTCCGCCCCACATTTCTCTCCATAAATAATAAAATCTATGTTGTGCAGGTGGGCCATAGCTATCCACACTGAAGAAACAGTGCTAACCACGGTACATTGTTCTCTAATGGACAAAGCCACTTTTCATGCCAGTAATTCCCACAATGGCCTGAGTAGTAAGAAAAAAAAGGAGTCTGTTGCTATTTTCCAGCTGAAGAAATTGCTCAACTGGAAAATAGTGTGACATGTTCAAGGTCGCACATCCTGCAGGGAGCAGAGCGAATATTCACATCCAAATTTGACCGAAGCTACGAAGCACGCCCTCTGCCTTTTGCCCCACTCACTCAGGGAATCATTTCTCTCAGTTGCTTTCAGAAGGAATGGTTGTGAGCTACCATTGATTTTGCACCATCCGCTTCTTCTACTTGCTGCTGAACTGGGGAACTTCCCAGCCCCGTTCAGTTGCTGGTGGGGCTGTGCCCGCAAGCTTTTGGCTCCAGGCGCCTGTTGGAGGAGAGCTGGCTCTTTCGATTGCTATTTCAAGGCTGAGGATGGCTCCTGGACAGATGGCCAGTTGCACTTGAACTCTCAGAGTGCACATACGTCAACAGTGATAGAGAGCTTCAGCTGCGACCAGAGCTGGGACAGCCATCCAAATGCACAGCCATTCGTCACTGTGGTTGATTCCATAAAATCAGCAACGAGGGGACAGATGAGGGGGGAGGATGCAGCCTCTGCTCTCTGGTGCTGGGCAATGCTGGGAAGAGCCAGCGTGCACCTGGCTTCACCAGAGTTCAGACCGTCGATCTCTTAGAGGCTCAAAATCCATAGGGAATCGCCTTTCTTAATGTTAACACACACAATGATTGTTTTAAAAATGTGCTACTATGACTGCTAGACACACAAAATAATAGTATACCTCTCTTTTGTTTTTTGATGCCTTACCCGAAAAGAGCTCTTGGAGAAGGAGGCTCTCTACCTTTTATTCTACTCCAATCCCTATGTTCTTTGATGGTTTATCTTTTTCTTTCTTTGTGATGCCACTTCATCTTCTAATACTGGCTTCTCTAGTGTGCAAAAGAAAATTCCCAGCAGAGCGAATCAAATCCCTTATCCACTGTTTCTTAGGCGGTAACTTGGGGGAAGTTTCTGGCTTCGCCTAAGCCTCAATTACCTTTCTCCCATACTTGAGCTGAGCTGTATCTTTAAAACTCTGATTAGCTTTAAGGAAGACCTTCAGCATTAAATGTGTAGTATTCAGAGGTTCCAGAGAAAAGGCAGAAAGAAAAGAGCTGGATGACAAGAGGATACTAGAGCAGGTGCAGAGAGGCTGGTTGGAGAACCCAAGGAACAATGGGTTATAATGTTCTGTGTGAGTCACTGCAAAGTGCAAATAAGATTTTCTTTAAAAATTTTTTATTGCATTTTAGGTTTTGGGGTACATGAGCAGAACATGCAAGACAGTTGCGTAGGTACACACATGGCAGTGTGTTTTGCTTCCTTTCTCCTCTTCACCCACATTTGGCATTTCTCCCCAGGCTATCCCTCCCCACCTCCCCCTCCCACTGGCCCTCCCCTATTCCCCCCAATAGACCCCAGTGTGTAGTGCTCCCCTCCCTGTGTCCATGTGTTCTCATTTTTCATCACCCGCCTATGAGTGAGAATATGCGGTGTTTCATTTTCTGTTCTTGTGTCAGTTTGCTGAGAATGATGTTCTCTAGATTCATCCATGTCCCTACAAACGACACAAACTCATCATTTCTGATTGCTGCATAATATTCCATGGTGTATATGTGCCACATTTTTCCAATCCAGTCTATCATCAATGGGCATTTGGGTTGATTCCAGGTCTTTGCTATTGTAAACAGTGCTGCAATGAACATTCGTGTACATGTGTCCTTATAGTAGAACGATTTATAGTCCTTTGGATATATACCCAGTAATGGGATTGCTGGGTCAAATGGAATTTCTATTCTTAAGGCCTTGAGGAATCACACTGTCTTCCACAATGGTTGAACTAATTTACACTCCCACCAACAGTGTAAAAGTGTTCCTATTTCTCCACATCCTCTCCAGCATCTGTTGTCTCCAGATTTTTTAATGATTGCCATTCTAACTGGCATGAGATGGTATCTCAATGTGGTTTTGATTTGCATCTCTCTGATGACCAGTGATGATGAGCATTTTTTCATATGATTGTTGGCCTCATATATGTCTTCTTTTGTAAAGTGTCTGTTCATATCCTTTGCCCACTTTTGAATGGGCAAATAAGATTTTTAACTCCTGTGCTCTAATTACCAGAGGAAGCTCTCAGGAGACATCAGAAGCAACCAATATGGCCTGAGAAACACATAGGAGGGGGAAATACATGTGTTTGCAAAGGAGGAGTTGATGGGGCTGTTTGTAGAAGTTCACTTATTTAGTGTCATGGTTGATTTTATGTGTCCACTTAATTGGGCCATGGGGTGCCCAGATGTTTGGTGAAACATTATTCTGAGTGTTCTTGTGAAAGTGTTTTGGGGTGAGGTTAACATTTAAGTCATTAGACTGAGTCAAGAAGATGGTACTCCATAATGTGGGAGCACCTCATCCAATCTATGGAAGGCCTGAATAGGACCCTCCCCGAAATTTCTCCTGCCTGACTGCATTTGAACTGGGATACTGGCCTTTTCCCGCCTCCAAACTAAAACTTAGACATTGACTGCTTTTTTTGGGGTGTCAGAACTGCTGATCTTTGGACTGAAAAGACACCCTCGCCTCCTCTGGGTCTCCAGCTTGCTGACTCACTCTGAAGATCTTGGGATTTGTCAGCCCCCAAAATTGCATCAGCCAATACCTTATTATACATCTGTTTATATATCTCTATCTGTCTACCTGTCTATCATCATCATCATCATCATCATCATCATCTATACGTATATCCTATTGGTGTTGTTTCTCTGGAGAACCTTTATGAACACATTCAGTAATGAATTCCTGTTGCTACTGGTTGTAGCACTAGGCTTAGTTTTGTGCAGATTGCAAGTAGAAGTTGCCAGGTTCTCTAAGATAGGGATGGATAAACGTCTGCGGAAGTTCAGAGGGCGAGGGCTGAGACCGTTTGCTATACTAGAAACAATGAACATTTGACACTAGTCTGAGAAGAAGAGACCAACAATTATTGAGCATCTATTTAAAAATATTAGTTTGTTTATTCGCCAAAAAGTCTCCAGAAACTAAACACTATAGTTTTCATTTTCGAGACTAGAAGAGGCAAGCTACAAATCTAGACTCATTGGCTCCAGGGTCTATTTACTTTAGGCTCTTAACGCTTCCGGGGCTCATGTCAAGATCATCAGACAGATTCAGTAGCAGAATCACCATTCAAATTAATCTCAACAAGCTTGGACCGTAATATCTCTTGCTGAATGCAACATACCTTTGTCCTGATGCAGTGACTTCCCTGATAGCTTGCAGCTGCTGCTTTTTTTTTTTTTTTTTTTTGAGACAGAGTATCGCTCTGTTGCCAGGTGCCACGATCTTGGCTGGAGTGCAGTGGCATGATCTCAGCTCACTACAACTTCTGCCTCCCTGTTCAAGCAATTCTCTTGCCTCAGCCTCCCGTGTAGCTGGGACTACAGGCAGGTGCCACCACGCCCAGCTATTTTTTTTTTTTTTTAATATTTTTAGTAGAGATGGGGTTTCACCATGTTGGCCAGGATGGTCTCGATCTCTTGACTTTGTGATCCGCCCGCCTTGTCCTCCTGACTCTCAACTCTGACACTTCTGGTTGGAAATGGTGGATTGATGGTCAAATGTGTTTTTGTTCACAGGTTCCAATGTGATCCCTAGGTGAATGAAGACATAGTTTCCCCTCCAGTCTCACCTGTAGAATAACACAAAGCCTGAGAAAATCTTTAAATCTATACTTTTATCAATCTATTTTTTAAGGCACGGTGTTCTTAAACCATAGTAATTCACAGAGTAATCTCACGGAGCTTAATGGATGATGAGGGATTTAAGAGCTAGAGCCTGGAACCATGTATCTATTTCCCAGACTCTGAAAGCGGGTGAAAGGAATGTCTTTCATGTGCATGCAAGGGTGGAGGGGAGGAGGCACATACTGGGTAGAGTAGGGGCATGCACTCCAACCTGGAACAGATTTAAATGACAAGGACGTAACAAAGTCAATCAGAAACTCCAATCTATTCTGTCATTAAATGAATGCTTTATGTCAACCATAGAGCTAAACTCTCAAGTTATAGCTGATATCAGAAACATAAACTCCCACCCCAGAGACAGGCTGGAAAGGTGAAGAGATGAGTCAGGGAGTCAGTAACTAAACTCTTTTATCAAGGTTATTTAGCAGATGGAAAACTTTCCATAAAGCTCCAATGGTCCCCTCTGGAACCCTGTAACAGGGTTGATTCTTAAAATAAGTCTTAAGCTCCAGGGGAGGCCATAAAAGAAACCAATAATGATGACAGAAGAGGCTCAACACAGTTAGCCAAAGATTGATCCCCACAAGGGAGGTGAAAGTCTTCTGCCTATGAGTGTCAGTGGGCCTTTACTGCCCACGCTGGGGAAAAGCAACTGGCTGAGAGAGGTAGAAAGGTTTAGAGAATTTCCAGGTTGACAGTTAAGTTTCTAACTACTCCACTGCCTTCTGGGTAGTAAGGGGATCTTGTTAGGGGTTGGGACTGGACACGGCATTATAGAACTTCATTTGGTGTCTCCAAATGGTGATATGGGCTCTGTTTGTCCCTGATTTCTTCTCCTATGAAGGTAGAGGCTGATGCCACTGAGGCAGTGCTCATAGGAAACCAGGTATGGCCTAGATCCCTGCTTCAAAAGGAGAGATCACCTTGTGGACTAAAACGAGCATTTTTCAGTCAAGCACACTGAAATTCAGCTCACATTTTGATTCTCAAAGGCCATCTCTGAGCTTTGCTGTCCTTTTCTGAGAAGTGTGGTTAATAATACATTCTTCACAGGATCACATGGTGATGACATGAAATAATGTGGTCCAATCACCTAACACTGTACTGGGCATAGATTAAACACTCACACAATAGCAATTTTCTGACCCATCACTTTATAGAACTGGAGACATTATATCACTGAAGAGACTTGGATTTTGACTCAAATTTTAGGAACTCTACAGATGGATCTTGGCTGGTTCACCTTCAATTTCACTTCCTGTCTTTCTGTCTTCCTTCCAGCCTCCTTTATTTCCACTTAAAGTGTGCCCATCTCCTGATACTGCTTTCTCTACACTCTGACATTCCCAAACCTAGCTTTGCTTTATTACAAACCCCTACTCAGCTATTCCTATGACAGAGTCCATCCTTTCCACTCTCTGCACTCCTTAGCATACATCTCTATAGATCGCTATAAGCAGTTGCTCTGCTCAGAATGACTTAAGACAGTGCTTATGAAAGTGTGTTTGGTGGGATGTCAAGAATGCCTGTCCTCCCTTAACCCCATCTCCATGCCGGCTAGCAACCTGAATTCAGAATAGAAAGTTTCAGGCCGGGCACGGTGGCTCAAGCCTGTAATCCCAGCACTTTGGGAGGCCGAGATGGGTGGATCATGAGGTCAAGATATCGAGACCATCCTGGTCAACATGGTGAAACCCCGTCTCTACTAAAGATACAAAAAATTAGCTGGGCATGGTGGCACGTGCCTGTAATCCCAGCTACTCAGGAGGCTGAGGCGGGAGAATTGCCTGAACCCAGGAGGCGGAGGTTGCGGTGAGCCGAGATCACGCCATTACACTCCAGCCTGGGTAACAAGAGCGAAACTCCATCTCAAAAAAAAAGAGTTTCAGCCACTGTCTTTGGATGGAGGAGAAAAAATGTATCTCATTTATTAGAGCTTCCTGGAGCACAAGAAACAAAGAACAGATTCACATCTCAATAGATTATTTCAGTGCAGGAAAAAAGGCCTCTGAGTCATCAGGCATGTGGTGAAGGGAAGTTTCCCTCTGAATGTTGAAGATGAGTTTGCCTGTTGCAAAAGAGAGAAAGGTCACCCCATTCAGAAAGAATGGGGAATGCAGACAAAGAGAGACAGGTTCAGAACAGTTCTCCCTGGTTAAAGCACGAAGTATGTAATGGGAGATGAGCCTGCGGAAGACAGGGGTGCCAGAGGTTGAACAGAATAGGTTGGAAGAACAGGGGGAAAAAACAAAAACAAAACCAAGAAAAAAACCCAGCCAGGAAACTGCAGTAAGTATTCACTGTGCCCTTTTGCAGGAATTCAAAAGGGACATCAAGAACTTTTCCTTAATTATTCCAGGATCAGGGACTAGAGCTCCTCCTAAGATAAACCTATGGCAGATCCCGTTGATGCAGAGCAGGGCTTCCTCGGGTTACTCTGAATCGAGGGGGGAAAAAACATTCTTGGAACAAGTATTTTTGACTAAGGGTGAAATAGGCTGATCTACTCCCTTTGTTACTATTTAAAAGGCACAATTCACCATGAGTTCAAAGCATATCTTCATTCAAGGTGACAACTCAGCGATGAATTCTGAGAGACGCTAACAGGAGGAGTTATGAGGAACATAGTGAAGGAGTTAAAATTTGAGGGAAAAAAGGATTGGGGATTATATGGACTTGAACTATGGAAAAGGTTGAAATGCATTCAAGAAAGCAATAAAGACTAGTGAACCAGAAACTCCCTGCTCACTTATGATAAAATATCTAGTTAATGCCAAATAAAAGATTCAAATAGACTTGTTATGGTTCTTTAGAAAGTCTCTCTAAAATAATGCCCATATCCCACCCCCGCTCTTTTTTTTTTTTTTTTTTTTTAAAGCACTTTGACAAATAAAGTGTTGCATTTAGAAAGGAAGATTGGCTATGGGGAGTAAGCCGCTTAGCTAGAATGAAAAAGATATGAGAGGAACATAATTTCTGAATTTGGAATTGTTCTTAGACGCTGCAGCAAGCATCCTGCCTTGCAAACAAGACCCACTATTTACTTTATATAGGAATTCACGGGCCACCTTGAACACAGAAAATGCACATTGGTTTGGTGGAAGAGACAAAAGATCATATTTACATTGCAGTAAAGGGTGAATAGTGCTCTGAAAAAGTAGATACTTGAAGAGTACAGAGAAGAGAGGGAGTGCTCAATGACTGGGAAAAACCGGGAAGGCATCTTAGTAGAGATGACATTTGGGCTAGCTCTTGAAGGGTCACTTAGAATTCACCAGGTTAGAGCAAGACTTCTGCTTGGAAAGTATGGCCTAGTCCACTGCAGAGGGCAGGCATCTAGAAAGCATCCATTGAAGTAGCCTTAGAATAAATGAGAGTTTACAGGCTGGGAAAAATACCAGTAGTCTACCAACCTAGCGCTGAAGAGCACTGATCTTCTTTCATTGTCTGTGATCTAATCAATGTTGCTTTCAAGAAATTCATCTCTGAAAGGGGATTTGAGGAATGGGGATATTTTCCAAATCATAAAAACAAGCATGAGTCAAGTCAAGCCCAGTTCCTTTCTTCTTAGAAAAACAAAAACACAAATTTTCCTCCTCTCTATATTTGTTTCCAGGGCTGCTGTAACAGATTACTCTAAACCAGGCAGCTTAGAGCAGCAGAAACAGATTCCCTTACAGTTCTAGAATCCAGGAGTCCGAAATCGTCTGTCATCAGAGTTGGTTCTTTCTGAAGGCTCTGAGGGAGCGTCTGTTCCATGCTTCCTCCTCCCTCATGGTGGCTGCTGTGGTCCTGTGGCTGCCCAGGTCCCTTGTTGTCTGTGTCTCTCTGTGTCCCCCCACCCTTTTTTTTTTAAATTCGGTCTTGCTCTTGTCCACCAGGTGGAGTGCAATGGTGCCATCTTGGCTTACTGTAAAGTCTGCCTCCTGGGTTCAAGTGATTTTCCTGCCTCAGCCTCTCGAGTAGCTGGGATTACAGGCTCCTGCCACCACCCTCAGATTTTTGTCTTTTTAGTAGAGACGGGGTTTCACCATGTTGGCCAGGTTGGTCTTGAACTCCTGACCTCAGGTGCTCCACCTGCCTGGGCCTCCTAAAGTGCTGGGATTACCGGCATGAGACACCGTGCCCAGACTCCTTTTCTGTTTCTTATAAGGACACCCATGATTGGATTTAGGGCTCACCCTAAACTCAGCATGATCAGGTCTTGAGATCCTTAATTCCACTTGCAGAGTCTCTCTTTCAGATATGGCCATATTCACAGGCACCGAGGATCAGCACATATCTTTCCTTAGGGCCACCATCCAACTTACTATACTCCATTTTATTTTTTCCCACAGTTGTCTCTTCCAGAGAGAAGCTGACTCTACCAGTTAAAAAGTGAAAAGGGACAGTACCAATAATTAAGATGTCCAAAGTAGAAGAGTGATTATCTAGAAAGCAGAGACTGAGGCAAGGATGACAGTAATGATACTCCGAGAATTGAAAGCCCAGGTCATTGAGGGTTATGGGGGGAAATGAAAGGCAGGAAAAGATAGGGGACAATGCTATGCGTTGCATTTCAGCATTGAGCACTACTTTACAAGTGCTGCACAGAGGCAAATCCGGTATGCCAAGCAACCCTGGTGGCCCAGCGGAAGGGATGTCCACAGAGAATGTTGCAAGAAAGATCAACACTTAGGAGAAAGGTCTATAAAAGAGAAACGAGGGGAAAATTATTACTCCAGCTTCTTCTGTTCACCTGTTCCCTTTGGTCGTTTCACTCCATGGAGGACCAGTCTTCCACACTTCAAGGTTCTATCATCTGACCTTGAACTTCCTTCAGGAAGCTGAATGCCACACCTCACGGTGTTACGGTCCATTCAAGACCAGAAGTGGAGGGCTGACTCAGCATGGCTCAGCACACTCGAAGTGAGGGTCATGCAGGTCCAGGGCTTCAATCTTGACCCCAGCCAACTCAGGGAAGCCGGCAAGGGTGCCAGCAAAGATGGCAGCCAAGTGGCTCAGAATGCAGGTGGTAATTTTCCAGGGAAGGAGGCTGTAGAGAGAAATCCAATAAGGCTTATATTTTGTGCCCGATACTAGTATCAAGGTAGTGTCACATAGACAGTGTCAAGAATTTGCTGTAAATACTAAAGATTTTCTGCTTTTAAAGGTTGTGTGAGAGCTGTAGTAATATGGAGAAAAAAGGGAGACTTAATTAATACTTTCCTTTGTAGCATAGCTGCTAATCTAAAAGAAGAAAAATACCCTTGACAAATTGGCCTGAGGGAAGGCATAATAATTTACTTTGTAAAGCACAAAGTAAGCAAAAAAATTATATGTATATTGTTCACCTGATTATTTACTTTTTTTTTTTTTTTGCTAACAAGCAGAGAGGGAAGAAAGAAAGAAAAATAGCATCTACCCAACCCAAGCTTTTTATTATATTTTTTAATGGTGAATCTTGCTAGAGCCATAATGAAGCTCTGAAAGAAATAAAAACTTATGATCAGAACAAGCATTACAGACATTTATGTAAAACTGGAAGTGAATAGTATTTTCCCATCTGTTACTAATTCATAACCGGATTCTCTCTGGTATTGTGACTGAAGTACATTTTTATAATTCATTTCTTGGCTTCAACTGTTGGGGAGTTCTCATCTTTGTTAATTTCACAACATCAGATGTTCATGAGGAAGTTACCATTATGACTCACAGTCAACATGTTATCAATTCCAAGAGGGAAGGATGTTAGCCAGATAAAGCGGTGAATCGGAGGTTTTAAAATAGAGCTTTATTTCTAAACACCCTATGTTCCAGGAAACAATTGGGGAAACTAGGAAATGGCTCTGGGGCTGGATTTGAGGATCCCATATGCACAATCACAGCACACCAGGCCATCCTGTGATCCAACAGCCCTCTCTATCCCTGTGCATCCCATGATGCCCAAACCCATTAGCTACTCATTAGCAAAGGTGAATGAACGTTTGACAGAATACAAGTAATCTGCCTGGATAGTGGGAAGATATAGGAAAGCAGAGAAAGAGCGAGAGAAAGAGGAGACAGAAAGGGAGAAGAGTGGGTGGGTGAAGGAGGGAGGGAGGGAGGGAGAGAGAGAGAGAGAGACTGAAAGGATGGTGGAAGGAATTCTAAGCTTAGATAGTCCCACACTTTGGCATTCTAAGTCTAGAACAACTTCATAACTAAAAGTAAAAAAATGACTCTCTCTCTCTCTATATATATATATATATATATTTTTTTTTTTTTTTGAGATGGAGTCTTGATCTGTTGTCCAGACTAGAGTGCAGTGGTGTGATCTTGGCTCACTGCAACCTCGCCTTTTGGGTTCAAGCAATTTTCTGCCTCAGCCTTCCGAGTAGCTGGGATTACAGGTGCCTGCCACCATGTCCAGCTAAGTTTTGTATTTTTAGTAGAGACAGGGTTTCGCCGTGCTGGCCAGGCTGGTCTCAAACTCCTGACCTTGTGATCCACTCACCTCAGCCTCCCAAAGTTGTGAGATTACAGGCATGAGCCACCGTGCCTGGCCGGAAAATCACTATTTCTTAATAACAACAACCACAGCAAATGTTTCCACCCTCAAAAGTTTAAGAGTAGAATGTTATTTTAAGCGATCTACTGTTTGGCTAACATTTGTGAGACACGTAAAGGAAGACAAAATTAGACTGAACTTAATCAGGATGTATTGTATTTTTGCTCAGTCCATTGAGATTTTATTATAATAAATGTTCTTTTTTGTTTTTTTCCTCCTATCAAAATTTCTCTTTCCAGATTAATTTCTGGATCTTTGCTTATATGTTGCTAAATAGAAGCTACAATATTTTTACCATGGAAACTTTTGCTTGGTTGTTTGATATAAAAACATAGTTTGAAACAACAAATATAAAAGAAAACATATGTACATATGACATTTCCCAGAATATGAATCTTGTCTTATTGAAATGAACTGAATTCATTATTTTTGGATGCTCTATCCTCTTTCTTCTAGTTTTTACTGAACCAAAAAAGGTTTAGCTGGTGTAGGAAAATTGGTACAACACTTCAGAAAAGCATAGTTATTCCCAATGCAGAAACTTTAGAAAAGCATAATTTCAAAATGAGTCAAGTTTAAATTGTCTGACATAGTTATTCCAAATGCAGAAAATCATCCTAAGGAAATAATCCTCCTTTGAAGGAAATCGTTCTTGTTCAAAATTCTTGACCACAAAGTTATTAACAATGGTGAAAACTTCAAATTATCTCAGTAGATCAGCATGATCACAAAAAGTTTGGGAAACTCATTCATTAGGACAAACTGTTGCCATTTATTTAAAAATTTATTTTTATGACTATTGTGTAGTATCAGGGGAAGGCATCTCAGAGAAAGATTATTCTAACTGGTTAGATGGCGATACTCTAAAATTAGTCTTTTGCCAGCAGAGTGCTCTCTGGTTATGAAAATGGAAATTGGAAAGAAAACAAGCAAACAAATAAACCAAACAAACAAACAAAAAATTCTCCATTACAGTTTTCAGACCTGGTCCTATTTTTTCTGAACTCAACTTTTTCAGGCTATTCAAGCAAAATATAGTAATATAAACATATTAGGAGTATCAATAAAAGTTGTCTTAAAGTATGCTTTATAATAAACATCTGTATTATTCTCATTTTGCAGGTGAGAACATCGAAGCCTAGAAATATTCAATCACATTTCTGAGTCCTCACAGCTATACGTGGTTGGATGAAGCATTTGAATTCAGGTTGGTTTGACACCACATCTGTGTGCTTGTGCCAGCAGTATTTAATGTGCTCCTTCAAGTTAAAGTTAGAGAAGGGGCGATTACAAAATAATAAGAGAGATGATCCGTAGGTGTGAAAACCGTGAACAAGATGAAAATAGAAATTAAGGACACTGTGAGTCCCAAGACGATCAAATACTCTTTGGAAAAGAAAAAACAATTGGTGAAAAATTTTAATAAGACTTGCTATATTCAGCATCTTTAGGGTTTGCAACATTATCTCCAATGAGAGCAATGACAACAAAAACATAGAAATGGTAACAATGGCCATCCGTAGGGGATGGATGGACTCAAAGTTGTTTTGTCAACTGATAGGAAATTATGCAGATTTTAAAAATTACTATTATAAAACTGTGGAAATACAGAAAATGTTTTGATCAACTATGAAATGAGTGAAGTAGAACATAAAAAGACATGGGCAACATTAATGCCATCTTGTAAAAATGTGGGTCTGTGCTCAGGGACTGGGGTTAGGCATTTAGAAATGAAAATAATTGCGTTTTGGATGATATTTCTCTATTACAAGATAATTGGGCTGTTATATCTTCCTTTTAGTAATAGACATAAACACACACATCTTTTAGATATCATGAGTTTCATATCTTTGCTCATTTTAATATATAGAGCTCAACCAGATAAAGGAATAAATTCTATGCATCCATGCAAATGGAATAGAATAATGAACCCATTGTATCCATTATAAAGCCTCAAAATTATTAACATTTTTTCATAAAGCATTTTTATTATTGCAAAACTAATATGAAGTTTGGGAAAAAATAATCTTTGAGATCATCACCAAATCTGGGAAAAGTGTTATGTTCGAAGTTGAAAATCTATTGAGAGATTTGACTGAGAACTTACCACTGATCTTGGCTCTTCGTTTGAGCCAACAACTGCAGCCATCTCTGTTTAATAGGGAGGTGGTAAGGGTTGAGTTCAACAAAATCATAGAAGGATGAGAAGAGAAAACACTAGAAATCTGTACCTGGTTCTCAGAGGGAGATAATTAAGTGTAACATGAATCAGGGAAAATGATGTCCTGTACCAGGCCCTCAAGGCCTCCCACAGGCTGAACCAAGATGACAGGTTAAAACCATGAGTGAAGTTAAACATCACCAAAGGGCATAACTACCTCAACACCTGGTGAGTAAATATGATTCAGACACAGGCACAGATCTGAGATGCAAGGAGAGAATGATTTAGACTAAGGAAAGATATTTTAAGGACTACAGCTAAATACCCCTATGAAAGAAATTGGAGTTCATTCATTAATTGATCTGCTTATCCATCTATCCACCTATTCATCCATCGACCCACCCACCCATCTATCCATCTGGCCAGTCAGCCAATACATTGTAATTTTGCAGAACATGAAAGACCTTCAGAATGTTTGGAACGTGTAGTACAGGATTAGTGCAGTCTGAAGTGTTAGGAAGAGGCTTTTCTAAAAGTTCAGACTTTACATTGAGCCTGATGGAAAACACATTGAAAAGTTTTGAGCAGTCATGTGACAAGATCTGCCTTTTGGAAGCAAGTGGCTAGTGATTAGCATATGGTCACCAAAGGGCTACAGAATTTAATTTCCCAGAGAGGCAAATAGAAAAGGGGAGTGTCTGAGTTGTCTGACCAAGCCTGGAATTTCTGTCAGTGGGGCTGCAGGGCCTCCAATTATTCTAGGAAACCACGCCTTTCTTTTTTAATCATAAATAACCATGATCTATCAATCAGGCATTTAATCTAAAAGGTTCAGTTGAGCTGAGCCACTGTTTTCCATAGTCAATTTTAACTACTATTTTAGATTCACATCAAACTTGTCATAGGGTCGATACAACAGCATAGAAGAGCTAGAAAAATGCTGAAGAATAATCAGATCCGTTTTTCCCAGGATGATGACGCCCTAACACCCTTCCAGGGTGTATCTGTTTAAGAAATAAGTAGGAAAAATGACAAGGGACTGCTTTCCAAGGTGGAGACAAGTCACTTGATTTCAACTCTGCAGGCATTTTTCAGATTTTCAAGAGAAGTGTAGAAAATTCACCCTGCCACAGATTCTTTCCTCTCCACTCACCAAACTGTCCCTAGCAGTAACCCAAAAATATGACAGCCAAATATCATCTATGTTAAATTACTTTTTCAATAGTAGATGATTTATAGTTGATTAGGTAATTAAATCAAATACAAGTGGCTGAAAGTAAATCTATTTTTATCATCCCTGTAAATTAAAAGTTCCGCATCATAAAAAATCATGACCATCTTGAAAATGACTAGTCAAGTGCCTTTTAGAGGCAAGCAGGATTTATTGTCAATTAACGTATTGAACTGTGTAGTCAGCATAACCCTGTGCTCAAGACTTTTAAAATTATCGGCTTCCGCTTCTGAGCTGCTCCATATCGCGGTAATGAAATGTATCTAGCTATTCTCATATTGAACAATTCCGTAGGTTGGGTTTATATCTCACTATAACAACATTTCATTTTATTATTATCTTCAATCCTCTGTAATGAATACAAATACATTCCTTTTTTCCATCATGAGTTTATCAATTTTCATTGATTTGCCTATAATGAATACAGTCAGAAAAAGAAAGGCAGACAGATCATATCCATTAAAATGTCTTTAGCTTCAAAAGTTTGTCTGTGGCATTGTTTAATTTAAAAAGAAAAAGAAAGTCATCAGGAAACTAATTAAAAAGAGACATTACTCTCAGGCCTGCTTATACACAAGGAGTCAATAATTATTGCATAAAGGGACGGAGGAGCTATCACCCTTCTAGAAATTTAGCATTTGCATCCAGTCCACTTGAAAAAGCAAAATTATTATTCCTATCAAATATTTAGTGCATATAGATAATCATATTATCTATTATAATGTTGTACATTTTTCTAAGTTAATAAAGGTCAACTGAAACTGTAAAAGCCAAGATGCGTTTATAACAAGTTCAGTTTTTATAACTAGATACATTTGACAGCTAGTGCATGTATCTTTTTGGAGGCAAAGCTCTATAAGCTCACACTGGCTCTGTGTCATTGAGGAATTCTTGTGTGTTTCCTGTTGTATATATCTTTATCTGAAACATGATTTTGTCTGAGGTTCTTTTCCATAAAGAATAATTTTCTATTCCATTAGTTCTATTAGAGTCTATTCGTCCATTTTGCATTGCTATCAAGGGTGACATGAAACTGGGTAATTTATAAAGAAAAGAGGTTTCTTTGGCTCACAGTTCTGCAGGTTGTACAAGCATGACTTCAGTCTACTCAGATTCTGGTGAGGCCTCAGGAAGCTTCTACTCATGGCAGAAGGTGAAGCGGAAGTAGACGTGACATATGCTGAGAGAGAGCAAGAGAGGAGGAGGTGTCAGACTCCTTTAAATAACCAGCTCTTGCATGAACTGGCAGAGAATTCACTTATTACCAGGCCTTTCATAAGGGAACCACCCCCGTGATCCAAGCACCTCCCATCAGGCTCACCTCCATCACTGGGGATCTCCTACCAACATGAGATTTGGAGGGGACAGATATCCAAGGCATAACATCTAGATACCACTGAATTTGGAGCTCAGTAAGGCAACTGGCTTTCCCAAGGTCACATTGCTCCTGTGTGGCAGCTTGGAAGCTAAGTTCAGATAGTGGACTCCAAGCCAAGTGCTCATCCTACTTCCCTGTGAGACAAAGAGCTGGATCTTGCCAGGGTAAGGGCATATATCCCCATTTTTGTACAGATGAGAAGTTAAAGTGAAGGCTGCAAGATGCCCACATATATTTATTTCTGTAATTGCTTTCTACTTGAGCTTGGAGAAGCACATCTTGAAGTTAAAGAAGGGTTAGTTGTGAGTGGAAAAAAACTCCCCTGTTTTCTGGGGTATGTAAAGAAAGCAGCCATAGCAGGGAAGAGCACATTAGAAATGTGTCTGCAGTCTTTTCAAAATTGTTTAATTCCAACTTATAATCAAAATCCAAGTGACGGTGCCTTCAGTGACATTTCATGGCCCTATAACCGTTGCATCTGTTTGGGCTTAGCATTTGCATCCCCATGTGGTAGTATTATTTGGTATAAATCAAGTAATTCAATAGCATTTTAGGAAGGGGAAAAGTTTATGTACTAAAAAAGTATTCCAGATTTCCTTCTTACTCCCTCTCTATTTGTGGTTGATAAGAGTACCTTCCTGAGAAGAATACCTGGAGCTCCCAATTTCTCGTGCAGGGGCACGAGATGCTGAACCTGAATCCAGTTCTGATGTTAGAATTTCTTTCATGGAGTAGAGAGTTTACCTTTGACAAAGCTACTGTTTAAGCTTTCCCAGTGAGAGCGTAAGACACGTGAACTGCCTTATTTACGATGACCTTGAAATTGGTCACTCCAGTGGGGCCAGGGGAAGTCCAGGCATAAACTGGGACTATCCCAGACAAAACAGGGTGTATGTTCATGCTTCTTTTTCTTCCCCATATGTTTTGCCCTTAACCCGTAGGAAGTGCTGAGTATACTTTGTTGAGAATGGGTTTTAATTTTAGTTCAGGTAGAACTTGACCGTCTTGATGGCTGGAACCTCAGCAGTCATTTTGGACTGTGAGGAGAATTTGTTATGGCACATGGAGCGCCAGCACTGGCATTATCTGGGAGCTTGCTAGATGTAGGGAAGCTTGCACCCAACTCCAGAGGTATTGAATCAGAATCCGTGTTTTAACAGGATCCCAAGGAATTTAATTTGAATGTTGAAGTTTGACAAGCAATGAAATATGACATATTGGAGTTGGCACAGCTTCAGTAGTTCTGTAACTTGGCTACCCATTACATTCATCTGAGCCGTTTTTGAAAAACATACAGGTTCATTCCATATGCCCCAATATTTCCACCCCCTGGAGTATAATTTAAAAAACATACTATCGTGCATGTCAACAAGGGAATATGTTTAAAAATGTCCACTGCAATGTCGTAAAAGTCAAAACTTGGAAACATTTTAAATATCCATCAATAAAAACATGGATAAATAGTGATAAATTCAAACAATAAAATATTATATGGCAGTGAAAACAAAGGATCTGGTAGTATCTTCACCAATATGGTTATATCTCAAAACGTACAGCTGTGAGATCAAAAATGTGGAAGGCATTTGAATAGGGAGTGAGAAACTTAGACGAAAGGTAATGACTTTGATTCCTTGGATCCAACACCATTCTTCCAGTTACAAATACAAATACATGGCCCCCCTTTTTTTGGCTTAAATACATAAATGTTAGAATTCTCAGTTGGCACCAACCAACGTTGCCTTGATTAAGGCATATTCTAAGATAACCTCTCTTATAACACAGTCTGTTTACTGCCTCATTTAAGGTCAATTATTAATTTCCAAAATCATATGACAAAACCTCATGTTTATAGTATTTAACAGTCCCAAAGTGTTTCTCACTCTCTCACCCTATTTCATTAAATAATATAAGAATTGTGTCTTTTACCTGTTTAGGAGATGCATTTCATTGCTAGGAATAGAGATTCATCTATAGTGGTTTGATCACAGAATAATTTATTCGTTAACATTAAAGTAGTCTGAGGATAGGGTAATTCAGAGCTCTTATGGTGGCTTCACAGGGTCAGCATAGATACAGGGTAGCTTTTGTATTTTTACTTTGTATATGGAAATCGGCATTAGGATTAACAAATTCTCCTCACAGTCCAAAATGACTGCTGAGGTTCCAGCCATCACATCTATATTAGAAGCATAAGGAAGGAAGGGTGGTCATGAGAAAAGAAGGAGTGATTGCTAAGCTGAGACAGCTTTCACTAATTCACCTTTTTTTTTGGAGACAGAATCGCTCTTTGTCACCCAGGCTGGAGTGTAGTGGCTCATTGCGACCTTCGCCTCCCGTGTTTAAGTGATTCCCTTGCCTCAGCCTCCCCAGTAGCTTGGATTATGGGTGCTGGCCACCATGCCTGGCTAATTTTTGTATTTTTAGTAGAGACAGGGTTTCAACATGTTTATCAGGCTGGTCTTGAACCCCTGGCCTCAAGTAATCCACCAGCCTCAGCCTCCCAAAGTGCTGGGATTACAGGTGCAAACCAACATGGCTGGACAGCTTTTAAAAAATCCTACACAAAACTTCCACTGATGTCTCATTGACCAGAACTATACATGAGGCTAAAAAATAGAGTCTTTGAACTTCTGCAGTGTTATGCCCTATAAATTCACATTCCTCTGCTAAGAGAAAGAGAACGGAGGTGAGACAGGCAGTTAGCAGTATCTGTCAACCTTTCCAAATCAATGTGGACCGTTTTAGCTTTTGAGTGTTCAACCCTGGTCGAACCACACCATCATCCTTGCATGCTCCTCAAAGGAGGGTATGTTAATAGAATCTATATGGCCAAATTGGAGGAAAGTTTCAAAAAATGTTTTTCTTTTCTTCCCATAATAAATGTAGAGGGGGTTGCATGGGAGTGTGGGAGGACAGAGGGGTGGCCCTAGTTATAAAATGATGAGGAGGGCCCAGGGAGAGCTTTCTGGGGAAGGACA